>NC_089514.1:46144768-46769768 GCF_036850995.1 Saccopteryx leptura | reverse complement strand
TACTGGTATGTTATTCCATTATTTTTCACATCTTTTCTTTCTTTTTTTTTTGATTAGTTTTAATGGGGTGACATGGATAAATCAGGGTACATATGTTCAGAGAAACCATCACCAGGTTATTTTATTTTATTTTTTATTAAATTTAATGCAGTGACATTGATAAATCAGGGTACATGTGTTGAGAGAAAATATCTCTAGATTATTTTGACATTTGATTGTGCTGTATACCCCTCCCGCAAAGTTAAATTGTCTTCTGTCACCTTCTATCTGGTTTTCTTTCTGCCCCTCCCTCCCCTAACCCCTCCCTCCTTCTTCACCCCATCCCCCCTCCCCCAACCCCCCGCCCCTGTTGCCATCACATTCTTGTTCATGTCTCTGAGTCTCATTTTTATGTCCCTTCTATGTATGGATTCATCTTAGTTTATTTTCTGATTTACTTATTTCACTCCGTATAATGTTGTCAAGGTCCATCCATGTTATTGTAAATGATCCGATGTCATCATTTCTTATGGCTGAGTAGTATTCCATAGTATATATGTACCAAAGCTTTTTAATCCACTCGTCCTCGGACGGACACTTGGGCTGTTTCCAGATCTTCACTATTGTGAACAATGCTGCCACAAACATGCAGGTGCATTTCTCCTTTTCGAGCCATTCTATGGTGTCCTTGGGGTATATTCCTAAAAGTGGGATAGCTGGGTCAAAAGGCAGTTCGATTTTCAGTTTTTTGAGGAATCTCCATACTGTTTTCCACAGTGGCTGCACCAGTCTGCATTCCCACCAGCAGTACAGGAGGGTTCCCTTTTCTCCACATCCTCGCCAGCACTTATTCTGTGTTGTTTTGTTGATAAGCGCCATTCTGACTGGTGTGAGGTGATAGATATCTCATTGTGGTTTTAATTTGCATTTCTCTAATGATTAGTGATGTTGAGCATTTTTTCATATGCCTATTGGCCATCTGTATGTCCTCTTTGGAGAAGTGTCTATTCATCTCTTTTGCCCATTTTTGGATTGGGTTGTTTGTCTTCCTGGTGTTGAGTTTTACAAGTTCTTTATAAATTTTGGTTATTAACCCCTTATCAGACGTATTGTCAAATATGTTCTCCCATTGTGTAGTTTGTCTTTTTATTCTGTTCTTGTTATCTTTAGCTGTGCAAAAGCTTTTTAGTTTGATATAGTCCCATTTGTTTATCCTGTCTTTTATTTCACTTCCCCGTGGAGATAAATCAGCAAATATATTGCTCCGAGAGATGTCCGAGAGCTTACTGCCTATGTTTTCTTCTAAGATGCTTATGGTTTCAGGGCCTACATTCAAGTCTTTTATCCATTTTGAGTTTATTTTTGTGAGTGGTGTAAGCTGGTGATCTAGTTTCAGTTTTTTGCAGGTAGCTGTCCAATTTTCCCAACACCATTTGTTAAAGAGGCTGTCTTTACTCCATTGTATTTCCTTACCTCCTTTGTCAAATATCAGTTGTCCATAGAATTGTGGGTTTATTTCTGGGTTCTCTGTTCTGTTCCATTGATCTATATGCCTGTTCTTATGCCAGTACCAGGCTGTTTTGAGTACAACGGCCTTGTAGTATAACTTGATATCAGGAAGTGTGATACCTCCCACTTTATTCTTCTTTTTTAAGATTGCTGAGGCTATTCGTGTTCTCTTTTGGTTCCATATAAATTTCTGGAATATGTGTTCTATATCTTTGAAGTATGTCATTGGTATTTTAATTGGTATTGCATTGAATTTATAGATTGCTTTGGGTAATATAGACATTTTAATGATGTTTATTCTTCCTAACCATGAGTATGGTATATGCTTCCATTTGTTTGTATCTTCCTTGATTTCTTTTATCAATGTTTTGTAATTTTCCGAGTACAAGTCTTTAGTCTCCTTGGTTAAGTTTACTCCTAGGTACTTTATTTTTTTGGTTGTAATTGTGAAGGGGATTGTTTCCTTAATTTCTCTTTCTGACTGTTCATTGTTGGTGTATAAAAATGCTTCTGATTTCTGAGTATTGATTTTATATCCTGCCACTTTGCTGAATTTATTTATCAGGTCCAGTAGTTTTTTGACTGAGACTTTAGGGTTTTCTATATACAATATCATATCGTCTGCAAATAATGATAGTTTTACTTCTTCTTTTCCAACTTGAATGCCTTTTATTTCTTCTTCTTGTCTGATTGCTGTGGCTAGGACTTCCAGGACTATGATAAATAAGAGTGGTGAAAGGGGGCACCCCTGCTTTGTTCCTGATCTTAAGGGTATTGCTTTTAATTTTTTTCCCATTGAGTATGATGTTGGCTGTGGGTTTGTCATAGATGGCTTTTATCATGTTGAGGTATGTTCCCTGTATTCCCACTTTGCTGAGAGTTTTGATTATGAATGGGTGCTGGATTTTATCAAATGCTTTTTCTGCATCTATTGAAATTATCATATGGTTTTTCTCCTTCTTTTTGTTTATGTGATGAATCACATTGATTGATTTACGAATATTGTACCAGCCTTGCCTCCCCAGAATAAATCCCACTTGATCATGGTGTATCATTTTTTCCATATATTGTTGGATCCGGTTTGCTAATATTTTGTTGAGGATTTTAGCATCTATATTCATCAGAGATATTGGCCTATAATTTTCTTTCTTTGTGTTGTCTTTGCCTGGTTTTGGAATCAGAATTATTCTCGCCTCATAAAAGGAGCTTGGGAGTCTTCCTTCCTCTTGAATTTTTTGAAATAGTTTGAGAAGGATAGGAGTTAGTTCTTCTTTGAATATTTGGTAGAATTCCGTTGTGAAGCCATCGGGCCCCGGACTTTTCTTTGTTGGGAGTTTTTTGATAACTGTTTCGATCCCATTTGGTGTAATCGGTCTGTTTAGGTTTTCTGATTCTTCCAGATTGATTTTTGGAAGATTGTATGTTTCAAGGAATTTGTCCATTTCATCTAGGTTGTCTAGTTTTTTGGCATACAGTTCTTCATAGTATTTTCTTACAATATTTTGTATTTCTGTTGTGTCAGTTGTTATTTCTCCTTTCTCATTTCTAATTTTATTTATTTGAGTCCTCTCTCTCTTTTTCTTGGTGAGTCTACTTAAAGGTTCATCAATCTTGTTTACCTTTTCAAAGAACCAGCTCCTAGTTTCATTGATCCTCTGTATTGTTTCTTTAGCCTCTATGTCATTTATTTCTGCTCTGATCTTTATTATTTCCTTCCTTCTACTACATTTGGGCTTTACTTGCTGTTCTTTTTCTAATTCTTTTAGATTCAGGGTTAAGTTGTTTATTTGAGCTTTTTCTAGCTTCTGAAAGTGTGCCTGTAGTGCTATGAACTTCCCTCTCAGCACTGCTTTCGCTGTGTCCCATAAATTTTGAGTTGTTGTATGCTCATTGTCATTCGTTTCTAGGAATTTTTTTATTTCTTCTTTGATCTCATTCTTAATCCATTCATTATTTAACAACCTGCTATTTAGTTTCCATGTGTTTGAGAATTTTTGAGCTTTTCTGTTGTGATTCATTTCTAGTTTCATGTCGTTGTGATCGGAGAAAGTGCTTGATACAATTTCAGTCTTCTTAAATTTGTTGAGAGCACTTTTGTGCCCTAACATGTGGTCTATCCTAGAGAATGTACCATGAGCACTTGAAAAGAATGTATATTCTGCTGCTTTAGGGTGAAAGGCTCTGAAGATATCTATTAAATCGAGTTGATCTAGTGTTTCCAATAAGTCTGCTGTTTCTTTGTTAATTTTCTTTCTTGAGGATCTATCTAGTGATGTTAGTGGGGTATTGAAATCCCCTACTATTATAGTATTGCTGTTGATCTCACCCTTTAAATCCATCAAAGTCTGCTTTATATATTTAGGTGCTCCTATATTAGGTGCATAGATATTTATAATAGTTATATCTTCCTGTTGGATTACTCCCTTTATCATTATGTAGTGGCCTTCTTTATCTCTTACTATATCCTTTGTTTTAAAGTCCAATTTGTCTGATATAAGTATTGCTACCCCTTTTTTTTTCATTTCCGTTTGCATGAAACATTTTTTTCCACCCTTTTACCTTCAATCTATGTGTGTCTTTTGTTCTAAGGTGTGTCTCTTGTAGACAACATATGTATGGGTCCTGTTTTCTTATCCACGCAGCTACCCTATGTCTTTTGATTGGATCATTTAATCCATTTACATTTAAGGTTATTATTGATATGTAGTTGTTTATTGCCATTTTCTTCTTTAAAGGTGTATTCCTTTTTTTTTTTTTTTTCTGTATTCTTTTCCCACTTTGATCTGTTTACACCAGGCCCCTTAATATTTCCTGCAGCATTGGTTTGGTTGTAATGAATTCCTTGAGTTGTTTTTTGTCTGGGAAGCTTTTTATTTCTCCTTCGATTTTAAACGATAGCCTTGCTGGATAAAGTAGTCTTGGTTGTAGGTTCTTGTTCTGCATTACTTTGAATATTTCTTGCCATTCCCTTCTGGCCTCAAGTGTTTCTGTTGAGAAGTCAGATGTCATCCTTATGGGGGCTCCTTTGTAGGTGATAACTTTTTTTTCTCTTGCAGCTTTTAATATTTTCTCTTTATCGCTTAGCTTTGGTATTTTAATTATGATGTGTCTTGGTGTAGGTTTCTTTGGGTTTCTCTTTAATGGAGTCCTCTGTGCTTCTTGGATTTGTGAGAGTTTCTCTTGCATTAATTTAGGGAAGTTTTCAGCTATGATATGATTGAACAAAGTCTCTATCCCTTGTTCTTTTTCTTCTTCTTCAGGAACCGCCATGATGCAGATGTTATTTCTCTTCATATTGTCACAGAGCTCTCTAAGAGTTTCCTCTGACTTTTTGAGTCTTTTTTCTCTTTTCTTCTCTGCTTTCATGCCTTCATTCCAGTTGTCCTCTAACTCGCTGATTCGATCCTCTGCTCTATCTATCCTGTTTTTAATTCCTTCCATTGTGGTCTTTATTTCTGATATTGTATTTGTCGTCTCCAACTGATTCTTTTTTATACTTGCTATTTCTTTATTTAGGTTTTCAAACTGCCCCTCCATTGTTGTTCTAAGATCCCTAAGCATCCTTACAATCATTATTTTGAACTCCGCATCTGGAAGTTTGATTATTTCCATATCACTCAGTTCATCTCTCGAAGGTGTCTCTTGTGGTTTCATTTGGATTGCACTCCTTTGTCTTCTCATCTTCTTTTTTTGTTTGTTTTATTTGTAGAGTTGGTTGAGTCTAGGCTTGGTGTTGTCTGCCTCCAGTTTTCAGTTGTGTTATTTCTAGGTCTTCTTGGGTTGGTATCAGCTATTATTTGTAATCCACTTTTGGATTTGGGCAGCTTTGAAGTCTTGATTTGTTTGTTTTCTTAACAGGTGATAGTCTTGTTAACTGATCTCAGTAGGGGGCTTCCTTGAAACTGTAACCAGGAATGCTGTGGGTGTAACCTGAGATGCTGAAGGTCTCTTCCACCAACTAATCTCACTGGGGGCAGGGTTTTTTCTTAGCTTCAGTAGGGGGAGGTGTATCTCAGATCTCCATGGAGACCTGAGTTACTGCCCCTCCTCCCTACTTCTTGTTTTCAGCTGTGTCTTGTTGTGCTGATTGGAGCTGGATAGATGTCCAGAGATCTCTGATCCGGAAGCACTTCAGCTCTGTTTTGTGAAAGGTTCAGTCCCTCCCTCAGCTATGGCCGCCTCCAGCACGAATGATTCAGCTTTTTTATTTCGTTTCTTGCATACCTTAGCCCCTCACAGTCTGTCCCTCTCCCTGTCCTTTCCACTTGGGAGATAAGCTGGTCTTTTCAACCCACCTTGCTCCCTGGTCTCCAGGTAAGTGGCTGTGAGCAGTAGTTTCTGCTCTTTTTCCTCTGTGAAATCCTCTCTGGGCTCTCAGCCTCACCGCCCCCCCTTCCGTTCCTGTAAGCAGAGGAGATTCAGGCACTCCTTACCAGGGTTATTGTGGCTTCCTCTTTGTTCCTTGGTTTTTGAGAGCTGTTCTTGCAGTTCAGTGTTGGTTTTTCATGCTGAGTTTTTCTAAATTGATTTGTATTCCAGTTTGGTGTTGAGAGCTGGGCGTCTGTGCGTCCGCCTACTCCGCTGCCATCTTGGAGCCCCCTTTCACATCTTTTCTCCCGTGTTCTACTTTCCTTCCTCTTTTCAAGGATTTGCTTGCTATGATCAAGGAAATCTTTTAGGTGTTGAAGATATAAAGTTACATAGACATCTTTTCTGTTCTTTATAGTATCTTCTCTTATTTAGATGAATTCACAGACAAATTTTGCAAGGCCTAGGAAACTCTTGATATTGGGTTAGATGTTGGTTTTGGTATGCTCCCCATTCCTACCAGCCAGTCTAAATTACATTCACTTTCCTCTTTACTCATTTGCCAGAAATAAAATCAACAGTCCAAATTACCTTCCCTGTAAATGAGAGGAGATTAATTACTTAAAATCATTTTTAAAAATCTCATAAAACACTTGTTACAAACAGAAACTCATATATCAACAGAGACAGCACCCCAGATGGTCCTGCTCTATGTGACCAGCCTGGCATCTAAATTATAATAAAATTCTAGAGAGGGCATCCTAAGCAGAGGAAACAGCATGGATGAAGGCACAGAGGTAAGCAATAATAAGTAACTGAGCACTTAGTAAGTGCCAGGCAATGCTCTAAGCACTAAATATAGATAGGTTATCCAGTTAATTGTTTTAACAATCTTGCAAGACAAAGGCATGGAGAGGCTAAGTGACCTATCCACGTTCATTTGGACAGTAAGTGGCATTGTCAGACTTCCAACTTGAATAATAAGCTCTTGAATGCTGTTTTATGTTTCTCCTAACCTTGGGAGTAGGATGAGAGAAGCTTCTAGATTTTGTTTTGGTTTGGGTGACATAGTATTATTAATAAAGAGAGGAAAAATAGGAAAAATAAGTTTGAGGGGAGGATAAATAAGCAATCTTATAAATGCTGAACATGCGATTCCTAATGGATATTCAACTGGAAGTAACTAGTAGCAGTAAGAAATAAAGGTTTAAAACTCAAGGCAGGTAAGCCTGGAAATAAGGTTGTGGGAACCATCAATAACGTAATGTATTGGAGGTGGGAAGGAGGTTATGAGGCAGTGTATACAGGAAGATAATACCTGGGTGAGTGAAACTTTGAGGAACACTATCATGCACAAAGTAAATGAAGAGAATCACAAAAAGAAAATAAATGGTTTGAAAAGTAGAAGAAAAACTTGAAAAGTTTGCACCATAGCATTGAAGACTTTCTCTTATGGTAAAATACTTCTCTTGAAACTTTCATGAAGAATGATTGTTAAGAATGGCTTTATCATTTAGTATACTCCATATGCAGTGTTAACCACAAGCCACAAAGAAGTGTATTAACTTTTCCATTTATGATCTCATAAAAGTATCAGAGGACACAGAGACTATGGTTAATTATATCCTTCCCTGGGTGAAAAAGAAACTGTTTTCTCCCATTCTTCAGGTCCCCTGCTGTCATTGATTGTTCTCATAGAATTTTTAAAGTACTTGCCTAATTTTGTGTTCCATATTTTCTTGTTTTCTTCCTCTGTCTTCACGAGAAATCTTCTTCCTAGTTTATCCACAGTGTCTAGTGCCTTTTACTCATCTAGCAAAATCATATTACTCCATGTGTAGACTTCATCTTTCTCCTACATTTAGAGTTTAATCATAGTTATGTTATTAACCAAGGATTCAGCAAATCATAGTGGACATTCAGCTGCCAGCTTATTTCTAGTGAATTCTTCTATACTTCTCTGAATCGGCTGTTCCATTTATTATAAACACCAAATTGCATAGGTTTTAGAAATGAAGTTAAAAAGAAAACAAGAGTGGCATTTATAAATTACAGAGGATATGTTTATGTGCAGTCTTCGAGTGTTGTGAAATTTGAAACATATGGACAATGATTTGGTGCTACTTATATTAGAATCCTCAGAATTTATTCACGTAAATTCAGCTATCTTTTTTGTACCAGATTTCCTTATCCCTACTCCAAGTTTCCATCTCAAATGCCTTGATGACTAATGAGTATGAGTGACTAATAGCTAGACTTTACTGTGCAACACTGATAAAAGAAGAGAGTACTAACACATTTTTCTATATGTAGCAGTTTGTCTTAAATATCTCAAGTTGTTCAGCTAGTTCCACACTTATTCAGAGCTAATTACTACATAATTTCCCCTGTCCATTCACACATGTGCGCGCGCACACAGACACACACACAGACACACACACACACACACACACTTTTATTTTTTGCCTTTGGTAGTAATATATAGAGAAATGGCAAAACAGTTTTTGATCAGAATGTCTTTTAGTAGGATTTTAAAGGTATGGCATCAAATTTTTAGAAGTAAATAAACAATGAAAGTTTTATATTACTTTCTCCTCCATTGTTTTATATGATTTTTCTCTAATACCACTATATTTCACTGATTGTGGCAGACACCATGAGGTTAATACAGTTTTAAAACTCAGGGAGCCCCTACTTTCCTGGGCCCTTAATAAGGGGGACTAACCACATATTCATATGCTTATGTTTTTGTAAAATTTACAAAAGAGATTTTAACTACAATCGGTTAGGTCCGCTGTCTCTCATTTTCTCTCTGTCACACTTTCCCTCAGGTCAGGTCACAAGGGAGTAACAGTAGGAATCGGAGTATCTCTGTAAAGGGAAGTTTAAGTTGGGAAAGCTGTGTGTCAGGACAGAGGCTTTCTCCAGGGTCCAGTCTCTAAAAGTGTGTAAATGTGACACATATAATCTCCAACACCCTTTCTGCACTCTCGCCCTGAATTCACTCTGCATGGATCCTAGTGTTTGTTTCTGCTGGTTGCCTGTGAGAACTGTCAACAGGGGTCCAATTGAGATACTGTCATTAGTATCATTAACATTTTATTTAATTAAATAATATATTCCTTCCTGGTGAAAGGAAAGTTTGAATATGTCACGCAAGCAATTGACTAAAGAGTTCTATTGGTTTTCTCTGTGTGAGATCTGCTATAATTTTCTTGTCTAGTTACTTATGTTCTTAAGAGTTGAGTAATACTGGCATCTGAAAGAGGTCTGCTCATGTGACTGCCGCCATTATGTTGGTCACCATAATCTTGACACTATAAATATGATCCAAAGTGAGATAAATATTTTATTGGAATAAAACTAATTGCTCCCAGTGTTGCTCCAGATATAGTGTTTATACAAACACACTATTAATGGTATCATGGTTTAATTTGAGAACAAATCATTTTATTATAAAATTGTTATATTTTAAAATCCAAATGATAGAGTGGCATAAGATGAACATACCCATATAATGCATTGGAAAATGTTATTTTATTAGCCAACAATCTGAAAGTGATTATATTCTTTTGTTAAAAAAAATGGTTTGATTAGTCCCAGTCCAAGTGAATATAATTTATTCAGAGTATGAAAAACTCTCTAAGAAAGCCAAACATTATTTTGGAACAAGTAGTATAACTTTTGCACTTATATTTAGGGGTAAATGAGAATTCAGAGAAGCATACAAATAACAACTATAAAGTTGCCTGAAAATAAATGAAAAAATAGATATTATTATTATTATTATTATTTGTATTTTTCTGAAGCTGGAAATGGGGAGAGACAGACAGACTCCCGCATGCGCCCGACCGGGATCCACCCGGCACGCCCACCAGGGGGCGATGCTCTGCCCCTCTGGGGCGTCGCTCGGTCACGACCAGAGCCACTCTAGCGCCTGGGGCAGAGGCCAAAGAGCCATCCCCAGCGCCCGGGCCATCTTTGCTCCAATGGAGCCTCGCTGTGGGAGGGGAAGAGAGAGACAGAGAGGAAGGAGAGGGGGAGGGGTGGAGAAGCAGATGGGCGCTTCTCCTGTGTGCCCTGGCCGGAAATCGAACCCGGGACTTCTGCACGCCAGGCTGACGCTCTACCATTGAGCCAACCGGCCAGGGCCTAGATATTATTTTAATAACTTTTATGATTTCTCCTTGGTTTTACATTTGCCATAGATTTGAAAATGCATATACATATATGTGGTAAATTTGGATAGATTATATCATTGAATTTAGCTTTCCTTATTGCAAGAATATGAAAGAACGTATTTCATTGGATCAGCTTTATTTCCATCTGTTCCTTATGTGCTGAGAAAATAGAAAACTAGCAAAATATAAGAGTACATATCCTCTGGCAATAACTTATTTTTCTGTCAAAGAATTGCTTGTTTCCGAAAGAATAAAATTTGACTAAATGTCAGAAGAATATTTTCTCCTTAAAACAACGTAGTTTTTGTTTGACAAGAACTGATCATCTAATTTCCTGTATTTTGAATAAGAGCACTCTTACTTCAGTGAAAGCATATTTCATTTGAGTCTGGCTGCATCTGTATGACACAAAACAAAATTGGTGAATTCATGCAATAGCTGAACCATCTCTGGGATCATTTTACACCAAAGTGCTTGCTTGAACATTCTTAATGTTGTGCTGCCACTTCCAGGAAAAAACAAACAAACATCAGCTTCATTATTGTTCCTTAATAATGATGATGTAATGATAATAATGATATCAGGTGGCATCTATTTCTAAACTCTCAGCATATATCATCACTACTATGAAAAGAAAAAAGGTATATATTTTCTTAAGCACTTTGGCACACACTTGTATTCATGACATTTAATGTATTGAGCACCTTATACTCCTGTTTGATTTACAAATGAAAAACTTATTAGGAAAAAAATTGTCCAGTTAGATTATGTGGAGTGTTGATCTAGATTTTTCAAATCATTTATATAATATAGCATGACTTTTTTCTATAAATCACTAACAAAATAGAATCAACATGATTTAATCACTACCCATTGGATTTATGGATGGTACAAGGTGTTGTCTTTCATATTTCCTGAAAAGGCAAATTGTAGAAGGACCAGGCTCTGAGGTGTTTTCTACAGTGCTGCTGAATCTTAGCTGATCGATGCACACTCCTGCTTAATTCATTTTGTGACAGATGCCAGAAGTAGCAAGATGGCTGTTTGGCTTTAGGTTTACCATCTGTTGTGAAGCTAATCAGTCTTGCTGTTTTAATCAATGAACCAGAAGAATTTAAGAATTTTCTGGGACTCACAGGACCTGGAGACAACTCATCCTGACTGCATCTTTGTTCATCCAGCAAGTACTTATTGAATTCCTGCTCTGTTTTATCTGTCCATGTTTGTATGCTGAGGACACAGTGACAAGTAAAAGAGACAAAGCTTGTCCTGTCATGCAACTCAAATTCTGTGGGAAAAGATACAATAAAATCTAAATTTGAGATATTAATAGTGTGATTAAGAACTATAAAGAAAAAAAAGTTAGACAATTGGGTGAAGTAACAACAGTTGGTGGAATGAAGTTACAATATTAAGTAGGGTGATCAGGAAGGTCTCTCAAGAGATGACACTTGATCAGATACTGAATACGGAGAGGGTGAGCCAAGCCATTTGGAGTGAGGGACATTCAAGGCAGAAGGCAGAGCACATGTGGTGAGCCTAAAGAGAGAACCTGCTTGATGTGTTCAAGGATTAGCAAAGGGATCAGAGAAAAGCTGGGATGGACTGGGAGATGGGGAGAAACATATTATTAGACTAAAGAGGATATCAGGGACCTTCTCAAAACCTTGTAGGGAAAAGCTCTGGAACTGTGTCTAAAGGTGATAGGAAAACATAAAAGGAGGGTTTTGAACGAGGAATCTGCTGAGTGTCTTTCAAAGCCCCTTACAGGTGGTGGAAGTACGCACTGGAGGCCGGACAGGAGGTGGCAGGACGGCCAGGCAGGGTGCCCTTGTGCTGGTCTCCTTCACACGTGGCTGTAGTTTGGATCTGAGTGGCTGCAATAGTATTTGGTGGAAATGGAGATTAATTCAAGAGTTTCACTAAATTATGTGTGCAAAGTAACATGAGATCAAAGGGATGTATTTAAAATAAGTAGAGAAAAGATTTTGGCTTCTTTTACTTTAAAAAATCAATCTAAGAACACAACCACCTTTAGAAGGCCCTCACCGTGCCATGAAAGTTTTAAATTGTGGCACTACACTCACTCACTGACAAGTTGAATGAGAACAGTAAAGAAGCCTCTAATTTCTGATCTGCTTTGGCTAGCAAAAAAATTAATAAATATATTTCTCCTTTATTTCCCAATCACCTTACCTTTTGACAATTATGTGGATAATCTGATAAATGGAAGCACTGATGATAATGGTGAACCAAAGTTCTCAGTACAGACTGCATGGTAGACTCGTTCGGGAAGATGACTTAAATTACTGATGCTACCTCCTCCCCAGATCAGTTAAATTAAGAACTTTAGTATTGTAACACTAAACGTCAGTATTTTTAAAAGCACTCAGGTGATTCTCATGTTCAAGCTTTAGAACCCTTTCTTCACATATATGATATCACTTAAAATATACAATTTTATGAGGAAGGTGCTCTTACTTTGACTACTTAGTAGATCAAGAAACTACTTAATACCCAGAAGGCAGATATGCAAGGAAGGATTATTATTCTTTTCAACCATTCTTATTATGTGATATTTGATACATACAAAATAATAATTAAAGTAAATGTAAGTTATTAAACATAATAAAGTATAAGCAGTGAACCTACCACCTATTCACATAACTAGAAAATTACCAGTGGTAATTTACCAACCTGCATTCTCAGTTCAAGAATATTTTAATTTTGAAATGCATAAATCAGAAACAATAATTTATAGAAAATAAATCTACATAGTATTTTATTAATAATTATACATTTAGTAAGCAACAGAAGAATAAATGTATTTATTAATAGTCATATGATATATTATTGTTTTAAGGTTCCTTGAACACCATCATCAAAAAATAATAAACAAAGATAAAGACTGTTTTCTCTTTTCTAAAACAGTCTAGCTATGTACCCAGGGAAGGCTTCATCACAATTCATTTTTGACATCTTGTTTTTTTCCTTCTTTCCCTTTTTTGGTGTAAAATGATTTTTGAAATGCATTTTGCAAAGTAGGATTTGACCACCTGTGAACCTGGCTCAGATGCATTATTCTTAATGACTATGTGTTCCTAATATCACTTTAAGTTCGGGATTCTGTTTGTGTCTGGGGAGAATTGCTTGGCCAATATTTAAAGAGCACAAAGAAGAAGAAATAACTTTATCAATTTAGGTGCGTGCACAAAATGAACCCAAAAATCTTTATTCTCCCTTCCTCAACATTCTCCTGCTGTATAACATCTATCTATTCAGCTGCTAAAATTGTGAAATTATTTCTTTTTAATATTTTCCAGTATTTATTTTTTCCCAATTTCATCTATATAAAAATTTTGAGTGTCATATAAATGACACAGTGAAACATTTTGTTTCCTATTTTAAATGTGAATTTTCCTGTGGGGTAAGCATTGCTGTTAGCTGTGACTGATGCTGTGATAGAGGTAGCATGGAGAATTAGGCTTTCTAGAAGAAAAAGCCCCTAATTCGTAGTGCATGCCAATTGCCATGTTATGAATACTCACACTATGGCCACATTTAAGCTAGAGTGTGATTATTGAACACAATTGGAAAGACATGTGTCACATACTATTTTGTACGTTCACCATAGAAATGCAATAGGTATAAATATCCTCAAGTGTATAATTAATAGTAAAATGCAAAGTAGGAAGTGATGAATTTGAATATTTATCTTTGATTTTAATATATATTTAAGTTAATGTGATTAATTTTTAATAATGGCTGTATTTACAACTAGCTTTCAAAATTCCTGAAAATTTAAAAATTGGCTCTTGCAAGCCAGTGTGAGCTGGCCTCAGCATACTACTGTGTCTGATCCTGTTTGATATGGAAGTTGCGAGGGAGGGGTTGACAAAGCTTCTGAGAACAGTGGTCACTATTCCACAGATAAGATTATTATCAATGATGGAAGAATCGAATCAGAGATCCTATAGGGAGATAAACAAATTTCTGACCCTCTGATATGAGGAACAGCACATCTTTTCTTGATATAAGCCAGAAAGGGTGACTTTTTTCCTTGAGAAGAGTGCTTTGTAACATAATATATAAATATGTTTATATAAGTTAAACTTAAAATTTTTAGAGTATGGCACTGCCACTCAAATATACTAGAGCTGTATTGTAAGTATTTGGGCTCAGTTATGTTATGAATTAAATAAAATTTTATCTACTGACCTGGAAACTTAATTGCCACTTATAAATGTAGTTTTTTTAGCAAATATTCTGGGTGCTTCTAACCTAAAGATGAATATTTGAAACAAAACCACTTAGTAAGTTGCCATTTTGTTGATTATCCTAGGGGATAGCGAGCGTGAAAAAACTCACTATTCAAAAGATTAACTAAAATTATAAGTAGTGAAAGGTGTATTGACTTAAATAATAAGTAATGCAGAGATAAAGTCTAATGTGTGACTTTATCCAAAATATTTTCTTTCTATCACTTATTTTGGACATTAGAGTATAGGATATTTCTAAAATATTCCAATGGATTTATTAGTACTTAGTATTTTTTAGTTTATGTTTTGATATGTTTATCATCTTTCATTAATCTGTTTTTTAATCTTTAAACTGATTTGGTGAAACTTTGCTTTTGTATAATGACTTATGGGTGGAATGGGTTTTATGAATTGTGTTACCATCAATCATCTTTATAAATTTAAATATACATTTTACAAATAAAAAGCTAGTGTATACAAAGGTGAAGACTCCAAATATTTCCCTTCAGAAAATAATAATTTTTAATCCCAAGTCCAATTTTCTTTTTAAGGGTAAAAGTTTTTCATTTGTTTAGCTACTCTTCTTTTTCCTATGGTTTGGTTGGACATATAACTGAAAACTGAAAGAAGTGTGGTTTAGAAATGATTTTCTATCCCTATGTTTGCATTTACTAGCATGGCAACTTCCTCAAAACACTTAACCTCCTTGAGGCTTCATTATCTATAAAGTGAGGGTGATAATCAGAAGACACTATCTATGAAAAGTGATTCCAAATTCTAAAGTGCTCTACAAATGTTTGTTACATCTCTGTAACTACACTGCAGAGATGGAAGAAAAAACAAGGCTGAGGGTAAGGATTGGGGGAGAAGGGTAGTGTGTTGACTAGCCTCTGTTAATGGATAGTGGCCGCCCAGGGTGATCTCACAAAGCATGTTTTCTTTTCCCAAATGAATTAAAGATGTGAAACAGATATTTTAACATTATGGAATCATCAGGAAGCCTTGTTGAAACATCAACAGCTAAACCTCATTTCCTGAATTTCTGATTCAGTATGTCAGAATAGAGGTGAGAAATTACCTTTCTAAGAGAGTTCTCTAATGAACTTGAAGCTACTGGTTCCAGAACTACATTTTGAGAATAACTGATCTAGACTCTAAGAAGAATGTTAGAAAAACTCAGTTGATCATTTAGTAAAGACTTGGCTGGCATTTATGTTGCTGAGAGGAGACTTTATTTTGGATTAGATGACAAGATGGCGATTACTGATTGGACCCTTCAAATACGAGAGTCACAATGTAATTTACCATTAGAAACATGTAATTTAGAGTTCAGAGAATTTACAGTTACTCTTTATCATTTTCCAAATTAGAAAATGGAAGCCAAGAGGAAAGAAGTGACAAATAATTACTGAAAACTTATAGAATTATAAAAGTCACACCAAAAGTTCCTGATAAAATGAGGCTGTAATCATCTTTGCAGGGCTCATTCTACTCCTATGTGGCCTCAAAAATGTATTTCTCTTAGTCACGCAGGCAAAGAAATATTGATAAAAGAAACATGAGCCAGAGGAGTTTATGGTCACCTAGATATTTGTGGGAAGATGGATACTATGAGGATTTCTCATGACTCGGTCAGTCTATCACATTGGCTCTAAAAATTAAGATGCTGATTACATCCATGGATTTTTCTTTTCAATTATGCAGTTAATAAAGGGTCATTAAAGTTGTCAAGAATCAATTAACTTCTCATTAATGCAGTCCAGGTTAAAGAAGAAAAAGAATACCAAGTCTATTTATCTTTAGATTGCTCTGGACTTCCACTTAACATTATTCAAAATATTTGTCCTCCTAACTGGAGCCTCACCTGCCTAATTGCTTGGTTTCAGTTGTTTCTCATTAATATGTAAATCAACTTGTTCACATTCAGTGTGGAGTAAAAAGACATCTGCAGGGGATGTGTAAGGGTAGGATGCAGAATTGCTTTGGGCGGTGTTTTGATGCAAATACACGAACTGCTGCTCTGTTAGATTCATATCTCAGGAGAAGCTGTCTTATGAGATTTCAGGCAACTGTGTTTGTACTGTTCTACAGCTGTAGATTGCTTTGACACCCTTAACAAAATCAATCAACTAGAGTCCAATCACTGGGTAGAGGATCAGCAGGCACAGTCTGTCCTTGAGCCAGCACGCCAAAGAGCTGCAATGTGTTTTGGTAAAGGCTTTATGTGCTGGACTCAGAACTAGCTTCTTGCTAGACCAACCAGTGATTTACACCCAGCAGATGCTAAAGAATGCTGATTTAGTTGAGTTTTACCCCACAGCTAAAAAAAGGAAGCTAACTGGTTTAAATATTGATATGGTAAATTAAAATTAAAAGTAGTGTACGTATGTATATACAGAAATGTATAACAATATTTTATACAAAACACATGCACTTACCAGATTTCTTGCAATAAGGGAAACCAGGATGCCCTCCCAGCTGCCATACGGATGCTGCTTTTCACACTGGCCCGTGCTCTTTGTGCAGTGTCCTTGGTGTCCCATTTAAAGTTTAGGTGAGGTCACTAGTTTGAGACATCGTCATTTACAGCCTCAGCATCATGTGATGCCTCAGGAGAGTAGGATGCCTCGACACATTGTATTGGTCATCTGGGAGCATCCTGAACCCTGTTCCCTGACAAGCTTATTTTAGCCACTTTGAAAAGGAATATTCCAACAGAATATTCCTGTTGATTTTGTCATTTCTGATGAATTTACTTCACTCAAAAATTAGAGGGGCCCTGGCCGGTTGGCTCAGTGGTAGAGCGTCGGCCTGGCGTGCGGAAGTCCCGGGTTCGATTCCCGGCCAGGGCACACAGGAGAGGCGCCCATCTGCTTCTCCACCCCTCCCTCTCTCCTTCCTCTCTGTCTCTCTCTTCCCCTCCCGCTGCCGAGGCTCCATTGGAGCAAAGATGGCCCGGGCGCTGGGGATGGCTCCTTGGCCTCTGCCCCAGGTGCTAGAGTGGCTCTGGTCGCGGCAGAGTGACGCCCCGGAGGGGCAGAGCATCGCCCCCTGGGGGGCAGAGCGTTGCCCCTGGTGGGCGTGCCAGGTGGATCCCGGTCGGGCGCATGCGGGAGTCTGTCTGACTGTCTCTCCCTGTTTCCAGCTTCAGAAAAATACACACACACACAAAAATTAGAGGCCCTAGTAAAGTACAACCAGAAAACAAACACATTTGACCTGTAATATCTGCCAAACCAGAGCAAGGAAGGTCATGTTTTTGGCTTCCAAGAGAGAAGCTATGAATTGTTATTAAGGTACGCATGCCATACCAGATATGCAAAATTAACTTCTATTAACTGCCTCAGACCCAACATACTTGTCTAGGATATTTTTTATGTCATCATTCTGCATTACCACTATGGTTTGTGTGTCCTCCCCCCAAGCAGAAGGCAGTAAGAGACAGGAAAACTTATCAGGTACCATTACTGGACATTTTCAGCAAAATGGGAACCAATGGGCTGCACAGAGATGAAGCCTCTTAAATATTGCTGTCCTATTACACACAACCTCTGGCAGGCAGTGAAAGGGCTGCTTTGCACATTTCAGCCAGCAAACCCCAAAACGCAACAATAATGCTTCTTGAATTTGTAGGAATGTGCACCTTAGAGATGAACTTTATAAAAAGTTTGACTCCTTGAAGCTGTAGTTTTTATTAAAATCATGATATTAATTTTTTTTTTTTTTGTATTTTTCTGAAGCTGGAAATGGGGAGAGACAGTCAGACAGACTCCCGCATGCGCCCGACCGGGATCCACCCGGCACGCCCACCAGGGGCGGCGCTCTGCCCACCAGGGGGCGATGCTCTGCCCCTCCGGGGCATCGCTCTGCTGTAACCAGAGCCACTCTAGCACCTGGGGCAGAGGCCAAGAAGCCATCCCCAGCGCCCCGCCATCTTTGCTCTAATGGAGCCTTGGCTGCCGGAGGGGAAGAGAGAGACAGAGAGGAAGGGGGGGGGTGGAGAAGCAAATGGGCGCTTCTCCTGTGTGCCCTGGCCGGGAATCAAATCCGTGTCCCCTGCACGCCAGGCCGACACTCTACCGCTGAGCCAACCGGCCAGGGCTTCATGATATTATTTTAGATACAATATAAACATCGTGATTGAAATAGAGTTCATAAAATTGCCTTCAATTAAGGTTTTTGCTTGTTTGTTTTACTTTTGCTAGTAATTAAAGCCACTTGGATACTGAGGCTTGAAACAATTGCATGTGGTTCTCAGGCAGGTCTTCTGTATCTGCCAATGAAACTCCATATCAAACATCTTAAATAAACCACTACTGTTACTTTCCGTAAACATGAATTGTCTCCTCTCACATGCAGGAAGCTGAGCCATGCATTGAAGACATTGAAGAACATAGTAGGTTAGAAAGTCTTCTATGGCCCATCCTTCAAAGAGCTTACAGTATAGTTGTGTGAACCCAGGACCAGCTACATAACTTCTAAGGCTTAATGCAAAATGAAAATGTAGAACTCATCTGTTAAATTTAATTTTATAAATAACTTTTTTAAAGAGTTACTAGGAAATTCAAAACAGCAAGAGCAGAGCATGAAACCAAGTATGGGATCTTGCTGAGTGGCAGTAGTCCTGAGCAGTTGGACAAGTTGTGTACATCCAGGAAGCCAGCCCTACACGAAGAGAAATGAAACATATTGAGTGTGTGGTAGATGCAATGTGCTAAATTCTTTATGTTGAATGATCTTATTTAATCCTCACAATGACTTTGTAGGGTAGTTACTGTTACCCACAGTTTTATGAAAAACAAAGTGAGGCTCAAAGAGGTTAAAGAGTGGGTTGTATAACTAGTTGGATTGAACTGCAGCTCAGACTATAATCAAGCCCTTATTTAGAGGCTAAGATATACATGTAGAACGGTAATTCAACTTATGAGCTATTAAATACTAAATGTCTAAGTGGTATATTTAGTAGTGGTTTTAATCAGTGAATTGATTTTAGGCAAGTCAGCTCATAAAAGCTACGATGTTGCACAACCTCTGAAGAATTCTGTTGTCACAGGATCAAATGAAATCAATCAATAAATCAGACAGTGGCAGGGAGCGGGGTGGTCACTGGTACTTCTGATTTAACATTGTGTGGGGGAAACTGAATTAATAATTTAAAATACTTTAATTTTGTTGTTTTACTTTCTTAGTTTCTGACAGCTCAACTAATCATGCTCTTCCGCTGCCCTGTACGGAATGATGTGGGACTGAAAAGTCCTAATGAATAGCATTGTCCTTGACTGCAAGCCTCATGCCTCGCCCCTCAGAGCTCCTTCGAGAGCTGTTAACGTTCTTTTTCACCACAGCTGAGGGTCAGGTGCTAAGATGAAGTAACAGTTTTAGTGTCTAAAGGACAAATACCATCTCTAATATTCTGAGGGTTTTTTTGCTAATTTGCTTTGTTGAGCACATAGTGGCTTTACACATAAGAAAATTTATTCCCAAAGTAATTTATTGGATGTACCTGAGACTTGACAACTGTGGACCTATACTTAGTAAGCATTCGATCACCACACCTGTCAAACACCTGACAGGTAAATACTGTGTTTGATTAGACCACAGAAGACAACAAAACTCTCACCATTTTATATTAATTTGGAACAAGGAAGAAATCAGATCATCATTCCCCTGAATTTAAAGACCCTTAAAATAAATCAATGTATAAAGAGCATGTTTATGTTTATACAACGCCCTTAAAAAAGTTTGATTAAATTATTACATATGCTTGGATCATTTTCTAGTGCCAGAAATAATGGAAGTGCTCAAAACTCACTGGGATGAGACTATGTCAAAGGGAGACAGGAACCAACTGAAAGAGTGGAAAAAGTTCCCAGTGGCCAAAGCTGGGACAACCTGAGCACCACAATAAACAATGTGATACTGGACTGTAACCCAAAGTATAAAATAGATTTAATGTGCCCATGTTTGATGTAAATAAATGATTAATAATAAATAAGGACCAACAGACAAATCTCCACACAGAGGAAAATCAAATTCTTTATGTAGATACTTTGTCATCAAGGATTGGGAGCTTAATTCTCCTCCCTGTAAATGTGGGTTGCACACAGCACCTTCCTCCAAAAAGCATGATATAGGAACAGGTAGGGGGAGAGTTATTTTGCAGCTGAGAAAACTGACAAATACTCTTTCAGCTAAATAATTAAGGGATAACATCATCGATGATAACTCATGAAATAGCATGTGCTCTTGATAGGATGTGAGGCCATGACACCTACCTTTCTGAACTTCCTCCTGAATCTCCTAACCCTAATTGTAAGCATAAGAAAACCATGAAATAGATTTAAATTGAGAAATATTCCTCAGAATACCTGACCAGACTCCTCAAAACTGTCAAAGTCATTTAAAAGAAGGAAAGTCAGCCTGACTAGGTGGTGGCGTAGTGGATAGAGTGTCAGACTGGGACACAGAGGACCCAGGTTCAAAACCTTGAGGTCTCCAGCTTGAGTGTAGGCTCATCTGGCTTGAACAAGGGCTTACCAGCTTGAGTGCAGGTCAGTGGCTTGAGCATGGGATCATAGATGTGACCTATGGTCACTGGCTTGATCCCAAAGGTCACTGGCTTGAGCAAGGAATCACTCACTCTGCTGGAGCCCCTTGGTCAAGACACATATGACAAAACAATCAATGAACAAACAACTAAGGTGCTGCAACAAAGAGTTAATGCTTCTCATCTCTTTCCCTTCCTGTTTGTCTGTCCCTATCTGTCCCTCTCTCTGTCTCTCTATCTGTTGCACACACATAAAAAAGAGAAAGTCCAATGAACTGTCACAGTTCAGAAGAGCCTACAGAAACATGATAACTGAATGCAATGTGGAATTCTGGAGTAAGACCATTAAGGATGAACTAAGCTTCAGATCCATGGAACAAGTTGGCCTAAGATATTTATCATGCTAAAAACAGTGTTAGTATACATCTGTTGTTAGGATTCAATCCCAGAATCAACCCCAGAGGATGTCTTAGTGGAGTTGTAATACTGAGTACTGTGCCAAAGTTTTCTATTATGGATTGTGGGATAAAATATTATAAATAAGACTACCATCATTAAGATGATATTACTTCTTTAAAAATTATATCTATTAGTCTAGTTTGAACACATTAAAAGTGATGCCCAGGCCCTGGCCGGTTGGCTCAGCGGTAGAGCGTCAGCCTAGCGTGCGGAGGACCCGGGTTCGATTCCCGGCCAGGGCACACAGGAGAAGCGCCCATTTGCTTCTCCACCCCTCCGCCACGCTTTCCTCTCTGTCTCTCTCTTCCCCTCCCGCAGCCAAGGCTCCATTGGAGCAAAGATGGCCCGGGCGCTGGGGATGGCTCCTTGGCCTCTGCCTCAGGCGCTAGAGTGGCTCTGGTCGCAATATGGCGACGCCCAGGATGGGCAGAGCATCGCCCCCTGGTGGGCAGAGCATCGCCCCTGGTGGGCATGCCGGGTGGATCCCGGTCGGGCGCATGTGGGAGTCTGTCTGACTGTCTCTCCCCGTTTCCAGCTTCAGAAATGAAAAAAAATAAAATAAAAAGAAAAATAAAAGTGATGCCCATTATAGAAATTTATTGCTCAGTTAAAAGTCACCTGGTAGCAAGTCAAAGCCTGAAATTTTATTGAGAATGTATATGGTCAGTTCTTACTAAATTTTCTAACTAATGAACATGAAGCATCTCTGTTTGTGGACATAAGTGGTTTTCAGTTTTATTGCTTTCCTGGCAAGGCCACATCCTCATTTAACAGGCCACATCTGGATAGGCCGTCCCCAACTTATAAAGCAGGAGTGTTACAAAGGCTCACGCGAAGGTTAGTGGGTTAGAACTCAAAATACTTTTTTTTTTACAGATTCTATTTTATGAATAATAAATAAATTTACAACCAAATCCAGCTAATCAGGTTTAGGCTGTGTTTATTGTCATTATTTAGTTTATTTTATAAAATTTGAAAAGTAAGAACAAGGAAAAATAATAAAATAAAAATCACCTGCATCTTAATTTAATCTTTTGCCTTCCTTTATATGAATGCATTTTTACAAAATTAAAACCATTCCATAGCCTGACCAGGTGGTGGTGCAGTGGATAGAGCATAGGACTGGAATGCGGAGGACCCAGGTTCAAGACCCCGAGGTCGCCAACTTGAGCACAGACTCATCTGGTTTGACCAAAGCTCACCAGCTTTGACCCAAGGTCGCTGGCTCAAGGGGTTATTCAGTCTGCTGAAGGCCTGCGGTCAAGGCACATGTGAGAGAACAATCAATGAACACCTAAGGTGTTGCAACATGCACGAAAAACTAATGATTGATACTTCTCATCTCTTTGTTCCTGTCTGTCTATCCCTCTCTCTGACTCTCACTCTGTCTCTGTAAAAAAAAAAAAAAAAAAAAAAAGCCCTGGCCGGTTGGCTCAGTGGTAGAGCGTCGGCCTGGCCGGTAGAGGTCCTGGGTTCGATTCCCTGCCAGGGCACACAGGAGAGGTGCCCATCTGCTTCTCCACCCCTCCCCCTCTCCTTCCTCTCTGTCTCTCTCTTCCCCTCCCGCAGCGAGGCTCCATTGGAGCAAAGATGGCCCGGGCACTGGGGATGGCTCCTTGGCCTCTGCCCCAGGCGCTAGAGTGGCTCTGGTTGCAACAGAGCAACGCCCCAGATGGGCAGAGCATCGCCCCCTGGTGGGCGTGCCGGGTGGATCCCAATCAGGCGCATGCGGGAGTCTGTCTGACTGTCTCTCCCCGTTTCCAGCTTCAGAAAAAATACAAAAAAACAACAACAAAACATTCCATATGTTTTTTATAACTTTCCTTATGCATCTAATGTTCAAAAATATTGTTTTTGTATTTGGATGGATTTGTTGCCATTTAATTGTTTATTTATAAAAAGTGATGAGCCATATGACAATATAGTACAAAATGTTAATAATGAGGGTATTATAACAAAGAGCACCAGATCACTGCCCTCTCCAAAACCCCACCCCCAGAAACAGCCTGTCTCTATTATTGCTGTAATTTTGGCTATTTATCTTTGTATTTTTAAGACAACATGCTTATACTGCAACTTGTTTTTAAATTGTTTTAAATTAAAAAAATAATAGGTGAAAATGGTTTAAAATTTAAGCAAAATATTGGTTATATGGTAGAAGTATTCTTTCTGCCACTGTCACCGATAAATTGTCCAAAAATTTCATAAGAAAAGAGGTAAAGTTTTGAAAATTTAAACTATTCTTTTTTTTTTTTTTTTTTTAAATAAATTTTTATTAATGGTAATGGGATGACATTAATAAATCAGGGTACATATATTCAAAGAAAGCATGTCTAGATTACCTTGTCATTAAATTATGTTGCATACCCCTCGCCCAAAGTCAGATTGTCCTTCGCCACCCTCTATCTAGTTCTCTGTGCCCCTCCCCCTCCCCCTAACTCTCCCCCTGTCCTCCCTCCCCCCCACCCCTGGTAACCACCACACACTTGTCCATGTCTCTTAGTCTCATTTTTATGTTCCACCAATGTATGGAATCATGTAGTTCTTGTTTTTTTCTGATTTACTTATTTCACTCCTTATAATGTTATCAAGATCCCACCATTTTGCTGTAAATGATCTGATGTCATCATTTCTTATGGCTGAGTAGTATTCCATAGTGTATATGTGCCACATCTTCGTTATCCAGTCTTCTATTGAAGGGCTTTTTGGTTGTTTCCATGTCTTGGCCACTGTGAACAGTGCTGCAATGAACATGGGGCTACATGTGTCTTCATGTATCAATGTTTCTGAGGTTTTGGGGTATATACCCAGTAGAGGGATTGCTGGGTCATAAGGTAGTTCTATTTGCAGTTTTTTGAGGAACCACCATACTTTCCTCCATGATGGTTGTACTACTTTACAGTCCCACCAACAGTGAATGAGGGTTCCTTTTTCTCCACAGCCTCTCCAACATTTGCTATTACCCATCTTGTAGATAATAGCTAATCTAACAGGGGTGAGGTGGTATCTCATTGTAGTTTTGATTTGCATTTCCCTAATAACTAATGAAGCTGAGCATCTTTTCATATATCTGTTGGCCATTTGTATCTCTTCCTGGGAGAAGTGTCTATTCATGTCTTCTTCCCATTTTTTTATTGGATTGTTTGTTTGTTTGTTGTTGAGTTTTATGAGTTCTTTGTAAATTTTGGAAATTAGGCCCTTATCTGAGCTGTTGTTTGAAAATATCATTTCCCATTTAGTTGGCTGTCTGTTTATTTTTATATCAGTTTCTCTTGCTGAGCAAAAACTTTTTATTCTGATGTAGTCCCATTCATTTATCTTTGCCTTCACTTCTCTTGCCATTGGAGTCAAGTTCATAAAATGTTCTTTAAAACCCAGGTCCATGAGTTTAGTACCTATGTCTTCTTCTATGTACTTTATTGTTTCAGGTCTTATATTTAGGTCTTTGATCCATTTTGAATTAATTTTAGTACACGGGGACAGGCTGTAGTCGAGTTTCATTCTTTTGCATGTGGCTTTCCAGTTTTCCCAACACCATTTGTTGAAGAGGCTTTCTTTTCTCCATTGTGTGTTGTTGGCCCCTTTATCAAAGATTATTTCACCATATATATGTGGTTTTATTTCTGGGCTTTCTATTCTGTTCCATTGGTCTGAGTGTCTATTTTTCTGCCAATACCATGCTGTTTTGATTATTGTGGCCCTATAATATAGTTTAAAGTCAGGTATTGTAATGCCCCCAGCTTCATTCTTTTTCCTTAGGATTGTTTTGGCTATTCGGGGGTTTTTATAGTTCCATATAAATCTGATGATTTTTTGTTCCATTTCTTTAAAAAATCTCATAGGGATTTTGATGGGAATTGCATTAAATTTGTATATTGCTTTGGGTAATATGGCCATTTTGATTATATTTATTCTTCCTATCCAAGAACAAGGAATATTTTTCCATCTCATTGTATCTTTTTCGATTTCCCTTAACAATGCTTTGTAATTTTCATTATATAGGTCCTTTACATTCTTTGTTATGTTTATTCCTAGGTATTTTATTTTTTTTTTTGCAATCGTGAAGGGGATTATTTTTTTGAGTTCGTTTTCTAATATTTCATTGTTGGCATAGAGAAAGGCTATGGACTTCTGTATGTTAATTTTGTATCCTGCGACCTTACTGTATTGGTTTATTGTTTCTAATAATCTTTTTGTGGAGTCCTTCGGGTTTTCGATGTATAGGATCATATCATCAGCAAAAAGTGATACCTTTACTTCTTCTTTTCCAATATGGATGCCTTTTATTTCTTTGTCTTGTCTGATTGCTCTGGCCAGAACTTCTAGCACCACGTTAAATAAGAGTGGAGAGAGTGGACAACCCTGTCTTGTTCCTGATTTAAGGTAGAAAGTCCTCAGTTTTATGCCGTTTAAAATGATGTTGGCTGATGGTTTATCATATATGGCCTTTATCATGTTGAGATATTTTCCTTCTATACCCATTTTGTTGAGAGTCTTAAACATAAAATTGTGTTGTATTTTATCAAAAGCCTTTTCTGCATCTATTGATAAGATCATGTGGTTTTTGTTCTTTGTTTTGTTGATATGGTGTATTACGTTAACCGTTTTGCGTATGTTGAACCATCCTTGAGATTCTGGGATGAATCCCACTTGATCATGATGTATTATTTTTTTAATATGTTGTTGTCTTCGGTTTGCCAGTATTTTGTTTAGAATTTTAGCATCTGTATTCATTAGAGATATTGGTCTGTAGTTTTCTTTCTTTGTGCCATCCTTGCCAGGTTTTGGTATGAGGGTTATGTTGGCCTCATAAAATGTGTTTGGAAGTATTGCTTCTTCTTCAATTTTTTGGAAGACTTTGAGTAGAATAGGAACCAAGTCTTCTTTGAATGTTTGATAGAATTCACTAGTATAAACGTCTGGGCCTGGACTTTTATTTTTGGGGAGGTTTTTAATAGTTTTTTCTATTTCCTCCCTGCTGATTGGTCTGTTTAGGCTTTCTGCTTCTTCATGACTCAGTCTAGGAAGGTTGTATTGTTCTAGGAATTTATCCATTTCTTCTAGATTGTTGTATTTGGTGGCATATAATTTTTCATAGTATTCTACAATAATTCTTTGTATATCTATGATGTCTGTGGTGATTTCTCCTCTTTCATTTTGGATTTTATTTATTTGAGTCCTGTGCCTTTTTTCCTTGGTGAGTCTTGCCAAGGGTTTGTCAATTTTGTTGATCTTTTCAAAGAACCAGCTCCTTGTTTTATTGATTTTTTCTATAGTTTTTCTGTTCTCTATTTCATTTATTTCTGCTCTGATTTTTATTATCTCCTTTCTTCGGCTGGTTTTGGGTTGTCTTTGTTCTTCTTTTTCTAGTTCCTTAAGGTGTGAAGTTAAGTGGTTTACTTCGGCTCTCTCTTGTTTGTTCATATAGGCCTGAAGTGATATGAACTTTCCTCTTATTACTGCTTTTGCTGCATCCCAGAGATTCTGATATGTCGTATTTTCATTTTCATTTGTCTGTATGTATCTTTTGATCTCTGCGCTTATTTCTTCTTTGACCCATTCATTTTTTAGAAGTATGTTGTTTAGTTTCCACATTTCTGTGGGTTTTCCCCCCTCTTTTTTGCAGTTGAATTCTAGTTTCAAGGCTTTATGATCAGAAAATATGCTTGGTACAATTTCAATTTTTCTAAATTTGCTGATATTGTCTTTGTGGCCCAACATATGGTCAATTCTTGAGAATGTTCCATGTACACTAGAGAAAAATGTATACTCTGTCGCTTTGGGATGAAGTGTCCTGTAGATGTCTATCATATCCAGGTGTTCTAGTATTTCGTTTAAGGCCACTATATCTTTATTGATTCTCTGTTTGGATGACCGATCTAGAGCCGTCAGCGGAGTATTGAGGTCTCCAAGTATGATTGTATTTTTGTTAGTTTTTGTTTTAAGGTCAATAAGTAGCTGTCTTATATATTTTGGTGCTCCTTGGTTTGGTGCATATATATTAAGGATTGTTATGTCTTCTTGATTCAGTGTCCCCTTAATCATTATGAAGTGACCATTTTTGTCTCTGAGTACTTTTTCTGTCTTGTAGTCAGCATTATCAGATATGAGTATTGCTACACCTGCTTTTTTTTGGGTGTTGTTTGCTTGGAGTATTGTTTTCCAGCCTTTGACTTTGAATTTGTTTTTATCCTTGTTGCTTAGATGTGTTTCTTGTAGGCAGCATATAGTTGGATTTTCTTTTTTAATCCATTCTGCTACTCTGTGTCTTTTTATTGGTAAGTTTAATCCATTTACATTTAGTGTAATTATTGACACTTGTGGGTTCCCTACTGCCATTTTATAAATTGCTTTCTGTTAGTTTTGTATCTAGTTTGATTCTTCTCTTTTGTTTTTCTATCATTTGTTTCTGTTTGTTTGTGTTCCATACTTCTTTCCTCTATTGCTACCTTTTTTAAGTCATGTGTTTTTGTGGTGGTTTTTTCTAGGGTGGTTACCATTAAGTAATGAAAAGGGTACCTACCATATTCATTGTAGTACCCTATCTTATAAGTATTTCTGCACTTCATCGTCCTTTGCTACTGTTAATCTCCATTCTCTCCCCCCCCCCTTTTTTTTTCCTTTGTTGTCACAGTTTAAGTTTGGTTTTATTGTGTTCTTGGTGGAGCTGTTACTTGTGGTGTTGTTTTCTTTTGTTCTTTGAATCTGGTTGGAAAACCCCCTTTAGTATTTCCTGGAGTGGGGGCTTTCTCGTGATAAATTCTCTCATCTTTTCTGTATTTGTGAATGTTTTTATATCTCCTTCATACTTGAAGGATAGCTTTGATGGGTATAGTATTCTTGGCTGAAAGTTCCTCTCTTTCAGGGCTTTAAATATTGGGGTCCACTCTCTTCTAGCTTGTAGAGTTTCTGCTGAGAAATCTGATGATAATCTAATAGGCCTTCCTTTATATGTTGTACTCTTCTTTTCCCTGGCTGCCTTGAGAATTTTTTCTTTGTCATTGGTTTGTGTCATCTTTATTATGATGTGCCTTGGAGTGGGTTTGTTGGGGTTAAGAAAACTCGGTGTTCTGTTTGCTTCTTGAATTTGAGGCTTTAGTTCTTTCCACAGGCTTGGGAAGTTCTTGTCTATTATTTGTTTGAGTATATTCTCCATTCCATTTTCTTTCTCTTCTCCCTCTGATATACCTATTATTCTTATGTTATTCTTTCTGATGGAGTCAGATAATTCCTGTAGGGCTTTCTCGTTTTTTATTATTTTTGAGTCTCTTTCTTCTTCTCTCTGTTGTGCCTCAAGTTGTTTGTCTTCTATTTCACTAATCCTATCTTCAATCTGGGTTGTTCTGCTAGCTAAGCTTGTTACCTCGTTTTTCAGCTCGTGAATTGAGTTTTTCATTTCTGTTTGATTTGTTTTTATAGTTTCAATTTCCTTGGTAATATATTCTTTGTGTTCATTGAGTTGTTTTCTGATCTCCCTATATTGCCTTTCTGTGTTTTCTTGTATATCTCTGAGTATTTTTAAGATTTCTATTTTAAATTCTCTGTCATTTAGCTCCAAGGCTTCCAATATGTTAAGTCTTTTCTCCATAGATTTTTCCACATCTATTTGTGTTATCTCTCTTTCTTTTGTATCCATAATATTCGATTTCCTCTTTCTTATTGGCATCTGAGGGTGGTCTTGTTGATAGCACTAATTAGAATTAATAAAGAGTAAAAAGTAAAAAAAAAAAAAACAAATGGTAAAACACCCCACAAAAAAAAGCAGTAATAATTTATTATTTCCCCCTTTTTTTTCTTTCTCCTCCTTCCCTCCTCTCCCCTCCTCAGGGAAATATCGTGCCTATAATGGAGGGCCTGGTTTGCGGTGAAGAGTTCAGGGGGCAAAAAAAAAAAAGGGAGTAGGGACCTACTAAATGCAAAAAAAAAAAAAAAAAAAGGAAGAAAATCTTAGACAAGCATAAGTTGATCTGCCTGCGGGTGATGGTCAACTAAGAGATATAATGAGAGGGATAAGAGGGAACCAGAAAAAAGGACAAAAAAAGGAATAATAAAGAAGAAAAAAATAAAAATAATAAGTAAAAATATGTTGTATTAAGTGGAGCAAAGACCAAATACAATGGAGACCTTGGGTTGGGAGGACCCAAAATGCCACAAAAATAAACTAACAAGAAAAAAACAAAAACAAAAGCGAAAAAGAAAAATAAAGCCAAAAAAAACCTTGAGTCCCAAATTAACTAATTTGTTCGTGATTGAGGATTAAATGGGAGGAAAGTAAAACAAGAAAAGAAAAAACGAATAGAAAGGAAAAAATAAGAAAAAGAGAAAAACGAAGGAAGAAATAAAAAAGGAAGAGAAAAAAACAAAATAAAGCAAAAACAAACAAACAAAAAAAAAACAAAAGAGGAGAGAGTGAGAGTTAAGTGTCCTGGAGTATAACCCCAAAGGAGGGTGAGGATGAAGAAGAGAAATAAAATGTAACACTTATGGGTAGTGTAGTTCAAGAAAAGGGAAGCATAAGATGGGCAGAGAATAGAAGGACCGAGGTGGAGGAAATAAAGGCAATAAGATAGAAGAAACAAACAACAACAACAACAACAAAAAAAAAAAATTAGTGGAACAAGTTGTAAAGTCTGTGGATTTTTCTTGATTTTGAGATGTTAACTTCTTCCTTTTTCTTTTCTCTCCCTCTTCCTGGTCGGTGACTCTGTACCCCAGGCTCTGCCCCTGTGTCACATTTAGGTAGGGATTTGCTGTTGATGGGATTCTATGGCAATGTCATATAATTGGCTTTAGTCTTGCTGGTAGTCAAGGCTTGTTGGCGTTTGCAGGGTCCAACGATGAGAGAGTTTGCTTTCGTGGATTCTCTCTCCTAGTCCCCCCTTCCTGAATTAGCAGCCTGGTGATCCAGCTATAAGGCTGCCACTGCTTCTGCCACAGGCACACTTCCTCGCGGCTTGAATGAACGTCCCTGCGGTAGCTTCCTCCACACCCTCGTCTCTCAGATTCAAGTGATAACAGTCCTTTTGCTTTCAGTTTGTGTGGAACTCCGTAATGCTCCGAAGATAAATTTTCCTGTTTCTAGTTGATAAATTTGTTGTGATTTTGGGGAGATCTGTCGGACGCGCTGCTCACGGCGCCATTTCCCTGACGTCACTAAACTATTCTTATATTTGACTGAATTTGGCTGGATATAAGTTGCAGATCATTTTTTTTCTTTTGAGAATTTTGATGGCTTTGCCTCATTATCTTTAAGCTTTCAGTGTATGAGATAAGTTTTTGGCTGTTTTTACTTTTTCTAGATTTCTGTGTAGGATCTGTTGCCTGCTCAGAAGCTTATAGTATCACCAAGAATAAACTATTTTTATCCTAGTGATCTAAAAATATCACAAAGAAGTGCTCTGTTTGCATCTTTATGTTCATTTAGTTGGGCAATTAATGGGCAATTGTAGTCTAGAAACATATCTTTCAGTGAGGGAGTATTTTATTATATTTTATATATGTTGTATTTATATATTTTTGGAAATGCTATTAGCTGTTAGGCCTCTTGTGTTGATTTTGCTTGTTTGTTTATTTTTTAGTCTTCTACTATTTCTTTGTTCATTTTGTTTATCCACTGAAAATTATTTTTAATCTTATCTTGTTTGAAAACGTTTTTTCAACTGTCATATTTTTAATTATAAAGTAAGTGCTCTTTTTTTTGTTTTCAAATTGCTCCTTTTTTTTTAATATCATACTACGCTTGTTCAAAGACTATGTATAGTCTGTTATCTCTTTCTGTTCATGAACTACTTTTTATTTAAACACTTGCCCCAACTCCTGCATTGCCGATACTGCCAGGTAACTAGAAACTGTCTGCCTGAGAAAGACCTGGACCTCACTGAAGAGCAGTGCCCTGGACGACACACTGGACCAGTAGGGATCCCGCCCTGCAGCACCTATGGGCCTACTCGCTTGGTTACTTCAGTGTCTGTAGAAAACAACGTTCCAAACTCTGGTTCGCCTCTTGGTATCCTGGCACTGGGCAAATAATGTTGGACTAGGAAGTTAGTTCTAATGTTCAGTGCACAAACTTTAATTTAATTAACATTTTTCAAGTCCAGAATCTTATTTTTTTGATATATCATGGCTGGACACCCCAGGTGTACAACTGCTCTGGAGAACATGCCTCAAAATTTCTTCTTTGTGTGAGAATTGTTAGTCACTTGCTGGAACCTTGGAAAATTCTGATGCAGACTTTTAAAGGATGTGCTTAAGCTCAGTGGATGAGGTTTCATCCCAGCATGCTCCCATCACTGGCTCCATCCCCAGGCGAGCACATAGAAGCAATCAAAGAGTTCACAAGAAGAGAGAAGAACTAAGTGGAACAAGGAGTTGCTGCTTTTCTCTCTCTCTCAAATCAGTGAGAAAATACTTTTTAAAATAAGCAATGTCCTTGATTCTGCCACAACTCACTCTTATTTTCCATGTGGTCGTTGTTCCCAATCATTACAGAGCCAATAGGCTAGCTACTTATGGGTAACACCCCCACCCCACGCAACACACCAGCCTCTTAAATTTGACATTTTTTGCCAAGTGATTCCTCTGTTTGCTTTCTCTCTTGATACATTGTATTCAAATGTAATTTGAACTAGATTTACTTCTATGTCGTGTGTTTAGTATTTTCTTTTTTTGATGATATTTGGGAGATTCATCAGACACATCTTTAGTCTATGAAGTTCCAATTAACATGTATTGATCATTTCTATCATGTTATTAAATATTCATCTAAAACACATACACAAACATACATACATACACCATATTCTACTTTAATCACATGGATAGATGACCATACTTTACATGGTTAAATTCCTATGGTTAGACATTTAATATTTTCACATTAAGTTTTATGTAGCATTATTTACAATAGCCAAGATTTGGAAGTTGCTCAAATGTCGATCAATGGATGAGTGAATAATAAAGCTGTGCTATATTTACAAAATATAATACAACTCAGCCATAAAAAAGAAAAAAATCTTATCTTTTGAGACCTAGAAATATTATGCTAAGTGAAATAAGTCAGTCAGAGAAAGACAAATACCATAAGATTTCACTTGTATGTGGAATCCAATGAACAGAATAAACTAACGAACAAAGTAGAAACACACTCATAGATACAGAGAACGGAATGAGAGCTGTCAGCGGAGACGGGGGTTGGGAGTTTGATGAAAAAGGTGAAGGGATTGAGCAAAAAAGAAAAACTTATAGACACAGACAATAGTGTGAGGACTACAGGAGGGAAAGGGGGCTGGAAGGAAGTGAAGGCGGGTTGAGGGAAGATACCTGGTGATGGAGGAAGACTTGGCTTGAGGTGGAGAACACACAGTGCTCCACACAGAAGATGTATTGTAGAATCATACACTTGAATCCTGTATCATTTTATTAACCAATGTTACCCCATAAATTCAACACATTTTTAAAAGTTTTTATCACTATATATATAACAATGAGATAAAAATTATCTCATACATAAATTTTTGGACCTATTTAGGTTATAGCTATGATTATTTCTTTAGGACTAATTCTTAGATGAGATATACTGAGTCTAAGGTAATGAATAATTTAAAACATTTCAATCAACATTGCTAAAACTGCATCCCCCACATTCATAAATATGTTATCAATTTATACTGTTGTAGTGAACAGGGCTATTTTTTTATTTAACCAAAAATAAATCTTATTTACTTATTGTCTTTTCCAATTTGAGTGGTAATAAGTGATATTCCTTAATGTACAATTATATTTTTAAATTTAAAATTACTCATTTTTAAATTCCTTTTGCTGTAATTCATAGAAAGGATTTTCTTCCCTAAGCCAGATATTTTTGTAAATATTTTCTAACTCTAATATACTTAAATAGTAAAAAAATATTTATCATTTTTATTTTTCTGAGGTGAGAAGCAAGGAGGCAAACAGACAGACTCCCGCATATGCCTGATCAGGATTCACCCAGCATGCCCACCAGGGGGCGATGCTTACCCATCTGAGGCACTCTCTGTTGCAACTGAAGCCATTTTTTTTTAGTGCCTGAGGTGTAAGCCATGGAGCCGTCCTCAATGCCTAGACCAACTTTGCTCCAATGGAGCCGTGGCTGTGGGAGGGGAAGAGAGAGAGAGAGAGAGAGAGACAGAAAGAAGATGGGTTAAGGGTGGAGAAGCAGATGGGTGCTTCTCCTGTGTGCCCTGGCTGGGAATTGAACATGAAACTTCCACACACTGGGCCGATGCTCTACCGCTGAGCCAACTGGCCAAGGCAAATATTAGTAAGATTTTTATATTACTTTATTTTAATCTTAACTCTTTAAGACATCTGGAATGTAATAATACTATGTAGAAGATATTATTATAAATACTTCACATATCACTACTCACTTTAACTCAGAAAGACATTACTATTATCTTCATTTTATAGATAAAAAAAATTAGAATTGCCTATGCAGAGAATTTTTTCCCATTATTCTTTCAGTTTATAGTGCTACCCTATCTCCACTCTAGGACAAGTATCCATTTTATTAGTTTGATGGTGTTGTCCTAATCTTTTATGTTCTTACCAATGGTTTTGTCTAATTGTTCTATCAATTACCAATAGAGTTGTTTTAAATTTTCCAAACATAATTGTGTATTTGTCAATTTCTCACTTTAGTTCGGTCAATTTTTGCTTCCTGTATTTTGAAGCTTTCTTGTGAATTACATGAATAGAATGTTATAGCTTTCTGAATAACTGACCTTTAATCTGTATAATAGGTGGGTTTTTTGTTTGTTTGTTTTTGTTTTTTTTTGTATTTTTCTTAAGTTGGAAACAGAGAGGCAGTCAGACAGACTCCCGCATGTGCCCGACCGGGATCCACCCGGCGTGCCCACCAGGACACATTGCTCCGCCCATCTGGGGTGTTGCTCTGTTGCAACCAGAGCCATTCTAGTGCCCGAGGCAGAGGCCACAGAGCCATCCTCAGCGCCCGGGCCAACTTTGCTCCAATGGAGCCTTGGTTGCGGAAGGGGAAGAGAGAGACAGAGAGGAAGGAGGGGGGGAGGGGGGGAGAAGCAGATAGGCGCTTCTCCTGTGTGCCCTGGCCGGGAATCGAACCTGGGACTCCTGCACGCCAGGCCAATGCTTTACCACTGAACCAACTGGCCAGAGCCATGTAATATGTTTTTTTTTTAATCTGGTTTTTTAAGTTTACTGTCTGTATTCTTTTTAGCCTCAAAGCTTCCTCTAGTTTTTCTTGTATTGCATTTTTTTGGTCATGAATTCTTTCTGTTTTTCCCGTATCTGAAATGCTTTTATTTCAGTTTTGTATCTGAAGTGTACTTTTGCTACATACAGAAGTCTTAGATGACACTTCTTCTCTGTTCTTGTTGTTTTTTAACACTTTGAATATATTATTTCAATGTATTGTGGCGTCCATTATTCCTGATGATAACTCAACAGTTAAACATATCATTATTCTTTTGTATGTAATATGTTCTTCTCCCCCCCTCTTTTTCCCCTTTTTTCCTTTTGGTAATAACATTGTAACTATGGTACCATTCTCTTTTTTTATTCCTTCTGCTGAGGTTCATTAAAATTCCTGAATCTGTAAGTTAATTTGTATGTTTCTTAACCAAAGTGCTGTAATCCAGGGTGTTTATTTCTCTAGATGATTATTCTCTTTTTCTTGTCTTCTGGGACTCCAATTATATATAGATATATAGTCTTCTGAGCCTACACAGTTTGTTGTTCAACCAAGGGTATGAACAGTGTTTATATGTTTATATGAAAATTTGGAGGTGTCCTTCCTGTGATTCCACTGCTTCTGTTGCCTCTTTTGTAAACTTTAGCTGCTCTGCCAGCCCTGAGCCTTGTCCTCTGGGTAAGACTTCAGCCTTCTGCTTCTTGAGCTGAACACAAGTCAGAAAATGCGCACAGTTAGAAAAGCTATTAACTATCAAATCTTAATTGGTGAAGTTCCACCTTTTACAGTAGATTCTCTCTAATTCAGCCTGTGTTTTTTCTGTGCCTATGTGTAATGCTGTCCTCCCTACATGTGTCATTTGGTGCACAGCCGGGGATTTAAATAGAGTTTATATTAAAATTTCATGTCTCCCTTTTTCTGCATCTCTTTTTGCCTCTGGGATTCCCTCCCTAACTTTCAAGCTGCTCTGCCAGGCTTAGAGTCTATGGTCAACCACCTGATCTGATAAGTCTTCAGGTTTATAATCAGAGCTTCAGGGGTTGAGGAAAGTCCTTACACAAAAGTTCACAAATTCACACTTCTACCCATTATACTTGCAGTCTTTCAAGTATAAATCTCTGCTCATTGTTGCTTGCATTTAGTCATTCTCCATTTCCTGCAATAGTTATTATTTTGAGGTGGGTTCATACAACCATTTCATTCTGCCATTACCAGAAGCCAGAATGCTATCCTCACAATGTGAAATGTTATCTTATCAGATACTAAATAGTTGTACACATTTGTGTGTGTTTGGGGGCTTTCTAGACTATACTAGTCTGATTTTATTATTATTGCTTTACTATCTGAATATGCAAGCCTCTATTTTTTTTCAATTGTGAAATGGAAATTAATGACAACTCCAACTATTTTTACATAGATATATTGTGTGCCTCTCTTTATTCAAGTTTTTTCTCTCAATAAAATTGTATAAATGTTCTTACAGTTTTTCACATTTTTTTGATCAGTTTATGTCTTACTTGACATGTATATTTGATAATGTTTGTTATGTTGGGAATTGGATCTTTTTATTATATTTTATGTTATACTTGTAACATAAGAAAAATATTAATTTTTTATAGTTTTTTATAAACAACCACCTCACTAAATTTTATTATAATTGATTTTTCAGTTGATTCTTTTGGGTGTTCTCAATAGGCAGTGATTACTTGGAAATAAATAATGCTACACCTTATCTTAGCCAAAAGGCTGAGAATCAATAGAAATAAATAATGATATTTTATCTTTTTACAACACTGGAATCATAGTATTGCCTGTCTCCCTGTGGACAGTCTTCCTTTGCTTTATGCCACTGGATGCAGCACTCAACGCTTATTTGCATCCTTATCCTCACTCAAAATAAATTAAACTCTAACTTTATTTGGTAATCACACTTTTACACACACACACACACACACAAATTCTCATTAAATGTCTTTTTTTTAAAAAACTGTAATTTAGTTTACAGTATAGATTTGCAGTATCATATTAACATTTCTGTGCTCACACACTCCTTTCCTCCTCACTAGGTCTTGCTCTCTACATTACCTCTGATCTTCTCTGTCTTAAGTGCCATTTGACTCACAGGAAGTAAGTGCCTCCTCCCAGAGGCGGGGAGAAGGTGGTGTTCTGCTGCCAAACAGAAACATAAACAAAATAATTATTGACCTCTTAAATTACCTAAGAATGAATCCTAGAATAAGAGAATCTCAGGAAGAGTAGTTACTAATAATATAAATGGGAGACATCACTAATATTTTACTATTCAGTATGATTTTTTGCTTATGTTTTGAGTTTGAAATTTTTTATTTTGTGAAAAAGTATGTTTTAATTACTGATTTACTGAGATTTAAGAAATGAGTGTTGAATTTATTAAATGCAATTTTAGTATCTCTCATAATTTATTATTTAACTTAATGATAAGATTCATTCTATGAATATATTTCCTAGTATTAAGCAATCTTATATTCTTGGAAAATAGACGACTTTGTAATCATGTATTTTTCGTTTAATAAGTTGCTGTGTTTTATTTAATAATATTTAGGTTTTTTAACATATTCATAAATGAAATTCATTAAATTTATCAGTAGCTTTATTTTTTTTTTTTTTGCAATTTCCAGATAGTTTATCTTGGTTTTAGCACCTAGTATGAGACTCGCTAGGGAAATAACTGTTTGTCTTTTTAAATTCAGATTGTGTTTGGAGGAAGTGAAGTGAATGTGCCCATAAGTATGCCTTGAGAAAAACCAACTGAAAGAAAAAAATGTTTTTGAAAAAGAACAAAAGAGGGTGTGTTTATTTGTGTGTGTGCATGATTTAAAATGTCCAGCATCTCAAAGCAGCTGCACAGGGTAGTCACAGTGTGTGTGTGTGTGTGTGTGTGTGTGTGTGTGTGTGTGTGTGTGTGTGTAAGACAATGGTTGACATTGAACAAAGGCAATAATTATTTTTAATACTTAAATTTTATAACCATAGGTTGGTATATTTTAGTTGCAATGTTTATCATGATTTTTAACCTTATCTTCCATAACTATTAAGGTTATATAAAAACTGGACTCTAAGCTATTTTTTTTAAAACTATGGAGAGATAAATAATTAAAAACTCTAAAACTTAGTGTGAATATAATTGTCTTTCTGCTGAATTCATATAAAATGGTAACTTCCTTGGGTATTAAAAATGTTGTTCCTTAGGTATTAAAAATGTATATATTATTTCCTTGTTTTCTAGAGTTTAATGTTCAGGAATGTATGAACTCAACCTGAACTTTCTTACATCTAGGCAACATACTTTCATTTAAATTGCTTTGTTGTTTTCTAATGCATGTAAGCTTTTATATCCTATAAATTCTATTATTCTTTAGGAAACATTTGAGAACCTCATTATATATTTTAAATGATACCTGAAAAATGATATCAGGTTCTCTGGTGTTTTATGAGAACAGGTAGGTTTTAAGCTATTATTGTTTGTGTTTTTTTTAAAGTTACCTTTGGGTGGTAGAGCATCGGCCTGGTGTGCAGAAGTCCCATGTTCAATTCCTGGCCAGGGCACACAGAAGGGCCCATCTGCTTCTCCAACCCCTCCCCCTCTCCTTCCTCTTTGTCTCTCTCTTCCCCTCCCACAGCCAAGGCTCCATTGGAGCAAAGTTGGCCTGGGTGCTGAGGATGGCTCTGTGGCTTCTGTCTCAGGCACTAGAATGGCTCTGGTTGCAACAGAGCAATGCCCCAGATGGGCAGAGCATCGCCCCCTGGTGGGCATGCCAGGTGGATCCTGGTCGGGCACATGCGGGAGTCTGTCTGACTGCCTCCTTGTTTCCAACTTCAGAAAAATACAAAAAAGAAACAGACAAAAAACCAAACAAAAAAAAACAACAACCAAAAACGTTGCCTTTGGGAAGAATTGCATAATGGATAGACATAGAGCATGGGCTCTGGAGGCAGAGAGAGTTTGAAGCCTTGCTCTTCCGCTTACTTACTGTGTGACTTTGGCCATGTTACCCTCTCTATCCTCAAAATGTAAACTGTAGCATACATACTAACAGGTTGGTGGGAGGTTCAAATGAATTAAAGCACTTAGAAGAGTGCATGGTGTGTGGTAGACATTCAATAAGTGTTAGCTGTTTTACTGTTTCTCAGTTTGTTTCTGACTATTCTTTTTTTTTTTTCTTTTTTCTGAAGCTGGAAACAAGGAGAGACAGTCAGACAGACTCCCGCATGCGCCCGACCGGGATCCACCTGGCACGCCCACTATGGGGCAACACTCTGCCCACCAGGGGGCGATGCTCTGCCCATCCTGGGCGTCGCCATGTTGTGACCAGAGCCACTCTAGCACCTGAGGCAGAGGCCACAGAGCCATCCCCAGCGCCCGGGCCATCTTTGCTCCAATGGAGCCTTGGCTGCGGGAGGGGAAGAGAGAGACAGAGAGGAAGGCGCGGCAGAGGGGTGGAGAAGCAAATGGGCGCTTCTCCTATGTGCCCTGGCCGGGAATCGAACCCGGGTCCTCTGCACGCTAGGCCGACGCTCTACCACTGAGCCAACCGGCCAGGGCTCTGACTATTCTTAAGGCTTACTGATCCAGTTAATTATATAGTTTCTCATAATTTTAATATATTTACCTTTCCATTTAAAATTTGCTTTCCATTGTTCTCTACATCAATCACTGACATTTCTGAAGTATATCATCTGTTTGTAATGTTTTTCATGAAGATGAAAATTCTGCTAGTGAATATTAGTTAGTCTCCAATTTTGTTTTTAATATCACTGCATTCTCTTCTCAGCTCACTTTTCTCTAATCTTGGCCACTCTCTCATTATCACTTCTACCATGCTTTTCTTTCTCTTCAAATAAGTCACAATAAAATTCATTTCAAGCCCAAAGCACATGCTTTCAAAAATCTCTTTCTATAGGTTTTAATAGAACTTTTTTCAAATACGTGGATTCCTTCTTCTCCTAAGGGCTGCTTGTGTTCGCCTCTTCTGTTTCAGGCTCTTGTCTCCTCATCCTCCAAGCTTTTTTTTTTTTATTATTTCTGAACAAGAAAAGTAATATTTAGGCCATTACAGAAATGTTCCTTTGTTCTTCTTTCTGTACACCTCACTTTGTGTTGAGTCTTCCTCAACTATCTTTAGCTTGCTGTGAATTACACTAACTCTTTAGTTATTCATCAAAATGTGAGGTGGCCAGGATACTATTTGACCTGACTTCGAGTCCAACCTCTTAAAGCAACAGTACAGGGTCATCCCAGGATTTACAGAAACCAAATAAGCAGAAAACCAGCAGATCACTCAAGAAAACTGGGACCCACAAGCTGGTCTGTTAGCTAAAATAAGCAGAGAAGTAAATATAGAAAGTTGACTAATGATCTTCTTGATGTCATGTAAAAGAAGAAATAATGTTTTCCTTTTTTACCTATAAATAGCTATGACCATACTTTCTAATTTGTGCAAGACAGGCTAAAATATGGCCACCTAATTAGCATAACCATTCTTTCTCATGTATCTCTGCTAGATGTTAAGTTATATAGCCCTCCCACATCTAGGTTTTCCTTATGCTCATTCAAGCTGAATATCTGAGGAGACAACACATGGTATATCTACCAAGTCTCAGTTGAAGATAGAGATGAAGAAACTTCTAAGCAATGTAGCTCAAATAGGGAATTTAAAGATTTCACTGTTTCCTGGAGTCTATAATAATGTTCTGTGCTGAGGAATTCTGGATTTCATCAATTAGTTCTCTTTTGTGGGGGGTGAAAATTAGTCTCTGAGCACCAGTACACTTGATTACATTCTTTCTCTTCCAAGAAACAAAATTTCCAAAAAGGTATATTAAGAATATGTCAGATTGCATATTTTATGAAAAATGTCTAAGTAGTTTGTTCCTTCTCTCAGTTTACCACTCACTAGTGTACATGGCTGCTCTAAAATTTTTCTGAAATTCTTATCTGTGGACAAGTCCTACTGGGGGGTGAGGACAACGGAGACGCAAAGACCTGAGGTTCAGTGACGCAGATCCACTTTATTCAGGAAGTAAGCTAGCTTATATACACGGGTTGAGCCAATAGGATGTTACAGCATGTCCTTCATAGCCAATGGCTAAAACAATCAGGGAGCAGCGTGGTTGGCACTAAGTCACTTCCTTATATCGGGTGAGCTCCCTTCCTGGGTATGCCTAGGAGGCTACTGGGAGCTGGAGTATTCTCACAGCATTGCATCAGCCACAGCTGCTAGGAATGCGCTGTGTGCTCCACCCACAACTACCCCTTCTCTTTTAATTAAGGCCAATTGGACTTGATGAATGACAGCTTGCTGTTGTAGCTTCTGAATGCTACGCATTATGCAATGGAACCCTAGTAGAACTAAAACAACTATAATACTTATTATACTATATGCTAATAGATTAGCTGGATTAAACAATGAGGCAAGCTTCTGTAATGTTTGACTATTAGGAAATAGAATGGGGGTCTTAAACAGGGTATTTCTCCTAGGGGTCGGGATGTCATTATCTCCTATTGTGTTACAGAGACCTTCTAGGTGCCATTAAATACAGTTCCATTTTGATTGAGTGTAAAAAATGGTTGTAGGTTCATGCATTCCCCCTTCCCACAAAGGTCCCAGTGTCCAAACACAGAACGGATGGCTTGCCGTGGGCTGCATACTACATGTGGTTGCAAGGCACATTACACAAATTACAACATGACAAATCATACAATTTCAACAATTACAAAGGTACATTTCACCAGTCTCTGAGTACTTTGCCAAAAGCACAAAATGTCCTCGGACTTCTTTCTAGCTATGGGAAAAGCTTCCCGGGGCAGGGGGAGGGCCTCCAGCAAAGCCGTCCCCACCCCCATCAGGGTATTTCACATTGTCCAAAATCCATAAGTCCATCCAACAAAGGAGCCAGTGCCCACTGCAGTCATAGTCCAGAAAATCAGTCCATGCACATGGGGCTTCAGCCTCCTCCTTCATCCCTGCCATCCTGGCAGGTCTTACACTGTCCCAAAGAGGAGCACGTAGCAATTTCCATCTCTGCTCTGGAGAGCATGATGACATTCACCTTTATGTCCCAAAATGTCATCAAACCCACCAGCAGCTTAGGCACTCCCTGCCATTCCTCCAAAGATGAACTGAAAACACCAGCTCGCGCTGCCAGGCTCGAGCCCCAGGTTGCCGCTGCCTGCATCTGGGAGTCAGCGGTCACTATAGCACACATAAGCAGGAACAGAGCACCAGGGCCTGGGGGCCCATCAGGAACAATTCTCTGGGCCCACCTGCAAAAGCCTCCACATCCCCCCAGGTGATGGGGTGTGCGCACAGGCCATGAGGTCTTCTTCTGGAGCGCTGAGGACCTCCTCCCCTCAGGTGTAGTTGGTGTGGAGAAGGCCAAGGCTGTGGCTTTGGACAGGTGAAGACTGAACCACTTAGTGGGTGCCCAAGAAACCCTGTCAAGCAGGTTGGGGGGTTCCTGAGATCCAAATTGGCTGAAAAACACAAGCATAACCTCTCCCTTGCGTTAGAAGAGGGTGTGGTCCCCACCACTGTGCCGTGGCTGGGTCCTTCCAGAGTCATTTCAGAGAGAGGGGAGAGGGAGAGAGAGAGAGATACAGAAAAATAGACAAGACAGACAGACAGAAAAAAGACACATGGGAGCATATAGACTGGCCTATGGGTCTGCAGCAGGAACACGTGTTGGAGAAAATGGCATCTGAGAGGCTGGGGTGGGACATTGAGTCCCGGCAGGGAATGCGGAAGTAGCGACTTCCACTTTTTCAGGTGGCTGAGCTGATGGCGCGGTTTCTAATGTATCTAGTTTGGTTTCTGCACGCTCGGCTGCAAGTCCATCAAACTCAGTGGCCCAACCCTTTTCTTCCTCTACAGGGGAAGGTGCATACAGAGGCAGGGGTTCCTCTGAAAGAGGAGTAGCCTGTAGGACTGGCGGAGGGTCCCCAGCAGGAGCACCGGTCAAGCAGGCGTGTATTGCCAATAAGGCAGGAGTGAGGCCGAGAGGGAAGGCCCGTCCCTCATGGACCTTGGCAGAACAAACACTTTGGAGAGCTTGGGCCCAAGTATTCAGGTCCCAGAGCAGTGTGTCCTCAATCCAGGGACTGAGACCAGAGAGAATCTCCCCGTAGGTACAAAGATCCTTTTCACTAACTTTAACTCGTCTACTCTGCAATAGGGTGTGCAGGGTTTGAACCTGCGGAGCTCGGGAGTAGGGGAGAAGGTTTCCCATTAGAGGGTCACTCACCTGTCCCTTGGATGCCGGTTAGGTCCCTGCCTGACATTGGACACCAGTTGTGGACAAGTCCTGCCGGGGGTGAGGATGACAGAGATGCAAAGACCCAACTCTAACTCCGGGGACCAGGTTCAGTGACTCAGATCCACTTTATTCAGGAAGTAAGCTAGCCTATATACATGGGTTCAGCCTATAGGGCAGGGGTCCCCAAACTTTTTACACAGAGGGCCAGTTCACTGTCCCTCAGACCATTGGAGGGCCGGACTATAAAAAAAAACTATGAACAAATCCCTATGCATACTGCACATATCTTATTTTAAAGTAAAAAAAAAAAAAAAAAAAGGAACAAATACAATATTTTTTTTTTATAATAATTTTATTTTTTTAATGGGGTGACATCAATAAATCAGGATACATATATTCAAAGATAACAAGTCCAGGTTATCTTGTCATTCAATTATGTTGCATACCCACCACCCAAAGTCAGATTGTCCTCTGTCACCTTCTATCTTGTTTTCTTTGTGCCCCTCCCCACCCCCTTTCCCTCTCCCCTTCCCCCCTCCCCCCCGTAACCACCACACTCTTATCAATGTCTCTTAGTTTCACTATTATGTCCCACCTACGTATGGAATAATACAGTTCCTGGTTTTTTCTGATTTACTTATTTCGCTTCGTATCATGTTATCAAGATCCCACCATTTTGCTGTAAATGTTCCGATGTCATCATTTCTTATGGCTGAGTAGTATTCCATAGTGTATATGTGCCACATCTTCTTTATCCAGTCATCTATTGATGGGCTTTTTGGTTGTTTCCATGTCCTGGCCACTGTGAACAATGCTGCAATAAACATGGGGCTGCATGTGTCTTTACGTATCAATGTTTCTGAGTTTTTGGGATATATACCCAGTAGAGGGATTGCTGGGTCATAAGGTAGTTCTATTTTCAGTTTTTTGAGGAACCACCATACTTTCTTCCATAATGGTTGTACTACTTTACATCCCACCAACAGTGTATGAGGGTTCCTTTTTCTCCACAGCCTCTCCAACATTTGCTATTACCTGACTTGCTAATAACAGCTAATCGAACAGGTGTGAGGTGGTATCTCATTGCCGTTTTGATTTGCATTTCTCTAATAGCTAAAGAAGATGAGCATCTTTTCATATATCTGTTGGCCATTTGTATTTCTTCCTGGGAGAAGTGTCTGTTCATGTCCTCTTCCCATTTTTTTATTGGATTGTTTGTTTGTTTGTTGTTGAGTTTTATGAGTTCTTTGTATATTTTGGATATTAGGCCCTTATCTGAGCTGTTGTTTGAAAAAATCATTTCCCATTTAGTTGGCTTTCTGTTTATTTTGTTATCAGTTTCTCTTGCTGAGCAAAAACTTCTTAGTCTGATGTAGTCCCATTCATTAATTTTTGCCTTCACTTCTCTTGCCTGTGGAGTCAAATTCATAAAATGCTCTTTAAAACCCAGGTCCATGAGTTGAGTACCTATGTCTTCTTCTATGTACTTAATAGTTTCAGGTCTTGTGTTTAGATCTTTGATCCATTTTGAGTTAATTTTTGTACAGGGGGAGAGACTGTAGTCCAGTTTCATTCTTTTGCATGTGGCTTTCCAGTTTTCCCAGCACCATTTATTGAAGAGGCTTTCTTTTCTCCATTGTGTGTTGTTGGCCCCTTTATCAAAAATTATTTGACTATATATATGTGGTTTTATTTCTGGACTTTCTATTCTGTTCCATTGGTCTGATTGTCTATTTTTCTGCCAATACCATGCTGTTTTGATTGTCGTGGCCCTATAATATAGTTTGAAGTCAGGTATTGTAATGCCCCCAGCTTCATTCTTTTTCTTTAGGATTTCTTTGGCTATTCGGGGTTTTTTATAGTTCCATATAAATCTGATGATTTTTTGCTCTATTTCTTTAAAAAACGTCATTGGAAGTTTGATGGGAATTGCATTAAATTTGTATATTGCTTTGGGTAATATAGCCATCTTGATTATATTTATTCTTCCTAGCCAAGAACAAGGTATATTCTTCCATCTCATTATATCCTTTTCGATTTCCCTTAACAATGGTTTATGATTTTCATTATATAAGTCCTTTACATTCTTTGTTATGTTTATTCCTAAGTATTTTATTTTTTTTGTTGCAATCGTGAAGGGGATTATTCTTTTGAGTTCCTTCTCAGTTGTTTCATTGTTGGCATATAGAAAGGCTATTTACTTCTGTATGTTAATTTTGTATCCTGCGACCTTACTGTATTGGCTTATTGTTTCTAGTAGTCTTTTTGTGGATTCTTTGGGGTTTTCAATGTATAGGATCATATCATCTGCAAAAAGTGATACCTTTACTTCTTCTTTTCCGATATAATGCCTTTTATTTCTTTGTCTTGTCTGATTGCTCTGGCTAGAACTTCTAGTACCACATTAAATAAGAGTGGAGAGAGTGGACAACCCTGTCTTGTTCCTGATTTAAGGGGGAAAGCCTTCAGTTTAGTGCCATTTAATATGATGTTAGCTGATGGTTTATCATATATGGCCTTTATCATGTTGAGATATTTTCCTTCTATACCCATTTTGTTGAGAGTCTTAAACATAAAATTGTGTTGTATTTTATCGAAAGCTTTTCTGCGTCTATTGATAAGATCATGTGGTTTTTGTTCTTTCTTTTGTTGATATGGTGTATTACGTTAACCGTTTTACATATGTTGAACCATCCTTGAGATTCTGGGATGAATCCCACTTGATCATAATGTATTATTTTTTTAATATGTTGTTGTATTCGATTTGCTAGTATTTTGTTTAGTATTTTAACATCTGTATTCATTAGAGATATTGGTCTGTAGTTTTCTTTTTTTGTGCCATCCTTGCCTGGTTTTGGTATGAGGGTTATGTTGGCCTCATAAAATGTGTTTGGAAGTATTGCTTCTTCTTCAATTTTTGGAAGACTTTGAGTAGAATAGGAACCAAGTCTTCTTTGAATGTTTGATAAAATTCGCTGTATAGCCGTCAGAGCCTGGACTTTTATTTTTGGGGAGGTTTTTAATGGTTTTTTCTATTTCTTCTTTACTGATAGGTCTGTTTAGGCTTTCTGCTTCTTCTTGACTCAGTCTAGGAAGGTTGTATTGTTCTAGGAATTTATCCATTTCTTCTAGGTTGTTGAATTTAGTGGCATAAAGTTTTTCATAGTATTCTACAATAATTCTTTTTATATCTACGGTGTCCGTGGTGATTTCTCCTCTTTCATTTTGGATTTTGTTTATATGAGTTCTTTCTCTTTTTTCCTTGGTAAGTCTTGCCAAGGGTTTGTCAATTTTGTTGATCTTTTCAAAGAACCAGCTCCTTGTTCTATTAATTTTTTCTATAGTTTTTCTGTTCTCTAATTCATTTATTTCTGCTCTGGTTTTTATTATCTCCTTTCTTCGGCTGGTTTTGGGTTGTCTTTGTTCTTCTTTTTCTAGTTCCTTAAGGTGTGAAGTTAAGTGGTTCACTTGGGCTCTCTCTTGTTTGTTCATATATGCCTGAAGTGATATGAACTTCCCTCTTATTACTGCTTTTACTGCATCCCATAGATTCTGATATGTCGTATTGTCATTTTCATTAGTCTGTATATATCTTTTGATCTCTGCACTTATTTCTTCTTTGACCCATTCATTTTTTAGAAGTATGTTGTTTAGTTTCCACATTTTTGTGGGATTTTTTTCCTCTTTTTTGCAGTTGAATTCTAGTTTCAAGGCTTTATGATCAGAAAATATGCTTGGTACAACTTCAATTTTTCTGAATTTGCTGATGTTGTTTTTGTGGCCCAACATATGGTCAATTCTTGAGAATGATCCATGTACACTGGAGAAAAATGTATACTCAGTCACTTTGGGATGAAATGTCCTGTAGATGTCTATCATATCCAGGTGCTCTAGTGTTTTGTTTAAGGCCACTATGTCTTTGTTGATTCTCTGTTTGAATGACCGATCTAGAGCCGTCAGCGGTGTATTGAGGTCTCCAAGTATGATTGTGTTTTTGTCAGTTTTTGTTTTAAGGTCAATAAGTAGCTGTCTTATATATTTTGGTGCTCCTTGGTTTGGTGCATATATATTAAGAATTGTTATGTCTTCTTGATTCAGTGTCCCCTTAGCCATTATGAAATGGCCATTTTTGTCTCTGAGTACCTTTCCTGTCTAGTAGTCAGCATTATCCGATATGAGTATTGCTACACCTGCTTTTTTTTGGATGTTATTTGCTTGGAGTATTGTTTTCCAGCCTTTCACTTTGAATTTCTTTTTATACTTGTTACTTAGATGAGTTTCCTGTAGGCAGCATACAGTTGGATTTTCTTTTTTAATCCATTCTGCTACTCTGTGCCTTTTTATTGGTGAGTTTAATCCGTTTACATTTAGTGTAATTATTGATACTTGTGAGTTCCCTATTGCCATTTTATATCTTGCTTTCTGTTAGTTTTGTGTCTTGTTTGATCCCTCTCTTTCGTTTTTCTATCTTTTGTTTTTATTTGGTTGTATTCCATACATCTTTCCTCTGTTGCTATCTTTTTTATCTCATGTGCTTCTGTGGTGGTTTTTTCAATGGTGGTTACCTTTGAGTAATGAAAAGGGTCCCTACCCTGTTCATTGTAGCGAACTATTTTGTGAGTACTTTTGCACTCCATCGTCCTTTGCTACTGTTAATCTCCATCTTCTCCCCCTCTTTCTTTTTGTTATTGTCACAGTTTAAATTTGGTTTTATTGTGTTCTTCTTGGAGCTTTTACTTGTGGCTCTGTTTTTTTTTGTTCTTTGTATCTGATTGGAGAACCCCCTTTAGGAATTCCTGGAGTGGGGGTTTTCTGATGATAAATTCCCTCATCTTTTCTGTATCTGTGAATGTTTTTATTTCTCCTTCATATTTGAAGGATAGCTTTGATGGGTATAGTATTCATGGCTGAAAGTTCCTCTCTTTCAGGACTTTAAATATTGGGGTCCACTCTCTTCTAGCTTGTAGAGTTTCTGCTGAGAAATCTGATGATAATCTAATGGGCCTTCCTTTATATGTTGTATTCTTCTTTTCCCTGGCTGCCTTGAGAATTTTTTCTTTGCTGTTGGTTTGTGTCATTTTCATTATGATATGCCTTGGAGTAGGTTTGTTGGGGTTAAGAAAACTCGGAGTTCTGTTTGCTTCTTGAACTTGAGGCTTTAGTTCTTTCCACAGGCTTGGGAAGTTCTCATCTATTATTTGTTTGAGTATGTTCTCCATTCCATTTTCTCTCTCTTCTCCCTCTGTTATACTTATTATTCTTATGTTATTCTTTTTGATGGAGTCAGATAATTCTTGTAGGGCTATCTCATTTTTTTTTTTTTTAATTTTTGAGTCTCTTTCTTCTTCTCTCTGCTGTGCCTCAAGTTGCTTGTCTTCTATTTCACTAATCCTCTCTTCTATCTGACCTGTTCTATTAGCTAAGCTTGTTACTTCGTTTTTCAGCTCGTGAATTGAGTTTTTCATCTCTGTTTGATTTGTTTTTATAGTTTCAATTTCCTTGGACATATATTCTTTGTGTTCATTGAGTTGTTTTCTGAGCTCCCTAAATTGTCTTTCTGTGCTTTCTTGTATATCTCGGAGGATTTTTAGGATTTCTATCTTGAATTCTCTGTCATTTAGCTCCAAGGTTTCCAATATATTAAATTTTTTCTCCATAGATTTTTCCTCATCTAGCTGTGTTACCTCTCTTTCTTTTGTATCCATGATATTCTATTTTCTCTTCCTTAATGGCATCTGAGGGTGGTTTTGTTGATAGTATTAATGAGATTTAATAAAGAATAAAAAGTTAAAAAAAATAATAAAAAAAATAAAAAATCGAAAATAGTTGTTTTTTTTTAAAAAAAAATTAATAATGAAATAAAGAAAAATAAAATAAAATAAAAATTTTTTTAAAAAAGGAAATTATTCCCCCCCTCCTTTTTTCCTCTCCTCTCCTCTCCCCTCTTTCTTGAGAAAATCTTGTGGTGAACTGTGAATTATAACAAACAATGCCTGTGATGGAGGGCCTGAATTGGGGAAAAGTAATAAAGGGGCAAAAAAAAAAAAAAAAAGAAAAGAAAAAAAAAGGAAAAAAAAAGAAAAACGAGAAAAAGAAAAAAAAAGAGCGTATGGACTGACAAAAAGCAAATAAGGAAAAAATTTGGGTCAAGCATAAAATGACTTGCTTTTAGGTGTTGGTTGTCTAAGAGTTATGATGAGAGGAATAAGAGGAAAATGGAAAAATGGGGAGACAAATTAAAATATTACTATTGTATTTAGTGGAACAAGAACTAGATAAAATGGAGAGCCAGGGATTGGAGCACTGCTAGTGAGTTAAAAAGGTGAAGTAAACCCCCCCCAAAATGCCACAAACATAAGTTTGAGTCCCAGATAAGATAATTTGTTTGTTATTGAGGTTTGAATGAGAGGAGATGTAAAGGAGAAAGGAAGAAACTAATATAGAGGGAGAAAAGAAAGAGAGAGAAAAAAAGAGGGAACCACTAATAGAAGAAAAAAGAAAGGAGAAAGAGAGAGAGAGAGAGTTAAGGGTTTTGGAGTGCAACCCTCATAGAGAAAAAGGAAGAGAAGAGAAAAGATAATGGGAGATGTAACACTTATGGGTAGTGTAGTTCAAGGAGAGGAGAGAGTAAGACCGGCAGAGAGTTAATCGGCCAAATTGGAGGAGGAAAAAAAGTATCAAGAATGAAGATAAGAGAAACAAACGAACAAATATAATAAAATGGGATAGGTTATAAAGTCTGCAGATTATTCTTGATTTTGAGAGGTTATCTTCTTGCTTTTTCTTTTCTCTCCCTCTTCCTGGTCGATGACTCTGTACCCCGGGTTCTGCCCCTTTGGCACGCTCAGGTAGAGGTTTGCAGTTGATAAGTCTCTATGGCAATGTCATGTATTGTGCTTTAGTCTCGTTGGCAGTCGAGGCTCATTAGCATTTATAGGCTCCGACAGTGAGAGAGTCTGTGTTCCTGGAGCCTTTCTCCTAGTCTTTCCTTCCTCAATTAGTAGCCTGATAATCCAGCTATGGGGTTGCTGCTGCCTCTGCCTGGATAGTAAGAGGCTCAAAGAGCTGGCAACTCCCCACTCTATTTCCACTCAGCACAGGGCTCTGGGTAAGGCTCAGTCAGTCAGAGCTGCTAGCATAATCAGGCGGGCTTTCTGCCCACTCAAAGACCTCTGGTTCTGTCTGCCACTCTGTCCGGTAACACAGGCGGGCGCCCACTTCCGGGGCGCTTGGAGGAAACTCTCACTCACTGGCTGCGTGCACAGACCAGGATATCTGGCCAGCAGTCTCACGCTCTGAGTGAAACCCCCAACCGCAGGGAAAAGTTTCAGCGTTGGAATTGAGTCTCGCTCCGTCCCCGTGTGCAGCTTTTGCAAGGTGCTGGGGCGGCCCGAGATTCCGCTTTGGCCCACACAAAGGCCCCTGACTCTGCCCCTCTGTGCGATAACACGGGCGCGCACTGCCGAGGCACTCGGAGGAATCTCTCATTCACTATCTGCGCGCGCAAACCCGGATATGAGGCCGGCCGCGTTTCCCTCTGAGTGAAACCCTCAGCAGCACGGAAAATTTCCTCCGTTGGAATTAGTTCTCACTCACTCCCGTGCGTGGCCCTCCCAGGGCGCTGGGGCTGCCCAGAGACTCTGCCCTCGGCCCACAGAAAGGCCTCCGACCCTGCCTCTCCGTGGGGCAACACAGGCACCCACTCTCGGGGCCTAGGAAGAAATCTCTCGCCCAGTAACTGCGCACCGACCAGGAGATCGGGTAAAATGGCCGCCCCGCTTGTCTTTCTTTGTTTGGGTTTGGCGCGAGTGTTAGCTTGTATTGCCCGGGTTGCCACAGGATCAGTTTTTCCTCGGCTTGGATCTCCGTGCCACAGCCTGGTTCAGCCGTTTGTGCCGTGGCCTGAATCTATTCACCCCCTTTGCCCGCCTCAGTTTCTATATTCACAGTTACCAGAGAAAGCCGCCCTGTTTAGGTTAGTGAGGAAGGCGGAGCATTTCTTACTCCCTATTTCCTTCGGTGTTTGGTTATATATTTAGCCAATTTTTCACTCGACCATACCTTTGGGTGTATTGCGAAGCATCTGGAGGCTCCAAGTATAGGTTTTTCTGTTTCTGGTTGAAGATCTTGTTGAGTTTTGGGGGAGATTTATCGGAATCGCTTCCTACCCCGCCATTACTCTGACGTCATCCGCCAAATACAATATTTAAAATAAAGAACAAGTAAATTTAAATCAACAAACTGACCAGTATTTCAATGGGAACAATGGACCTGCTTTTGGCTAATGAGATGGTCAATGTGCTCCTCTCACTGACCACCAATGAAAGAGGTGCCCTTTCCGGAAGTGCAGCGGGGGCCAGATAAATGGCCTCAGGGGGCCGCATGTGGCCCGCAGGCCGTAGTTTGGGGACCCCTGCTATAGGGTGTTACAGAGTGTCCTTCGTAGCCAATGGCTGAAAAGATCAGGGAGCTGCATGGTTATCGCTGAGTCACTTCCTTATAGCAGGCGAGCTCCCTTCCTGCATGTGCCCAGGACACTTCTGGGAGCTGGAGTGTTCTCACAGCATTGCATCAGCCACAGCTGCTAGGAATGTGCTCTGCGCTCCACCCACACTTATCATTTATATTTTTTCCTCACTGTAATAATTTGTGTTTGAGTGAAAGTCTGAATCCTCTTTGCACCTTAGTCTGCTCTAAGGGATTTGAAATAGAGCTGGCTAAATATGCTTCAAAAATTTATGAGGAGCCCTGGCCGGTTGGCTCAGCGGTAGAGCATCAGCCTAGCGTGCAGAGGACCCGGGTTCGATTCCCGGCCAGGGCACATAGGAGAAGCGCCCATTTGCTTCTCCACCCCTCTGCCACGCTTTCCTCTCTGTCTCTCTCTTCCCCTCCCGCAGCCAAGGCTCCATTGGAGCAAAGATGGCCCGGGCGCTGGGATGGCTCTGTGGCCTCTGCCTCAGGCGCTAGAGTGGCTCTGGTCGCAACATGGCGACGCCCCAGAGGGGCAGAGCATCGCCCCCTGGTGGGCAGAGCGTCGCCCCTGGTGGGCGTGCTGGGTGGATCCCGGTCAGGCGCATGCGGGAGTCTGTCTGACTGTCTCTCCCTGTTTCCAGCTTCAGAAAAATGAAAAAAAAAAATTTATGAGGAATTTGAAGTAGAGATGGCTACATATTTTTCAAAAAAAATATTAATATATGATTTTCTGTTCCCACAGTGATATCATTTCTTTGTCCCTAGCTACAGTCTCCTGGTCATAGACATTTCTTTATAACAAAATATTAGTCTCTTCCTTTATCTATCAATTAGAGTACTTTCCTTTGAACAAGATGTACCTTCTCATTAACAATTACAGTCAATCATATCACTCTAATTCTCAAGGAAACCTTGGGATAAATTTCTCTTCTTGTTATGGCATGTAGATGCGATAGAATGTCCTCCTGGAATTAAAGAAGAGGAAATCTTGCTACTTGCAGCAACACAGATGGACACTGAGGGCATGATACTAAATGAAATAAGTCAGAATGAAAAAAACAAATACTATTTGATCTTCCTTATATGGCATCCAAAAAAAAGAAAGAAAAAACCTTATAGAAGAAGAGATCATATCTGTGGTTACCAGAGGTGGGAGTATTTGGGGAGGGGGTTGAATGAAGGAGTTCAAGAGACACAAACTTCCAATGATAACATTAATAAGTACCAGAAATGTAATGTACTACATGATGACTATAGTTAACACTGCTGTTATGATATATATGAACTTGTTAGGAGTGACAACTTAATGTGGTAATCATTGCATGATATATTTGTCAAATTATCATGCCATACAAACTAAACTAATACAGAATTTTGTATCAATTATATTTCAATAAAACTGGAAAATTCTACCTTCTTGTGTTATAATTTCAAGACCATTTATTTATTGTTTATTCTCTGTGCATTATTTTATAAACATTTAAGACCACCAAGATATATCACTCCATCTTTCTTATTGATTGTTTCTAGAATAACAAATATTAATTACCATCTTTTTCTGTTCCTATCCACCAATATTTTACAATTTCTATTCTAATTTCAACTCTTTCCCTCAGTGAAATTTTCTTTTCAAGCTTCCTTGACTAAAGATCTTCACAAATCATTCTTTATCTTTACACTGTCACTTCTTAGTAGTCCTTAATTTTGGTATCATGAGCCTCTTTTTCTCTTCTATAGAACCAATTTCTCAAATCCCACATCCTATTTTTTAAAATAATATACTTCAATTTAAAGAAGAGATTAACATAACACCTCTGCCCTCAAGGCCTTTAGTTTTCTACAAAGGGTTTTTGAAAAGACTGGAGACAGAGAATTATACTCAACAAGGTTATGTAATGAAAGCATCCAACCCTCTTGACTGCACTGGGCCTTAATTAAAGACAATCTTTTAATCAATATTTTTATTGATTAAAGACAGTTTTTGAAATTTGAACACTAGTTTCATGTTCCTTAGACACCTAAAAAAGGAGTCTCAGCTCCTTCCAGATATAGAGGAGGTAACTTTTCTCCCTTCGGTTTCTTCAACTCTGCACCTCACTGCCCCTTCTCTTCTTTTGTCATTTTCAATGAAATTTAAACTTCTATTAATTATTTGAAAAGTATTAAGGTAGAAATGAGCTCAAAGTGCCTACCTTCAAAGGACAAAAGGCATTGAAAGTTAAGGAAATAAGGTATGTTTAGTAGCCTATTTTATGATAACCAAATATATGAGAGCAAACTGAAAATGAAATAAGATATTTTTATGAAAATTGGTTAAAATTTTACATAAAAACTCTAAGCTGTTATTAAAATTTTCTGAGCCAGATAAAGAATTGAATGCAGACTAAGAATCAGCACTCAATGACAGTGACATTTCCTGACAGAGCAATGCTTTGCATATCAGCAGGGTTATTTTCAATCTGACAGCAACAGTTTAGCCCAGTCACCAGAGGAAAGTGCCTTTTATAAGACCAGTGATCTAAGCATTCATTTGGATGCCAATCTAGTTTGGAAATATATATTTAAAATGTACAATTAATGTTCCATGGTTTATGTAGGAATAATAAACATGATTTCTCATTAATGCTGTAGAATGTTTAGTGTGTGTGTGTGTGTGTGTGTGTGAATGTGTGTGCATGTGTGTATAAGTGAAAGTATGAGCTATCCTCATTGGAGACCCATATATAAAACCCTATTTAAAAATTCAGATATTCTCTCGGAATCCTTACAAAATTGTGACAAGGGTAAACCTTTTACCAGAAAGGTGATATTTGTTAATCCCAACCAAAGTGTATACTATTAAAGTTGTTAATTTTTAATTTTAGTTTACAGTATCACATCCATAAGACACAAAACTAAGTATATGTTATTCAGGCAAAAATACATTATGCAACTAAAGAAATCAAGATTGGATGTTTAATGTGATTAAATTAAAAGTTAGGCCCTGGCCGGTTGGCTCAGTGGTAGAGCATCGGCCTGGCGTGCAGAGGTACCGGGTTTGATTCCCGGCCAGGGCACACAGGAGAAGCGCCCATCTGCTTCTCCACCCCTTCCCCTCTCCTTCCTCTCTGTCTCTCTCTTCCCCTCCCGCAGCCAAGGCTCCATTGAAGCAAAGATGGCCCGGGCGCTGGATATGGCTCCTTGGCCACTGCCCCAGGCACTATAGTGGCTCTGGTCACAACAGAGCGACAGAGGGGCAGAGCATCACCCCCTGGTGGGCAGAGCATCGCCCCCTGGTGGGCGTGCCGGGTGGATCCCCGTCGGGCGCATGCAGGAGTCTGTCTGACTGTCTCTCCCCATTTCCAGCTTCAGAAAAATACAAAAAAAACAAAAAAAAAATTAAAAGTTAACTTTTACCCTTTACAATTTCTTTGCATCAAATGGACACTGTCCCCCTCTGTATTTCATCTCCTGCTTACACACTGACACCTTTCAGGTACCGATTATCTGGTTCAGTGTTTGTGAGAAGGAATTCTACACATTCTAATCTCCCTTAAAGGCAAGACAAATTAAAAGAGAGCACAAAAGGTACATTTTTCTTTGAAGATAAAAGTAGGCAAAGAGGAACACTTAACCCTGAGCATTCCTTAGGGGTATGTTTAGTGGAATGCTTTACACAATATGACCTGTTGATCTCTATCATCTCAAAGAATGACCTATCTTATAGCCAGTGGATCACATGTTTGTGAACAAGTTCACCACTTACTCAGGCCACTGGCATGAATGGTTTACAGAATTTGGGGAACAAAAAATAGAGAAAACTTCACTGCATCTCAAACTTCTTTCCATTAGTTCTGCCTCTTTGTCACTTGCATTGACAACAAAAAGCATATCAGGAAAGGATAAATAGAAGCATTGCTTTTATATTTTCAGTTGTTTGTAGTGTTTAAATTCTTTATAGCCTATCCTGCACAAATTTATTTGAATATACATAAAAATCTCTTCCCTAAATGTTTTATTGGTAAGATTTTAAGTACTCCAGATATCACGCACATGACAAGCAGTTTGTTCCTTCTACCATTGTTAGTACTGACTGAAAAAGTTTATAAGTGATTTAAAATTAGGTTTTGTCCAACTTTACCTTTCCATTTTCTGCTATAGCATATTAAAATAATTCTCTTATTCTAGGCACCTTTTGTAACCTTTCATGAAAACTTTGTGACATAAAGGGGACAGTGTGGGTGTCATCTCAGCAAATTAGTTCTATTAGCTCCCAATTTTAATGGACCATAGCAAAACTGACACATTTTTCTAGATTAATTGGTTATGTAAACATTGAGCATTATTAATTTCCTTAATGTTTAGCACATCAATGTCAGTTAAGAATTCAAATTAACACTATGCCTGAGATAGCATGATTTGTACTGGCAAGGATAGAAGGCTCATAAATGAAATGAGAAGATAATGATATTTTTGACTTGTAGTTATGGAGATGACAGAGTTGAGGCTACTAATTCATAAATGTAGGTTACCCAATATAAAATGCAACAAGAGAACTTTCCTGGATAGACTTCACCAGTTTACTAAGAAATAGGAAAAGTGAAAGATAATAGAAATCTACAGCCAAACCATCTTGGACAAGCACCTAGAAAATCAGGGTAAACGTTTGGAAGGCAAATTTTCCCATGTAAATTTTCATGTTCAGTTACACATGTGTTCAGTCAAGACTTAGAGAACTTAAAATTCATTTGTAGCATTCTGAGGTTAATCTTTGTGTTTTAAATCTGTTGATTTTGCCAGCATTATAAAGAATTATATTCTGAATACTGTGCTATGAGAGAAAGAAAAGCAAAAGCAAATAAAAGATAATAATTTTTCTCATGAAATTTTCAAGTACTTTCAGAATTGGCAGCTCCAAATATGAATAGAGAAACTAAAAGTAATCTAACAACATAGATAGTTTTAGTATAAATAATAGAAATACACATGACACCAGAGAAATTAGAGTAGAACTCTAGAAGACTATTAGTAATATTTCTGTCATTTTTATTTCCTTATATATGAATTTTTCTTATTATGCTTTTGGTTTATTTCAATTTGTATTGGATATTAGTAAATTGGTCAATAAAGACAGAGCTTACTTTTAGTTCAATATTTGTGTTAATAATAAATTATATTCAGGCATTCTATGAAAAAAATACAGATCTATTTTTATAATAAAATGGCAAATTATATGTCAAAAACAGGTGAAGTGGGGAATAGGTGTGTGATACTGAAGAGCAATGCTTCTTTATTCTTAAGACAATTTGTAGATGTGGCCACAACATTTCATCCATTTATGTGACATTTTATGGTTTTCATAGATTACTTTCTCATATATTCTCCTATTTTATCCTTAAAATAATGTTATGAAGATAACACGGAAATTACATTATTTTTACTTTATGCAAAAACAGTAAATGCAGCCAGAGCTCCTGTGATGAATATGGATGGTAGATCGAGGGTTAGAAGCCAGATCCCTTGTGTTTCAGTCACTCCAGAGCACAGTAAGTGGTAGTGTGTCTTTCTGTGTAAGGGTAGAGCGAAATCATATCTAAAAGTTGAAAGGGAGACATACAGTGAGGGATGAATGCAGAAGAGGTTCTGAAATCTATAAGGATGTTCAAATTGAAGCGCCTAGCATAAGCATTATGTAAAATTTATGTTTCCATTTAGGTTTTAGAGGAAATCCTTGAGAACAATAAAAGAATCAGAGATTGAAATTAATAGGTAACAAAGAAGAAGACGCACTCTTCAACTGCAAAGGCAGGATAGTCCGGAGACCTGGAAAAGGGAGGACTCCATGCTGAGCCTTCGACCCATGTTCCCAAATTCCTGACCACATGGACCAAGCACATTTGAGAACATATTCAGGCCTCTCCTCTGGGTTCCGTTTGCCTCGGGTAGTTGCTTGCAAATGAGAGAAAGTGTGGACAGATCTTGAATCTGTGGGCTGAGGTGTTTATACCTATGTGCATAAGCGGCTGTCTGGTGCAGACAGATCTGGGGGTGGGAAGAAAGCATCAAACTCTGAGGGGCCCAGAAATTCTAAATTTGAACCTGGCTTTTCAGGATATTTGAAAGTGGCATTTGTGAAGGTAAGGGGATTAACATAGTACTTTAACAGTCTGTCAGCTTCATTTAACATTTAGGTGTTGAATGATGTGATATGTGAACCTCCAACTGTAATTTTGCCTTGGGTCCAAAAATATTCAGGGTCCACCCATTCAAAGAGAATCAGTTTTAAACAAAAATTATGTAATAATTATGGTTGAATGGAAATGGAAGCTATATATACAGACAGGTAAGATGTGCTGTGTTGTGTTCAAAATACGTCCAAGTGTCCAGATCCAGATACATCATGTATTTTAATTCATGGTTGTAACAGTGATTACTTAAACTGTTATTTATTTTTTAGAATTCATGTAAACAAAGAGATGTCAGCAGAAGAACAAATAACTTTGTGATTTCAAATAAGAAAATAAACTGAATTTCAAAAACTCTGGACACTTTCTGATCTCTGAAGCTATTTGAAGAGATTCTTTGGAGCACTTAGAAAATGAAGCAGGGCCCTGGCCGGTTGTGTCGGTGGTAGAGGGTCGGCCTGGCGTGCGGAAGTCCCGGGTTCGATTCCTGGCCAGGGCACACAGGAGAGGCGCCCATCTGCTTCTCCACCCCTCCCCCTTTCCTTCCTCTCTGTCTCTCTCTTCCCCTCCCACAGCCAAGGCTCCATTGGAGCAAATGATGGCCCGGGCGCTGGGGATGGCTCCTTGGCCTCTGCCCCAGGCACTAGAGTGGCTCTTGGGCAGAGCATCGCCCCCTGGTGGGCATGCCGGGTGGATCCCGGTCGGGCACATATGAGAGTCTGTCTGACTGCCTCCCCGTTTCCAGCTTCAGAAAAATACAAAAAAAGAAAAGAAAATGAAGCAGTAACCCATAATGGTTAGCTAAGGTAAAGAGTACAAAAATTATGAGCAATGAGATAAATTTTTCATTATTTTAGGCTTGCCAGAATGATTTATTTAACATAAATTCAGCAAGATAGGATAGTTTTTCATGATATTCTATCATGGATAAATGATATATATTATACAAGATGATAGTAAAGATAAAATAATTTGTATCTTCTTGAACAGCCCAATTAGTGAGTTTATTAATAATTGGCCATTGAACTCAGTGTTTTACCTGGTCTACATTTTTATTGATAGCATATAAAGAAATATAGAGTCTACCTACTGAGTTTATGGTTGACTCCAAACCAAGAATAGTTAGCCAATCAGTTATGCAACTGAAGCCTAAGAAGACCAGAATGGTGAACTGAAATTACAAGGTGACTGAATGGGTCTGAGGGACAGCTGAAAATTGGTTCAGCTAATGTGCAATTCAATTTTGTCTTTAGACTGCCAAATAAACATGATATTAAGCTGTTATACTAGCCTGTAGTATATTACTGATCTAGATTCATTGAGTGATTTTTGTTTTTATGAAAAGGAAAGAGGGAGATTATTTGCACACTGGTTCCTGAAGTGGAGATGGTAAAACAGTGGATAGAAAAGCATTGCTGCAATAGCGAGCTCGTCGGACTAGAAGTGCTGCCCCCAGCGCAGCAGTTATTTCAATGAACATAGCTTTATTTCCTTTCTGAATATAAACTAATATAAACTAATTAGAAACAACATTACAAAGAATAAAGTTAAGTATAAAGCATAAAGTGAACCCCAACCAGGTGGCTCCATTGGTTAGTGTCATCCCTGTAAACTGAGGTTGTGGGTTGGATACTCGTTTGGGGGCCACATGCAAAACTTGGCCAATGAGTGCATAGATTGGTGGAACAACAAATTCATGTTTTTCTTCTTCTCTTTCTTGCTCCCTTCCTCTTTTTCTAAAATCATTGGGTAATTTAAAGATAATAATAATAAAGTGAAAAAAATGTCCTGAATTCTCTTTACATAGAGATACCCACTGATAAAATTTGATGATCAGCATTCTGGATATTAACCTACATATGTTAAATGAATGCAATTTGAGATGGAGGCCATTTACAGGAAAGCTCATGTGAAATTTGGGACAGAATCCGTTTCACTTTAGTTCCTGGATTACAAAGTTTATGAAGTGCCTAAAACACGTGGCATGTCTCAACTGAGTCTGCAAAGTAGCAGGACACAGAATTTTCCTGGAAAACAGCAGCCTCAGAGGGATATTTTACCTAAATGGCTTGCAGAAATCAACCTACAAACCTGAAATAGACCAAAGAGATAGCATATTGCACCAAATAGTACAGGAGACACTGTTTTGAATGTGACTTTATGTTGAGGCTAAATAAAGTCTTGTGTGTTTTTACTGGGGGAGCAGTGTTTGGATATTGAATATCAATGTTAATATCATTTGCTCCCAGAGGCTAGGTGAGACCTGGCATATTTTGATTATACTATTAAGAGCTTGAGTTGGCCTCAGACTTTGATAGAAAACGTTTTTCCTGGTAAACTAGGCTAGACCATGTGTGTATCAAAAATTCCTTTTCTTAGACTCGAGGTTGGCCTCAGTAAAAAAAAGGGTCATGCTAACTATTTTCCCCTTCGCCCACCATGGCTCCCACTGGCCTTCAGATGGGAGAGAACAGTTCTGAAGAGTACAAGCAAAGAAGAGGATGGGAGAAATGTATGTATACTGAGGAGCTGGAGGACACTGGAGGGCCTCACTTATACAAGCCATGAAAGAGAAGTTTCTAAGAGAAAGTTAAGCCAGAAGGAGAGAAACATAAGGAGTTTGCCTCACAGAGCATAGGGCTTAACCTCTCCTCTGAATATTGAGGTCTCCAGCCCTTGGTACTGTATTTCACCAAGGCCCTGTTTTAACTCTCCTGAGTAAATACCTATGAGTGGTGGGAGGGCATAGAAATAAAAGAGCAAAACTTGGGCTTCCTTCGGGGCGAAATGTGGTCACTAACAGTAAGGTCATAGCATCATCTTTTCATCAGCATTGTCTTTAACCTATTAACTTTCTTTTAAAATGGTATAATAATCTGGGCTCTAAGTAAACTGGGTACTGATTATCTTCTTTAATCCCCACAACTCTTTGGGGATTAGTATTCCCATTTCTCTGATGAGGAAATGGAAAGTTACTCAATGTTAAGAGGCAGAAGTGGACATGAACTCAAGCAGACGGACGCCGGGGCGCGTGGTGTTCACATGCTCTTCTCTCCTCTCATTCTCCCAACTTTTCTTCATTTAAACTCCACTTAAATACACACGTTGCAATAGTAAGGTGTTTGTGCATGATGTACCTAAAATTGACTCTTAGAGAAGATAGAGTAAAATGGCTTTGTATTTCTATTGACAGTCTTAAGAATTTCAGATTTTAAGAAAAGATACTAAAAGGAAATAATTGCCTTTAGGATTTCAATTATTTTCAGAGAATATATAATTGCATCAACTTGCTAACTCTTTCTCTCTGTGTATATATATAATAATATATTTATAAATTCAAGGTATTCTTTTTTAAGTTTAGAAGTTAAATCTAATTTTATATGATATATAGAATATTTATATGTATATTTATGAACCTTTGAGGTTAAATCTAATTATATATCATATACTTATAATATATATGCTTGTGTGTATATATTTTTATATATGTCCATGTATAGATAATCTTAGAATATTATTTTATCAGAAGTTTAGATTGTAACCAAATGAAGATACATATTTAACTTTTTTGGCATATATACAAATTAAATCTTTAAATTTTTAATTACTAAAATTTGAAAATAATTTAAATAATTTATTCATTAGTCTCAATTTTCAGACTATATTCATTCATTTAATCCTTTACTTTTTTCAAAGTTTAAAAATTCAGATGTAGTTGGCATCTTCTCTTTACTCTGAAAGCATAGTTGATCATTCAAATGGGTATTTTTCAAAATTATGGAAACCAAATTAGAATTTAGGAATGATATTTTCTCACTATTCTCTCTTACATTGGATGTTTAATGAGATTTGAAGGTCCTATAAATCTTGCCCTTTAGATAAGTGAGTAGAAGTTGTGTTTTATTTTTTATCTGAACCCTGGTGTTATTTCCATTGTAAAATTTCCAACAGATGGTAGAAAGACCCATTCTCCCTACGTGTATGGATATTGATTATTTTCTTCTAAAAAGTGGAAGGTTAATGCTCTGCTGAGTCCAGATTCTGCAGAAAAGTGAAACTTATTTTTAATAGCTTAGAGTTGGAACCAAAATTCTTACCAAGATTGTTGTGAGGACTTGACAAGTAAAATCAAAGTGTAGTTCAAATTAAACCAGGTGTGTGGATTTTCACAGATTACATGAGCATCTTCATGGTTTACCCAAGGGATGTGGTGAATAGGCATTTCCTAATTCAATTAAAAAGTCTTCATTTTGAAGCTTAAGATCTAAGTAGCATGGTTTTAAAAGATAATGGCATTTTATCTGGTAAATTACTATTTCATATTTCAAATATTGATGATAATATGAACTCATTCATCTTTTGTTTATACTGAAAAATACACTTTATCAAATTCAGAGGTATAAAATTGTGTCCCTATTGCTTTCATTGCATATCATCAAAGTAGAAAAATAAGAGGGGTATTGATATTTGAGGACAATTAAACACTCAATTTTCATAAGTAATTTAACCAGCATCATTCAACAGATTTTTGTGCTAGAGGTAACTTATTTGAATTGTTTTAATCCCAAGAATATGACTTCTGCATTGGTAAAAAGCTGAAACTTTAAGAGATCATATGCACAACCATCTCTAGAAAAAAAGAGTTGCTTCAGTCCAGCTCCCTGGCCATTGCAGGCAATTAAACTCTCGCATCAGTGGTCAGCCTCCTAGCCTCTACTTCTTCCAGACCAGGAATGGCTGAGGCAGGATTTGGACAAGTTCACCTTTTAAAACAAAGAATTTATCTATCTGCTTATGAAAAAAGAACCCATTTAAACCTTTTAACATTGTGGCACATTTACAAATAAAATTATAGTCAATAGTGTTAGTAATATAAAATAAAAAGAGTTGGAAGATGTTGGAGGACAAGAAACCCATTTTACTGATTACCTATTAAGACATAAGAATCTCTGCATTCTTCCACTTTTTATTCCAAAACAATTCTGTGATAGAAATATCCCAATTGCCAATTTCACATAGGAGCAATCTGGATAGAGAAATCAAACAATTTGCTCAAGGCCAAATAGTTGTTCACCTCCAGAGTAATTTGACTCCTCAACCTGTGTTCTTTCTGAACTTCTGTGTAGCCTTTCTTAGCCATGCAGAACATTCTTTTTTTTTTTTTTTTTTTTTTATATAATTTTATTTTTTTAATGGGGTGACATCAATAAATCAGGATACATATATTCAAAGATAACAAGTCCAGGTTATCTTGTCGTTCAATTATGTTGCATACCCACCACCCAAAGTCAGATTGTCCTCTGTCACCTTCTATCTTGTTTTCTTTGTGCCCCTCCCCACCCCCTTTCCCTCTCCCCTTCCCCCCTCCCCCCCGTAACCACCACACTCTTATCAATGTCTCTTAGTTTCACTATTATGTCCCACCTACGTATGGAATAATACAGTTCCTGTTTTTTTCTGATTTACTTATTTCGCTTCGTATCATGTTATCAAGATCCCACCATTTTGCTGTAAATGTTCCGATGTCATCATTTCTTATGGCTGAGTAGTATTCCATAGTGTATATGTGCCACATCTTCTTTATCCAGTCATCTATTGATGGGCTTTTTGGTTGTTTCCATGTCCTGGCCACTGTGAACAATGCTGCAATAAACATGGGGCTGCATGTGTCTTTACGTATCAATGTTTCTGAGTTTTTGGGATATATACCCAGTAGAGGGATTGCTGGGTCATAAGGTAGTTCTATTTTCAGTTTTTTGAGGAACCACCATACTTTCTTCCATAATGGTTGTACTACTTTACATTCCCACCAACAGTGTATGAGGGTTCCTTTTTCTCCACAGCCTCTCCAACATTTGCTGTTACCTGACTTGCTAATAACAGCTAATCGAACAGGTGTGAGGTGGTATCTCATTGCCGTTTTGATTTGCATTTCTCTAATAGCTAAAGAAGATGAGCATCTTTTCATATATCTGTTGGCCATTTGTATTTCTTCCTGGGAGAAGTGTCTATTCATATCCTCTTCCCATTTTTTTATTGGATTGTTTGTTTGTTTGTTGTTGAGTTTTATGAGTTCTTTGTATATTTTGGATATTAGGCCCTTATCTGAGCTGTCGTTTGAAAAAATCATTTCCCATTTAGTTGGCTTTCTGTTTATTTTGTTATCAGTTTCTCTTGCTGAGCAAAAACTTCTTAGTCTGATGTAGTCCCATTCATTAATTTTTGCCTTCACTTCTCTTGCCATTGGAGTCAAATTCATAAAATGCTCTTTAAAACCCAGGTCCATGAGTTGAGTACCTATGTCTTCTTCTATGCACTTAATTGTTTCAGGTCTTATGTTTAGATCTTTGATCCATTTTGAGTTAATTTTTGTACAGGGGGAGAGACTGTAGTCCAGTTTCATTCTTTTGCATGTGGCTTTCCAGTTTTCCCAGCACCATTTATTGAAGAGGCTTTCTTTTCTCCATTGTGTGTTGTTGGCCCCTTTATCAAAAATTATTTGACTATATATATGTGGTTTTATTTCTGGACTTTCTATTCTGTTCCATTGGTCTGAGTGTCTATTTTTCTGCCAATACCATGCTGTTTTGATTGTCGTGGCCCTATAATAGAGTTTGAAGTCTGGTATTGAAATGCCCCCAGCTTCATTCTTTTTCTTTAGGATTGCTTTGGCTATTCGGGGTTTTTTATAGTTCCATATAAATCTGATGATTTTTTGCTCTATTTCTTTAAAAAACGTCATTGGAAGTTTGATGGGAATTGCATTAAATTTGTATATTGCTTTGGGTAATATAGCCATCTTGATTATATTTATTCTTCCTAGCCAAGAACAAGGTATATTCTTCCATCTCATTATATCTTTTTCGATTTCCCTTAACAATGGTTTATAGTTTTCATTATATAAGTCCTTTACATTCTTTGTTATGTTTATTCCTAAGTATTTTATTTTTTTTGTTGCAATCGTGAAGGGGATTATTCTTTTGAGTTCCTTCTCAGTTGTTTCATTGTTGGCATATAGAAAGGCTATTGACTTCTGTATGTTAATTTTGTATCCTGCGACCTTACTGTATTGGCTTATTGTTTCTAGTAGTCTTTTTGTGGATTCTTTGGGGTTTTCGATGTATAGTATCATATCATCTGCAAAAAGTGATACCTTTACTTCTTCTTTTCCGATATGGATGCCTTTTATTTCTTTGTCTTGTCTGATTGCTCTGGCTAGAACCTCTAGTACCACATTAAATAAGAGTGGAGAGAGTGGACAACCCTGTCTTGTTCCTGATTTAAGGGGGAAAGCCTTCAGTTTAGTGCCATTTAATATGATGTTAGCTGATGGTTTATCATATATGGCCTTTATCAATGCAGAACATTCTTGATCCTTTTGAATAATCAGGACAAACTATGAAGCTTGAAGTCATCGTTTTGCTTCTGGATTTAATACATTTACATTTATGTTTGTCATCTTAAGTGTAAGTGTCAATCTTAACCATGACATATTAGACTTGGTTCCTTCTGCCGAAACAAAGCCCACTTTTGATAATGATATGGGTTCAAATGTTTTGAGGTGTTTCTGGTTTTACTCATAATTAACCTGATTTTCTGACCTGTGTATTAAAAATGAATTTTGGTTAAATGATAAGGAAATAAAACACTATGGGCCTCACTATATGGATAAGTCATTCTCCTTTCTTTTTCCCTAAGGACCTAATTCATATCCGTGTCTCGCAGGGAAAAACCACAGGAACATTTTCACTGCTTAATAACACGAGAAAGTGCATCATTGCACTATGTGGAGTCTGTATGAAAGAATGTTTTCTCTCTGTCTCTGTCACTGTCACACACAAAAAGAGATAGTAAGCATTAAAAAAGACATAAAAACCATTAAAAAAAGAAAGTTATAGTTAAGATTTCTGTCATTAAAATATGTTAATTTTCATTTGGAAAGATTTTTCTCCATTAGATTTACAGATCTTCTTTATTTATTATTTATTTATTTATTTTGTATTTTTCGGAAGTGAGAAGTGGGGAGGCAGAGAGACAGACTCCTGCATGCATCTGACCGGATTCTACCCGGAAAACCCACTAGGGGTCAATGTTCTGCCCATCTGGGGTGTTGCTCAGTGCCTGGGGTCAACTTTGCTCCAGTGGAGCCTTGGCTGTGGGAGGGGAAAAGAGAGAGAAAGAGAAAGGAGAAGGGAAAAGGTGGAGAAGCAGATGGGTGCTTCTCCTGTGTGCCCTGGCTGGGAATCAAACCCAGGACTTCCACATGCTGGGCCAACCCTCTACCACTGAGCCAACCAGCCAGGGCTGACTTACAGACCATTTTTAAAGATAAATTACTCCATTAATATCTTTTCCCTCCAATACACTTCCTTTTCTTTTCTTTCTTTTTTTCTTTTCTTCCTCCCTTGCTTTCATCTCTTTTCTGTCCCTCTTCTTTCCTCCCTTTCCTTTTTTGTCTTTCTTTTCTTCCTCATTCTTTCCTTCCTTTCTCTCTTTTTCCCTTAAAAGCTCCTGCTAACTCAGTCCATTACTTCATGGTATACATGAGATAGGGCCATGAGTATACTGAACAGGGTGAAAGAGTTTCTTTTTTATTTTTATTATTAAATTTAGATTTTTACTTCTTAATTAATTTAAACACTAGCTTTGTGCTAGTTCATTCATTCAGCAAGTATTAATGTCTGTTTTATTCCTGTGGATATTAAGTAATATGAGATACTGAGTTCTTGTAATGAAGATATGGATAACAGTATGAAAATCTTGAGGGAAAAGTAACAAGAATGAACCTGGTCTGCAAGGATTAAGAGAGACTTTACCTAGGAATCTAAATGTGAATCAACTACAACTTGATTATAATTTATACTCTACATTTTTTAATGAAATACAGAATGGTCACATCACTAAATCCAAAGAATGGATATATTTGTTTATGGTTTTACATCATTTTACACAGTTATCATATAAAAAGTACTAAATCTCTCCTTATCTGTTTTAAAACAGAATTTCCTATTGGTCATAGCTGTCATTGATCTTCTAAAATACATCATTAGGCCTGACCTGTGGTGGTGCAGTGGATAAAGCGTCGACCTGGAAATGCTGAGGTCGCCGGTTCAAAACCCTGGGCTTGCCTGGTCAAGGCACATATGGGAGTTGATGCTTCCAGCTCCTCCCCCCCTTCTCTCTCTCTCTCTCTCTCTCTCTCTCTCTCCCTCTCCTCTCTAAAATGAATAAATAAAAATAATAATAACAAAAAAAATTTAAAAAAAAAGTTATTTAAAATACATCGTTAATGTCTTAATATTTATATGTAGACTTTAGTAACTGACCTACTACTTCTAAAGAAGTTATAAGACACACTAAATATATCTCAAGTTTGGCTTAAACTTTAAAATCTAATGTTTCTTCCACTAGAATAAAGATGGTTTCCATGGAGCAAATTTAGAAAAGGCTTTTAAATAGCATGATATTAATAGATTTTATCAACAAGTTAATTTTTTCTTTCACTAAATTAATCTAACAGTTTAGTCTTCAACAATACTGTGGATGAATCCCCAATGATGCACTCCAGCTGCAGAAGAAATTTCTATCTTGTTTTTGATAGAAACTCTGAATTAGAGAGAGAGATGAGACAGATCATCCTATCACAGGTAGAGTTTTCTGATCCCTTACTCATAGACTTGTTTACCCTATCTGGCATGCTTCCTTTCACCATGATTCCACTGATGACTCTGAAACCTGATGTACTTATTGTCAGAGGAGGGAGTCTGAAAGTACATGGCCTGTATAAACACTAGGGGCACTTCAGGGTTGCTCAGGAAAAGAGAATATATGGAAGAAGAGAGTTCAGATTTTATGCAGTTCTGAATGCTGGGCTAAAGAATTTGGGGCATAATATTATAGTTCAAAACAAAAGGAGACAACAAAAACCTCATAAAGCTTTCCACACAAAAGTGATAAGATTGTGGTTGTTTCCCTTAACAACTCAATAAAATAATCTTACTTACATAGGAGGGAAAGCCTCATATTGGTCACTCCTCCTTACCCTGCTGTTTTCAAGAAAGAAGCAGATATTACCGTAATCAATTCTTGATTCTGGCATTTACTGAATTCTTGGCACATGCTCTGCATCTTCCTGTTGAAAATGACTGTCCTATCACCTTGTGTTGCTTGTTCTTCACCAGAAATCACCAAATTTTAAGGCACTAGTGTGTCTGACAGTTACTAAAGGCACTAAAAACTGAACAGATAATTCAGACAGTAACTTTGAATTAAATATTGTATATGAATATTCTAAAAATCCCTTATCCTTGCCTCCAGGGGACTCTTTTTTTAACCATATCTCTACTGTTTCTTGAAACTGGTTGTCTATCCAAGTCAATGTTTCTGTCTTTTTCAAGTAGCAACCATTTCACTACAGAATGTCTTTAATTTCTTAAGCAGAGTCTTTGAACTCTCTACTTATTATCACTTGCCCAAATTACAACTAAGTACTCTTTACACATCCAAAATTGCATTAAAGTTTTGAGTAAGCAAGGCTTATCCTTTCGAGTCTCTGATCTTTAATAGCACAAATTGAATACATTTACTACACATATAGAGCAAAATAATATTTGCAAGAGGAAGCTTTGCAGATTAGTTTGGAAAGGATTGGCTCTTCAATAAATAGTATTAGAAAAAGTGATTATGAATATAGAAAAAAATATATCTTTTTTCTTTATGCCATATATAAACTTTCATTCCAAGGGAATCAAATTCCTAAGAAAGACAACTATTTTATTATTTTAATTTTTTACTAATTTTAATTTATTGTGTTAACATGAATTCAAGTGTCCCACTCAATATAACTCCCTCACCACCCCTCTTGTCCCCCATTACACCCCCTTTACCGCCCTCCCCCTTACTCCCTCCCCACCTTCCCTCTGGGATTCGTTGTCCTGTGATCTGATCTATGTATTATGTATATATAGTTTCACTAATCCCTTCACCTTCTTTGATTCCTTCCCCTCATCCCTCTTCCCTCTGACAGCTGTCCCTCTGCTCCCTATGACCCTGCCTCTGCCTGTATTCCATTATTCAGTTCATTTTGTTCATTAGATTTCACATATAACTGAGATTATATGATAGTTGTCTTTCTCTGCCTGGTTTATTTTAATTAGCATAATAATCTTGAAGTCCAACCATGCTATCACAAAAAGCAAGATTTTCTTTCTTTTCATAGCCATCTAGTATTCCATTGTGTATACATACCACAGCTTTATAATCCACTCATCTACTGATAGACACTTGAGCTGTTTCTAGATCTTGACTATTGTAAACAATGCTGCAATTAACATGGGGGGTGCCTTTCTTCTTTTGAATCAGTGATTTGTTATTCTTAGGATATATTCCCAAAAGTGGAATAGCTGGGTCAAAAGGCAGTTTCATTTTTAATTTTTTGAGGAAACACTATACTGTTTTCTGTATCAGCTGCACAAGTCTGCATTCTTATCAGCTATGCAGGAGGGTTTGTTTCTGAGTGATCTGTGTGACTGTTCTTTTACCAGTACCAAGCTGTTTTGAGTACAATGGTTTTTGTAGTATAACTTGTAATCAGGAAGTGTGATACCCCCAACTTTATTCTTCATTTTCAAGATTGTTGAGGCTATCTGTGTTCATTTTTGGTTCCATATAAATATTTGGAATATTTGTTCTTTATCTTTGAACTATGCTATTTATATTTTAATAGAAATTGCACTAATTTTATAGATTGTTTTGGGTAGTATAAACATTTTTAAATGCTTATTCTTTCTATGCATGAACACGGTATATGCTTCCACTTGTTTGTATCTTTCTCAATTTCTTTTTTCAATGTCTTATAATTTTATAAGTACAAGTCTTTTATCTCCTTGGTTAAATTTGCTCCTAGGTACTTTATTTTTTTGTTGCAATAGTGAAGTGGATCGTTTTCTTACTTTCTCTTTCAAACAGTTTATTATTGATGTAAATTCCACTGATTTCTGAATATTAACTTTATATCCTGCCACCTTGCTGAATTCATTAATAAGGTCTATTAGTTTTTCAGTTGAGATTTTAGGGCTTTCTATGTACAGTATCATGTCATCAGCAAATAATGAATTTTTACTTCTTCTTTTTCAATTTGGATGACTTTTATTTCTTCTTGTTGTCTGATTGCTGTGGCTAAGACTTCCAGGACTATGTTGAATCAGAGTGGTGAAAAGGGGCACCCCTTATTCCTCTTCTTAAAGGGATTGCTTTTAATTTTTGTCCCCTGAGTATGATGTTGGCTGTGAGTTTGTCATAGATGGCTTTTATCATGCTGAGGTATGTTCCCTGTATTCCCACTTTGCTGAGAGTTTTGATCATAAATAGGTGCTGGATTTTATCAAATGCTTTTCCTGCATCTATTGTTAATATGTGATTTTATCCTTCCTTTTGTTTATGTGATGAATCACATTTGTTAATTTGCAAATACTGTACCACCTTTGCCTCCCTGGAATATATCCACTTGATCATGATGTGTGGTCTTTCTGTTGTATTGCTGGATCTGGTTTGCTAATATTTTGTTGAAAATTTTAGCATTTATGTTCATCAGGGATATTGGCCTATAGTTTTTTTCTTTGTAGTGTCTTTACCTGGCTTTGGAAAAAGGATAATGCTTGCCTCATAAAAGGAGCTTGGAAGTTTTCACTTCTCTTGAATTTTTTGAAATAGTTTGAGAGAGATAGGTATTAGATCTTCTTTGAATTTTTGGTAAAATTAGCCTGTGAAGACATCCAGTCGAGGACTTTCATTTGCTAAGATTTTTTTGCTCACTGTTTCAATGTCCTTTGTTGTAATCAGTCTGTTTTGGTTTTCTGATTCTTCCAGATTGAGTTTTGGAAGATTTATGTTTCTAAAAATTTATCCATTTAGCCTAGATTGTCCAATTTTTTGGTATATATGTCTTCATAGTATTTTTTACAATGTTTTATATTTCTGCAAAATTAGTTGTGACATCTCCACTTTCATTTCTAATTTTATTTATTTGAGTCCTCTCTCTTTTTTTGTTTATGAGTCTTGTTAAAGGATGTCAATCTCATTTACCTTTTCAAAAAATCAGCTCTTGGTTTTATTGATCTCTTGTTTTTTGGTGGTTGTTTTGTTGTTGTTGTTTTTAGCCCCTATGTCATTTATTTTTGCTCTGATTTTTATTATTTCCTTCTTTCTACTTCCTTTGGGCATTATTTGTTCTTTTTCTAGTTCTTTTAGGTGAGAGGTTAAGTTTTTATTTGAGTTTTTTATGCTTCTTAAGGTATGCCTGTAATGCTATGAACTTCCCTCTCAGGACTGCTTTTGCTGTATCCCATAAATTTTCAGTTATATGTTCATTTTCATTTGTTTCAAGGAAATTTTTTATTTCTTCCTTGATCTCATTGTTAACCCATTTGTTATTTAATAACATGCTATTTAGCCCCCAACTGTTTGAATGTATTTCAGTTTGTCTATTGTAGTTGATTTCTAGTTTTATGCCATTATGATCTGTGGACAAGGCCCACAGAGGGTGAGGACAACAGAGACACAGAGATCTGACTCCGAGGACCAGGTTCACTGATGCAGATCCACTTTATTCAGGAAGCAATCTAGCTTATATACACAGGTTCAGCCTATAGGGTGTTATAGCATGTTCTTCAAAGCCAATGGCTGAAAAGATCAGGGAGCTGCCTGGTTAGCACTGAGTCACTTCCTTATAGTGGGCAAGCTCCTTCCTAGGTGTGCCTAGGAGGGTTTCAGGAGCTGGAGTGTTCTCACAGCATTGCATCAGCCACAGCTGCTAGGAATGTGCTCTGCGCTCCACCCACATTCCCCCCTTCTCTTTTAATTAGAGCCAATTGGACTTGTTGTTGTTGTAGTTTCTGAATGCTATGCATTATGCAATGGAACCCTAGCAGAACTAAAACAACTATAAAACCTATTATACTATATGCTAATAGATTAGCTGGATTAAACAATGAAGCAAGCATCTGTAATGTTTGACTAGTTAGGAAATAGAATGGGGGTCTTAAACAGGGGATTCCTCTTAGGGTTTGGGATGTCATTTCCCTCCCATTGTGTTACAGAGAACTTCCAGGTGCTGTTAAACACAGTTCCATTTTGATTGTAAAAAATGGACGTAGGTCCATGCATACCTGTTCCCCCAAAGGTCCTAGCATCCAAACACAGATGGAAGGCTTGCTGTAGACTGGGTACTGCATGTGGTTGCCTTCCATCTCTCAGCTTCCGATGCCAAACTCCGAGGTTGATGGTCTGTGCATCCAGGCCAGAGGCAATGCAGCAGTCTCTCCAGGTAATTCCTTCTCTCAGGAGTGTTCTTAGATGTTCATCATACAGGAACAGGCAAAGAGGCGACCCTGGGAAGGCAAGGTTAGTGGGGCAGGCCCAGCTATTGGTAGCTATGGGGAGGAGGGCGTGTAGGCCAAGTACTGAGCCTCGGTTGGTAGTACCATTTTCAGAAAAGTCCCCTATAGTATGATTTTGAAGGAGGACCCACCCCTCAGAGATGACGGTGTTATAAACTTAAGTAGTATTGGGTCACGGAGGTTACCCCATATAGTGCCGTTTCACTGTTGGGATTCCTGGCCCCTATTGTCACAAGGAAGACTAAGGGAGCAGTTATTGGAACATACTGCTAGAAACTGTGGGCTATTAACTTCAACAGGCATAATTATGCCAGGGTGGGGAAAAGCAGCCCAGACATGGGGGTCTGCCCATGTCTGGGAGTCAGCGGTCACTATAGCACACATAAGCAAGAACAGAGCACCCTGGCCAGTTGGCTCAGTGGTAGAGCGTCAGCCTGGCATGCAGGAGTCCCGGGTTCGATTCCCGGCCAGGGCACACAGAAGAGCCCATCTACTTCTCCACCTCCCCTTCTTTCCTCTCTGTCTCTCTCTTCCCCTCCTGCAGCCGAGGCTCCATTGGAGCAAAGATTGCCCAGGCACTGAGGATGGCTCTGTGGCCTCTGCCTCAGGCACTGGTTGCAACAGAGTGACACCCCAGATGGGCAGAGCATCACCCCTTGGTGGGCATGCTGGGTGGATCCTGGTCGGGCACATGCGGGAGTCTGTCTGACTGCCTCCCCATTTCCAGCTTCAGAAAAATACAAAAAAAAAATTTTTTTTTAAAGAAAAAAAACAACAACAGAGCACCAGGGTCTGGGGGCCCATTAGGGGCCATTCTCTGTGCCTGCCCACCAAAGCCTCCACATGCCCCCAGGTGATGAGGCATGCACGCAGGCCATGAGGTCTTCTTCTGGAGTGCTGAGGACCTCCTCCCCTCAGGCATAGTTGGTGTAGAGAAGGCCAGGGCTGTGGCTTTGGACGGGTGAAAACTGAACCACTTAGTGGTGCCCAAGAAACCCTGTCAAGCAAGTTGGGGGGTTCCTGGGATCCAAAGTGGCTGAAAAACACAAGCATAACCTCTCCCTTGTGTTAGAAGAGGGGGTGATCCCCACCATTGTGCCGTGTCTGGGTCCTTCCAGCGTCATTTCAGAGAGAGGGGAGGGAGAGAAAGAGAGAGTAAGAGATACAGAAAAATAGATAAGACAGAGAAATGAGGGGGGGGGAGAAATAAGACACATGAAGGCAAATAGGCTGGCCCATGGGTCTGCAGCAGGCAAATGTGTTGGAGTTAAAGCTAGGGTAGAAAATGGAGTCTGAGAGGCTGGGGTGGGGCATTGGGCCGTGGCGGGGAATGTGGAAGTATAGACTTCCATTTCTTTGGGTGGTGGAGCTGATGGTGTGTTTTCTAATGTATCTAGTTTCATTTCTGCACACTCGGCTGCAAGTCCATCAAACTCGGTGGCCCAACCCTTTTCTTCCTCTACAGGGGGAGGCGAATACAGAAATAGGAGTTCCTCTGAAAGCCGAGTAGCCTGTAGGAACTTAGGGACCAGCGGAATGTCCTCAGCAGGAGCATCAGTCAAGCAGGCATGTATCGCTAGCAGGGCAGGAATGAGGCCGAGAGGGAAGGTTTGTCCTTTATGTACTTCAGCCAAACGGACGCACTGGAAAGCTCGGGCCCAAGTATCAAGGTCCCAAAGAGGTGTGTCCCAGAGCCAAAGGTTGAAACCTGAGAGGATTTCCAGTAGGTACAAAGATCCTTTTACCTACTTTAACTCTCCTACTCTGCAATAGGGCTTAGAGGGCTCAAGCTTGCAGGGCTCAGAAGTAAGGGAGAAGGTTTCCCATTAGAGGGTCTCTCACCCATCCCTTGGATGCTGGCTGGGCCCCTGTTCGAGGTGCCAGTATGTGGACAAGGCCCACCAGGGGTGAGGACAACAGAGATACAGAGACCCTACTCTGGGGACCAAGTTCAGTGATGCAGATCTGCTTTATTCAGGAAGCAAGCTAGCTTATATACACAGGTTCAGCCTATAGGGTGTTACAGTGTATCCTTCAAAGCCAGTGGCTGAAAAGATCAGAGAGCTGCCTGGTTAGCTCTGAGTCACTTCCTTATAGCAGGCAACCTCCCTCCTGGGTGTGCCTAGGAGGGTTTCAGATGCTGGAGTGTTCTCACAGCATTGCATCAGCCACAGCTGCTAGGAATGTGCTCTGCATTCTACCTACAATGATCACAGAAGATGCTTGATATGATTTCAATCTTCTTAAATTTATTGAAACTCATTTTGTGTCCTAACATATGGTCTATCCTAGACAATGTACATGAGCACTTGAAAGTGTATATTCTGCTGCTTTGGGGTAAAAGGTCCTGAAGATATCAATCAAATCCAGTTGATCTTGTGTATCATTTAAGGCTGCTGTTTCTTTATTAATTTTCTGTCTTGAGAATCTCTCCATTGATGTTAATGGGGTATTAAAATCCCCTACTATTATACTATTGCTGCCGATATCACCTTTTATGTCCATCAAAATCTGCTTTATATATTTAGGTGCTCCTATATTAGGAACATAAGTATTTATAATGGTTATATCCTCCTGATGGATTGCTCCCTTTATCATTATATAGTGACCTTTTTTATCCCTTACTACAGCCTTGGTTTTAAAAGCTACTTTATTAGATATAAGTATTACTACCCCAGCTTTTTTTCATTTCATTTGCATAAAATATTCATTTTCCAACCCTTCACTTTCAGTCTATGTATATCTTTTTTTCTGAGGTGGGTCTCTTGTAGACAGCATATGCAAGCGTCTTGTTTTCTTATTCATGCAGCTATCCTATGTGTTTTGATTGGAGCATTTAATTCATTTACATTTAAGGTTATTATTGATATATACTTATGTATTGCCATTTAGTTCTTTAAATCTACAATCCTCTTTTTCTCTATTTCTTTTTCTTTTGTGCTTTTTTACAGCAGGCATCTTAACATTTCTTGCAGTGTGGTTTGGTTGTAATGATTTCCTTGAGTTTTGTCTGGGGACATTTTTTATTTCTCCTTTGATGTTAAATGATAGCATTGCTGGATAAAGTAGTCTTAGTTGTAAGTTCTTCTTTTGCATCACTTTGAATATTTCTTGCCAATCACTTCTGGCCTCAACTGTTTCTGTTTAGAAATCCAATGTCATCCTTATGGAGGCTCCTCTGTAGGTAATTAACTGCTTTTCTTGGAAGCTTTTAGTATTCATTCTTTCATTCTTAACTTTGGCATTTTATTTATAATGTGTCTTGGTGTAGGCCTCCTTGGATTCCTCTTTAATGGGACTCTCTCTGCCTCTTCAACCTGTGTGACTTTTTCCTTCAATTGAGGAAAGTTTTCAGCTATGATTTCTTCAAACAGGTTCTCTATGCTTTGTTCATTCTCTTTTCCTTCAGGAAGCCCTATGATTCGGATGTTATGTTGTCACAGAGGTCTGTTAGAGTTTCCCAGTCTCATTGAGCCTCTTTTCATTTTGCTGCTCTGCTTCGGTGCTTTTGTTTATCTTGTCCTCTAAATTACTGATTTGATTTTCTACTTCATCCAGCCTGCTATTGATTCCTTCAAGTGCATTCTTCATTTCTGATATTGTATTTGTCATTTCTGACTAGTTCTTTTTTATGATTTTAATATTCTTTTTGATGTTTGCTATCTTTTTATTTAGATACTTATTATGATCATCCATTGTTGCTCTAAGATTCTTGAGTATCCTAAAAATCTTTATTTTAAACTGCATCTGGTAGTTTGGTTACTTCCATTTCATTTAGTTCTTTTCCTGAAGATTTCTGTTGTTAATTAATTTGGGTCGCCTTTCTCTCTCTGCCCATTTTGTCTGTGTTTTAGGTAGCACTATCTCACTTAGAAAATTTTTGTGGTATCTTTATGAGGAAGATGGGCTTAGTGGTACTGACTTCGAAGCCACATGTTTTCTTTGCTGTAGGCATGCTTCTTAAGGGTAGTATTTTCCCTCCTGTTGTATGTGAGTATTGAATGCAGTTGGTTCCTTAATGGGTGTAGTTATCCCTTCTGGCTGGCTGACTCTAAGGCTCAACCTTGATCATGTACAATAGACACTGTGCAGTGTCTGTTCTGATGGGTGTATTTATTTTCCACAGTGTCTGGTGCCTGCTGGACTCCTCGTTTGGGCATCCTGCTTGTGTAGTTAGCTGAGTCTCAGTTTTGTTCTGTCTCCCATCCACTACTGGTTGTGTTGGTTCTAGGTCTTCTTGGGTTGGTATCAGCCATTTTATATTATGTGCCATGGGCTATCTGTCTGGAACTACATCTCTGTTTTCTGCTTGTGTCTGCATTTTCTGTGCCTGGAGAGTGTGGGAGAGGCCAACCTATGTATAAGGACCAGCTTTCTCCTGTTTAGAGATGACAGCAGCTCCATTAAAACCCCAAGCTCTGTAATATTTGCCTTCACTTTTCAGCAGCTCCACCTCTTCTTGCAGCTGCCTGGTCTTCCCACAGAGTTTTCTGTAGATAGACTATAGTGTGGGCTCAAACTGGCTTCACCCAACCAACATCTCTACAGGTTGTAAGCTTGTTGCATTAGGGCAGCTGATGTTGGGAATACAACGTTAGTGGGACCTCTAACTTCAGGGGTCTCTTGATCAGGAGCTCAGCATTAGGAAAGTGGCCCCTACTCCAGAGCCTAATCCTTCAGCCAATGCTAAATACTCAAATTTTATTTCTCCTCAGCAAGGTGAGCAGTAGGTTCAGATCATATGGAGCTACCAGTCCCCTCTGCAGAAGTTCCTACAACTGGTGAAACCCTGGTCTTAGAGATGAAGAATGAGAGAGTTCTCTTTTGGGGCTGACAGTGTCCTCCAAGAAAGTGGCTAAGCCCCTCTACAAGACCCAACAATAGGTTCACAGGGACCCACACTGTTAATGTCCATGCTCCAAGCCTCTCTCTCTTCCCCCTGTAGAATCTAGCCTAGCAGGACAGGATATCCACACAGCCCGCTGACTGTGAAGCTTCGCCCTATCCAATGCACAGAAGCCACTGTGCAGTTGCTGATCATGGAAATGGAACTTACCTCAGCTGGTTCTCACCAGATGTGAGGAGTCCTTCCTTAGGATACCCCACTAGCAACGGTTGTTAGGTCCTGAACCAATGCTCTCCACAGCTGTTTACTGAATATGCCAGCCCTGCACCTCCCTGGCAGAAACCCAGCATAGACCAGTGGAAGACACTGCTCATGACTGGCCCTCAGCAATCGTCTTGGAGCTACCAGCAATCCAGAGTTTCTGGCTGCCTCTGCTGGGCCCACGTGCACATGGAAATACCAAGCCGCACACCTGGGCTGACTTTTACCCACACTGGGCCTGGGGGAAGGTTCACTTAAAAGGCCAAAATTTCCTAAGTCCCGTCTCCTACAGCTTCTGTGTGCTGGCTGCTTGTTGGGCTCAGCCACTGGAAGAAAATCTCTGGTAGAGTCTAGAGCTTGTGGCAATTTAGGGATAATGAAGAGTGGACCAGCCCCAGGTGTCAGTCTGTCCAGACTTTTATCACAGACCTCAGTAGAGTGTGGCCCTAGGAGTCCAGTGGGTGTGCCCCCTGAGACCCAGAGGTGTGGTCTTCTTGCAGTTGGGACAGTTTCCACTGAATCTCCTGTGTGGTGGAAGCACCAGTCTTATATTCAGGAGCGTATGAGGGAAAGCTTCCACCTCAACTCCAGAAAACTGAGGCACTGATAGGTGCCCTACATCCTGGCTGATTTCTCAAAATGACTCAGTCACCTTGACTAGAGCAGGAGAGACTCCCGAGGGTGGAGCAGTTGCTTCTCCCCAGGCTGATGCCGCTCAGAGGGGATGCTCCGTCCAAAGCAGATGGCGACTGCGATGTTAGAGAATGGCTCAGCACAGGGATTTGGGTGGCCATCCCCCACATCTCTCCCTTGGCTTCCAACTTTACACTCTCCTTGTGTGACTCCAGTCCTCTCAGCCCTTCCTGCGCCACAGTCCTGGATAAGTGGCTGTGAGTGAGATTTTCTGCATGGGTCTTTAAGACGAAGTCTGTGTCTCCCAGAGCTCCATCTCCTTCTCGCAGACAGAAACCTCAGCTCTTTTCACCTCCAAATGCTGTGTGGGCAGCTCTTGTAGGCTCTGGGGCCCTAGGCTGGGGCACCGGGCCTGGGTTGAGGACCCACACCTTGCAGGTGACCCTCCCCACAGTGACAGTCCCTCCAGATCCTCAGCCTCCTCTTGCTCTTGGGAGCAGGGCGGCCCTGTCCACATCTCTACCCTTCCTACCAGTCTCGGTGTGGCTTCTTCTGTGACCCTTGGTTATAGACTCCTCTTTGTTTAGTCCAAGGTTGGTTTTTTAAGATGATTGTTTTTAAATTAAGTTGTAATCCAATTTGGTCCTGAAAGGTGGTAATTGGAATGTCCACCTACTCAATCGCTACCTTGGAATCCTTTATTCCAATTTCAAAAGACAAATATACTACTCACAAAAATTAGGGGATATTGTAAAATGAATATGAAGCAATAAAATATCCCCTAATTTTTGTGAGTAGTATATTTTAAATTCTTAGAAAAATACGTAGAAATTATCTTTACGGCCTTGATGTATGAAAACATTTAATTAAAAAGATACCAGAACATTTAACCATAAAGTGATATATTAAGAAAAGCAAATATATCTAATGTAAGACCTTCCATTCATGAGAAAAAAAATATTATTAAGAAAGTAAAGAAGCTATTTGCCTTGCATACAGATGAACAAAGAATGGCATCAATAATCATATTTTGAAAACTCTTGCAAAAGAATAAGTAAAAAACAATCCAAACTAAATACAGGCAAAATAAATGAATAGGCACTTTAATTAAGGAAAATAAATATATGAAAGATGCTTAACATAACTAGTTACAAAGAGAATGGAAATTAAGACTCCAATAATATAAACTTTTTACCTTAATTGTATTAGCAAGATTTAAAAAATATGACAATATAAAATGTTTGTATAAATACAGAGCAATTAGAATTTATACATTTCTGGTGAGATTGTAAACTGGTAAGCAAAATTTGGGAAACTTTTTATTTTCATATAAAATGTTCAGGTAACAGGTCATGAAGAAATTTGCACATCTGTACCAGAATGCACACATAAAATGTTTATAGTTGCATTGTTTGTAGTAGCCAAGGGCTAGAAACAAACAAGAGAATGAACTCTAAACACGAGCATCAACCTTGATGAATCTCATACATTGTATATAACAGAAGAAAAATCAAAAGACCTCTTACCATGTAATGAAATTTTTATACAGCTCAAAATTCAAGAAAATTAAACAATATTTTTTACATATATAGGTGAAATAAATACATGCTGAATACATGGAGAAATGCAAGGGATTATAGAAACAGACCTCGGTGGTAATGGCAGAGGAATGTGAAGGGAGTTCCAGTTGTGTAAAGAATGCTGTCTTTTCCAAACTGAGTGTAAACTTCACCCTGTTTCTTTCACTTTTATGTTTAATAACTATACATACGTTATATATGTCAGAGAAAATTATTCTTCCTCTGGATTCCCAAATAACACTGTACTCCTCACAGCATCTTGGCAGGGGAGGTTGGAGAGGAGAGGAGAGATTTTAGTGTTAAAATCCAGGCCCTGGCCAGTTGGCTCAGTGGATAGAGCATCAGTCTGGCACATGGATGTCCTGGGTTTGATTCCTGGTCAGGGCACACATAAGAAGTGACCATCTGCTTCTCCTCCCCTCCCTCTCCCTCTTCTCTTCCTCTTCCCCTCCATAGCTTGATTGGTCCCAGTGTCAGCCTTAGGCACTAAAAATACCTTGGTCCTTGGTCCCAGATGGAGTTGCTGGGTGAATCCTGGTCTGGGCACATGCGGGAATCTGTCTCACTAGGTCCCCTCCTCTCACTTAAAAAAAACAACCTTAGGTCCATCTATATAGACCTTGTTCTTTATTGTTGTTTATAATTTGTTTGTTAAATAAATTAATGATGAGAAAAGTAAAGGTATCAAGAAAATCCTATTGAGAAATCATTTTCATATAAAGAAACTTTAACCACAGTATTTTATTATTACAATTCCTAACTTGTTTGATTTTTTTTTTTTTTGCCTGCTACAAAACAAATTAAGATATTATAAAGCTATTTTGGTCAAGCACTTAGCAGTAATTATAAGAAAGATGAAAAAGTAAACAGTAAACTATAATTTTTTTAATTTTATATTAAGCAATACTATTACTATGTCTTATGAGGCAATTAAGAAAAAGATTTCCAGCCATGTTATAGTCATTCTGTGTTTAAAACTAATGCAGCATGGTTATTTATCTCTAAAAGAATATCTCTGCAGAAATTAATTAAAGTTTAACTTATCCAGTATGTTTGTTCCTAGACTTGTTCCTGTTGGCTTGAAATCTTTGGTTGGCAATGAACAATTAAAAATATTTTGTTAAGGCAATGCTTTACATTATATTTCAGGGATAGGGCAGACAACAGCACAGAGTTGTACTCAGATAAGGTAGAGGTGTGGAGTCACTCAAGGAAAGCCCAGCTTCCGGGATACAATTCGCAGTACACAGTTCCTGCAGAGAAGGCTGGGGAGTGGGTCTGACGACATCACCTAATTATCCAGAAAAAAACTTCAAAATTGTGAGGAAATAAGAATGAGAACATCTGGGCCTATTAAAAGATGAATTTATAATAGAAAATGTTCATGCCTGAAAGAATAGGAAATAGTTCCTTTCTTACCACAACAGGGTCAGCTACACGGTAACTGCTGTATATAGCAAAAACCCTAGGAGAAAGAAAGTCAGATGTGAAACTGTATTTCTCCTTATTTCAATAATTCTATCATCGCCTGAAATCTTTTCAGTGAAGCATATCTTCTGTACTTAGCAGGATCTTACACTTTTTTTTTTTCTGAAACAGAGAAATGTCACATTGTAGTAATTTTTAAAAACAAGAATCTTGATATTTGCTTTTATAAGCATAAAAATTTTCTGAAAGGAAACTGGTAAACAGTAGTTGCCTATGGGATTGGGAGGAAATGAAATGTTTCACTCTATATGGTCTTACACATTTTATTTTTAACCATATAAATGTATTGTTCATTTGAAAAAATAAATATTTTAAAGCAAAATAAAATAAAGTAGTAAAAAATAAAAGGCCAGGATTCTGACCTGAACCTTCCATGTGACTTTGCAATCTTGGGCAAGTTATTTAACCTCTCTCAAACTCCATTTTTTCATCTGTAAAATGGCAAATAAAAAACAGATAAGCAATTTTAGTTACTATGTTCATCTTGCACTTGCAGTAACATTACCATCTCATCTGAAATTTTAGTGGATCTGTTAACAGAACAACAATTTCTTTGACAGTAAACCACAGTAAGCAATTAAATTTTATTGTAAATCATGATTCAGCAACTATTTGTTGGGTATCTAATACTATAAATCAGGCACTTAACATAAACCAATTCTGATAATCTGCCAGTGTTCTTACACTTTAAGCATAAGTCAATATGAGATATTCAGTGCGGAATTTTTATACAGAAATTATTATATTTTCATAACAAAGGAATTTACTTAAGGAGAATTTTGTACCTTGTATGGAAAAAAGATTAAAGAAAGAATAAAAATACCATGTCTATACACCACTAAAATAATTCATCTCTGAGACATTGTAAAGTAATATATTAATTTTAAGTATCAGAAACTTCACCTTTACAGAGTTTCTCTCTGATACCGTGATTGATAGGACTAATGATTTAAGAGTGCACTGGTTTTTTTTATCTATTGCACAATGGCATTCAGATTTTTAGCATGTAGTACAGGATTTCTTAAGAGTCTATCTACATCTGCCTTCCACTCTAATCATTCTTTCCCTGCTTCCTACACTTTACATTCCAAATCAAACAATTGAACTGTTGCTTCTGCAGCTTTGATCTGTTTACTTCTTCATCACATTTGCTCTCCCAGAACTACATTTGGGTTTACCTATACATTTGTGAATTCTTAGATTTCTAACTTTATGTTGGGATATTTTTTCAGCTATCTCACATCCCAGATATTGCTCACTCTGTGTTCTCTACTGTTTTTCTCTCTTATGAGCACTTGTATACTTGTAGAGCTATCATCAAGTTTTGCAATTAGTTATTTTGATATTTTGCCAGCTAACCATGAAGACTTTAAAAAGCTCAGTCCATGTCCTTTCCATATTTGTATATTCAAACCATGTCTCTTTGATTTAGGGGGACACAATAAATATTCATGAAACTAAATTAGAATAGTGCTGAAGATCTCTAAAAATTAAATAAATTTAAAATTTGTATAAAAGGCAATAATTGATTTCTAACCACTTGATTGATGATCAATTACATCATCAACTGGTTCAATAAATACTTAGTGAGCATCTACAGTTTCTCAAGTGCAGTGTTATTTATAAGACAGATGAGTTCTTATTCTTGTGATGTTTATATTTGAATCTGAAAAAATAAACAAACATAAACAGGGCTAGGGGTAGGTTATAATAACATTACATGTGGTGGTGGTAAGATCTTTGAGAAAGAGATAGTTTAACTGAGACCTTCATGTCAAAAAATAATGAAGATGAGGAACTAAATTAGAATAGTGTTGGTGATCTTTAAAAATTATGTAATTTTAATATTTGTATAAAAGGCAGTGATTTCTGACCATTTGGTGATTTTAAAAAAATAAGTTTATTTAAAAAATTTAATAGAGTAACATTGATCTATAAGAGTACATATATTTCAGGTAAAGATTTCTATGGCATTTGAACTGTTAATTATGTTGTATACCCATCACCCAAAGTCAAATTATTTTCTGTCACTATGTATTTGTTCTTCTTTACTCTCTTCCCCCATCTCCCTCCTCCATAACCCTTTCCTTCTGGTAACCACTTCACTTTTATCTATGTCCATGAATCTCAGTTTTATATCCCACCTATGTGGGATATTCTATAGTTCTGAGCTTTATGTAATTTATTTATTTCACTTAGTGTAATATTCACATGTTCCATCTATGTTGTCATTAATGGCAATATCTCATCATTCTTATGCTGCGTAGTATTCCATTGTATACATGTACCACATCTTTATACAATCCTCTATTGAGGGACACTTTGGTTATTTCCATGTCTTGGTCATTATGAATAATGCTGCAATGAATATGGGGATACATGTGTCTTTGCATACCAATGTTTTTGAGTTTTTTGTATAGATACCCAGTAGAGGGACTGCTGGGTCATATGGTAATTCTATTCTTAATGTTTTGAGAAACCACCATAATTTCTTTCATAACAGCTGTATCAGTTTACATTCTCATCAGCAGTAAATGAGGGTTCCTTTTTCTCCACAGCCTTTCCAACACTTATTACCTGTCTTGTTGATAACAGCCAATCTAACAGGTGTGAGATGGTATCTCATTGAAGCCTTGATTTGCATTTTTCTAATAGCTGGGGAAGATGAGTGTCTTTTCATATATCTGCTGGCCATTTGTATGTCTTTTGGGGAGAAGTGTCTGTTCAGATTCCCTCTCCCCATTTTTTTATTGGATTGTTTGCTTGTTTGTTACTGAGCTTTGTGACTCTTTATATATTTGGATATTAACCCCTTACCAAAGCTGTTTTTTATAAATAGCATCTTCTATTTGCTTGACTTCCTTTTTGTTTAGTTGTCAGTTTTTTTTGCTGTGCAGAATCTTTTTAGTTTGATATAGTTCTTTTTGTTTACTTTTTATTTTATTATCCCTGCCATTGGGGTCAAATTTATAAAATATTCTCTACAGCCCAGTTCCATAAGTTTAGTACCTATGTTTTCTTTTATGTAATTTACTGTTTCAGATCTTATATTGATTGATGATTAATTTATCAAAGACTTTATGCCAGAGGATAAGTTCTGAAGGAAGATGAAGCTTGGGGTTGAAAAACAGAGAAAAAATACAACTGTTGGGTTTTAGAGACAAAGGTCTAAACTAAAGGTTCAAAGAAGTCAGTGAAAATAGAGCATGAAGAACTTTTTAGTTTATATCAGAGTTTGGGTGTATTCTTAGTGCAGAAGGAAACTTTTTTAGGTTTTAAAGGAACAACCTGGTCTAATTTAAGTCTTTGAAAGATATTTGGTTGTATATATGTAAAATAAAAGATCATAGGAAGTCAAGAATGCAGATAGTTCAGGATAAAAAATGAGGAAGTGAATCAAGTTTAATGTAAGAATGCGGAAGATGGACAAGAGTAGATGGATAGGTGATCAGATGTGGTTATCTAAAATAGAGTATAGTGAGAAATATATACTAAATAGAGAAATAGTGAGAAAAATCAAGAATGGCTTAGGGCCTGAACAACTAGGTTTGATAGTTATATCATTAACCAAAATAGAGAACCTTAAAAAAAATAGCCCAGAGTGGCAAATCAAAACTTCTGTTCTTGATCTATTAAATTTGAATTACTCTTAGCCAAGAAGAGAGGTAAAATAGACAGAATGCAGGTCTCTAGATATGCAATTTTGAATTAGCATGATCATAGATGTCATTTAAAGGCAAAGAATTGGATAAAATCAAGTGGATGACACTCTTTTTAGTGCTTGTTGTTTTGAAATCCTGGAATCTGTGCTCATTTTATTAGTAAGTTAGCAAATTATTCAGTGATTTAGTAATTGAATGCCTACCATACTGAGCAAACAAGAAAATGTCCTCTATCCTCTAGGGCTTGGATACTCCTGAGGAAGACAGTAAGCAAACAAAGAACTATCAAAGAAAATGCGCTTGTTTGCCAAGGACAGTGAGAAGAGGAGCTAGAGAACAACATAGGGAGCTATTTAGGTAGGGTGGTTATAAAAGACCTTTCTGAAAAGGTGGCACTTCTGCAGGCAAATATTGATCACAAGAATTTATTAGTAATTGCAAGTTTTACATTTATCCTTAGTAAAGATCCTCTAACTTTACTAGGCAACAGAAGAGAAAACTTTATGTTCATACCTCAGATCATTCTCAAAAAGTTGGCATTACATGGACTTATTGGAGATTTATTTGGCATATTTTGTCTTAATATCAGGTTAATTCATTAGTAGATTTTGACAAAGGCTAAAAACAAAAAAAAATTTGATAAATATATGAATTAAGGTCTACTCCATAAATTTTTCCTGCTTTGAATTTTTATTTTAACAGTATTCCTCTGAAAACTAGCTATTCTAGCTTAGCTACATAGTAGTTATTTATGTGCATTTATATGCTCTCTTCTTAGACTATAATCTTTACAAAAAGAGAGTTCATTATTGATTCAAATCTGTTTCCCTAAGACATCTAGATAGTACTAGCATATGATAACTAGTCAATTTAATAAATGAACTATATAAATTATGAAAAGTCTTTACATAGCAGATTACATTTTTATTTTATCCTGCAAAGCTCCAATAGTTATTAAAAAGTCACCATTGTTTATATATCTTTTGGGGTTTTGTTTTAAGTTTTTATCCTACCAGTCATCTTTTATCTATAATATCAACCATCAATTACAGATGAGTTGTTTCAATGATTCTAAATGAAGATTCTTGAGAAGTTGGGGGAGTGGTTGAGTTCCCCCACCTTGAGGCTTAGCTAGGGAGCTTATTCAGTCTCTCCAAACTCCTCTTCTCTCTTCCACTACCCAAAAACAAAAAAGATAACCCTTTTAATATGTGCACTTCAAAAGAGCTATACCCCATCCAGATGAGTTTCTTTGCTTTCCTGAGCTACTGTTCCCAATAGAAATACCACTCAAGTGTTTCAGATCCAAAGAGAAAAGTTTGAGAAACATATTGTAAATTATGTCTAAATAACTGATTTATTTTTGCCTATTTATCGTTCGTTCAGGTGGCAGTTTAATAAACTGTAGTGATGTGATAAATAAGCTGAATAAATTTTAGAAAATTATCACTGCCAAAGAAGACTGTCTTGGAGCCTAGTAATTGGTCAGGTGGTTTTTACCATGTTCTTTCTGTAACATCAACGTTATCTTCACAAGATAAACCATTCCAAGAGTAATAAACATTACTTGTTAGAATTAAAAGCTGATAAATTGGGTGCCTACAAAGTTCAGCCAACTGTGAGCGTGAAGACAACCACACTGCTTGCATTCCTATTCTCCTGCAGACTTGCTGGACGCCCACACATCTGACATGATTAGACCAGCCAATATGTATTAAAAATTGCAGTGGATTAAGTCTAAGAAATGAGGTGGAAGTAGAACTAAATTTTGTTCATTTTGAAAAAGTAATATTTTTCACAGCTTCTCTCCAATTTTTTTTTCCAGAATGTATGGTTAATGGAGCACTGCTCTTTGTTCAAACTTTTTTCCTTTTCATAGTCTGATTGACGTTACCATCCTTGTTCACTGGGGCATAGCATTGCAAATGTAAACACAGGGCATACCTTGTCAAAACAGCATATTGTTACAGATCATTGTTTCCCAGTGCTTCTGAAACCTACAATGTACTGAATATTAAATAAGATTTGATGTTAACAAATCAGTGAGGTTTTATATCATCCATAACACTAAAGATTTTACCTGAAATTTTACTTTCAGAAATGTCTTTGCCAAGTTTTGTTGCTTTTCCATAATCTCTTTCTATGTCTCATTTTTCACATTACCTTTCTGTACACCTTAAAATGAAACCACTGTCTCTTCTGACCAGATCCATTCTTAAATTTCAGCTAAAAGGCTTTACCACATTAGTCTTTTCATGTATAGGTATAGCACCCGTTAAAATGTGAGGAGTTAAAACCAAGACTAAGCCAACAAGAGACTCTGGGAAAGGTACATTCTGTGCTTAATAACAAGTTCATCAAGATTTTTATATTCATTGCTTTTGATATTTCATATTAGCATGATATATTCTCCTCATATTCACTGTGATTTCCCATATGGAAAAGATGACAGCAATAGGCCTTATAGTTTATTTTGCATCTTTTAAAAGTTATATCGTTACCTTTCTCTCACAGCATTTAAATCCTTACTGAATTGGTCAACAATACATTAAAATGATTTAAAAACTGAAATAACCTTACATCCTCCTGAAGCCTTCGGCTGAGAGGGGAATATTAATTGCTGTGTTATGTGTTTAGAGCTGACCTCCTTGCCTTCAAAATTCATTAAAATGATAGAAATAATTTTGTTTCTCTCTCTAAAACAAAGATAAATATTGACAAGGGAGAGAAGTTCAGATCCTGACCCAAAGTAAACAGAATAATTTGAGCAGATGGTTTAGTATTTAGATATGTAAAATTAAATAGTAAACTACTTACTGTTTCTTGTTGTGTTTGAAGAACAATGGTCATTTAATTTTTTCCAGGGACTATGTTGTTAGGAATCTCTTAAGAAATGCAAAGTGGCCCTGGCCGGTTGGCTCAGCGGTAGAGCGTCGGCCTAGCGTGCGGAGGACCCGGGTTCGATTCCCGGCCAGGGCACACAGGAGAAGCGCCCATTTGCTTCTCCACCCCTCCGCCGCACTTTCCTCTCTGTCTCTCCCTTCCCCTCCCGCAGCCAAGGCTCCATTGGAGCAAAGATGGCCCGGGCGCTGGGGATGGCTCTGTGGCCTCTGCCCCAGGCGCTAGAGTGGCTCTGGTCGCAATATGGCGACGCCCAGGATGGGCAGAGCATCGCCCCCTGGTGGGCAGAGCGTCGCCCCATGGTGGGCGTGCCGGGTGGATCCCGGTCGGGCGCATGCGGGAGTCTGTCTGACTGTCTCTCCCCGTTTCCAGCTTCAGAAAAATGAAAAAAAAAAAAAAAAAAAAAAAAAAAAAAAAAAAAAAAAAAGAAATGCAAAGTGGCCCTACTGAAATAACTTGGTGTTAACCTTCAGTTGATGGTTAAAACCCTGCATTTCCAGAGAAACCCTTGCTGTGGAGAAGTGGAGATGTTTACAGACAGGTCCCTCCGAAATTCCGCTCCTTCCTTTTAGGTGGAAACGAAAAATCAGAGAATTTAAAACAATTCTTTTATTAACTGAAGGATAGATTTCCTTTTTTTTTTTATCAACTGGGGTTTTCTCCTTTCTTGGAGGTGGTATCTACCTTGCTTATTTATCATAGATATCAAAAATATATATCTATTGCAAAATGGATTATAAATGGATTGCTCTTTTAATGTTTATTTGTTTATTTGTATTGAGATATAATTTATATGCCATTAAATCCACCTTTAAGTAAGCAATTCAGTGAGTTTTATGATATTAACAATGTGCATCATCACTAATTTTTCATTTCAGAGAATTATAGTCACCCCAAAATAAACCCAGAAACCCCTAACAGTCCCTTTTATTCCATTCTCTTCTCTGCCCTGGAAACCACAAATATCATTCTTTTATCTGTGGATTTGCCTATTCTAGACATTCTATATAAATAAATTCATACAAGATGTGGCTTTTTGTGACTTCTTTCATTTAGCGTCTTTCTTTTTTCAAGATTCATTCATGTAGTGACAAGGACATTATCAGTACGTCATTCTCTTTTATGGTTGAAATATATTCCATTGTATAATATGGCCCATTTATTGTAATCAGTTGACAGTCATTTGGGTTATTTCTACCTTCTGGGCTACTATGAATAATACTGATCTAAGCATTCACATACATGTTTTTGTGTGAACATGTTTTATCTTCTTTTTCTCTTAGAAGTACATAGATATATTATTTTATACACTAGTTTTAAGTGGAAAACCAACCAAATAATCTTTGAATATACAGTTATCAAATAGTATAATTAACTTATCATTTCATTAGAGAAGCAATAGCTCCATCAGTCACCTTTTAAAGATTTATGAATAGAGACCTGAAAACGTATCTCTAATCTGTTTTGACTGTAAAGACAGAAAATAATTTGAAATGAGAGCAGTGTGTGATTGTATGCTTGTCTGTAGATTTCTATTCAGTCATTTCTATCATCTTTGTGTAGATTGTTGTTCTCTTTTTTATGTAGCTGTGGTCAGTCAGCATTACACCATGAAGAAAATAATTAGTAGGCTAAGTATAAAGGAAGAAATCTGCCTGAAAATCTGCATCTCTTAAATGAGAATTAAAGAAATAGCCTTTCAAAGATATTAGATTACTATGTATTAAACTATTTCTTATGCTTATAGATTTTAATGAATTTTTAAAGAGTATAAAAGCATCAATGAGAAGACTTAAGAATTGCCAATGATATATAGTGAGGTAAGGAGCAGGGATTGCAGCTCAATGTCTTACTTACCCTTAATGTAAAGGCTGAAAAATGTTCCCAGGTTGAGAAACTCTGATTTGATGGTTCATATTTTAAACAATCAATCATTTCATTAATTTATATGCCTTTAATAGTCAACAGCCATTAAATATTTAAAAGCTTTTCCTAGACTTAGAATTCAAAAATCTAGTCTTAACTCTGAAGTTGGTATTTATGTGTAAGATAAACCTATTATAAGTTTTACAGTTAAGTAAATACATGATACTGAGATGAGAATTGGTGTTAAAGTTTCCACAACAAAAAATAGACTTCAAATAAAGCTCAAATGTGTAGAACCAGCAGTACTACCAGAATGTTATATGTAAAATAGGTATCCTAGAAAAATTTATATTAGACAATTCCCGTGTGGTAAACATTAGGGAACCAATTTTGAATTGATCTGTATATTTTAAAATGTCATAAACACCAAAACTTTAAAAGGTTAAACACAGTGAATGAAACAAATAGAATCATAAGAAAAGTCACTAATTAAGCTTTTGAAAATGCAACTGTTTTTCAGAGAGAAGCCAGTATAAACAAAAAGAGTGTCACTATGCTCTAGAGCAGAAGTCCCCAAACTTTTTACACTGTCCCTCAGACCACTGAAGGGCTGGACTATAAAAAAAACTATGAACAAATCCTTATGCACACTGCACATATCTTATTTTAAAGTAAAAAAACAAAATGGGAACAAATACAATATTTAAAATAAAGAACAAGTAAATTTAAATCAACAAACTGACCAGTATTTCAATGGGAACTATGGGCCTGCTTTTGGCTAATGAAATGGTCAATGTTTGGTTACATATTTGTCACTGCTAGCCGTAACAAGTAATATGACGTGCTTACGGAACCTTGATGCGTATGTCCCATGTCACCGGAAGTAGTACTGTACGTGAGCGACACCATGCTTTGCGGCACCGCCACATACAGTGCTCCTCTCACTGACCACCAATGAAAGAGGTGCCCCTCCCGGAAGTGCAGTGGGGGCTGGATAAATGGCCTCAGGGGGCTGCATGCAGCCCACTGGCCATAGTTTGGGGACCCCTGCTCTAGAGTTAATGATACCTTTTGTAATTATGTCATTAACTAGCTAAAGTTTTGTAGACTCTGAGAATAGACTGGATTTACTGGCGTACTTTTTATTTCATTTTACTTGGCAGTGAGCAAATAGATTTGTGGATTTAAGTTACCTATGAAATGTATTATAACATGGAGTCCTTAATTATTTGGCCATTCTGATAAAAGTTAATATCTGTAAAATATGGTTATTTTTATTTATAATTAGCAAGATTTTAAAGGAAACACAATTTAACTAAATTCAAATGTATTAAAATAACTGGATCAATGGATATTTTCAATAAGCCTTGTTAGACATATACCTACATGTCTTATTTTAATATTTTTTATTTAAACTTTAAAGTTTAAAGAAATCGTGGGTATCAGTATATCACATTTTACCATGTACCCATATGTGCCTGTCATTCTTCTAGTCTCCACCTTTCTTTTCTATTGAGATGACAAACACTACTCGGAGTCCAGATGAGATGCACCGAGAGGTTGAGGGGAGGCAACAGTCCTGGTCAGCAGCTCAAAGGACTGAAGCCTCCTCCCCAGCCTTACTCAGTGGTAGAGAGTTGGCCTGGCATGAGGATGTCCCAGGTTCAATTCCCAGTCAGGGCACACAAGAAAAGTGCCCCTCTGCTTCTCCACAGTCCCCTTGCTTCTCTCTCTCTCTTCCACTCCTGAGCAATGAAGCATCTCCCCTGATGGGCAGAGCATCACCCCCCTAGTTGACTTGCCAGGTGGATCTCTGTCCAAGCATATATGAGAGTCTGTCTCTCTTCTTCCCTTCATCTCACTGGATGAAAACAAAACAAAACAAGAAATCTCAAGGAAACAGAAAGAAGGTTTCAAGGGACGAAGTAAAGGACAAGGAATATGCTGACTCCTAATCTCCGAACTGAGAGCCCAAACATTTTTTGTTGCTAAATCTTATCCAGATATTTTACTGTTTCCAGTATGGGATCAGAGAGGCCTCTGAACTCTGATCTGCTCAGAGCTTTCGCACTAGGGCACCTTGCTCTCTCTAATTGTTATCCTAACTCTGCATGTTTTCACATCATGTTCCTATACCTTTCTTTCTTTTTATGCTTCTAGTTTCATCCCTTCTTTTCATTCTCTACTTATGTTTCCCCCTTTTTCATCTTCTATTTGATATCATTCCCCTTTTATTCCTCACTTAATTTTCCAATTTTGTACAAAAAGAATTGCTGTTGATTTTCAAAGATATATATATATATATATATATATATATATATATATTCATAAGAAGTGTTAATAACATGGTTGACATCATTAAATATTACAAACAATATAAACATAATGTTTATATTAAATAAATCACATCTTGGAATCTGTTTCTCATATGTAAGTGCTTTTAATCAAATATTTTACTTGCTTATCTAGAGATAAAAAAATCAATGTTTAATATATTTTATTAAATTTAATGTATTCTATTTGTATTGTGACCCTGGTTACATTCTTTATTATTTTATTTCTAGTCCAACAGGAGTAACACTTTTTAAGTGAAATTGATGGGGTGTCATTGCTTAGTAAGATCATATTGGTTTCAAGTGTACATTTCTATGAAACATGATCTATAGCTTGCAGTGTGTGCCTACCACCCAAAGTCAAATCATCTTTCATCACCATATATTTGGTCTCCTTTACCCACCACAGCCCCCCAACCTTTTCCCTCCAGTAACTAGTATACTAATGTCTGTGTCTAAAAGTGTGAGTTTTATATCCCTCATATAAGTGAAATGATATAATTCTTAACTTTTTCTAACTGACTTACTTTGCTTAGCATAATATTTTGAAGGTTCATCCATGTTGTCACAGATGACAATATTTAATCTTTTCTTATGGCTAAGTAGTATCCCATAGTACATATATATCAATCTTCTTTATCCAATCATCTGCCAAAGGACCCTTTGTTTAACTCCATGTTTTGGCCACTATGAATAATGCTTCAGTGAACATAGGAGTGCATATATCTTTGCAAATAAATGTTTTTGAGATTTTGGGGTTCATAACCAGAAGAGGAATTGCTGGATCAGATGGTAACTCTATCAATTATTTTAGGACTCACCATATTGTTTTTCATAGTAGCAATACCAGTTTACATTTCCACCAGCAGTTAATGAGGTTCTTTTTTTCTCTATAATCTCTTTAAATAGTTTTATTACCTGCCTTGCTGATAACAGCTATTCTTATAGGTGTAAGGTGGTATAACATTGCAGTTTTGATTTGCGTTTTTCTAGTAGCTAGTGACATTGAATATCTTTTCATATATCTTTTGGCCACTTGTATGCCTTCTTATGAAAGGTTCAGGTTCCTGGTCAATATTTTAGTGAGTTATTTATTTGGTGTTCAGTATATGTTCTTTATATATTTTGGATATTAAGCCCTTGTCAGAACTGTTGTTTGCAAATAACTATCTCCCATTTGGCTTGTTGCCTTTTTGTTTTGTTAGCAATTTATTTTGCTGTGCAGAAGCTTTTTAGTTTCATATAGTTCCATTCATTTATTTTTGCCTTCACTTCTCTTGCCTTTGGGGTCAAATTCATAAAATGTTGTCTAAGACTAAGGTGTATAAGTGTATTGCCTATATTTCTTTTCTATGGAATTTATTGTTTCAGATTTTATATTTAGGTTTTGAACCATTTTGAGTTAGTTTTTATTTATAGGGACACACTGTTGTCTAGTTTTATTCTTTTACCTGTGGTTTTCCCATTTTTTCAGCACCATTTACTAAAGAGGCTCTTTTCTCTGTTGTGTGTTTTGGCTCCTTTGTCAAAAATTACTTGCCCATAAGTATATGATTTTATTTCCAGGCTCTTGATATTGTTCCTTTGATCTGTGTGTCTGTTCTTACTAACACCATGCTGTTTTGACTAGTACAGTTCTGTAGTATAATTGGAAGTCAGGTAGTGTGATACCTCTGATTTATTCTTTTTTCTCAGGATTGTTTTTGGCTACTCGTGGTGTTTTGTAGTTGTATACAAATCTGATGGGTTTTTGTTGTTGTTCTCTTTCTTCAAAAAATGCCATTGAGATTTTTATGGGGATTGCATTAAATTAAGTAATTTGGCCATTTTAACTATGTTGAATCTTCCAATCTATAAATATGGAACATCTTTGTATTTCATTGTGTCTTTTTCAATTTCTTTTAATAATGCCATGTAGTTTTTAGTATATAGATTGTTCACATCCTTCTTAAAGTTTATTCTAAGTATTTTATTCTTCTGTTGCAATTTAAAATATTTTATTTTCTGAAGTTTCATAGTTAGTACATAGGAGAGCAATGGATTTTTGTACATTAATTTTGTGTCCTGAAACTTTACTGTATTTGTTTATTTTTTCTAATAGTTTTTTGGTGGGGTCTCTAGGGTTTCCTGTATACAGAATCATGTTGTCTGCAAAAAGTGATACTTTTATTTCATCAACTCCAGTTTAGGTGTCTTTTATTTTCTTCTCTTGTCTAATTGCTTTGGCTAGAACTTCCAAAGCTCTGTTGAATAAGAGTGGTGAGAGTGGCCATCCTTGTATTGTTTCTGATTTTAGAGCAAAAGCTTCAGTTTTTAACCATTGGCTAATGGTTTGTCATATATGGCCTCTATTATGTTGAGATACTTTCCTTCTATACTTATTTTATTGAGTGTTTTACTCATAAATGAATGTTGTATCTTATCAAATGCTCTTTATGCATCTGTTGATAAGATCATATAATTTTATCCTTTGTTTTGTTAAAGTGGTATATGATATTGATTGACTTATGGTTGGTGAACCATCCTTGTGCCCCTGGAATGAACTTCACTTGATCATGATGTATTATTTTTCAATGTATTTTTTGTATTCAATTTGCTAATATCTTATTTAAGATTTTTGTGTCTGTATTCATAAAAATATTTACTGTGGTTTTTTTTGTGTGTGTTATATTTGCCAGACTTTGATATTAGGGTTATGTTGGCCTCATAAAATGTGTTAGGAAGTACTAACTCTTTTAATTTTTTAAAGTACTTTGAGAATTATAGGTATCAAATCTTTTCTGAATGTTTAGTAGAATTTAGTAGTATAGCTCTCTGGTCCTGAACTTTTTTTTTTGAAAAGTCTTTGATGGTTGTTTCAATTTCCTCACTGTTGATGAGTTTAGGAAATTTAGGATTTTTCAATTCTTCATGATTCAGTCTAGGAAGGCTATGTATTTCTAGGAATTTATTCATTTCTTCTAGGTTACTGAATTTGGTGGCATATAGCCTTTCATAGTATTCTATTTAGTATGATCCTTTGTATATCTGTGATGTCTGTGGTAACTTCCCTTATATTTCTGATTTTGTTTATGTGAATCTTTTCTCTTTTTTCCTTTATGAGTTTAGATAAGAGTTTGTTAATTTTATTAATCTATTCAAAAAACCAGCTCTTTGTTGTATTCATTTTTTTATATAATCTATTTTTTCTCTATTATATTAAATTCTGCTCATATGTTTATTATTTCCTTTTGTCTGCTGAATTTGGGTTGCTTTTGTTACTATACTGGTTCTTTTGGATGTAATGTTAGGTTGTTAACCTGGAATTTCTCTTGTTTCTTCAGATAGACCTGTAATGATATAAACTTCCCTCTTATTACTGCTTTTGCTGCATCTTAGAAGTTTTGATATGTTACACTGTCACTCTCATTTGTCTCTATATATCTTTGATCTCACCTTTTATTTTTTCTTTCACCCATTTTTTAATAGTATTTTTTTTAATCTTCATGTATTTGTAGGTTTCTTTACTCATTTTTGGAGTTGATTTCCAGTTTCCAAGCCTTGTGGTTATAAACTATGTTTGGTATGATTTTAATCTTGAATTTTTTCAGGCTACTCTAGTGACCCAACATATGGTCTATCCTTGAAAATGCTCCATGTACACTGGAAAATAATGTATCATCTTGATGTTCTGGGATGAAAGGCTCTGGAAATGTAAATTATGTTGATTTGGTTTAATGTATCATTTAAAGCCAATATTTTTTTATTGATTTTTATTTGAATGACCTATCTAAAGCTGTCAATGGAGTATTTAGGTTACCCTATATTGATTGTGTTTTTGTAAGTTTCTTCCTTTAGTTCTGTTAGTAGTTGCTTTATATATTTTGGTACTTGCTGATTGAATACATATATATTAAGATGTGTTTTGTCTTCTTGATGTCCTGTTCCATTTATCATTATAAAACATCCATCTTTGTCCTTTGTTACCATTGTTGTCTTTGTTATTTTGTTAGAATAAGTATGGTTGTACCTGTTTTTCTCTTGCAGAATTGTTTTCCACCCTTTTACTTTAAGTATAACTTTGTCTTTGCAGCTTACTTGTGTCTCCTGAAGTCAGCATATAGTTGTGTTTTATTATTTGATGCAATCTGCTACTCCATGCATTTTTATCTGTGAATTCAGTCCATTCACATCTAGGGTGATTATTGATATATGGAGATTTTTTATAGCCATTTTATCTTTTGTTTTTTGGTAGCTCTGTACATTCATTAGTTCTTTTTCTTTGTGTTTCTGTCTGTTGTTTTTGTTTGGTATTATACTTTTTTTAGTTACCTTTTTTCTTAAACGATGTGTCTTAGTTTGGGGGTTTTTGTGTATGGTTACCATTAGATTTGTGAAAAAGAAAGTTTTATATGTACAGCTGTTCTTTTTCTCTTTAATGCATCTAATTTCTATCTTTCTTTGAAAATTTAGAACTTTATTCCCTACCCGTTTATGTATTTGTTGCCACTGGTTAGCCCTGTTTTTGCTGTAAGTTTGTTAGTGATCTTACCTGTACTTTGTGTTCATTTCAGGTCAAATAACCACTTGAATGTTTTTTTCAATAAAAGTTTTTCTGGTGATAAATTTCCTCAGCTTCTGTATGCCTGGAAAACACTGTATTTCTCCTTCATATCTAAAGGATAACTTTGCTGGGTTTATTATTCTTGCATGATAATTTCTGTCTTTCAGTAGTTTGCATATTTGGTTCCACTCCATTCCTACTTATAGAATTTCTTTTGAGAAAGCTGATGGTAAACTAATAGGCTTTTTTAAAATATAAGTTTCTTTCTTCTTTCTGCCTTGAGAATTCTTTCTTGGTCATTAATTATGGGTAGTTTTAATACAGTGTGCATTGGAGAAGGCCTTTTTCAGTTGGAGAAGGCCTTTTTCGGTTGAGGTAATTAAGTGTTCTCTTTGCTTCTTGGAATCAAGGGTCTGCCTCTTTGCATAGGTTTGGAAAGTTTTCAATAACTTGTTGTTTGAATAGGCTCCCCATTCCCTCTCCCTCTCTTCATCTTCTGGTAGGCCTATTTTTCTTATATTGCTCTTTCTGATAAAGTTGGATAGTTTTTGTAGAGTTCTTTTATTTTATTATTTTTATTAAAAGTCTCACTCTTCTTCCCTCTGCATTATTTCTAGATTTCTATCTTTGATATCACTAATTCCTTGCTCCATCTGGTTGGCTCTATTCCTTATACTCAGTAGTTCATTCTTGATCTCTTTTATGGACTTCATCTCTAGAATTTATTGAATTTATTAAAGTTTTATTCTCTTTGCTAAAGTACTTGTTTGGTCATTGATTTGTTTTCTGAGCTCTTTAAATTGTCTATATAGCCTGACCTGTGGTGGTGCAGTGGATAAAGCGTCAACCTGGAAACACTGAGGTTGCTGGTTCAAAACCCTGGCTTGCCTGGTCAAGGCACATATGGGAGTTGATGCTTCCTGCTCCTCCCACTTCTCTCTCTCTATCTCTCTCTCTCCTTATCTCCCCCCTCCTCTCTAAAATAAAAAAAAAATTAAAAAAAAATTTAAAAAAAAATTGTCTATATATATTTTCTTGCATCTATTTAAGTTTTTCAGAACTGCAATCTTGAATTCTCTGTCACTTATATTGCATATTGGTATATCTTGTTTATTTTGTGGAATTAAAAATTTTTTTTTCTCAATACCTTGCCACCTTGATTATTCATGTTATTTGATAGATTCCTTCTCTGTCTAGGCATTAATGTAAAAGTACCATTTCTCTAGAAAATTAATACAAAGAGATCTTTCTACTATTTTTCAGTAATTGGTGCTGAATCACAAGTTTTTAGCTCTCTTGTTCTTCATCTGGCTATTCATATCTTTGTGAGGTGATCTTCCCTGGGTAAGTGGTTTTCTCTCCTGTGCTCTGGTAGCCGCATTTATAGTGGACCAACCCCACAGAAGAATGCAATTTGCAACAGTGCTTTAAATACATGAAATCACAGTGCTATTCCCTGCTACCAGATGTTGCCATCAGTGTAGCAATGATGTGTGAGAGTGGAATGGCAGGGAAACCCAGCCAGCTTCTTTGCTGTTTTGCCCTCCTAGTAATGGTGATCTCTGACATCTACAGGGTCTTGCCCATTCCCCAAGCCCAGGACCAGTCATACACTTTATAAAGAAAAATATTCAATAATCAATCTATTGCACAATGTCTATGAACTGCCTCAGGAAAAAAAATGTATTTTTTACATTTAAATGTAGATAGCCAAAATATGGAAATGAGTAAATTCTAATAATCTAACAGAGCATGTAACTAAAGTTGTTTTTATAATTAAGAAGTCAGACACATGCACACACACATATACAAATATAATATTTCTATTTTATCAAATTTTAGTCATAATATTTTAGAGAGAAAGAATAGGAGAAAATAAATGACTTGGTTAAAACCACCAAACCAATTGTTGTAAATGTGATGTGTAAGACCAATTATCCTGTTTTACAAGCATTCAGTCTCCAATTAACCTGATCCTGATTAAATGATTTTATGATTAGGACAAATGGTAACTATTTATATATACAGTATTTAAGTTTTTAAAATTTGTATCTGCCTCTAAAGATTCACATACACCAAAAAAAATTCTCAAAAGGATGATTAAACAGGATATCTAATATAAAGCTGGACATATTAAACTAACTGACTAGGTCCAGCACGATGTATGGAACAAGTTCCTATAACGTGCATTACCCACTTTACAACACAAAGGTCAATTTTTAAAGAAAAATTAATTCTGTGAGAATTCATGAGAAAGTCTCTGCAATGTCAAAAAAACCTAAGTGAATTTGAGGTGAATCATTTCAAAAAAACCTACATGTATCCAGCTAAAAGCCTGAAATTTTGAAATAGTTGTGTTTTTTTTCCATGGCTATTATTAAGATGTTGAGTTCTTATCTAAGTGAAAGCTCCTAATGGAATATACTGCAGATTTCAAAAACAGTATAGTCAATCTTGTAAGAAAAACTATGGAAGCAATACATAAAATAATGTATTCTTAAAATCATAAAATTTAGTTCTATAAGACTGTGGTTAGAACTTTTTGTACTTTGTATTAATTGATAATATTTAAGTTAAATATATATTTTAAATATAAAAAAAATAACCAACATCTTGCCAAAGCTCAAAAATACTTAATTTTTAAAAGGAAAGAAGATACATCTCTTTTTAGTATTCATTTCATTAGAATGGTAAAAGGTCTGTATCTTGGTTAATTAAGTTTTAATGGGAATTCATTCTCTAATGAATGTCACAAAGACTAATAACAGTGGATTTGTCTCAAAGTATTGCAATTTCTATAAAGGCCAATTATTTTGGTTCTATTTTTTTATAAAAGAAATGAAAAATTTCTGAATATCTCTAAAGAAATAGCCTTAATGACATAAGAAAATTTATAAAGAGCATGTCAATAAGTAAACAGAATGATTTAATCAAACCACACATAAATATTGAGTACATATGCCATGACATGAAGCTCAATTACTGTGTATTTAATTAAGATGACTTCCTTGAAAAAAAATATGTTTGAACTAGAAACATAGTAAAAAGCATGAAGAAATTAGTATGGTATATTCTATTTTGGAAGGCTCAGGGCACAGTAAAGAGATCTTTATAGGGAATTTTTAATTAAATTTGTTGGGGTGACATTGGTTAATTAACTTAAATAGGTTTCAAATGTACAATTATATTACATTTGTATATTGCCTTTTGTGTTTACCACTCAAAGTCAAATCTCTTTTTGTCTCTCTCTCTCTCTCTCTCTCTCTAAATATATATATATATATATTTGATCCCTTTTACCATTTATTATCCTTCAAACTCCCTTTCCAAACTCTGGTAACCACCATACTGTTATATGTTTATGAATTTTTGTTTGTTTTTCTTGTCAGTATATTTATTGCATTAAGTTTTATCTCTCACATGTTAATGAAATCATATAGTTCTTGATTTCTTCTGTATGATTTATTCTGGTTTGCATGATATCCTCAAGATCCATTTATGTTGTTGTAAATGGCAGTATTTCATCTTTTTTATGGCTGAGTAGTATTCCATTATATATCTATATCTATATCAATAGATTAGATAGATATAGATAATATGGATATAGATGTAGATGTAGATATAGATATAGATATACCACATTTTCATCTATCAAGGACACTGTGGTTGTACCACTGTTCTGGTCACAGTGAATAATGTTTCAGTGGATATAGAAGTGCCTATATCATTGTGAATAAATGTCTTCAAATTTGGGGGCTAGATACCCAGGAGAGGGGTTACTGGGTCATATAGTAACTCTATTCTTAATTTTTTGTGAAACCTCCATATTGTTTTCCATAGTGAGTATACCAATTTATATTCCCATCCAACAGTGAATAAGAGTTCTTCTTTCTTTACAACCTTTCCAGCACTTGTTACTTGTCTTGTTGATAATAGCTATTCTAACAGGTGTAAGGTGATATTTCATTGGAGTTTTGATTTGCATTTTCCTAATAGCTATGGAGTCAAGAGTCTTAAGCATATATCTGTTGACCATTTGTATTTCTTCTTGGAAGAAATGACTGTGCAGGTCCTCTGCCCATTATTTAATTTGATTGTTTGGTGTGTTTTTTTTGTTGTTGTTGTTCTTGAGATGTATGTGTTCTTTATATATTTTGGTGTCTAGCTCTTATCAAAGGTGTTGTTTTGCAAAATATTTCTCCCACTTCGTTGGTTGCCTCTCAGTAGTGAATTTTGAGTTCCAAGACTGGTGCCCACATTCTGAGTCTACTATTTGAACTGATCACTTAATGAATTTTTCTCTTAACTACAAAATTGAAATAATAACAATGCCTACCTCATTTGATTGTTGTAAAAAATTAAGTGAATTTATATATAAGAAAGTTTATAATAAATTATACCTCAACTCAACAAGAATTCAGTTATTATTATATCCATGAATTAATAATTGCCTACTACTCTGTATAAAATTAAAAAAAGAGAGCTGAGTATAATTTCTAAGAAAAATATTTGTAGTGCTTGCAGTGAGCTGGAAATGCTGAATGCATGGGCAACAGACAGCATGAAGGGTTTAACACTTTATATGCTTGGAGGCAGAGGAATTAGGGGAGGAATAAGGACATTGGCATGTGAGCTTAGGCATTAGGACGCTAGAAAATATCCAAGTTATCACTTCAATACATCTGTTAGTAGAAATCTCTCAATTTATTCATTTACTTGGAAATAATTAAGTCAAAATACAGGTGTGATGACTCCAAGGAAGAGAGTCTATTACTAGTATATGAAAAGTAATATATTGAAATAGTTTATGGTTGTATAGGTTATCCTTACTTTTACATTTTATTAACCTGAACTTCTCTATTTTATGCTTCGCTTTCAGTATACATGAATAATAACTCAATGTAGAAATTGAAATTAAATGCAGAAATTAAAACTCAAAATTTAAGAAACCAGTTTTAATGTAATAACATTGTAGAGATGAAAACTAATATTGATGTTAATATTTGGAAATTTGTGATACCATACTAGGTAAATACTGGATTAAAAGTTAAAAGAAAAAACAGTTCAACTTTTTACTTTCACATTAAATTATTTTTTTGTTTGAGACAAATTTCTTAAATTTCATATGCCTCAGTTTTTTCTTCTGTAAAGAAGGTGGGTTTGGGACCTGGCCAATGGCTCAGTGGCTAAAGTGTCATCCCAGCATGCAGATATCCCGGTTTGATCCCCAGTCAGGGCACACATGAGAAGAAACCATCTGTTTCTATTCTCCTCCTCCTTCTCTGCCTCTTCCCTTCCCGCAGCCAGTGGCTCAGTTGGTCCAAGTGTGAGCCTCGGGCTCTGAGGATAGCTCTGTTGATTTAAGCATCAACCTGGACGAGGGTTGCCAGGTGGATGCTGGTCAGGGCGCATGTGAGAGTTTGTCTTGTTGTTTCCCCTCCTCTCACTTAGGGGGAAAAAAGAAGGTGGGATTGGAAGTATGCAAATGGAGTTTACTTGCATCATACTAGAAATATATCCTGCTTTTACCATAATATCAATTGTGGTGCTATAAGAATTAGTTACAACACCTCTATAAAAACACTGGCTCTGTAATTATGGTGGCTACAGAAAGAAAGAAAATTCTATGTCAATATACATGGCTGTTCTCTTGCCATATTTCTACTTATTAGAAATAACTGAAATCAAGATAAGGAGAAAATCAAGATTGTGGGCCCTGCTGCAATAAATAAGGACATACATTGTACAACTGGGGACAGGATGACCAGGCTGGCCAACAGCCAACGCCTAAGAAGCAATTATAGTTTTCTTTGTCTGGTTCAGACTAATAAACATTTGCCTTCTCATTATATAAAATTATTTCTGTAAATAAAGTAGAATTATATTTTTATGATATCTTTACAGAGACAAAAACATATTTATATTAAATATTATTTTGAAAAGTGTGAAACATTTTACCAAATATTACCTTCAGAGCATGTGATTAGCTTGACAGACTCCTAACCTGGCACTGAACAGGCTATTATAAGCATAGAGAGAAAAAAAATTTTGTTACACCTTTTTTAGATAAATTTTGCTAAACAGATAATCATTTCCAGCATCCACACCCAGGGATTGCCAAAATGCAAGAAGCACTGCACTTATGCTCAGAAAAGCAATTTTAGGGGAAAATGCTCTGAATCAAAGGGCAGGGCGTGTACATGATATTCCCTCCTCTTTATAGAGCATTCTTCATTTGACACGGGAGCCTTAATTTCAGGAGGTAGTTCACAGGGATTTTATTCCAACACCCTCATCTACGAGAATGCCATACTTATTTTTTCCAGATTAGTGTAAATTGGACTGGATTCTCTTTTTGCCTGGAAAGTGAAAAATTTCATTTCAGCCCTTTTGATAAAGATCTTTCCCTCTTTCAAGGATTACAGAAGGATTCGGGTGTATGGCATGTTTACCTACACAGAGTTCCTTTGAGCATGAGGAAGGTGCTGGTGCCCACTCCCAAGACCCCTGCCCTCCACCTTCTTCTCACACCCTTCCCGCTATTTCATTACCCATTGCCCTTTTAGAGGGACTGCTGTATCAGGAAGTGGCCCTTGCCACACACAAAACTAACAGGCCTGACTTCCTGATCCACTCTTCTCCTTTCATCTTTCCCTTCAGCCTCTTTCAGCAGTTCACCCTTGAGACACATGCTAACCTTTCTTTCCTGGGTGTAGCAATGATTGCTAAACCCTGTCAGGTTTTTCCTTCCATTCTCTCCATTACACAGTTATGGGTTGGGACATCCTAAGCAACCTCATCTGCTTTTCATGGGTAAGAGATTCATTTCCTCAGGAACATTCCTAAATTTTATGACTATTAGAGAATATTATTTTCTTTTGAGCGAAGACCTAGGATACTAATTTGCAGGATCAAATTGACTGCCACCTCCTGTTCTCATAGCATTAAACAAGCCCATCTTCACACGCCGCATGCTACAATTTGTTCACCAATCACTCCTATAGAATTATGTAGAATTCTAAAAATTTGTATTTATAAATTCAAAACACCATGAAGAAACTATAATAAGATACCACTTCATAGCCACTGAAATAGCTATAATAATAAAAAAGAAAAGAAAAAAAAACAGTAACAGCTTCAGTGGGAATTCATAGAAATTAGAACCCTCATACAATACTGAAGATAAGGTAAAATAATACAGCCATTTTGGGAAACAATCTGGTGCTTTCTTAAAAAGTTAAAAATAGACCCTGGCTGGTTGGCTCAGTGGTAGAGAGTCGGCCTGGCGTGTAGGAGTCCCGGATTCAATTCCCGGCCAGGGCAAACAGGAGAGGCACCCATCTGCTTCTCCACCCCTCCCCCTCTCCTTCCTCTCTGTCTCTCTCTTCTCCTCCCACAGCCAAGGCTCCATTGGAGCAAAGTTGGCCCAGGCCCTCAGGATGGCTCCATGGCCTCTGCCTCAGGCACTAGAATGGCTCTGGTTACAACAGAGCAGCGCCCCAGATGGGCAGAGCATCACCCCCTGGTGGGCATGCCGGGTGGATTCCGGTCAAGCGCATGCAGGAGTCTGTCTGACTGCCTCCCCGTTTCCAACTTCAGAAAAAATACAAAAAAAAAAGAATTAAAAATAGAATTACTTATGAAGGGGACTAAAGTTTTGCCACCCTACAGATGCATCTTAGGATAATGATTTTAATCGGGTTATTAAGAAACAAAAGACTCAGAAAGAACATTTGGCCCTCTCCCTTTCATGCTCAAAGACATTCACATGGAAAGGCCTGCTCCTGGAAAGAAATAGGATGGTCGCCTTAGCCCAGTGGTAGGATTGTGCCTGTTCACACTGGTTCGGCAGAACCGATACCTAATTTTTTGTTGAGTTTGGTGAACCAGTTGTTAAAATGGCACTTGTCATCAGGGTTCTCTCTATGGTGGGTGCTTGGGCAGCTGCCCAATGTGAAAATCACAAATTTACATTCCTCACTCCTTTTTAACATTCACCTGTGCAACAGCATATTCTGTTGTAATGTCCATTCCATCCATAGGTGAAAACAATTGCAAGTGAGGACGCCAATAAAGAAGATATATAGAAATACCTTAAATAACAGTTTTATTGTTTTTGTAAGGTATTATTTAATGTTTTTTCATTAATATTTTCAATTTTTTTTTATAACATAAGCTAGTTTTGTGTACCTCTTATTGTGCTTATTTAGGTATTAAATGCATGAAATAATAAGCTCCTTTCATTATATTGTTTTTTTATACTTAAAAAAAAAGGCAGAGAACTGGTGGTTAAAATATTTGAATCCCACCAATGCCTTAGCTTGCCCTGAATTGCGGATGATGGGCAGACGCTTCAGGCAAGGGCCTGCACCTAGATCACTTCCTGTGTCCCATGGAAGCCTCATTTTCTTGTAAATCACCCATCTCACCTTTGAAATCTGTGATCCCATTTCCCCTTTTATCTCTTGTCTAAGATGAACTATATACAATATTTTGACTTACTGTCTTTAGGATTTTCATGCTATATGTGAATTCCCTATGCACACATATTAAAATTTGATATTCTCCTGCTAATCTATCTCTGTTAGATTATTAGCACAACTAGAAGAATTAACAGGGTAGGAGAAAAAGTGTTTTTTTCTCTTCTTTAATTAAAATTTTATTTTTCAATTACAGTTTACATTCAATATTATTTTGTATTAGTTTCAGGTGAACAGCATAGTGACTAGACAATAATATAGAAAAAGTATTTTTTTAGCCTAATGCTTATACAGTCCAGCAATTCCACTTCTAAGTGCATACCTAAGAGAAAGAGAAACATACATCTGCATAAAAACTTGTATATGAATGTTCAAAACAGTCTAAAAGTGGAAACAACCAAATGTCATCACCTGATGATGAATATAATATCATATGATATATCCATACAATGGAATATTATTTGACAATAAATAAGAATGAAGAACTGATACATATTTCACAAAGATGAACTTTGAAAACATTAAGTGAATAATGCAAACACAGAAGGTCACATATTCTATGATTTCGTTTATATGAAATTTCTAAAATAGGCAGATCTATAGAAACAGAAAGTAGATTGGATTGGTGGATACATAGGGTCAAAGCACAGGGCAGTGGATAGAGAAAGATAAGGGAAGGGGTGTGGTGTTTCTTTTGGGAGCAATAAAAATGTTCTGGAATTATATAGTGGTGACGGTTGTTCAAACTTATAAATACAATTAAAAAATCAATGAATTCTATATTGTACAAGAATGAATTTTATGCTATATTAATTATACCTGAGCTCTGAAAAAGGTTGGGGAAGTAGAGGTGAAGAGTTGTACCTCTATTGCCCAAGGAGTAGTAAACTTAATATTTGAATTTTTAAAAACAGGAGACATTGTAATCTATTACACAGTAGGTAAAAATTTTTGAGCTATGGAGTAGAGAAAAAAACTTTGACTTTTCCGCTTTAGTTATTATTTACTACATAATCAGAGATATCAGAATTATTTTTAAAACTAGAACAAATCATTTTGTTCTCAAAAGCTTCTATTTCTGAATCCCAAAAGAAGCAGATGGCACACTCAAATTCAGAGATAGGCAGAGTCTAGTTCAACAAGGGAGAATGCAGAACGCTGAGAGGCATCCACGGTGCTTCCACCAGGGACAGCCTCTAGACCTGAAAAAGCAGGGAAGATAGCAGGAGTATGCAGGCACCAAAAGGGCTGTCTGAAGAAGCAACTGTCAGGCATGAGACCTTGGCTCAGGGACACATCCAAGTCCATTTTAACATAAGACAGAACCCAAGACACTGTTGCTCTTCCAGAACTCTCTTATCTCAGGAGGGCATGTTGGTACTCTCTCTTGGTCAAAACCAATGAATGCCAACATATGTAAATGTCACTTGGACACATCAGGCTTTCAGGATAACAGCTGAGTGAGGAATGGTAGAAGTGGGTCTGCAGGGACAAATAAATGATAGCCAACTGATCTACTTTGTTTACAAATGCCTTTACAATTACCATGAGCCAAATTATATTGATGCATTTTATCACTTCTAATAAACTAAAATTTGCTCCAAAAGAGGAATTGGGTGTGTGTGATTGTGTGTGTTTTAGTGGGGGGATGTATTTCCAACACTACCTTAAAAACTGTATGGCACAAAAAGCCCGTCAATAGATGACTGGATAAAGAAGATGTGGCACATATCCACTATGGAATACTACTCAGACATAAGAAATGATGACATCGGATCATTTACAGCAAAATGGTGGGATCTTGATAACATACGAAGTAAAATAAGTAAATCAGAAAAAACCAGGAACTGCATTATTCCATACGTAGGTTTGACATAAAAGTGAAACTAAGAGACATTGATAAGAGTGTGGTGGTTACAGGGGGAGGGGAGAGAGGGAGATGGTAAGGGGGAGGGGGAGGGGCACAAAGAAAACTAGATAGAAGGTGACAGAGAACAATCTGACTTTGGGTGATGGGTATGCAACATAATTGAACGACAAGATAACCTGGACTTGTTATCTTTGAATATATGTATCCTGATTTATTGATGTCACCCCATTAAAAAAATAAAATTATTAAAAAAAACTGTATGGCATGCTAGACAAATAGTTTGGTTGGTTAAAGCATTGTCCCAAAGTGCAGAGGTTACCGGTTCAATCCCCAGTCAGGACACATATAGGAACATATCTATGTTCCTGTCTTTATCTCTCTCTCATTCTAAATTCAATAAATTAAATTTTAAAAAAATTTACTGTATGCATATATGACAAATATTCAATAAATGTTAGTTGAATACAAAATGAAAAATAAACCAGTCAGTTATTTTTCTTATCAGTCAGAGATCATAAGTATAATTTATATGTTAACTTCTGATTTATAGACTTTCTGTTCCTAAGGGATATGCAAGAGAAAATGATTAGTTTTATTTACTTCTGAGAATACTTTAGAGCAACTTTAGTTAAGGTTTATCATATTTCTAATCCAGGCTTATTTTATTTAAAAAAATAGTAAGAGAAGAAAAGAAAAAAAGCCTTATTCTGAAAAACATTTTAAAGGTCACTTACCACTCAGTCATGTTGAGACAGTGGTTCACTCTTTCTGCAGGTAATGACAGCCTAAAAATGTCACCAATTCAAATGCAGCCAAATGGACCCTTATTTTTAAAGTTCAGTTGTGAAAATAACCATCAGTATGGATAAGTTTTTGCAGAAAAACTTTAATGCTTTTTTAAAGTGTGTGAATCTCTTGACCACATTTTGTCAATTAAAACAATTTCTTCTGCTATACGATGAAGGTATGAAATGTACACTCCCCCCATGTATAACATTTCAAAAGACAAAAACTGTTTTTAGAAGAGGTATTTGTTTTTAAAATGTTAATAAATATAATAGAGAAACTGGAAAGGTATAAAATATAGGAATTAAGTAGAGTCAAACAGTAACTGATTGCACTGTTCTGTAAAACCCAAGTCTAGGTACATTTAATACCCAGAGTAACAGACATATAGAAACTTAACCCACTCTTGGCAACAGGTATTTTGAAGAATGAAAAACATTAGCCATTGATGGAACCTAACAGGATGTCAAGTCTGATAATGAAATTGTGGTTTGGCTGGTAATTTATGGCTTCTATATTGCAGTGTTGCTGGCATTAATGGGATATTTTCTAGGCAGTCTCCCTGATTTGGATTTGAAAAATAAATCAATAAAAGTTAATGAGAATTGAGGTCTCCACTTCAAACCAAATGTTATGTTGTAAATTATAAAGTTGATAAAAAGAAGAAATGTCACTTTCTGCTCTCTCAGCTCCCTTTCTCCAAAGGCTGCCATACTCTTTCCTAAAACCAATGAGAAGTGGGGGAAGTCTTTATCCTCATACATCAAGAACTTTGCTGCCTATATGATATTCAAATCTCAAAGAGGAAGTGTGGCTATTAGTTCCATGAGGTTACCAGGCAGTAGCCTTCTGAATGAAGCCAAAGACTGTCTAGTTTGCCATCTGTACCCTTTCTGCTTATGGTTCAAGGGGAACCCTGAACCCTCAATCTCTTTCTGGCCTTCCGTGCCTTGGTAGAAGCTATGTCTTCACTTGGTTTCTGTAAACCTTCAAGCCATCTTTGAAATACATTCCAACTTCCAAGATACCCCCCACCCTTGTTATTATTTACATTGCAATGTGTTTATTTGATTGTTTTATGCAGGCACCCAATATTATAGTGGTAACTATGAAAAACATAGGTCATTATAATTAAATTGTTTCTATTTTTAAAAGCTTGTATAAACAAATTTTTAAATTAAAAACAAAGGTATATAATAGAGGCAGTATTTAGTGGAAATGTAGGTGGCAGTATTAAAATAGAACAGTGCAGAGAAAAGGACTGGGTGAAGATATGCTGCATATTTTACCATAGATGATGACTGAAATTTGCTGAGGCAGAGCAATATGGTATAGTTGTTTGTTGCATAAGATAATTCTTAAAGATAATTAAGTTCCCATTATTAAGGATTATTCTCAGAAAATACATGGTGAATTTAATAATTTTCACTCAACGGTAACAAAAGATCGACAAACAGTGCTAATGTAAGAATTAAATGACAAATAAAAAAATTAAATGACATGTAACAAGTTTTGCATTTATAACTTCAGACACTATAAAATAGCTTGAATTCTTGCACACATAAAAAAGTCATTTTGACTGGGAAAATTATAAAAAAGCTATTATTTCAAATACTGAAATTTTGTTTAAAAATTATGATGAAAAGATTTTAAAAATATTTTACATACAGTGAAAGATCTTCAATTGGCACCCAAATAATTGTTCATAGAATATGTTTTTTCAAAATATTAAATATGAATTGATTCATTTTCTGAGGAACCACAGTTCTTTCCTTTAGCTTTAGAAAAGTCACACAATATAAGAGATACTGTCCAATTAATTCCTTAGATCTTTTCTCCTTATAAGATTGCCAGATTTAAAATGTCATTAAATTTTTAAATATCAAGGAAGAGATTTAGCTACAGATAAAAATTTTAATTTTAATCATCATCCAGATATGTTACATAAAAAGTCTGGATGTATTAAAATTTTAAAACCAAAGATTGCTATTTTACTTTTTCTCTTTTTAAATTTTTGTTAATTTTAATTAATTGTGTTAACATGGATTCAAGTGTCCACTCAATATAACAGCTTCACCTCCCACCCCCGTGTCCTTATTTATACCCCCTTTACCCCCTCCCCCTAACTCCTTCACCCTTTCCATTAGCAATTTGCTGTCCTGTGATCTGTATCTATGTGTTATGTATATATATATAATTTCACTAATCCCTTCACCTTCTCTGATTCCATCCTCTCATCTTCCTTCCCTTTGACAGTTGTCTCGCTGCTCCTGTGACCTCACCTCTGCCTCTATTCTGTTCCTCAATTCACTTAGTTCATTAGATTCCACATATAAGTGAGATCATATGATATTTGTCTTTCTCTGCCTACTTATTACACTTAACATAATAATCTCCAGGTCCATCCATGCCATCACAAAAGGTAAGGTTTCCTTCTTTTTCATGGCCACATAGTATTCCATTGTGTATATGTACCACCACTTTTTAATCCACTCGTCCACTGACGGACAGTTGGGCTGTTTCCAAATCTTGGCTTTCGTCAACAATGCTGCAATAAACATGAGAATACATATTTTCTTTTAAATCAGTGATTTGGTATTTTAGGATATATTCCTGAAAGTGGGATAGCTGGGTCAAAAGGCAGTTTCATTTTTAATTTTTTAAGGGAACCCCATACTGTTTTCCACAGTGGCTACACAAGTCAGCACTCCCACCAGCAGTGCAAGAGGGTTCTCTTTTCTCCACACCCTCATCAGCACTTATTGTGTGTTTATTTGTTAATGAGCACCATTCTGACAGGTGTGAGGTAGTATCTCATTGTGGTTTTAATTTGCATTTCTCTGATGCTTAGTGATTTTGAACATTTTTTAATATACCTATTAGTGATCTGTATGTCCTCTCTGGAGAAGTAACTATTCAATTCTTTTGCCCATTTTTTAATTGGATTGCTTACTTTCCTGGTGTTTTAGAAGTTCTTTATAAATTTTGGTTATTAACCCCTTATCATAAATATTAGTGAATATGTTCTCCCATTGTGTGGGTTGTCATTTTGTTTTCTTAATGTGTGTTTTTCTCTGCAAAGCTTTTTAGTTTAATATAGTCTTACTTGTTTATCATGCCCTTTATTACACTTGTCTATGGAGATAAATCAGCAAAAATATTGCTACAAGAGATATCAGAGAGTTTATTGCCTATGTTTTCTTTCAAGATGTTTATAGTTTACTGACTTACATTTAAGTTTTTTATCCATTTTGAGTTTATTTTTGTGAATGGTGTAAGTTGTGATCCAGTTTCATTTTTTTGCATGTACCTGTCCAATTTTCTCAAAACCATTTATTAAAGAGACCATCTTTACTCCTCTATATTCTCTTACCTCCTTTGTCAAAAGCAATTGACCATAAAGGTGTGGGTTTATTTCTGGGCTCTCTGTTCTGTTCCATTGAGCTGTATGCCTGTTCTTATGCCCATTGGTAGGCAGGGTTTGTTAGCATTTCCAGGCTCCAACAATGGGAGAATCTGTTTTCCCAAAGCCTCTCCCCAAATCTCTTTTTCCTGAACCAGCAGTCTGGGGACCCAGCTGTGAAGTTGCCCCAGCCACTTCCTGGAGAGCAAGAGGCTCTAAGAGCTGCCAAATTCCTCCTCTATCCCCACTCAATGCAGAGTTCTGGGTAAGGCTTTGCCATCCAGAGCCGCCAGTGTAATCAGGCAGGGCTGGGAGCCGATTGCCTTTCAGGTGTCTTTCTATGAGCCTCCGGGCATGTCTAGTATGCCTCAGCAATCTGCAGGTCTGCTCTCCAGAGGCTGTCTGCTAGCTGCTTCCACGCCGTTCCCCCCACCATTTCTGCAGTTATCTTCCCCAGGAGTGTGCTTTGTTAGCCTCTACAGCTGGTGGAGGTGCCGTGGTCAGACAGGTCTGGATGTAAGGAAGCTGGCTTTCGTGCACTCCCACACACATTGTTTGGGAAGCCAGGATTATTCAGAAACTCTGGTTACAGCCCACACAGAGGGTCACTACTGACAGTCTCCGACCCAGGCCCTCTGTCCAGGAACAAGGGCACCCACGCCCAAAGCATGAGGTGGATCCACTCGCACACTGCCTGCACTCACTGACCAGGATACCGGGAGTAAACAAGGCAACTGCTCACTCATCTCTGCCGGGGTCTGCTGCTGGCGTTAGCTCCACATGGGCTGAGCTGCAGGCACAGTCTTTCCTAGGCTTGAATGTCTCTGCCCTAGCCCAGCTTTTCCCATGCCCCCAGCCCTCACTTTCTCTCAGTTCCAAGTGAAAGCAGCCCTTGCTCAGGTCAGTGAGGAAAGCGGCATACTCCGTTCTCCATCTTATTTCCTTCAGAGTGGATTATATGATATACTCAGCCCTTTTCGCCCAATCATACTTTTGTTTGATGTATGTGACTTTCAGAGCCCCTAGATTTTTTTTTTTTTGTCTCTAGTTGTTGAATTTGTTAAAGTTTTGGGGGGAGGTATTGGGAGCACTCCTCACAGTGCCATTTCTCTGACGTTATTCTGAATGACCTTGACGTTTTTAAGGCATGCTGGTCAGGTATTTTTGTAGAATGTTCATCTTATGAGATTTATCTGATTTTTTTTCATGATTAGTTTAGAATTTTGTGTTTTGAGGGTGAAAAAACAAAGAAAGAGACCATTTTCCTCATATCAGGTCTAGGATACATGTATTATCACTGTTGATGTTGTCCTTGATCACCTAACTGATTTACTGTTTTCAGGTTTATCTCCTGTAAAATTACTTTTTTTTTCTTCTTTTCATGCTACATTCTTTAAAAAAAAGCCACTAGGTAGAGCCCACACTTAATGGGTAGGGAGTTGTCCTCCACCACCTTATGGGTGAAATATGTATCTAGTTTATTTGAAATTATATTGTATAGGAAATTGTCTAGTCTTATCCATTTTTTATGAAATAATTTATTTCTATTAGTATGGACTTATACCTATTTCTTGTATAGTTTGGGTTATAATCAATAATATTTTATTTATGTTGTTGCTCAAATTGTGTGGTGTGTAGCACTTCCTTTTTTTTTTTTAACAACATGAAATGTTTCAGGTTCAGCTTGTATATTTTCTGTCCAGGTTTTAAAATCATACATTTTTATAAGGAATCCTGGTTCTTTTTAAGGCAGAATGGTATTAGAGAGAAATATCTGTGCTCTAGGCTTTCTATTTGCTACTGAGGTATTGTTGCTTCTAGGTATTTTCAGCTGACAGAACAAGGGAATATAGGTGTACCCTACCTGTGTATATACACACATCTATAAATATTTTTATATATACCATCAGTATGTCTATTAAACTAAACATGAATTTATAATCATGTCTTCAACTGCTATCTATTACCACATACATCAATCTCTTTTCCATCTTTGTCTATAACAGGGGTTGGAAACCTATGACTCACAAGCCAGATGTGGCTCTTTTGATGGCTGCATCTGGATCGCAGACAAATCTTTAATAAAAAAATAATAACGTTAAAAATATAAAACGTTCTCATGTATTACAACCCATTCATTTCCTACCGCTCATGTTCATGGTTGCGGGTGGCTGGAACCAATCACAGCTGTCTTCTGGGACAACACCAAAATTTTATTGGATAATGGGTAATGTACACAGTTCATTGTGAGGTCAGAAAGTAAACTTTTCTCCTTTTAATCAAGTAGTCAGCTAGCTAATTGCAGAAACCTTTTTGACGAAGAAGATGGCTAAAAGAAAAAAAGATGAGAAGTATCGTACTTTTCAGCAGGAATGGACAGAGGAACTCGCCTTTGTGGAGAGAGCAGGTTCTGCAGTATGTCTAATATACAATAATAAAATTACATTGATGAAACGGTCAAATATAAAGCAGCACTTTGACACACGAATATTACATTTGCATTGAAATATCCAGAGGGAGACAGCAAGAAGAAAGCATGTCAAGAGCTACTGTGCAGAGTTCAAGCTAGTCAGCAGCAACTCCATGTTTGAACCCAACAAGGTGATTGGAATTTGGCTAGCTTTGCTGGTGCTTTAACAATTGTGAGATACGGAAAGCCATTCACAGATGGATAGTATGCCAAAACATTCATGCTTGATGCTTCCAATGAACTTTTTGACGACTTTTTGGATAAAGACAAGATAATCAAATGAATAAAAGACATGCCTCTGCTGGCAAGAACTGTTCACTATTGTATCATCATGATGGCAAATCAAATTGAGGCAACACAAGTGAAGAACATAAATGCAGCACCATTCTTTTCTCTCGCTTTGGATGAGTCAACAGACATAAGCCATTTATCCCAGTTCAGTGTGATTGCAAGGTATGCTGTTGGTGACACACTACGTGAGGAAAGTCTTACTGTTTTGCCTATAAAAGAAACAACAAGAGGGGAGGATTTATTCAAGTCTTTTTGCTGAGTTCGCTAAAGAAAAAAAATCTACCAATGGATAAACTTATTTCAGTGTGTACCTATGGTGCTCCATGCATGGTGAGGAAAAACAGAGGATTCGTAGCACTTCCTTGTGCACATGAAAAGAGACCCATCCTAAGTTTTCACTGTATCTTACATCAGGAGGTGCTTTGTGCTCAGTTGTGTGGTGAGCAGCTTGATGAAGTGATGTCGCTGGTCATTCGGGAGGTCAACTTTATAGTTGCCCAAGCTTTAAATGATCACCAATTTAAAACACTGCTAGATGAAGTTGGGAATAATTATTCTGGTCTTCTTCTGCACAGCAATGTGCGTTGGATGTCAAGAGGGAAGGTGCTCAGCCATTTTGCAGCTTGTCTGGACTTTTTTGCGAAATCCGGATTTTTCTTGAAATGAAAAAGGTCAAGCATCCTGAGTTAGCTAACACTGAGTGGCTCCTGAAGTTCTATCTCGTGGACATGTCTGAACATCTGAACCAGCTCAATGTGAAAATGCAAGGCGTTGGAAATACAGTCTTATCCCTTCAACAAGCAGTGTTTGCATTTGAAAACAAGCTGGAACTCTTCTTTGCCAACATTGAAACAGATCATTTAGTACACTTTGAAAAACTGAGATAGTTTAAAGATGCATGAACAGCAAGTGACCCTGCTTAACATTTTGATCCCCAGAAGCTAGCGGGCTTCACATCTAATCTCCTGCAGTCATTCAAAGCATGCTTTGGAGAATTTCGTGAGCGCACTCATCTTTTTAAGTTCATCGCCCATCCACACGAGTGTGCAGTAGACAGCACCGACCTGAGTTACATCCCCTGTGTCTCCGTCAGAGATTTTGAGCTACAAGCTGCTGACCTGAAGGTCTCAGACCTGTGGGTGAATAAGTTCAAGTCACTGAATGAAGATTTAGAAAGACTTGCATGACAGGAAGCAGAGTTGGCAAGCAAACACAAGTGGGGAAAAATGAAAAAGCTTCAACCCACGGACCAGCTGATTGTCAAAACGTGGAATACGCTTCCTGTCACATTTCACACACTGCAGCGTGTGAGTATTGCTGTACTGACAGTGTTTGGCTCTACGTATGCATGTGAGCAGTCTTTCATCTAAAGAACGTTAAGACCAACCTACAATCACATTTAACGGATGGAAGTCTCAGCGCTTGAATGAAGCTTAACTTTACTATGTATCAACCAGACTTCAAAGCCATCAGCAAAATCATGCAGCACTAGATGTCGCATTAATGGTAATAAGTACTTTATTCATCAGTAGCTAGCAATAGCATAACAATGTTATTAAAAAAGAATTCAGAGACTTATTGTACTTTAAAAGTGTTGGTCTTACATAAAATGCACACATTTACTTATATTTAGTGTTAAACATATTGTATGGCTCTCACAGAATTACATTTTTAAATATGTGGCGTTCATGGCTCTCTCAGCCTTAAAGGTTCTTGACCCCTGGTCTATAACGTCCTGATTCATCAGTGAGATTTATGTAATTGTTGAATTCCACTATATAACAGAAATATTAACTTACACCCATGTCAGAAATAATTTTATCAGCTAAAATACAGCACTGAAGTTGTTGCTTTTCCTTAGTCCTACAGACTCCATTCATTTTCAAAGTTACCTAGGTCAGCACCATTTCCTTCCCTCTATCAGTGAGGCTGTTTTCTTCATTTATGATGCAGTTAGATTTTTTATATTCCATTCTATATTCTTCCCTTGGATTCCACAGACCACCTAAATGACTTTAAAATTTGCATACTTTAAGGTTCTCTCTTTAGTCTATGGTATTTGACAAATGTGTAGTGTCATATATCCAACATTGCAGCATTACATAGAATAAGTTAATCACCATAAAATTCCTCTAAGCCTTATCTATTCAACAATGCTTCCACCTCCAACAATCTTGGTAACCACTGATTATTCCGTCATCTACAGTTTTGCCTTTTTCAGATATTAAAAAATTGGCATCTTAAAGTATGTAGCTTTTCCAGACTGGCATTTTTTCATATATCAATATACATTTAGGATTTATCCATTTCTTTTTTGTGTCATGATAGCTTATTTCTTTCAATCCTGGAATAATATTTCATTGTATGAATGTACGCATGTTTGTATATCTATTCACTCATTGAAAGACATCTTGATTGAGTCCAGTTTGGGACTATAATGAATAAAGCTTCTAAAACCATTCCACTGAGTTAATCTGTTGTGTAGATGTGAGTTTTCAAGTCATTGGAAACTCACCCAGATTTTTCATTTGCATAGGTAAGAACCGTGGTGAGTAATAGCTAATACCAACACTTTATATATAGCAAGCCTTTAGTAAATATTGATTAATAGTGCATTATTTTCAAAAAATGTAAATGAAGATCTAGCTACTTAGAAGAGAAGAACCGGCCCTGGCCGGTTGGCTCAGCGGTAGAGCGTCTGCCTAGCGTGCGGAGGACCCGGGTTCGATTCCTGGCCAGGGCACACAGGAGAAGCGCCCATTTGCTTCTCCACCCCTCCACCGCGCCTTCCTCTCTGTCTCTCTCTTCCCCTCCTGCAGCCAAGGCTCCATTGGAGCAAAGATGGCCCAGGTGCTGGGGATGGCTCTGTGGCCTCTGCCTCAGGCGCTAGAGTGGCTCTGGTCGCAACATGGCGATGCCCAGGATGGGCAGAGCATCGCCCCCTAGTGGGCAGAGCATCGCCCCTGGTGGGCGTGCCGGGTGGATCCCGGTCGGGCGCATGCGGGAGTCTTTCTGACTGTCTCTCCCTGTTTCCAGCTTCAGAAAAATGAAAAAAAAAAAAAAAAAGAGAAGAACCTTCAAGTTAGCACATAAAATTGACTCTCAGCTGGAGAGGAAAAGAAGACAATAGATTTATGTTAAATCTCTTAAATCACATTTATCTTCTGTTTCATTATAATTTTTATATATAATTTAATTTGGTTTTATCATTTTATATATATTTATATCATTAAGAGAGAATTGTACACTCAATAGACAACTTTTATCTTTAATTAAATATTTTTATTAATAAGCAAATGTTCACTCTAACATAACAATATGTTGTTGAATTTAGTTCTTTTACTTGATATAATCATTGGAAAGTGAAAAGATTAATCTGAGAAACTTACACCAGAATTTATTATTTTTTTATTAAAGCAGCATTTTAAACTCTCTCTCTCTCTCCCTCTCGTGTGTGTTGAAAATATAAAATACAAGAGGAGCTGACAATAAACTAATTCTGAGTAATTATTAAATAGCACCAATGAATATTTGGAGATACATAGGAACCAACTGCTAATATGCTACTCGAAATTTTTCAAATTGTATTAAGAAATACTGAAAGTTCTAACCTTTGTTTTAGAAGCAACAAATTTTTTTCTTTTGATACCTAGCAGTTTCTATTCTTCTGTATTTCTTTCTTTTCATCCACCATACACTTCTTTGTTACCTAAAAAAAATTGTTTAATTTGCTACTAACATATGTAGTGGTATATTTCAAACTGATTTCTCAAGACGCAACCCAATACTTTTGATTCACATTAAATCATCCTTCTTATGGGACACCAATTCTATCCTACAATTACAAGTAATCTGAAGTGCCAAGGACTTGATTATTTAAAATAAGTCCATTTAGATAGACAGATATCCTTTTTTAATTGACTTGAATTTTGCCTTAAACAGAAAATTCTGATTAATAAGTCACTTTATGAGTTGAATTGTTCTCCCTAAGTCCCCTACAGAGGAATACTGGTTGCCGTGACAGCACAGGTTTTTCATGGATCTGTAATAGTAAATTTTTTAAGAGTAAAAATATTTTATATTGACTTGAATACTGCATTTTATTGTTGGAAATAACTTCATTTGAAAAATACATGGTTCAGATAATATCCAAGTACTTTCGATCTTTTAGGAACTTGCATAGTAAGCTCATTAATTATTTGACTCATGAAGTTAATAAAGAAACATAGCATTTTTATTCTTCAACATAGGATCTCTGATTTTAATTGCTTTTGTTCTTGTTCACTGAATGACTAGGGCATATTTTCTCGTTACAAAACAGGTAGTAGGAGGGGGAAAACTTTTTAGCAGTATATACCTATCCTTATATTTTCACTGTATTTTCCTACTAGAAAGAAATTAATTATATATGTTGAACATATCTCTGTGAAACTTTGGAAAATGTCTTTTAAAACTGTTAACAAAACTGTTGAAGATAAAGAAAAAAGCAAGGAAAGAAAAAGAAAACAACACCCACACAAGCAAATTTCAATTTTATAAAAGCAGAAACAAAAAACAATTTGAAAATAAACAATTTAATAGTAAAATTGCTGTACCCTATACAATACTTGAAGGAACCAAAGATGAGTTAAATTATTACTCTTTCTATAGTATAATCAAATTTCTTCTATCAAAAATAACAAAATGTCATTTCATTAAATTTAATTTCAAAATAAAAATTTTATATAAAAAAGAAATAAAACTAAAATATACCAGTAAAAACTACTACCATCTTATTGCCATAGACTTGCAGATATCTTTCAATAGCATTATAAAAATTATTAAAATATATGGTTCCTGTTTCATGGGGACTTTTTTTTTACTATCATTAATGGAACAATTAATCTGGTTTTAACGTGTAAAAACTTAGTTTCATTAGCACAAAACAATGAAACTGATATTTTTAAATCATTGTTATACAGCCTAGATAGGATCAAATACTAAACCAGCTTTTCAATATATAGTCAGTTCTTCTATTTAAAAAAATCTATCTATAATGCCTGTTTATACAGTATAAAAAAGTCAATAAATATAGTCAACTTAAAGTATATATTGCAATTATTAAAGTAGTTGAATTTTTTTGCCATTTAAACTATTCAGAACTCCAAATTTAAATAAAGGTAATGAGATTACAGAAAATTGCATTTCTCCTTTTATAGGAAAAAATATTTTATCTGAATCTGTCATTGTCAGACTAACACATTAAAATATTTAAATATTCAAAACTGAGGGTAGAAATGAATGGAGTGTTCAATTCTCAGATAGAATAACCATTTGACATTTATCCTAGATAGTAAAAAAAAAGGCTATTTCTATTAATGCACTTTATCTAAATAGTTATATATATTTAATTTTGAACATATACTCTTTTTATGAAAGTTTTAAATACTTGTTTTAAAAATATTAAAATTTGGCAGATATTTTCAATTTGACTAACATGGGTAGTAAATACAATATACTTGCTTCTAAAGTTTGTAATTTCATTGTGCATTTAACACAGATGTTTTTATTCTATATCTAAAATAGCACCTCATTTCCTATTCATTTATGATGCTATATATATATATATATATATATATATATCCTTTCTATATCTATCAACTTGCTTTGAAATTACATGTTTAATTTTGTTGTTGTTGTAATGTTTCTCCCAATGGATTGTACAATGCAGGATAAAAATGACTTTTTCCTTTATTTCTCTATCTTTATTGCCTTAAAGAGTGGCTAGCACATAGCAGGCATGTATGAATATTTGTTGAATTATTGAAATAATTCTACTCATAATATGTTTTATAGTATTCTCCCTCTATATAAGTGAGGAAAAAGAGGTTCAGAGTGGTTATGTAACTTGACCAAGACCTCACAGCTAAATGACACAATTCACAAACACTCAAAAGAAACTCATTCTTATTCCTAATATACAGGGGTTGGCAAAGGTAGCTTTACAGTTATATTTATGCAAAACAGTTTATTCTTGTATTATTATTATTTATTATCATATTATTTATTAGTATTACCACTGTAAACCTACTTTTTGCCTACCCCAGGTGTATTCATTCTAATGGTATATTTGCTTATAGCATACTAACTCCTTTTTAACTCTGGTTAGTAGAACATTTGAGTAAACAAAGATGACATGCTATTCTTATATTATGCAATAAAGAAGATTCATATGACATCTCAATAAAATATTTAACAAATTATGTCTCATCCTTATTAGGAAAATAATCTTGAAATATTATAACAGATCATTACACTGTTCTTATATCTTGTAGAAACCACAGAAAACTTGTATAGCTTACCATTTCCCAAAGACTGAAATATAGTCACCAGTTTTTATTATATCACATACTTAATGTTACATTTCATTATTATTTAATATAAATTTATTATTTTAGTTACTTATTTAGCACAACACATATTTATTAATTATAGTCTTACCTTGGACTTTTGCTTATTTATGCTGTCTTTGCTATTTCATTAATTCTCTAACATTCATAGTCATGGTATATGTAAGTATGAATCCAATGCCATCTTGATTTGGCTTTGCTTGCAATTGTTCATGGAATTATATAAAATATAATTCCCTCAATCCAACATTAGCATTTCCTCACATATGCAGGCCTCCTGTTATAGATTGCATTCTGTCCCCCTAAATTTATATGTTGAAACCCTAACCTCAAGTACCTAAGACTGTGACTGCATTTGGAGATAGAGCCTTGAAAAAGGGCATTGAGTTAATGATGATGGCTTTAGGGTGGACCAAAATTTCATCTGACTGCTGTACTTATATGGAGAGAAAATTTGGAATCAAAGAGAGTCAGCCAGCCAGGGTGCTGCGTACAGAGAGATAGCCGTTTAAGGACCATGCAGCAGTGAGAAGGCAGTCATTTAGAAGCCAAGGAGAGAGCATGGAACCGATTCTTCCCTTACAGCCCAAGGAGAAACCAAATCTACCTTCACCTTGATCTTGGACTTATGCCTCCAGAACTGTGAGAAAATAAATGTCTGTTACAGAAGCCACCTAGTATGTGGTATTTTAGGTTCACCTTAACAAATTAATTGCTTCTTGTCTACCTATTCCTCATCTCTTTAAAGCATACAGAAGCACTTTATTTATATGCTATTTTATAATCACTCCCCAATGGTTTATCTTTTGGTATTATAACGCTACTGTATTTTATTATCAACTCTAAAAGTATACAATCTGTGACACTTTATGGGCAATTCTCATTACTTGACAGTCTAATAAATTTAAAAGATTTTAAAAATTTAAAAAGTGTAAATCCTTACACTTTATGAGCAATTTTCATTACCTGACAGCCTAATAAAATTTTGTATATATAGTAGATACTCATTTAGATAATTAAAGATCTTTCACACATTAGTTAATGGGGACAGGCATTGGAAGGTAGAAGAACATCTTAAGGTCTTCACGCTAGATATCCTAGATATGAAAATGAAGTAGAGAAATAGTGCCCATGATTCAAACCAACTTACACACACACACACACACACACACACACACACACATAGTTATAGATCATTAAAAATTATTTTTAGCTTGTTTTATTTTAAAAAATGATTTGTGATATTTAACAAAAATGCATGAATTATTTTAAAAACAAGTACATAGAGAGATAGGGGTAGGAACATATTTCTAAATAAATCTAGAAAAGGTAAGATAGAATTCTTAACCTTAGGACACTGACAAGTATTAAGGATAGGTTATAAATTTGACTGAATGTCTTACCTACAAAAGCAGTGAACAAGACAAAATCAATTACAGGAGTCAAAATCTCCAAAAGATTAAAAAAAAAAGAGAGAGAGATTTTTTTTTTCTATTCTATGACCTATATAAAAATTTCCCCTGGGTCCTCATGAAAGCAACACTCTGAGACATAAGAGACTGTGTTCTATACTTCTACAATAAATGCAGTCAACAGTTTATGAAACGTAAAATCAATTCTGAAAACGTCCAAGGCCATGTGGTTTAGATATGCAGGTCTCTGGCAGCCTGTCTTGAGCTCAGGATAGATTTCCCCCACTTCTGTTATGGATATTTCAGATGTGTAGGAAAACTGATAGGAAAGTATAGTGATTAACAAAGTCTAATTTGAACAATTTTGCACATTTTACCAAAGTTGCATTATTTGTTCTTATATTTATACTTCTTGAACCATTTGAAACTAAGTTAAAGGCAACAAGTATTCTGAGGAAGCTGCCTAATACTACATAGCTTCATCTGTATGGAAAATATAATTTCTCAGCTTGAGGTTTTCAGTAACAGATCTTCCAAAAAGGTGCATTAGGTGATAATAACCACAAAAGGGTAGGATTTAAAATAAGGTAAGCAAAAGCCCAAACTCACACTCTCTAGTAAGGAACATCACTGAAGTTATTCTGTCTTGCCTTAGAAGAACAAATTTGTGTGACAATCAACTAAGATCACTCTCTGAAGATACACTTACACATATACCAGAAAAAGTATTTTCTTTCTTTCTTAAAAAGTAATTTATGCAATAAAAGGGAAGTAGATTTGAGGTTTGAACTGTAGTCTGATCAAAATAAACAAGATCAGATCTCTTTAATTTTTTAACCCCTTTCACTCTTCCATTCATAAAAATAGCATAAATAAAAATTATTTCAACTATGTCTTAAGCATTTCCTTCAACTGGCTTGTTTAGCAGTTTCTGCTTGTTTAGCAGAAATAAGAGCATTTAAAGTCAGTAGCCCTTACTGAACCCTCAAATGTAAATGAAATATAAGGGGCCAAGAATGAGATAGCTTTACACTTAGAAAGTGTAAGCCTTTCCTCACTGGAATATAATTAATGAAATTCAGTCCTTTAAAATTGAGTAAAAATTTCAAGTAGAAGCCTCTTTCTTTGCTCTGTGTAATGTACAGATTTTGTAAGAAGCTTACAGAGACAAAGCTTCACAAGGAGCTGGCTGATATGTTCCTGATTTCACTGCCAGTGTTAATGACAGTACAAAAAATGGTATCAATGAAGATTTATGTAAATACCAGGATGGCACAGGATCTAGCACATTTCAGTTTTACAGTTCACTGAAAAGCCATTTGGAAACAAACCCTAATTCTAGAGTCAACCTCTCTGTTCTATGCTTCTGCTTGGTGAAGTCATTCTGCAAACCCAGTTTATTTGTTATATCATCAGACACACCCTAAGAGAAAAATAAAAAGATCCAAAATTCCTTGCATATGAAATGATCATTTTTTAGTACTTCCATCTGACTTTACATCTGGCTCCATCAAAGTTACTTCTACATGACATATATGTAGATGAACATCTCCTTGAACTACAAAAACATTGACCAGCCAAGTCACTGCTAATCGACCGGCTCAGTTCCAAGCCATTAAGACATACATATTTTGGAAATGCAGGAGACTGAGAATCTGATGGTTGGGGGAAAACTGTCTTTTGAAGTTTTCAATTTATGAGCAAACAACTAAGGACATTAAGTTCAATAATTATAGAAAATTTAATGACTATGGATAGAGTGTCCTTGAATTTCAGTGGTGTGTGTGTACCCAGTTATGTTTACAATTATGTTTACATATTATGTTTACAATTTTTTTTGCTTATAATTTTTGAAGTAACTTATGTAACATTACTTAGTTGAACTTGAAACCTAATTTCAGAAGTAAACAAGTCAGGCATCATTATTTTCATTCTACTGATTAAAAAATTTAACCGAAGATCAGACAGCTCGCTAAGTGGGTAATTATGGATAACTGTAGGATTTATCTTAAATTACATATAGCATTATGTGTTTAGTTTGTAAACACTTAAAAAATCCAATACCATTATATTCTCCTGTTGATATTCAGCTTGGTTTAGACACAGAGTCTACACTCATATTTTATCACTTGCTAACTAGGTAATACATATGAAATTTCGGGTTAAACAAAAGTGCTTACAACCTAAACACATAGTGCTATATTCAAGAAGCACATAGTTTATATATGTCCATGAATCAGAAGTTATGCAGCTAACACCTTACATATGACAGGGATAGCACATTATAGACCTTAGTTCCTAACATACTTAATCAACACTAATTCTCTGACCTCAACTAGTCCTCATATTACTTGAATTTTAACTATTCTATCATTTCCCCCCCAGGATGAGCATATAAGTACATACAGTTTTGATTTTTGTCAGAGGCGACATTTGTTATACATACAGTTTAATGGTGTTTCTGATGCCAAAGTTAAGATGAGCAAATAAGTTATAGGATTTTGTAGAAAATATAAGTCATGTTGCTTTGTATTATGATTTATTAGGATAACAAGCACTTCACCCTCTTCTCTCTGACTGGCCTTCCATTTTACTTTCTAGTCTATGGTTTTTGTTTTATTTTGTTTTAATTTAGAAACTAAATTTAATGGGGTAGCATTGATCAATAAGAGTCCATAGGTTGCAGATAAACATTTTGGTAGCATTTGAACTGTTGATTGTGTTGTGTGCCCATCACAGGAAGTTGAATCATTTTCCATCACTGTCCATTTATCCATCTTTACTCCCCTTCCCCCCTCCACCTCCCGCTGGTAACCACTTCACTTTTATCTATGTCCACGAGTCTCAGTTTTATAACCCACTTATGTGGGAAATCATATAATGCAGAGCTTCTCCTGATTTACTTATTATCACTTAGCATAATATTCTCAAGGTCCATCCATGTTGTAAATAGCAATGTCATCATTTCTTATAGCTGAGTAGTATTCCATTATATATACGTACAACATCTTTATCCAACCCTCTATCGAGGAACACTTTGGTTGTTTCCATGTCTTGGCCGCCATGAATAATGCTGAGATGAACATGAAGGTGCATGTGTCTTTTACTGTACCAATGTTTTTGAGTGTTTTGGATAGATACTCAGATACCCAGTAGAGTATGCTGAGTCACATGATAACTCTATTCTTAATTTTTTGAAGAATCATCCTAATGTTTTCCACAGTGGCTGTACCAGTTCATATTCCCACCAACAGTAAATGAGAGTTCCTTTTTTCTCCATCACTTATCCAACAATTGCCATTACCTGCCTTGTTGATAACAGCCAATCTAACAGGTGTGAAGTGATATCTCACTGTAGTTTTAATTTGCATTTTTCTAATAGTTAGTGAAAGTGAGCATCCCTTTATATATTTGTTTGTTGTTTGTATGTCTTTATGGGAGAAGTGTGTATTCAGGTCCTCTCTCCAATTTTTTTTTTTTTTTTTTTTTTTTTTTTTTTTGTATTTTTCTGAAGCTAGAAACCAGGAGAGACAGTCAGACAGACTCCCGCATGCACCCGACCGGGATCCACCCGGCACTCCCACCAGGGGGCGATGCTCTGCCCACCAGAGGGCGATGCTCTGCCCCTCCGGGGCATCGTTCTGCCGTGACCAGAGCCACTCTAGCACCTGGGGCAGAGGCCAAGGAGCCATCCCCAGGGCCCAGGCCATCTTTGCTCCAATGGAGCCTCGGCTGCAGGATGGGAAGAGAGAGACAGAGAGGAAGGAGAGGGGGAGGGGTGGAGTAGCAGATGGGCACTTCTCCTGTGTGCCCTGGCCGGGAATCGAACCCGGGACTTCTGTACGCCAGGCCGACGCTCTATCACTAAGCCAACTGGCCAGGGCCTCTCTCCATTTTTTAATTTGATTTTTTGCTTATTTGTTGCTGAACCTTATGAGTTCTTTATATATTTTGAATATTAACCCCTTATCAAGGCTGTTGTTTGTGAATATCATCTCCCATTCGGTTGGCTGTCTTTTTGTTTTGTTGTCAGTTTCTTTTGTTGTGTAGAAGCTTTTTAGTGCAATGTAATCTTATTCATTTATTTTTGTCTTTACTCCTCTTGCATTTGGTGTCAAATTTATATAATGTTCTCTACAGCCAATATTGTTCTCTACATAAGTTTAGTACCTATATTTTCTTCTATGTAATCTATTGTTTCAGATCTTATATTAGGTCTTTGATCCATTTTGAATTAATTTTGTGCATGGGGACATGATGTAGTCAAGTTTTATTCTTTTGCATGTGGCTTTCCAATTTTCCCAGCACCATTTATGGAAGAGGCTTTCTTTTCTCCATTGTATGTTTTTTGGCTCCTTCATCAAAGATTATTTGTCTATACATATGTGGTTTTATTTCTGGGCTTTCAATTCTGTTCCAATACAATGCTTTTTGATTACTGTGGTTCTGTGGTATAATTTGAAATGAGGTAATGTGATACCACCAGCTTCATTGTTATTTTCAAGATTGCTTTGGCTATTAAGGGTTTTTATACGGTTCCATACAAATCTGGTGATTATTTTGTTTTATGCCTTTGAAAAATGACATTAGAATTACAATGAAGGTTGAATTAAATTTGTATATTGCTTTGGGTTATACGACCATTTTAACTATGTTGATTCTTCCGATCCATGAAAATGGAATATTTTTTCATTTCCTTGTGTTTTCTTTCAATAATGCTTTATGGTTTTCAGTATATAGGTCCTTCACATCCTTTCTTAAGTTTATGCCTAGGTAATTTATTTATTTATTTATTTATTTTGTCATTGCAATCATAAAAGAAATTGTTTTCAGTTCATTTTTCTAAAGTTTCATCGCTGGTGTATAGGAAAGCTGTGGACTTTTGTATATAGATATCTCAATCCTGTGACTTTACTGGATTTGTTTATTGCTTCTAATAGGTTTTGTTTTGGGTCTTTTTGGTGGAGTCTTTGGTGTTTTCTCTATACAGGATTACGTCATCTGCAAAAAGTGATACCTTTAATTCTTTCCTGGTATGAATGCCTTTCATTTCTTTCTCTTGCCTGATTTCTCTAGCTAAGACCTTGAGTACTATGCTAAATAAGAATGGACATAGTGGGCAGCCTTGTCTTGTTCCTGATTTTAGAGGAAAAGTCTTCAGTTTAGTATGTCATTCAGTATGACATTAGCTGATAATTTGTTATATGTGACCTTTATTATGTTGAGGTACATTCTTTTATACCCATATTATTAAGTGTTTTTAACATAATTGTATGTCACGCCTTATTGAATGCCTTTTCTGCCTCTATTGATAGAATCATGATTTTTGTCCTTTTTTTTTGTTGATGTGGTATATTACATTGATCAATTTACGTATTTTGAACCATACTTTGCTAATTTATTTTTATACTTTGGTTTTTAAATCACCATGTAAAATGGATCATTCAGTATACAATTTTAATTTTCTCACATGTGTTGATTCATATAACCATTACCAACATCAGGATACAGAACACACCCCAAAATTCACCTTGTGTTATCACTTTGTGGTCCTATACCCCCATCATGCTTAAATTTGACAGCCACTGATCTATTGGCCATCAGTATATCTTTGCATTTTTTGAGAATTTCATATAAATTGAATCATTTACTATGTAACTTGGAGAGACTGACTTCTTACATTCAACATAATGCCTTTGAATGTTATCCAAATTGTTGTGTCTATCAATAGTTTGTTACTTTCTATTTCTGAGTAGTATTCCATTCTATGGATGTAGTGCCAGTGTTTTTTTTAATCCATTTAAAGATATTTGAGTTGCTTCCAATTTTGGCTACACACACACACACACACACACACACACACACACACACACACCATAATCCTTGCTCGTGACACAATGGTTAGAGTATTTTCCCATAGCACCAAGGACATTGGTTGCTGGTTTGACCCCCCAGGTCACAAGTTCAAGCCCTGGTAAGACACCTATAGAAGCAATCAATGGGTGCACAACTAAGTGGAACAATGAGTTGATGCTTCCCTCTCTTTCCTCTCTCTCTCTCTCTCTCGTTCTTGCTCTCTCTATTTCTCTCTCTTTCTCTTTCTCAAAAAAAATCAATGGAAAAAATTTCTGTACAGATTTTTCTATGAAACTAAGTTTTACTTTTTCTAAGATAATACTTAGATGATCTCTTATTTGTTTGACTTTGTAAACAATTGTCAAACCAACGTATAAGAATTCCAGTTGTTTTACATCCTCACTAACACTTGGCATAACCAGATAACCAGGAATTCTAGTAGGTATACAGTAGAATCTCATCATGGTTTTAACTTAAATTTATTTAATGGCTAATATTAAATATAATGTAGATGTTTATTTGCCTTCTATGTATCTCTTTTATAGTCTTTTTAAGTCTCTTTTCCAATTTTTAATTGGGTTATTTATTTTCTTACTTTCAAAATTTGAGATTTTTAAAAATATGTACATATTCTAGATACTGGTTCTTTGTCAGACATATCATTTGCAAATAATTTATCACAGCCTATATCTTCTCTTTTTGTTGTCTTAACATCATTCACAAAGCTAATGTTTTTAATTTTGATAAAGTCCAATTTTCAATTTTTTTTTTTTTATAAATTGTGATTTTCGTGTCACATCTAAAAGCTCTTTGCCTAACAGAAGATCATGTGGACTATATTTTCTTCTAAGTGTTTTATATTTTTACACTTATATATGTGATCCATTTAAGTTAAGTTTGTATATAACTTGAATTTTAGGTTGAGGCTTATTTCCCTGCATATAGATATCTAACATTTCAACATCACTAGTTGAAAAGGTTATCCTCACTTCATTTAATTGCTGTTATATTTTGCCAAAAATTAATTGACTATACTTGTTTAGGCCTATTTTCATAATGTTTTTAGGTACCATTGATGTATATAACTATCTTTTCACACATATTGTCTTTATTACAAGTCTTTAAATTAGGTACTATCTTTGTTTCAAATTTATTCTTCCTTTACAAATTTTTTTTATTTAGACTAGTTCTTTTACCTTTCCATATACATTTTAGAATCAGCTTCTCCATAACTATAAAAACCTTGCATAGATTTTAATTGGAATATCACTAAATCTATAAAACAATTGGGGATATTTGGCATTTACTATGTTGAGTCTTTCGATCCATGCACATAATGTGTCTCTTCACTTATTTGAATATTATTTGATTTATTTCATTAGCATTTAGTTGTATTCAGGATACAATTCCTATAAATGTTTTCTTACATTTGTTCCTAGATATTTCATTTTTTAGAGTACTTGTAATTTTGATTTATAATTATTTATTGCTTATGTATAGAAATATGATATTTTACATGTTAAACTTTATGTTAGTTTTCTGTGCTCTGCAGTAAATTAGAAAAAACTTAGTAGCTTAAAAGTATACACATTTATTATTTCACAGTTACTGTGGGTCATGAAATTGGAAATAACTTAACTGGGTTGTCTGGGGAAGAATCTGCTTCCAAGATCCTTTAGATTTTTTGGAAAAATTCATTTTCTTTTGATTGTAAGACCATGGCAGCTTGCTTCTTTAAAGGCAGTAAAGGTCATGGAAACTCTAAAGACAGTCTTCTAGCAAGAAAGTCTTATGTGATGTAATCACAAGAGAAAAATCATACCACTTTTGGTATATTATATTGGTTACACTCAAATTAGAGGCATGACCCACATTCAAAGGGAAGAGATTGCACAAAGGCATGAACCCTAGGCAATGACTACCTTAAAAGTGTGCCTTTCCACCACACACTTGTGTCCTTTGTAAATCTCTTAATATTTTTATGAAGATTATTGTATTACCCAAAAATAAGAGAGCATTTTCTTTTTTCCTCCTAATCTATGTGCTTTTTATTCTTATTTTCTAGTATTATTGCATCATCTAAGTCTTCCTACCTAATTGGTAACAGCAGACATCCTTGCCTTGTGCCGATCATAGGATGGAAACATTCAGTCTTTTACCATTAAGTATGATATTAACTGTAGGTATAGTGTAGATACACTTTATCAGTTGAAAGAGTCACCTACTATTCATAGCTTACTTAAAGTTTTAATTATTAATTGATAAAGGTTTAGTAAATGCTTTTTAATGCATCAATTATATCATATATTAGACTGGTAATACAGTGGTTACATTGATTGATTTTCAAATATTGAACCAGCCTTGCATTCTCAGGATAAACTTTACTTGGTTGTGATGTTATTATTCTTTTTATGTGTCACTGAATCTATTTGAAATTATATTGAGAGTTTTTGCATCTATGTTAATGAGAGATATTGGATTGGCTTTCTTGAACCATCTGTGTCTGATTTTGCTATATGTTAATGCAGACTTCATAAAATGAGATGGGAAGTATGCCTTCCTCTTCTATTTTCTGGAATAGATTGAATAGATTGGTGTGATTTCTTTAAATGTTTGAGAGAATTTGCCAATGAAACCATCTGGAACGTCTACTATTTACTACTCAGAGTTGTCAAAAAGCTGTCCCATGCCTTCATGCTAGGTTTTATAGCAGCATTTGGTGAGCAAAACGGGGTCGAAATGCCTGTGTGTCTTACCCAGAATCAGAACTTTTAACCTGTTTTATGATAATTTCTTATGTGTTTTAATTCCCAGCTGCAGAAGGCTGTAACCACACAGAAACTCCATTTCTTTAATATGACATTTTTTCCTTTCTATCCATCTGCTCCCTTCCTTAATAATTAAGTCTTTAGGATTAAATTAAATTAAATAAATGATTCTCATCAGTATCAAACTGTCTTAAGAACAAAGTACTGTGCCCTGGCTAAGTAGCTTAGTTGGTTGGAGCATTGTCCCAATGTGCAAGGGTTACAGCTTTGATATCCAATAGGGCAAATGCAGAAACATATTGGTGTTTCTGTCTCTCTCTCTCTCTCTGCCTTCCTCTCTCTCTGAAATCAATCAATGAAAAATATTAATAAAATAAAAGAACAAACCCTTGCCCTGGCCAAGTAGCTCAGTTGATCTCATACATCAAAGTTACAAGTTCCATCCCCAGTCAGGGCACATACAAGAATCAACCAAAGAATGAATAAACAAGTGGAATAACAAATTAATGTTTCTCTCTTTACCATTCTCCCTTTCAAATCAATAAATAAAAATTATATTTTAAAAAAGCCCAAAGCCCAGGTTTGTTGATGACTGAAACAGAGTTTTGGTCAAGCTAAGGGAAACATATTGCCTGACTGGTGGTGGTGCAGTGGATAGAGCGTCGACCCAGGACACTGAGGTCCTCGTTTGAAATCCCGAGGTCACTGCTTGAGCATAGGATCCTCGGCTTGAGCACGGGCTTGCCAGCTTAAGCATTGGGTCTCTGGATTGAAAGCAGGATCATCAACAGGTTTCCAAGGTCATTGGTTTGACAAAGAGTCATTGGCTCAGCTTAAGTCCTCCAGTGCACATATGAGAAAGCAATCAACTGAACAACTAAAGTGAAGCAATTATGAGTTGATGCTTCTCATCTCTCTCCTTCCCTCTCTCTCTCTGTCTTTCTTATAAAAAGAAAAGAAAAAGAAAACAAAAGCCAGTACAAAAATTTTATTGGTGGTCACGTTGTTATTAATAATCTAGAATGATAATGAGAATAATAATTTTTTGGTACAATTTTTCCATTCTAATAACATTTTGATGTTTTCAAATTCACAATTCAGAGTTAACTATTTCTTAAAAAAGAAAACTAGTTCATTTGTAACCATTAATATAATCAGTGCTCCAAAACCTTCAGTGAGATTCTAATAATACTAGAGAACTTATTTTATAATAGTGGGACAACTCATCTGGTAGAATCGGCCTGATAATTGCTGAGACGTATTTATGAGTTTTAACATTTCACAATTATTTGTAATTGTAATTTTAACCTAATACATAGGTATTATTTAGATGTTTTGGAGAAATTTGGTGTTTAATCTATATGGTAGATTATGATCAATAATTTAATCTCCCTTTATGGATATTTAATTGATCTCTTTAACAAATACCTCCAACACTTTTAAAGAATATGAGACTTCTAAACACAAACACTTGTAATAGCAATGTGAGAAGAAATTTTCTATAACTTCTCAGTAAAACAATACACCAATTCCATTGCTAACCTTTCCCCAAAAAAAGGATTGCCTTCTATGTCACCTAAAGGAATTTCAAATTTCTTTTCCTTTTTTACATATCTTTCAGCAATTCTCATATATCTTGGAAAACTGTAGGCAAACCTACATACTTTCAGTAATGTACTTGACCTGAGAGATTTCAGTTAAATAAAATGTTTAATTTCACAAGAAACCTAGAGTAATAAAAGGGGTTTAAAAATAAGAATTTATGAGTTGCTTTATCAACTATTTTTATAGTTCAGTTACCTGAAATCTCAGGCAATTTTCTTCTTTTTAGACTGAAAAACACATTTCTAACATGGTGCCAACCAATCTTTTTCATTACATCAAATATCCTAGAGCCAACCTCACTTGATTGTTCTGGAAATTGCTGTTATTTTATTCTTATTATGTTTTCTTTTTTAAAAAATTATCAATATAGTGTTGAGTCTTTGGGGGCTCAATAAATAACATTCATTTTTTCTGCTTGCAATCTAGAGGAATTGAGTAATAATAAAATACAGTAAAGCAAAAAGAAAGCCAAAATATCACCTTCATTACTGATAAAGCTCACATCTCTCAGTAATAAGCTTCCTAGTACTTGGCATCAGAATTAAATAAATTTACATACAACAGAACCATGTCACCTGTGGGTGGTTCATTTCCAAGAAACAATAGGAAAGGACTTGGTTGTATGTATACAGTTTCTCTTTCCAGATTTTCAACTCAGTTGTCAGTTTTCTCCAGAGGGAGTAATATGAAGCTAGCAGGCGTCCCATCACAGGGACATACAGATATATTTTTTATTTTCACCATAGATATTGTTATAGTTAATCTGTTTATGGTATTCAGGATTGAAAAATATAACTCCTAAGAGCATCAAAGAATGTTTAGCCCTGTTTAATTAACTATAGTGATTGACAGTGTGTGCTCCTGACAAAAATAGAGTTTACGGATTGAGAAAAAGAGGCCAGCGTGATGCTGATAAAAAGCTAGGGTGACATAGACACATCACATGTCAGCACCTACCGTCTCTCTGGGTGAGCTGCCTTGCTGAAGCAGGGCTCCCTCTGTTGACATGGAAGCGGGGAGCTCCCTCACCACCAACAGCAAGGACTAACTCACCCTGAAACCCTTTAGTTTCCATCAAGTAGATTTCCTTAGTGTATCCTTATACTATGCTCTTTTCCTATTTCCATGAATTTTTATATTCTTTCTTCTTTTTATTTTCTATCATTTAAAAAAAACTTATTTATTGATTTTTAAAGAGAGAAGAAGGGAGAGAGAGAGAAAGACAGAAGACATTGATCTGTTTCTGTATGTGCCCTGACCGGGGATGAAACCCATAACCTCTGCACGTCCAGACAATGTTCTAACCAACCAAGCTATTCATCCAGGGATTCTATCCTATCTTTCTCATGTTATTTTTAATTATTTTATGCCATAAAGATCAGCTCAAATGGGCCACTCTCCTTGAAAATATCCACCACTGCTCTAGCTTAGTACCTATTATCTATTCTCAGAAGTCTTAGAGCCTTTGTTTAGACTACAAATTATACTTAATCATTTATCACCTTCTTATTATTTTAAGGATATTAGTCATAACTTCTCTAGTAGATCACAAGCAACTCAAGACCTAGGACTGTGTACCTCTTTTTTATTCTCTAGAGAATATACTGCAGCAGGCATTATCTTAAGGAGTACTAGATACAGCCAGACCTAAGTCTAGAACTGGCACTGGCATATACTGTTGGTGGGATCTTCAGCGAGTTACTTCTAAGCCTCAGTATCTTCATCTGAAAACCAAGAATGTTGGAAAGATTAGACGAGATGATGTGTCAAAGAATTTAGCATGATACTTGGAGCATAATATTCAATAATGTTACTTACTATTATCATTGTTTTTTGTGTATGTTTGTAGTTAGGATAAACTTTGGAAAATGTGCAAAGTTTAGGATGACTCTATTGTGTGTGTAAGACAGATGAGAAAAAGCCATTGAGACTACTTCTCAACTCCCAGAATGGCATAACTCAGTAGTTCTCAAAGTATGATCTGTAGAACCCATGGATCTCATAAGTGAATACTATTTTCATAATAATTCTAAGAAACCATTTGCCTTTTTATTTTCATTCTCTTATGAGTGTATAAAGAGTTTTTCAGAGGCTGTGTGATGTATGATACTGCAACAGACTGAATGAAGAAATACATTTGAGAATACAGATGTCTTCTAGTAACCCAGATGTTAAAAATATTTACAAGACATAAAACTGTCACTCATTAAATATTTTTGTTTTGGAAAGTAGTTTTTGTTTTATAACATACATTAATTATAGTAATGCACATAATTATAATTGGTATTTTTAATGAATTAATGAATATTTTTAAATTTTTTCAGATTTAATACCTAATATTATATGTGTGTATATATATACATATACATATACATATACTCAACAGCTATAATACATATAAACAAAAGCTTTCTTTGGTCTCCAGTAATTTACCAGAGTGCAGAGGTGTCGAGACCTTAATGTTTGATAACTGCAGCTGTCGCTGACCTTTCCTGAGTTTTAACGAATTTATACATATATCAGCAGAATGCAAAACATACCTGTGCCAAATGGGAATTGATACATGTTATTTCTGTATGGTTTCCCAAGTTTATTCTTTCCTTATTAATGCTCTTTTACTCCTGTGTTTTCTAGTCCTCTTACCTTCTAAAAAAATTTTGATGAAGTAAAATTGAGACATAGTAAAACATAAAACAAATATAAATATTTCTTAGTTTATGTGATTCTCTCATTGAGAGTAACTAAGTTCTTTTGATCTATTTGCTCTAACTCTAGGCAGATTTCCACTGAGCCTTTAATGATGATGATGATGATGATGATGATGCTGATGATGATGGTGATGATATCACAGTATTATCAATGGTATTTACTCAACACTTGCTATATGCCAGTCATTGCACTAATTTAAGTGCATTTTTTTCATTTAATCTTCACATCAAAATTTTGATGTAAATTAAATTAATACTCACAAATTGTCCATGAGGAAACTGAAGCCCAATAAATTAAGAAAGTTAACCAACATCACACAGGTAGAAATTAAACTTGCTTTAGAGCTTATGTCCTGTCTACATTCAGAATCAAAGGTTTGTGTCTGTAAGTGTTATCACTTAAAATAGAAGACTGTTTCTCCAGTTCTTACTTGTTTACTATGTTTTAAAAATTTGTTAATCTTCAAATGGGCAACTTATTTAAAACCAAGAAAACTTGTTTTTTTTTATTTTATGTATAATAACAGTGTGAAATATATATATAATATAAATATTTTGCATATCTATGAATTTTATCAAACAAATCTGTTTACTGAACTGTTGATGCCAAAATTTGATTTCTTTATAATACCTCTCTTATCCTAAAAGTTATAAAAATAAGAAATAAAACTTGAAGACAAGCATAGATGTAGGAGAAAAAAAATCCTGTCCCAAAGTATAATCATTTTATTTAAAGAATCTTTAAAAGACTCATGCAGAGACTTTTTACTTTATTTATTTAACACTTCGACAGTGAATTTTTTCATGCTTGCTGATACCTGGGAGTGAGTTTTTTGTTTGTTTCTTTTTCAAAAAATGAAATCAGTTCCAATTACAGTTTTATTAACTTAAAATCATTTTTGTTTGATAACCAATTTATAGAAACAAGAAGAACATACATTTGCCTTTTTTAACGTTGCCTTATACATTTTTAAAATAAAAATTTTTGTACAATCATAAGGCACGAGGAAGTACACGAACATTGGTACCACTCAAAGCGTTAGACATTTTTTAAATTTTCAATTACAAGTGGTGTATGATATTATATTAGTACAACACAATGTTTAGAAAATATATAACTTACTAAATTATCGCTCTAATAAATCTAGAACCTGACACCATCTGTAGTTATTACAGTATTATTGGCTACATTCCCTATGCTGCACTTTACATCCCACGACTATTTCGTAACTACCCATTTGTACTTCTTAATCCCTCACTTTTTTCACTTATCCCCACAACTGGCTTCTTCCAGAGTAAATGATTCAGGAAAAAGCAAGGTGAACTCTGCAGTGTCTTTTACAATCTAGCTTTGACATAATCTAGTACCATTTCCAGATGATCCTTTCAGTTGCACAGGTCAGCTATATTCAAGTGGCATACAACTATACCAGGTCAAAAACACTTGAAGGCAGGAATCACTGGAAACCATTTTTGAGGGTGGCTGATTGATATATTTTGATTTTCTTAAACATAAGTTTTTCTAAACTTCAAGTAATAGTCAATTCTGACTTTTCAATTTGATTCTCTCTTATTATCTTATCCATTTTCTTCTTTTTCTGCATTCACTTTTTTCCTCTCCCCACACCATATCTTTTAATGAGGTATTTTACAAAAATTAAGAGGAGAACAGAAATCTTTTAGTACCAGCCACAATTTCTAATTTTCAATATACTCACATTGCAATTATAAAATTAAGGTATTTATACTTACCTTGCAGGCTTATGGCAAAATAAAATAGGATTTATCATGTGATAACTGTTCAAGAAGTATTAATACTATATTCTTCAGTTCAAATCTCTCTCATTTCTTGTATTGTGTCTTTGAAAAATGCAAGGTGAAAATAATTAATAAATGCATTTAATAAGATATACTTATTTAATTTACTTTTATTGACCATCCTTAGTTCCCTACCTCAACATTAATAATAACTCCATGGAATTAGGTGATAAGTTATTTCTTTGTTTGTTTTTTTTAAATGTAACATTCCAGGGTATCCATGACATTTAGAAATGCCGTTAGATATAACCCTCAACATTTTGTTTTCATGATTTGAATGAGAAGATCTCAGTACTATTTTTTCTTTATTCCTGATATTGTTAATGTGTTTTTATGATATTACAACATAGTAGTGGGACTCAATTTATACTATTATACCAAAAACAAACAAACAAAAAACAGAAAAATCTATACCTTTTTTTCCAATAAGAGAACATTTTCAGTCAACACTACCGCTGACTCAGACTGTACTAAAATAATCAGAAAACACAGTATTTATCTCTATTTGTTCATCTTAATAATGGATTTAATATTTTGCCTTTATGAGAATTAGTTAGTTGTTACTAGAAAGGATTCTGAATGCAGTGTAAGTATGATAGAGTAGTTCTTGAGTTCAGCATATGCATGAGCATAATTTATACAATTTCAGTTTAATCTCTAATGTGAAATTGGTAACACGGCATGACAGAAGCACAGCTTGATGCAAGAATGGTTTTCTCATTCCATGTCCTAGCTATCACAATTTTAATACAAAATGGTTTGTCATATTTTTATTAACTAGACTTTTTTTCTTGATAACAAACTTAAAGAATAGTTTAGAGGTTTATGAATATCTGCAAATGTTATGTAAATTTTTGGTCACACATAAAATGGTAATTTTTTTCACATTTCTTGAATTTACTTTTAAGTATCTGAGTCAACTACATAAATATAAGCCACAAATATTATTCAACACATGCTTCAGCATTTCCTTTTTCTCTTCTCCTGATGTTTTATTAGTGACATTTTCAAATCAAATTTTACTAATCCTTGGTTTAGTCTCCTAGAAAGATATTGGTTCAGTGAGCAGGGATCTGAATGACAAAAGAACTGCCCACTGAGAGAAAGCTTTAAAATACTTTGCTCATTGAAAAAAATAAAAATGCAAGCCTCCAGATTTTTTACCATAATGCTCTGGTTTTTTAGTTTGGATTAACTGTGTATGGAAAACTATGAAAAGCTATATAATCCATCAATATTATATTTGCTAGAGCCTGAGTTTCGTACAACACGAAAGCATTTTTATGGCTTTGATATTTTTTCCTCCCTTAATTATGTCGGCCCTAGATATATTGCTTTTAATACTTTCCTTGGCTTGCTCTTGTTAGCAGTTAACACTTTATGCAGAACATATCTAGAATCCGAACATCAGTTTTTCAACCTTTTTTGACTGATCATAATGGCAGTGTTTAATTTAGGGCAAGAATAAAACATATTTTCAACTTGTACATGTAAATTAAAGATTATCTTTTCTGTGTAGCCATATACATATGTGATAAGCAGATACATGTTTATAAAACTAGCAGTTTATGATAATCAGATTCTTTAATATTAAATATAAAATTTTAGGTCACTAAAAATTTGACTTACCAGAGAACAAGGTGAATTGAAAATATTCAGAGGCCCCAAGGATCACAGCACTTAGAAAAGGTCTTGTTAAGATATAAACAAGAACATCCCAGTACCTTGCTAACTAACCTTTCATGGCTTCTATTTGCATTTAGAGCAAAATGCAAAACAAACCCTTAAACATTGCATGTAAGAACATAAATGATATGGCTCTTGCCCTCAAGGAGATAATGGTCACATTTGGGACACAGGCGTTAAACAAATATTCTTAAGTATGTAGTAATAAATTGTGTTCGGTGAGATAAAGGAGATTGAAAAGGGACTTTGAGAGAGTTTAACTTGAGGAACTGAAATTCTATTGGTGGATGAAGGAAAATCTCACTGAGGAGTGATATTTAAGTAAAGATCTGAGGTATAAAAGAGTCCAGTGAGGAGCATTCCAGAAGAGGGAGAGCTTCTTTAAAACCTAGAGAAAGTAATAGCCTTGATAGACTGGAGAAAATAAAAGCTTTCCATGATGGGTTATTTAAAATGAACACCATGATGCAGTAAAATATGTTGTTTTATTAGTCAGAGATTATTCTTTACATACCTCAGTACTTACTTTGGACATTTCATAGTGTTTGGTATGTATTAGATGACCAGTAAACATTTAATAAATATGTGTAGAAACATGTTTAATTACAACAAAACTACAAGGGACTGAGGGATGATAACTGTATCTACTTCATATGTTTGTGAGTCATAAAGGATCTCACTAATAAAGTGTGCTGATCTCAGAGTCTGGCACTTAGAAAGTGCTCAATAAATGCTAGTTTTAAAAAATGAAGTTCCAGGCCCTGGCTGGTTGGCTCAATGGTAGAGCATCGGCCTGGCGTGCAGGGGACCTGGGTTCGATTCCCGGCCTGGGCACATAGGAGAAGCGCCCATTTGCTTCTCCACCCACCCCTCCTTCCTCTCTGTTTCTCTCTTCCCCTCCCGCAGCCAAGGCTCCATTGGAGCAAAGATAGCCCGGGCACTGGGGATGGCTCCTTGGCCTCTGCCCCAGGTGCTAGAGTGGCTCTGGTCACGGCAGAGCGATGCCCCGGAGGGGCAGAGCATCGCCCCCTGATGGGCAGAGCCTTGCCCCTGGTGGGCGTGCCGGGTGGATCCCGGTGGGGCGCATGCGGGAGTCTGTCTGACTGTCTCTCCCCGTTTCCAGCTTCAGAAAAGTACAAAAAAAAATGAAGTTCCAAACAATACAATATACAGATGGTATATTATAGAATTGTATACTTAAATCTATATAATTTTATTAACCAATGTGATGCACAATAAATTCAGTAAAAATTTTGTTTAATATTCAAAAACGAAGTTTCTACTTTGCTTTTGAACTATTCTGAATAACTATTTGCTTGGAGACAAACTAATTTCACAACTTTTAAGTAATATAATTCTCTATACTACCAATAAATGATTATTAATTATTTGAATTGAATGCTCTCAATGCATTTCCCTCGCTGGTTCCTATGTGGTTACCAGAGGTGAACTCCTTTTCACATACAAACATAAACAGTCTTTTGGGTGGTTGGTAGGCCATGCGTCATCGATCAAGTTTCTGAGATAGATAATGACCTCCAACTGTGTACCATCCTGAGTAGCAAAATATGTGTCATTTTCAGTAGCAAAAGTTCAATCATAAGCCTTGTTTTAAATACAGTTCTGAAGTTCTCTTAACTCATTCATCTTGGTTCTTTTCTAGAAGGCCAAAACTAGCAGTCCCTATACGTGGACATGAAGTTTTTCCTTTCTGCTTATTGAAGTAGGAGGTCTTTACATTAAATCAGGCAGTGTATTTTCTTGTTTCTAAATAAAACTATGAAAATCCCTGTTGATGAAAGAAAATATGTTTTGGAATTATTATTCTCAGTGCTTAAATGTCTTACCAAATGGTATGCAAAGGACTCAGAAGATATACAAGTATTTATTTTTCTCAGTCACTATTGGTTAAGCATCATCAAAATATAATCAAACATTGTCAGTCAGACCATGCAAAAATAAAACATTAAACCCTATAAATAAAATTGGAATATATTCTGTGGTTTCTCTAAAATTACATTTTTATAGGTCATTTGTATATTTTTATTTCTTTTATCATGTGTTAAGTTCGGTGCCTTTACCATGTTGATCTCGGAGAGGTAAATTCAATTTCCTCTGTCACTTAAGAATTTAAAATCCCAGTCAAGTATCTTGCAAATGCCTGCCATTGATCACAAAAACTGAGCAAGAAATTTTGGATGCCTTAGTGTGAATTCATTACTCTTATTTTTAAAAATGATGTAAAGTACAATAAAATCATTCTCATGTATCATCAGTACAGAGAAGTGTTCTTATTGTATTATCACTTTTATAGGTAAATATAAAAAGAAAATTAAATGTTAAAAACAAGAAGAAAATAAATGTCATAACCCCATAGGGACCAGAGGAAAAGAGGGCAGAAGGAAAGGGGATGATAGGACGGGATAAACCTGAAGGGAAGGGGGGAGGGCGCTGTAGGGAGGGGGTCAAGGAAGGTGTTGAGGGGCATAGGGGAGAGGGGGGAGGTATTTGGGGTCATCCTAGAAGCTAGGTAAACACAATTAATTAAATTTTAAAAAGAAGAAAATAAATGTATAATAAATAAAACAATCTTTCCTTTTTTTGTCCTGGGACAGTGATGTTAAACCATTTCTTACCTGTGTGAAAGTGCTAGTCGTCAGTAATACCCATGTTCTCCTTTTCTTCTTGGACACAGAGAAGTTAATTCTAGATAATGGATTATGAGCTAAAATGATGACCATTTTCAGGTCTGTCCCATTCAACCTCCACCTGAATAGAAAGAATAACAAGGACCTAAAAGAGAGGGGACCTACAAGATGGAAGGCCTGGATCCCTGAATGACTACATGGATCACAACCCCTCCTCCCCACCTCCCAGCTCACCCCTCACGCCAACCTACATTAAACTGTGAGGGACCAATAAGCTTTTGTTGACTAATGCCACCGGTATTTTGGGATTGTGTGTTATAAAGTTAGCCTACCCTGACCAATCCAATACCCAATTTTCTATAGAAAATAATATTACTGAGTTTAACCAGAATCCATAGATATTAGAGCTTCTAGATCAATGGATTCTTAGCAAATTAAATAGTGGTGGGACCTTTAAAAAATTTATGATAGAAAAATAATCATACCAAGGGCTAAGGGTAAGTGGTGCAGAGAACAGCACCACTACACAGTGTCAATCAGCAACCTGAAGCATAAGTGAGCAAAGCATTTCTTAGAAATTAAGACTCCACTAACCCTCATACTAAATTTTAAGGAAGAACGAAAGCAAAGATTTGCGCCCACATATAGAAAGCCAACATTCTCCTCAGATTATCCCTCAAAACAAAGCAGTAATGAAGCACACGCAGAAAAAATCCAAACTGGGATAAATCTCTCTCCTAAGCCACATAGGTGAAGGGTTTTTAACACTTTCTTGAAAATATATAAGTAAACAAACAGCACAACCCATATGTATTACAGAAAAAAACCCTCTATTTCCATTTGCCCCTATGATTAGAGCATCATAATTCCTGAGGCTGAATTTAGTTTAATATATCTGCTTTATGGAAATTAAAGTCTCTAAACCTTATTTAAAATACATTAAAGAAAAAACAATTGTTAAGTTGGTCATTGTCCAAGATAGGTTGCTTTTTATGGCTGTGTGATACAGATAAGAAGCCTCAACTTTAACTCTGATTACATGTATACCCAAGATAAGGCAACCCTTTATTTCCAACAGTTTCAGTGTTTTAAGTGGGAGTTTTACTCTTGGAAAACTTATTATTTCCATAGAACACAAAAATTGATTATTAACAGTAATAAATATATGAGGCTTAAAATTTCTTAAGTATGCATAATCAAATTATTTTAAGGGTTAAGCTTTTAAGATTTTTTTATTGATTTTAGAAAGAAGAGAGAGAAAAGAGTGAGAGAGAAGGGGGAGGAGCGGAAAGCAGCCACTGGAGCAGTTCCTTCTCGTTTGTGCCTTGCTGGGCAGGCCTGAGTGACCTGAGTGTTCCTGAGCAATGCTTCATCCACTGCGTCTGCCGCCACGGGTCAGGCTGAAATAAAATTTAAAAAATAAGATATAAATATTCCTTTAGAAGATTCTCATTTTCATGAACTGGACTAGAAAAGCTGTCTTGAAATAAGGTCAGTAAAGTTTAGACTGAGAAACTATCTTCTTACTTGGTCAATCTCTGACAAGCAGCAGCTTTTTCATGGATATTTCACTACTTTCATTTTTTCATTGACAATTTTATGACCAAAAAACTGACTATGCCTGACTTGTGGTGGGGCAGTGGATAAAGCATAAACCTGGAATGCTGAGGTTGCCGGTTCAAAACCCTGGGCTTGCCTGGTCACGGCACATATGGGAGTTGATGCTCCCTGCTCCTCCCCCTTCTCTTCTCTCTCTCTCTCTCTCTCTCTCTCTCTCTCTCTCTCTCTCCACCTCCTCTCTAAAATGAATAAGTAAAAATCTAAAAAAATAAAACAAAAGAAACTCTGACTAGTAAATTATAGGGTGGGGGTGAGGAGGTGAAAGGTAGTTTCTATGGTAATTCCTCTTCTTAAGTGTTTCTTGCTCTACCATTTCACTAAGAGCTTCATTGCTGAGTTCCTGAGACTAAATGGAATTCTTTGAATGCAATTACCAACCAGCTCAGCTGAGCCATCACCAGGGACTAGCCAGGTAATGAATGTGGCCAGGGGAATTTACCAGAGTGTGTGAGCCCTCACTGATCCTTAGTTCTACTTTCACTTTTTGATCATTACCAAGAGGATCACTCAGTATAAGAAAGATTATAAGATGTGTAGTCACAAGTTATAAACTGGAAACCACTCACATTTCAGAATACTTTATTGTCAAATATCTTGTGCTTTTTAGTTGCAAGTAGCATCTATTTTTTTATATTATAGGACACAGATGTTATAATAAATTCACATTTTAAAAAGCCCTAATTTAGAACTGCAGGGAAAAGATAAATCACATCTAGTCCAAACTCCTGTGTGAGACAGGAGTCCCCAGAAGGTGTTCATTGATCCTATTAATGAATATGAGCAATATTTCCTGAGGCAGGAAATATATTTTATACACCATTACCAACTGAACAACTATGTTATTTCCATTTCTTGGTCTTCTGGGCTCATTTTACTGACTCAAAATTAATTATAATTTGACTTCTATTTTAAGAAATGTTTTTGTAATATTTAAATATGACATTAATTAATAAAATAACTTGTTTTTTATTTTACTAACCAACAAATATTGAATATTTATCAAATGAGTTTTCTAAATCTATTGAAATGATCACATTTCCTCCTTTGCCCCATCATCATGGTAAAACTATATTAATAAATTTCTAAAAATCAAACCATGTATTTAGTCAGAATATCCTAAATTAGGCTTTAAAAACAAAAATTCCTCTAACTCCATGATTTAAAATAGGATTCATCATTCTTTATTATGTAGAGTTTAAATTTCCCAGTTAAGGGTGTAGATAGAATATGTTCCTCCAGCCCTCTGTGACCACAAGCCTCTTCCACAGTTGTTTTTTTGTCTGGGGCTCTTTGCCTCTTCTCTTCTCCTTTGATGAAGTTCTATAGTGGTGACACTGTTATCAAGCTTGCCTACACTTAAAAAGTGCAACTGTAGAAAATTATGTAATATGTTATCCAAACAAATTTGTACAAATAACCTGACCAGGCAGTGGCACAGTGGATAGAGCATCAGACTGGGACATGGAGGACCCAGGTTCAAAACCCCAAGGTCGCCAGCTTGAGCATGGGCTCATCTGGTTTGAGGAAGACTCACCAGCTTGAGCCCAGGGTTGCTGACTTGAGCAAGGGGTTACTCAGTCTGCTGTAGCCCCCCACTCAAGGCACATATGAGAAAGTGAACAACTAAGGTGCCACAACAAAGAATTGATGCTTCTCATCTCTCTCCCTTCCTGTCTGTCTATCCTTAACTGTCCCTCTCTCTGTCTCTGTCACACACACACAAAAAAAAATTGTGCAAATAAAATATATAGATTGTAATTGCATTTTCACAGTATTTTAGGGCTGGAAACTAGACACATTGTTAGACAAATAACATTTCTGATACAGTCCTCAAGGAGGTAATGCTGTCACAATATTGAATATAAATAAGCTACTCAAAGTTACAGAGCCAGCAAGGGCTAATGTCTGCATTCAAACTTAGCCCAAACTAGTTCAACTTTCTCATATTTTTCACTAAAGTTATGTTATAGGTATTATAATAAATATAGGCTTGTTCCTAATTACATATTTTACTTTAGATAGTTTGTGATAAGCATTTTATTAAATTACAATAATGAAAAGATGCATGTTTACTTTGTGAGTTAGTAATGTATGTTCACTATGGAAAACTTAGAAAACAGAGAATTTTACAAGGAGAAAAGGATTCAGCAGAAATCTGTCCATAAAGAGCAGAGCATTGTGAAATCTGGTATACAACATTCTAAAAATAAAATAGGAATACTTTTTTATATTCTAAAATATAATTTGAATAACTACAAAATTTTCCATTTTAGAATCACATGACAGTAATCTAACAGGCCCTCTTTTTTTTTTTTTTTTTTTTTTTTTTTTTTTTTGTGCACATCAAGATTGTTTCTAAAGGTTGGCTATTAAAAGTGCTATAATGATATTCTGCTATATACTTTTATGTCCATCTGTGACTATTGTATTAAGATAAACTATCAAAAGACAGCATATGTGATCCTAGGCTTTACATACACAATCTTAAAATGTGTAACAGAAAAATTTACTAAATTGTACTGCTAGCAATACTGGAGATTCCTAAGCCATTTCTCCAGTATAAGGAATAATAATTTATATCTCTCAAAACAAAATTATTACCTTATTTTGACTTGCATCTCTTTGATTATTAGTACATTTAAACTTTTTAAAGTTTTTATTTATTTATTTATTTATTTATTTATTTATTTATTTTTACTACTGTGATTTCTTTCTGTCTGAGCTATTACCTCCCTTTGCCCACATTTCTACTGAGGAGGACTCTCCCGCGGGACTTCTATTGTAACATCATACTCTGGCCTGTTATTTTTTCTTAGCACACCAGTATTGCTTTTTGATTAATGTTTAGAAAGTTGCCCCATTTTTTGAGGTTAGTGCTTCTAATCTCTTAGTATTATAGATTTCTAGAATATAATGTTTGGGGTCAGACGTCTTGGATTTGAATCAAAGCTCAAATACTTAGCTACATATCGAACTTTGGATAAGTTACTTTATTCCCGATGCTTAATTTTTTTTTTTTTTTTGTAAAACAGGCATAATAATTTTCCCTTGTGATACCGGCATGCACAGGACTTGATGTAGTAAATACTTAGTACCCTTGATTTTGTTTGCATTGCTGTTGGTCTTATTATTAAACATGATGATACGGAGCTAGGAAAGCAAAGTGGCCCATTAACTAAACTTCATCAGGGTTCTTCTTTAACATTTATGAATCTTTTGTGCTTTGTTACTCTGCTTTTTATCAATAGTGCTTAACCTCAAAGGAGGGAGTCTAATGCTATATATAAATAATAGAGCAGGTATTTTTAAAGGAGTAATGTCTTACATCATGTCTCAAATAACCAAGTAAGGCAACAATTCTTGTGCTTGTGTGTATTTTTGACTCATTTTTTTTTATGAAACATCTCACTCTCTAGCAAAGAATTTCTAACTTTTAAGGGAGACTCAGAGACACATGGAAAAACATTGATTTGACTAATTTAGTGACCCCAGAACAAACACAAGGACAAAAAATAAACAAACAAAACCCAAGCTGTCCAGAACTAAGATTACCAGAAGTGAAAAAATACACTTGATTTATTTTATTGGATAAGTAATATTATTTTATGCTAATTTTATTGGATAAGCTAATTTTCTTAAATTAGCTATCTGTAGATCTATCTATTGATTTGTTGATTGATCCCTTCCCCGATATTTGTATCAAAAGATTAAATCATCAATATAGACCTGTAGTGGCACAGTGGATAAAATGCCAACCTGAAATGCTGAGGTCACTGGTTTGAATTTCTGGTTTGAAACCCTGGGCTTGCCTGGTCAAGGCACATAGAAAAAGCAACTGCTATGAGTTAATGCTTCCCACTTTTTCCCCACTCCTTGACTCTCTCTTTCTCAAAAATAAAAAATAATAATAGTAATTATAAATATAAAAGAAAAAACTTGATTGGCCCTGGCCAAATGGCTTGGTTAGAGCATAGTCTGGAAGCACAGAGGTTGCTGGCTTGATCCTCAGTCAGGGCACATACAGAAACAAATTGATGTTCCTCTCTTTCTCTCTCTCTAAATCAAATAATGAAAATTTTAATAAAACATCAATATATATTCTTAAGTATATTTTCATGTTTGCAATTATTAAACAGGTGGGTGGCTATTTCTGCCTCCCATATGGGACCTGCTTGTAACAAATTTTTATTTAAAAGAAGTATATCCTGACTATGACAACCAAACTCATTATTTTGATGTTTTAACAGATCCCAGGTAGACTTTATGTGCTAACCAAAAAAGGGCTCAAAAGAGTCCCTGTATAAGTCTAGTAGAATGTTCCACATGTTTGAAGGGTAATGAAATCATGGTTACAGTCAATACCATTCATCTTCCACGGATTTTAAACCTTTGCTGAGAAAACAAGTACCAGTAAGAGGAAATTATTGGCTATTTAGAAAATTGAAGTCAAATTTAATGGATTCTGCCATTAACCGAAGTTGAATGATTTTTTAATTTGTTTCCCCAAGATGAACAAAGAATAAATCAAATACATGTTTGTGAAACTTAGGTAGCTCAAACTAATGTTCCTCATAACCATATTATCCTAGGGTTTTTTTATTCTACTTAAGTCTTAGGAACAAGATGATAGACAGATAGGAGGTTTTTATCCTTTTGGAGTTTATAATATAATGAAAGTATTTTTTTAAAAAAGTGAACAAACACAAATGAACAAAATAAATAAAAACAACTGTTATCAGTGTTGAGAAGAAACTGACAAAGGGCTGAGACAGAGGACCGGGGAGCCTACCCTGGATAGGAGGCTAGAAGCTGAGGGAAGGCCGGTGAGGCCTGGACAGTGACCCAGAAGGAGGAAGGAGCTCACCGGGGTTTGCAGAGACAGACAAACTACATCTGACACGGCCTTTGGGAAGAAAGAGAATTGGATTTTATGTCAACTGTGATGAAAAGTTCTTGAAGGGCTTTAATCAAGGAAGTAACATCATACAAGGATATTTTAAAGAACACAATGACTATATTCAAACAGTAAGAGGAAACAAGACTTAAATGGCATTATTAGTGGGAATCTTCTGTAAGGGAAAAGGAACCCCTGAATAGGAAAGTGTGAAGTGTAGCACTTTCTTAGCTTACTTCTGAATTGGAGTATACATCTTTGAGTCATATACATTAAGGTGAATTATACTCAGTGTTTTTCTTTTAATGGGCAAAGATGGGTGTCCATAATGCAAATGAAGAACTGAAGAGATTGCACAGAAGGTCAGTCAAGGGCAAATTAAGGAAATTTGTAAGATGCTATGCAGCTGGACTGCCCTAAATTTAAAACAAGAATAGAAGGCATAAAAATAAAGTAAAATAGAATGGAATAAAATAATATAAAATGGATATGATGGATGGAGTAACCTGAAAGCTACAAGAAAGATAAATCTGCATTTTGATTGGTCTCATATACAAAAAAAAAAAAAAAAAAAAAGCTAAAACTCTAGAATAAGTAAGGTTATAAGAATATATTGGTGATAAATAAGCCACAGAGGAGAATTTTTTTAATAAAAAAGGAGTGTACCACATAAACATTTTTTATTACCATTTTGCCTTTATATGGGTGTGGGGAGAGGAAATATGCAGTTTTTCTTCTAGTAAAGCATGGTAATTTGATTCCATGAATTATATGAACACTTGTTTTTATAGAGAACCTCTTTAAAGGTGACCACTGCAGTGCACAGCTTATCAGGGTCATTCAGGGTCCATCTGCATCTTGGCATCACATGCAGGATATGATTTCTTTATTCCTGAGTTAAGCAAAGATAAAGAAGAAACAGAATGAAGAAAATGATAGCTCACTTGGTTATAACTAGGTTTTAAGAAACTAGAAAATAAGACCAAGTGACACTCTGGAATTTGTTTTCATTTTATTTTAGTGCTTAAATTTTTATTATAGAAAATTTCAAACATGTGGATAGTAAATAGAATAGTATAACAAACTCTACACATCACCAGTGCTGTCAATTGTCAACATTCTGCCATTTGTTTATCATCTAGACCTCCACCCACTTTTCACACTATCTTGAAAACTATTGCTTTTTGCAATTTGAGAGTTTAAAATGTGTTTTGTATGTTTCTACAACACTCTTTTTTTTTTTTTTCCTGAAGCTGGAAATGGGGAGAGACAGTCAGACAGACTCCCGCATGCGCCCGAGCGGGATCCACCCGGCACGCCCACCAGGGGCAAGGCTCTGCCCATCAGGGGGCGATGCTCTGCCCCTCCGGGGCATCGCTCTGCCGCAACCAGAGCCACTCTAGCGCCTGGGGCAGAGGCCAAGGAGCCATCCCCAGTGCCCGGGCCATCTTTGCTCCAATGGAGCCTTGGCTGCGGGAGGGGAAGGGAGAGACAGAGAGGAGGGGGGGGTTAGAGAAGCAAACGGGCGCGTCTCCTATGTGCCCTGGCCGGGAATCGAACCCGGGACTTCTACACGCCAGGCCGACGCTCTACCGCTGAGCCAACCGGCCAGGGCTACAACACTAATTCTTAATAAAGAGATATTATTATATAGCAAATATTATCTAATATTAATTTATTTATAGCTAATATTAACTAGAGAATTTGATAGCCATTGAGGTAAAACAGAAAATTCTTTGTGTGTTACTTGTGTTTTATTCTGATTAAACTTGAATATTAAGTGACTTGCATCTTTAAAATGAGTCCTGGAAAAAGAAGGTTTGAGGACTCTTCTGCTAACTGTTACTGTGACCTTAACTGCTCTGTGACTCTGCTTCTCATTTGCAAGTCAAGACATGAATGTGATACTCCCCAGAGTAAGTCTTTATTCCTCAGTGGCTTATACTACTCTTTACAAAAAGTGGCCTCTACATTCCTCATCACTTAGCCAGTGACTGACCTGCTCTTCAAGGCAAAGCATAGTTCCCAATTTCCATCCTGTTAGTAGATCCAATTTGATTCAATTTAACCAGTGCTTACCAAGGGCTGATTACTTGCCAGACACGCTTCTAGGCACTGGAGATTCAGAAGTAAACAAAGCCTGACCCAGATCCCTGCCTTATTAAGTGAGGTGCCATACATTCAAGTGAGCCACATAGTGAAAATGATAAATAATTTAAATATGTAATAATAAGCAGCGTGTTAGGTAATAAGTGCTAAAGAAAAAATAGAAAAGTAAAAAAAAAAATGAAGTGTGTGTGTGGCGGTTGGGTAATGAGGGATTCAAGTTAGGTGGGATGGTCTTAAAGGGCTTCATTTTAGAAGGTAAATTTGGAACCAAGATCTGAAAAGAATAAGAAAGCTAGTGATGTCCATATCTAGGTGAAGAGCATTCTGAGCAGAGGGAACCTTAATTACAAAGATCTCATGGTAGAGTCGGCCTGCTGTTTTAGAAGGACCATGAAGAGGCCATTGTAGCCAGAACCCAGTGAACAAAAAGGAGTAAGGTGTCGGTAATGGCCAGCAAATTGTGAGGGGCCTCATAAGTCATGTTATAGTATTGCTTTTTACTCTGAGTGAGATGGGCAGTATTTAGGGTAAAAAAAAAAACCTGATAGGATTGGATTTATGGTTGTGGTTTTTTTATATTTGTTTTTGTTTTTGTTTTGAGACAGAGAGAGAGTCAGAGAAAGACAGACAGGGACAGGGACAGACAGACAGGAACGGAGAGATGAGATGCATCAATCATTAGTTTTTTGTTGCATGTTGCGACACCTTAGTTGTTCATTGATTGCTTTCTCATATGTGCCTTGACTGCGGGCCTTCAGCAGACCGAGTAACCCCTTGCTGGAGCCAGCGACCTTGAGTCTAAGCTGGTGAGCTTTGCTCAAACCAGATGAGCCCACACTCAAGCTGGCAAGCTCAGGGTCTGGAACCTGGGTCCTCTGCATCCCAGTCCGATGCTCCATTCACTGCGCCACCGCCTGGTCAGGCTGGATTTATGTTTTAACAAAGTCAATGCTCTGGCTAAGAAGAGAACAGAAATGAGGAGACCAATTAAGCTACTGCCACAATCCAAATGAGATATTAGGGGAGTTTATTGGTCATGTAAAAGACAGAGTGAAGGAATGAATTAGACCAAAGTGTTTTCCAAGTACATGGAAGCATAGAGCTGCTTTTTTTGTTTGTTTGTTTTGGGAGGTTTTTTTTGTATTTTTTTAAGTGAGAAGGAAGTAGGGGGACACAGAAAGACAGACTCCCACATGCACCCGACCAGGATCCACCCGGCATGCCCACTAGGGGGTGATGCTCTGCCCATCTGGGCTGTTGCTCTGTTGCAACAGGAGCCATTCTACTGCCTGAGGCGGAGGCCATGGAGCCATCTTTAGCACCCTGGCCAATTTGGCTCCAATGGAGCCTTGGCTGAGGGAGGGGAAGAGAGATAGAGAAAGGAGAGGGGGAAGAGTGGAGAAGCAGATGGGTGCTTCTATTGTGCGCCTTGATTAGGAATACAACCCGGGACTTCCACACACCGGGCCAATGCACTACCACTGAGCCAACTGGCCAGGGCTGTTAGTGCTGCTTTTAACAAAGAGAGGAGTCTCTTGGGAGGGCTCTGGGTATAATAGTGCTTAAGTAACTACCACATATAATACACATGCAACCCATAAATGTCCAGTAGACCTTTCTCTCTGTGCCTCTCCACTTGCCTCACTGTCTCTCTGCTTCACCATTTCTCTGGGGTCCCTCTCTGACTCACATTCTCAATGTGTAGGGTATGAAACATCAACAAGGGAAGTGTCCAGGCATAATTTGCAAAGGATGAAAAAGAAATTGTTTAGTCCTTGTCCTTCAGTGTATTGTGGGACCCTTCAAGTTTTTTCTAAAACTGCATAATAATTCCAAATTGAAATAGATCATAAAGAACATCTTGTCCAAGTTTTTACTTTATAGATATAGACACTTAGATCAAATAAGTTGGATGACTAACTTACAGGACAGAAAAGAGGAGGAATAAATAGCCTGGCTTTCTCAAATGCAAGGAGTAAAGATATGTCCAGGAGAGGAGCAATTATGTGAGTAAATGACATAGTTTTAAATCTCAAAAAAGAAAACAAATAACAGAGTACCAAAAACCCCCAAAATTCTATATACATGCCCAGAAAAGACAAGTGAGTGGTATCAAAGGCAGTATTTTTGACACGATGGCAAAGCAAACAATTCATCGTGCAAAGCTTTTGTTAATAGTTTTCCAATTTGATAGGTTTTTTTAAAATATTTATAATTCATTTCTTTTCATTAATGTCTCTTAGGATTTTTTCAAATTTATAGAAGTTAGAATTGAATACTGATATAATTTTGTACTATTTAGTCTAAACAACTAATAAAGATGATTTCCAGAATAAAAGTATTAATTCTTTATTTTGTTTGCAAACTCACACTTGCATACATTATTTACTTTTAAATTAATTAACAAAGAGAAAAACAAAATTAACAGTATTCTTTTTATGTAGACTTTTATATTATTTTAAAATATTTTAATTAGTGTCATTTTGTCTTGATTTTCCAAAGTTTAATGATCGCTTCAAAAGTATATTGTAACAAAGCTCTAGGAGTGATAACTTCATTATTCTTTTGGTTAGTTGGAGTTTTTGTGTACATTTAACATTAATAAACATATAAATGTAGGTAAAGGTATATAGACACATTATCTCTCATCACTTTATATATAAGTATGAAGAAAAAGGCCTCTGTTTATCTAAACGCAGGCACTGTGCCTAGCTAGAACCTTCAGAAAGATGCAAAATACTAGTTCTTAGCTATTGCATTATTTAGTGGTAAGGAAAATACAGGGAAAAAATAAAAGAAAAGCTTGGTTTACGCTTAGTCTTAACCTGAGTTTCAGTTTTTAATGGAAAAACTGTTTTATTATACTTGCCTTAGCTACCTGATAGGGTAGTTATAATGATCAATTGAGACAATAAGATAATGCCTTTGAAAGTTCCTTGATACATATGAGAATGGTAGTAGTATGAGCTTTCAGGAAACGTAGTCAACTTCTCTTTTCCCTGATCGGCAAAGATTATCTTAGAGTCAATCAAAGAGGAAAAGGAGTGTTTCCATGTTCTTTAAATAAAATCTGTGTCTCTATGCTTGACATTTAAAAGAAGTAGGCCACATCCTGTGTGCTAGAAAAGAAATATAGTTTTTCTCAAATTCCTAAAGTTAAATGTGATTTCACTACAGCAAAAAATATTTTATTTATTAATGAGCACAGGTGTTTATTGACACAGCACTGTTCTTGAAAACTTTAGACCTAAGACTGAGCACTGTGGGCCTGTATGCTGAAGAAGAGAGTTCCTTAACCTGAGGGCCAGAGCTTGGCACCTAGTAGATTCACCCATTGTAATTCAATTACATTTGATTGAATTCCAATGGAGAAAATCCATAGGGTGCAAAGCTCTAAAACTCTCATACAGTGGAACTTCCTTCCCAAAACACTAAAAATCAATTAAAAAAACTTACTGTTTCCAAAATAGCGCTGTGAGTGAGTAGGCTATCAAAGGACAACTATAATTATGTTCTTTCACAACATTTGAGCACACACACTATACCAGAGTGACACGTTTAACCGTCTCCAAGTCAAATCAACATCCTCCAAAATAAACCTGACTTGGCTTTATGTCATGAGTCATTCTGAAAACATGCTCCTTCCTGCTGTTGGCCATTTCAAGACTCACTTTAGATTTTATTTTAGCATCAAATTTTTGTTTTGTTATTAAAAATGCTCCAGTCTTTATTCAAGTATGTGTATAAGTCTCTGTAGTCATTCTAATTGATCATCTCGGTGATTTTATCTTAAACAGCAGTGTTAAAATGACCAATTAACCTATATGTATTAATGAGTATCTATTATTTTCTGTCTAGGTACTCTGTGGGATATAAAAGCATAAAAAACATAGTTTTTAGTTTCAATGTGTTTGCAAACTAATAGGAAGATGAGAATAAAAACAGAAAAAATGTAATACAGTAAGAGTCATGTTAGAGTATAGTCAAAATTCAAGAACTGACATGAGAAAAGGAATCTCATTTGCAGAATTAGAATCTCCAAGAAAGACCTAAGAAAATGTATTTATATATATATTTATTTATTTATTTTAGAGAGATAGAAATCTGTTCTGTATGTGCCAGACTGGTGATCGAACCCAAAATCTTTGCATATAGGGACAGTGCTCTAACCAACCAAGCTATTTGGCCAGGGCAAGAAAATGTATTTTTAAAACTCCCAAAAAATTTTTGAGAGAGAATCAGATTTAGAAGCCTCTCGCATTTTGCTTTTTCTTCTTTCATGTCTCTTCAGAGCAATCTGTTTTGTACTCTCACCGTTTGCAAAAAGTCTTGTAAATACCACCTGCATCAGCCTTTCCCTCACCTTATCTGCTTGTCCCTCAGGCAGTCTGTAACACTGTTGATTGTTCTCTCTCTCACTCTCTCTCTCTTTGTCTCTCTCGCTCTTTTCTGACAGTCTTTCTAGTGTTATTTAATGGCTCAAAATCTTTCCCTCACACCTAAAATAATAATGTTCCCTTTTTTATTTTTGATTCCTACTCCCTTCCTGCACTGAGGCCCTGTATGACCCCTAAATTTACCTTTCCTGATCTGACCCCTTTAACATTTCCAACTAGATTTTTGTCAGGTTACCCAAAATCAAAATTGATCAAAAACAAACTCATTTCTTCTCTACCCCTTTATTAATGGACTAACCCATTCCTCACTGACTGTAGGATGTAAGGTGGGGGCGAGGGGAGCAAGTGATGTGTGCAGGGACAGGGAAAAGTGAGAAGGGAAATCCGCTAGACCCAAGCTAAGAATCCGTTACCCCCCAATTGCCCTTGTACGTGACCATGTATCCACTTGTTTATTAAGACTTGTTTGTTCTACCTCAAGAATTTATCATTCCTTTTCCTCTCCTCTTACTCTGCTGCCCTTTTAGAAGCCCTCACCTCATTGCTAATACACTCCTGAGTTGCAGGAATCTCAGTTTGACTCAATTTGGTGCTATTTTTAACTTAATTAGATAGATATAAAGTCTATTTCTTAAATTGACAATCTAAAATTTAGAGACCTCAACTCTTGATGAAATCAAATCATGCTTTTATTGTAATGGTTTTTTCATCATTTATGAAGTTGTCTAAAACTTAGGGCAATGTGGAGTTTTAAAGAACCATGTAGGAAAAAATTCCAAGGGGTTATCTAAATTAAGTCTTCCTTTAGTAAGAAAAAGAACAATTAAAAAGTGATGATTTACATTGTGTTCTTGAAGATTTCAAAGCAAAAATTCTTCACTGTGTGATGTACAGTTTCTTTCAGCCATCTGTTCTGGTACCTACTATGCTAATAGTGAAGACATTCTCCCTGATGTTCACATCTTTGCTTTAGTATCGTCTGTCCTGAAGCATTATTTCTTCTATTATAAAAAATTATTTCTTATTTTAATTTCTAATGCATTTTTACTATGGTTATCCTCAGATCTAAGTATATTGTGCTATACAAAACAATAAACAAATTTTTTCTCCCCTTTATCATAATTTTTTAAAGGGGAATTGTTCCTCAATTCAATTTCATTTTCCTTTAAATAGCCATGATGTTTCAAAGTTATTTTTTTCTTTTTCTTTATTTAGTAGGTGGGCAGAACTATCTGCCCATTTATGTGGGCAATAATTCAAGCATTTGTGCAAATTTTCTTACATAGAATACTCTTCACACTTAACCTTCTGTTCTGTTCTTATGACTGCCTCCTACAATCAGAGGAAATGAGTGAGATAAAGTAAATTGTCTCAGCAATCAGAAGTCATTCCTCAAATAATCTACCTGAATATCATTTGGGAAGCAGTCCACACAAATGACAACTCCTCTGCTTGCTCACGGTGCCACGTAAATTATGCATGCAATTTTCTTACAACTTGTCACGCACCTTGCTTTTATTTCAGAAGAAATCAAGCAGTTATGGCATGTAAGATGAGAAATAAGGAATGCAAGACCATGGGACATTTTTGTTTTTGCCTTTCTGTTCAGGTTTTCCTAATGGGCTTTTGCTGAGACAGTCCTGACAAATCCTGCAATTGTCACCTGCTGGTTTACTGGAGAGGGTGTTCCCTGAAAACCTCACCCATCTCATAAGAAATCTTAAAAAGATTTTCACTTAAAACTGATATAAGAACCAAATAAAGAAAAACAAAGGTCAAGATTGGGAGTTTGGAGGCTTCCTTTTTTCTTATTTGCTGAAATTAAGGACAGATATATTTTGAAGTTTTAAGAAGTACGCTAGTAATCTGCGTAATTGGCCACAGAAGAGAAGCTTTTTAGAGGCAATTGAAACACGTGGCAGTCAGAGTTACTTGAAAAGCCTTTGGACTGATATAGTATCCTGTTATTGTTTATTTCTTTAAACAAATCAAAGTGCATTTAGCTCACATCACTGTGTAGAGGCGCTATCACTGGCTGGAGAGAGCCATTTGGGTCCATCTCTTCCCAACTCCAGTTCAGTAACTTGGAGTTGACAGCTGAAAATTGGTTATAGCAGCATATTTATAAAATTGGTAAATGCAACAAATCAGTGTATTTGTTTGTTTTTTGTTTTCACAGAGCCAGTTGTTAGACAGTAGGCAGCACCTCTCTGCCATAGCAGGGCTAGCTTTCCCAAATTGCCATGACTATTGCAATACTCTTCACATTTATCTAAAATATTGATGTGGAGTTGTTCAAAGAATGTTTGATTTGTATATAGTTTTATTCTCAATTTCTGTCCCAGAGGGTGGCAGCATGGCGCAATAAGAAGCACCGGGGGCTCTGTACTAAAAGGTGTTTGTTATTAATCCTCGTCTGTCCCCTTGCCTCTTTGATCTTGGCAGCCACTTAAACTCACTGAGCCAAAACTTCTTTCTCTCTAAAGCGGGGATAGTATTACTACCATGGGATTTAAATGGGATGATGTAGGGAAAGCAAATAGCAGTGTCTGACAAAGAATCAGGTTGAGCCTGGACTGTGGTGATGCAGTGGATAGAGCATTGACCTGGAACGCTGAGGTCACTAGTTTGAAACCCTGGGCTTACCCAGTCAGGGCACATACGAGAAGCAACAAGTAAGCCATAAACAAATAAAGGGAAGCAACTATGAATTGATACTTCTCATTCCCCTCCCCTCCTGTCTCTGTAATATCAATAAATAAAAACCTTAAAAAAAAAAGAATCAGGTTGAATCATTGGAAGCCCACACAAGGAGTGTAACCTTAATGAAATTAATATTGAAGGGTCCTCTATAAATATTTTTTTTCTTAATCTCATGAAACCAAAATCTATGACCTGGATGAGCTCTTCAGATAGTTACAATATCTTTATTTTGAAGAGAAGGTCATTGACATTAAATGAGTTATTAAAGATGAGTTCTCCTGAATCCTTAATAAAGTTTAACTGAACACTCTCTACTCTCCTATGATAAGGTATCATCTACCTGACCTCTAGGTTGATCATGTAATTATTATTTCTCTCTCTTCCCTCTCCTCCTTTCTCTCTTTTTTGATTACCTTCCCTTCTCTGTATTTTTCAATCGAAATTAGTTTAATTTTGATTTTATTAAGTTGCTCTGGTGCTTTTGGAAAAGTAGATTATTTGACTAAAATTCAGATCCTCTGCAAAAGCACATCTTACTTGTATTGTGAACCCTATTAGGGCTGAAAGACACTAATGTAAATGTCAAGTGAACTAGAGAGATGTGGGCAGGTCAGGAATCCCATGAAAATGACCTAGCAAAGAAAAGAAGCTGTTTAATAAGTGATTGACTACTTAGAAAAATCAAGAAGAAAAGTCCTATTTCCTAAGAGCTTATTATGTGTTAGATTCTGTGTTATCAATTTCATAATTGCATTTGCTTCTAGATATTGTATTTTCTATTTTACAGATGAGGAAAATAAGGTTTAAGGACCTTAAGCCATGTTGCCCAGAGTTACACAATCTATTTATGGTGCAGTTATGATTCAAGACCAGGGTGCCAATCCACTATCCTTTTTTCCAATGTTAAGTTAGTCAAATTGGATTATATATCTCCCACGCTATGCATTTACCTTCATGATTTGAAATTGGGCATTGTAAGAATAAGCTCTGTTGTGTTCAGATTATATAAACAGACATATTTTAGGCCATGGTTTAAAATTTCTAGAAATTGTTTTTAGTTTCTACTTCCAAGGAATGTTTTCACTGTTAAGAGATTGTACAAATCAACTGAGTCACTAAGACAAGAAGTATCCCTACTTCAGGTAACACATGCAAATTTACAGTGTACTGTATTGAATCTTGGTTTTGTTATGAGATGAGACTCAAAATCAGGAAGGACTCTGAAAGGAATAGAGAAAGGCCAGTGAGTGATTTAAAGGACAGAAGAAGGAAAATGGAATGTAGGGCAGCAAATTGCACCCACTTCACAATTTTGTCTAGTCTCGGCCCAAGCAAAGAGTGTCTTACAAAGCAGGAGACACAATATATGGTCCATTTATGTCTATGTTTTTGGTTCACAAGGTGAAATCCACAAAGGGTTATAAAAAATCGTGAGCCTCTGGATAAAGTGGAAGATCACAGTTCAGCCTGGTTTTCAGAAGTCAGAGTGAGATGACTAATTCTGAGATCAGAAATGCAGATTCATACAGGACAGCTGTCAATACAGGATTTCATTTATGCCCACTCAATCCAGAAAGCACTTCTACTTGCACTTTGGTCAGTTGTATGAAGCAGATTCTCCTGAGGATGGTTCCTCTGTGATGGATTACCTTCAGAGGACTTAGGAATCATCAAGAAGGGCCCTTCCATGTGCAAGTACTGATTCTGAGACCTGTTAATGAAAAGACTCGGAAAGGGGAAATACGTTACTTTTACTGCATTACTGAAAGGTAGTTAAGCTTTTGTTTTGATTAGGGCCTATTGGAACATGATAGTGTGTTTTACATTAGGATAATAGACTCAGAATACACACTGTCATGAGTTGAAAACCAGTAAAAGAAACTGCTATAATAAAAACGGAAGCTCCTATTTATTGTGTTCTTATTTAGAGCAGTGCCTGGTACATGATGAGTAATGGTGATAGTAATGAGTAGGGGAAGGATGATGATTATGACAGTGATGGTGGCCATGATGATGATGATGATGACAATAATGATGATGATGATGATATCAAGATAATGGTGGTGTTGATTGGTACTGCTGGTATGCCAGGCACTGTGCTTAGCGCTCATATGCATTATTTCATTTATTGCCTGAGAATTCCATGCAACAGACAGCATCACTGTTTTGCAGATGAACAACTTGTCTAGTACCACACAGCCAATAAGTGGTGAAGTCAGGTTGCCAAATCTCGTGTCTTTGACATCATGTATATTTAAAGGCTATTCCTAAGGCATCTGCTTCGGCTGGTTAGTCAAGACTAAAAAAAACCCAAAGCAGGAATTTTCTTTTTGCTTTTCTTCTCTTAGAATGGGATAATCATACTTTTAACTACTACCTATGATAATTATGCATGCATACCCATACATGTAGTAACCATCTTTAAGTAGAGCAGGATACTTTTGACAGTGACTAAAAATGCACTAATTTGGCATAAACAATTAAAAAAGATGACTTGCTTTTCTTATTTTTTTAAATGGAAATTGGCATGTAGCCTACGAGCCAGAGATCCAGGCTCTGCAAACAATAACTACATTTCCAACCCCCAAAGTAATCTATATGCACTCCCAATGGCAACCAAGTAATACACCAATCATTTAGTCTACATTCACGAACCATCCAAAGCAGGATTTTTTCCTTTAGGAGCAACAATTTATGTAATTGAAAAAAGAAGAGAATTTTCTCAAGGTATGATTGTCTGAGTTTGTAAATGTAATAACTATAATTTTCATTCAGAATTTTTTTCCACGATCAGATAAGTTTGATTTATTTGGTTTGGATTTCATTTAAGTACAATATCCTATCTACTCTTGATATGCACTTATCTGACAAGTACATTGCATAGTTAAAGAAAATTTTAAAAATGCAAATCTCAGAATTTAAAGAACTGATCCATAGAAATATTGGAAGTATTTACTTACAAGAAAGGACAGCAATTTATACATATAGGAGGTATAATTGATTTTTAAGAAGAATGGATATTTAGTTTATTGCTAAAATACAAGTGCTGGCTTTGAAAAAAAATGTATGATTTCTACTTTCTGCTTGCCAGGCAGCTATCAGAAATGTCTCAAGAGACCATACATTACAGACCTATAAAGCGTTAGATGGAGTTCATGAGAGTTGAATAGTAGTTGGTGCAACTCCCTAATTTGAATAAATCAGTTTTAGCTCTGTAAACTGGAATGAAAGCCACCTAAATTACATTTGATGGTATGCAGAGTAATGGTGCTTTTTACCCCTAAATATCTCTGGATGAGATAGAAAACTGATGGGGATACACAGAATATTTGCTTCCCACTCGTTAATAACAACAACAACAATAATGAAAATTAAAAAATACAAGTCAACATTTATTGAGTACCTAAGTGTTCTAGAAATTGCAGTTAATATATAACATAGATTCTCAAGATAAAATGATGAGATGGGTCAGGAAACTGAGTCACAGAGAGGTTGAAGGACTTGCCCTGGTCACACAGCTTGAAAGTGACAGAGAGAGGCTTTAAACCCAAAGCTAGAGTCCAACTCCTAAAATTAAGCCTTTAACCAGTATGCAAAAATCGAAAGCAAAACAGTAATAAAATAATATACTAAGATATTCAACTACTAAATATTGTATTCTAGATAATCAGAAAATAAAATATGATATATAAACTATACAGCACATACTGACTTGGATCTAAATCCAGAAACTGCCATTTATTAGTTTTCTGACTTTTGGTGAATTATTTAACGTCTCCAGACTTCAATTTCTTCATTGGTTAAGTGGTAGCAATAGTACCTTTGTAAAGTTATTGTGAGAATTTAAAAAGCACATTTATGTGAGTGTTTTAAATTAGCATTGTTATTCTTAGGGCTGTGGTTGTAATATCAATATATCTTAAGTGTGAACCACACTAGAGAAGGGGTAAATTCGTGTGCATGATGTTAGCAGGGAGTCCATGAAGTGTGGATACACTGGAGATGAAGGAAGGAAGGAAGGGGCAGCTGGTTCCAGGAAGGGATGTCAAAGGCACAGACAGATGTGTGAAGGACCTGAGGTGAGTGGGAGGGAGTAAATGAGTGTAGCCTGACAGGGCAGAAGGTTTCACATGAGACAAAATAGAAATGAGGTGGCCTAGATTATTATATGTAATTTTTATTTCATGGCACAACATAAGCTCATTCATAATATTTTATTCTCGTAAGTATTCTCAACCTTTATGTATTAGAAGTCGCTTATTTTAGTGTAAAACATCATTTGTCTTAATAATAATCCTGAGTATATTGACTCTTTGTGTAACTACCCTTCTATGTCTAATCTCCTGGGACATTTTTTAAAAATAGAGATTCCTGGCCTTCTTCTCTAGATTTGGAGTGAAACCCAGGACTCTATGCATTTACTATATATCACTTGCAGGCCATTCTTATTAGGGAAGTTTGGGAAACACTGCTGTAATTCGCTGTGTGCATTGCTGCCAAAACAATCTTTATAAAACAAATAATTTAGTAGCCAAGGAACCTTAAATAATTTGCCACTGCATATCAGGATTAACCCAAATACTTAGGTAGAGCATTCAAGACAATTCACGGCCTGTTCTGATCTACATTTCAAACCACTCTTCTCTAAGCTCCCTGTGTTCCAGTTACACCAAATTGAACACAGGTCTCTGTTTGTTCATGCTTTTTGTGTCTCTTAGCCTGAAATCTCTGCCTTTACTTTCTTACCTAGAAAACGCATTCTTAAATGCTCATTTCAAATGTCACCAATTCTACTTTAACCATCTGCATCCCAATAAGGAGAAATTTCCTCCCTTATCTTGACCTTCCATAGTATTTTGTATTAACATCTATTGTATGTCAGTGGCATATATTTTCAATTTCTTAAAGGGTCCAGACTCTGTTTTATTTATCTTGTACCCTTCCATGCTTGAAATAGCGCTTAGCAGAAAGGAAACATTCAGTGAACATGGTTGAATAAATGAATGCACGAGTAAAGATTTATTGTACTTTCTGTCAGTACTTTAGTTTGTTCTTTGAGTAACCAAGACACTCATTACTAAGGCCCTGGCCGGTTGGCTCAGTGGTAGAGCATCGGCCTGATGTGCAGGAGTCCCGGGTTCAATTGCCGGCCAGGGCACACAGGAGAAGCGCCCATCTGCTTCTCCACCCCTCCCCCTCTCCTTCCTCTGTCTCTCTCTTCCCCTCCCGCAGCCGGGGCTCAATTGGAGCAAAGTTGGCCCGGGCACTGTGGCCTCTGCCTCAGGCACTAGAATGGCTCTGATTGTGGCAGAGCAACGCCCCAGATGGGCAGAGCATCGCCCCCTGGTGGGCATGCCAGGTGGATCCCGGTCGGGCACATGCGGGAGTCTGTCTGACTGCCTCCCCGTTTCCAACTTAAGCAAAATACAAAAATAAATAAATAAATAAATAAAAAGACACTCATTACTTTATTATAACATTTTTACTTATTTATTTTCATCTTTAAGAAGTCTGCTTAAATCAGGATGCTTTGATTTTAATAATAAAATAAATGCAGTCCAGATTTCATGTTCATGCCTCCTTGTTAGAGTAAGGTGGAGCTTCAGAGTTGCCATGCACTGGACTTAGCTCTTCCTCACTCTCTCTCATTGCCAACACTTCACACTTTCAAGGAAAGTGATATCATGGCCAACAAAAAGAAAGACCAAAGGGTGAAGTGGAGGAAAAAACTGGGTAAATTCAAAATGAAGACACTCCATATTAGATGGAGGAAAGAAAAGTGAAAAAGGAGCTAGTTTGCCTGTAAGAGACTAGCAAGTGAATTCCTCTGTTTTTATCCTACAAAACTAGGTTTCCTTAAATTGGCCTGTGCCAACTTCCTTTTTTATGGGAAGATTTTTTTTTTTATTGTCCAATGTTTTGGTGCCAGTTTTTGTAGCACACATTGAAGCTAAATTTTCAGCCAGTTAGCATATAATTTCTTTTAAAAGCCTAAATAGAATCTTTTTCATGTAAGGTAAAGCTTTTAAAACACAACACAAGCAAGAAGAGTAAATAGCTGTTACTCGTTTTCCATCTACCTGAGCAGTGTTTATGGCGGGGCTGGGTGTGTTAGCTGGAGTGCCCGGCCCAGCAGCAATGCAGGGCTCTCCTGCATCACTCTCGGGAGAGTGCGAGCCCATTTGTGTAAGACTGAGACTTTATCTTTGGAGGGGTGCGACTCTGTGTCAGCCCCCTCCCTCCTCTTCCGCTGACGCACCAGTCTCATCATGCTCTTGAAATTAAGAATCCATGCATGTAACACCAAAGGCTAAGAGATTCCTCTTTTGATATTTGTTCTCACCAAACCTATTGATCCTCCTCCTAATTACCTATCGTTTAGCTTTATAAAGTATTTTTATCTTGAGTTCTTCAAGCACTTTATGGGGATTATCTCCTTTTTCTTTGCAGTATTTCTAAGAGCAGAATGTATATTGTTCCTATTTAATAGTAGAGATAAAGGAGATGCTCCCCACTAGGTATCAAAAAATTTGGAGCAGGAAACAAAATGGTAACAAATTCACTGTTTAGGGTGGAGGTGAAATTTTTTTCAACACTATACAAGGTCAACACAAGTTTTTCCAGTTGCTTCTGTACCTGGAGCCTGAGTGGCATCTCTACCTTGACATCTTCTCTGACAGGTTTGCTTTGCTGGCGGGGGGAGGATGGAACATTTATGACATTTATGTTTTATTTTAAGACACAGACACTGAAGCAGAGAAGGGGAAAGTTATTTGCCTAAGAGGCAAAAATTACTCTTTATTGAATCTAGTTCTGCAATAGAAAACGATTAATGTCTATCCATGCTATGTGCTCCAGCTTTCTGTCAGTTATCTTTTCTTTCATATTATTTTTTAAAAATCTGTTATGATAGTCCTTAACTTTGAGATAAGTTGAACTAGATGTCAAAGGAAAGGGGAGTTTGAAAAGTGTGTAAATAGTGAAATGACTGACTCTTTGACCCTCAAAAGAAAAAGAAACAGTCATGCTTACAGGTTGAAAAGAATTGTTCAGGTGTATGATTCTGCAAGTATACAGACTTGCTATTAACACTAAAAAGTTTAATTACATTTCATTAAACTATATCAGCTTCACTTAATTGCTAAAAGGGGACTATGAAAGCAAAAGCAAAAATGCCTAATCTCTAGAAGCTAGGTTTTCCTCGATGCTTTGTAATATAAATGTGCCTGTGTGTATAATAAAATTCACACACTCCATCCGTCTCACCGGCTTTTAATAGAGGGGTCACCTGACTTCACCTAGAGCTGCCCCCCTCCGTTAGCCCAGGAAATCCTAAAGTGAGAGACAGGCGCTACAGAACACGGGTTCTGAGGCTTGGAGATGTAAATGACTCCTACTGAACGGAATCGCGTGAGGTTGCTGGTGGGGGTTGGTGAAAGAAAACGAGGGAGTGAGTGTAAGCGAGAGAGCCGAGAGGGAGAGAGAGGAAGGGAGGAGAGAGAGAGAGAGTAGTGCTGCATGCTTCATCTTTGAGAGGAGGGAAAACAAAAGACCTCAGCGGCAGTTTTATGTTGCCGTGTCTGGCTCAAAGAGGAAAATTCTAAGACATCCATGCTGAAAAATCAAAGCTCAGCTGAGACTACTTCTATCAAGAAAACTATATGATCTGAAAATGGGCTGGATCAGTACAGGTGGTTTGAGAAGACACTGACAGAGGACCATGGAAAGGTGGGAAGAGACAAGAGTCTTCTCTGCTTCCCTGGAACGGGGCTCCAGGTTAGTAAACTGAGCCTGACCCGCGTCTGCCTTAAATCTCTCTGTGTGTCTGTGTATGATTTCTATTCCTTATCTCCAAGCCCTCTGCTCCCCATCCCCTGGTTAGGCAGTGCCATATTCCCCCAGCTGTGAACCTAAACTTGATTTGACTCTCACTTCATTCACCAAATGCCTCTCGGTTGCTTGTGGAGCTTTTGTCTGATACAGCCGGTGGAGAGCCATCATGATGTCTCCTTCTGAGTCAGACTGTGTGCTTCAGCCCTAGATTGTCAGGTGGCTGTTTGGAGAATAGTTAGCATTTTGCTCCAGAAGGCTGCAAATGCATGATTACGTTATAATGAAATGTAAACAGCAAATATCTGCTGACTTGGCGTTTCTTTGTAATGTCAGAATAATTCAGAGCTCTCAGACGGCATTTGCCTTATCTTAATTTCCCACATAATTGAGTTCAAATATAATAAGTTTGAAATGGCACCCTACCAACAAAGGCACACACCAGGTATTCTGGCAGAGTATGTTTTACCTCCCACTGGAGACAAAGCTTAAAAAATTAATTTTCTTGGGACCTGGCTTGAAGAGGAAAGAAGCATGTCATCCTTAAAATAGACACAAAGCTGGGGGTTTTTTTATAAGTGGGTACAGATGTGTGTAAAACAAATACCTAATTTCTCTTGTCTCTTGGTGTGCAGATAGAGTGTCTTTTGTTCCAGCGTGTGTATTTTCCTGTGTTTTTACAAAGAAAGCATTGCCTGTGCTTCCGGGGTAGCAGACTTGTGTGCCCATTTGCCATTGTGCCCTGGCCCAGAACCTGCTCTATCCCGAAGTAAACTGCCCCAGGTATTAGGAAGCTGGAGGAGGGTGGGGAACAGTGGGGGTTTTTGTCCGTGCTTTTTAAATTTTTTTTTTGACTATTAGCTGAGAAGTGTCTAATTCACATTTTAAAAGGAAACAAGAGGAGGCATTTAGTTTAGAATAAGATGTAGATCTGTTCCATGCAATTGCCAAAGATTATATTGGGAAAGGTGCTCAAAGCATAGTGTATCAATCAGATTTGTACTGGACTCTAGGAAATGCTCTATGAGGGTGACTGGCTGGGTTCCTTTTGACCAAATTAAGATGCGCTCTGGCCGTGCACAAGCAGCTGTGAGCTGACATTTTCTTGTGAACCTCGTGAAAAATGGCTCCATAGCTCTCCTTCTGTCCTGAGGATGGTGTCTCTGAGTTGTTGAGCCTGTCCCCAATGTGATTTGCTCCTATGGCTGTTTTCTGATAGGGACGGACTGGCTCGTGGTTCCTTTCAGTTCGCCTGCCTTTTTAAATTTTGGCTTGAATACAGAGTGGGTGGTGACAGTTTTACTTCAAGTACAAACTACCCAGCAAGGCTAGCAGAAGATATTTTTCTGGCAATCACAGGTTTCCATTTTTAAAAGGGTAGATTGTATTTCTTTGGACATCATATAAAGCACTTTCTTGGTGTTGTTAAGTGTGCTAGTAAACAATTTCTCTAAAAAAAGATGCACGCATGTGTGACACATTCCATTTGGACTCTGCTCATGGGAAATGACAGGTAAAAACATAAGAATACTTGCCTGTCTTTCATCTCTGAAAAAATAAAGCTGCCCTTCTCTGTCTCACTGATTTTTTTTTCTGTTTTTGAATTGTGATCCATTGTGCAAATGAAAGGTCACATCCCAGAGTTAGAAGGCAGGGAGGGACCGTTCTCCTGTCCTGTCCGCCACATGTGCTTGTGAAGAATTCCTGAGCTGAGCAGGGTGGAGGTGCCCCAGCAGCTCCTTATCCAGGCTCTGGGTTCTGGAAGCTCCAGCCAGCACAGGCAGGATGCATTTGGGGAGAGAGCTGTGTGTCTGAGGGACCGGCTAAGAGCGTGTGTTGTTTGGGGAGATGTGAAATTGATTATTCTCTCTTTCACAGCATTCTAAGAGGATTGACTGAGTACAGACTAGGTGCAGGAGGAGGGGGGTGGGACTCGTCATATTTTAGAGGAGAGTACAACAGTGTCCGCTAGAGAGGACGTGAGGATGCAAAACATGCAATAATGTGGAAAGAGTAACTGTTCAAATTGTAGGATAGCTCTTCAAAACCTCAAGGCTTTACAAAACGGCATGGAGTCATCTCTACACTATGACAAGTAAGACTGCTAGGACATTAATTTAAACAGCATTAAAGACTGCTTCATAAGTGCACTAAATATCACACCCCTTACTTTATGGAACGGTGTCCTCAAAGGGTTTGTATCTTGGGCACTTTTATAAGGACGGGAGTTATGGCACAGATTTTCTTGGAGTCTGTTTGGAATAATACTGATAAAGCTAAGAGCCTACGAGGCAATAGGATTGGCCTCTTAAGTAGAGCAACGGAAATGGAACTTTAACACTGTGTGCAGATCTGATTACTGCTTCTATACGTGCAGACAATTTGACTGTAGTATAGAGTGTGCTTCGGGGAAATTGATACAATTTTTCTTGAACAATGAACAAGACAATAGATAATATAATAAAAACATGGATCTCAATGTTCATGAAAGGATTAGTAAGGTCACTCTTAAATATTGTCACTGACTACAGGTGAGGAGGTTTTACTCAGAGGAATTTCAGACGTCTAGAATGAAAGGATCATGTTCGTAAAACTAAAGGCACCAGCTGTTTTGGATGCTGGATGGTGCTGCTTTTAAACCAGATAATATTTATACACAGAAAAATCTTGAACCTTAGGAACTTCCCACCAATAAACTTTTGCTTTAAAAGCACCAAAATAACTATTATATAGAAACAGTTCATGTAGCAGGAGTCATAAGGGAGAACTGAGAAAGTCTAGGGCTAACACGAAATTTTTGCAATGAGGTGTGTGCCCTTGTGATCCTCAATATACCAATAAATTCTTAATGAGTGTTAAAAATAGAAAATCCACCCTGGCCGAGTAGCTCATTTGGTCAGAGTGTCGTCTCAATATGCCAAGGTTGCAGGTTCGATCCCCAATCAGGGCACATGTAAGAGTCAACTAATGAATGCATAAATATGTGAAACAATGTATTAAGATATCTCTCTCTCTCTCTCTCTGTCTCCCCCCTCACTTTTTCTTTCTAAAATAAATCAATAAATTAAGAAAATTAAAACTCCACATGTTGAAATAACAATATGTCTACATTCTTAAAACTTCAAGTCTGAAAAATAAAAAAAATTTTAAGAGTAAAATTAGTTATTCATAAGGTACTTGTGGCATAGAAAAGTTGAGCTATAACAATTAAGTTTCAGTAAAAGAAATTTTATCCTAACTGAATTATTCTTGAAGCATTTTGAACACAAAGCCTCTAATGCTCTGACAATATCTAAATAGTAATGGGCTGCTTTCTAACATCCATTTTCTCTTATCACTTAGAGAACTCTACTATCCTAAGTCCCATTTTCAATTTTTAAAAGCCTCACTAAGTGGCAAGGTGGCATTAAATACAGAGAGGCACGATAACAGCCTTGGAGTGTTCAATTTCAGGTCTGTTTCTCCTCTAGGTCCGCTGTGTCTTAGCCTGTCCTCACAGTCACTGCCTGGTCTCTGGCAATCTCACTTCTGAGACTTCAGGCGCTTACTCTGAAGAGAGTCGATTTCTGTAATATAGTTTGAAAAAATAAAGAAGAGCATTACTATTCAACTAACTTAGGTTGTGCCTTAAAAAAGGTTAGAACATTGTTATCATGTGGATTATGAGTCCAAGCAACTCATACCTATCAGAGATTAAAGCAGATATTAGATATATCAAGCATATCAGGGCTTATAAAATATACTAGGTATATATTACAAGGGTTAGTTCTTTTCCTATTTTCATTACCAGGATGGCTTTCCGTCAAATAAGCAATTTTTTTAAAGGCTGTGCATTCTTCCGTTTTCTCCCACAGATGGTTCGCCCAGTCTCCTAAACCACACAAAGAATACGTTTAATCCAATGAACATGATAGTAATACTGATTTTTAAATCTCCTAATCAAGGTGTTTGAAAATTTAACATTCACTCTCTAAAAGAACACAGTCACAGTAGCATTTTCCCTCCCTTTAAATTAATAAAGCAAAGCAAACTTTGGAGTCTTGCAGGAAATTAGCAGCGACGTGAACTATGAAATCGGAGGCTCACTGCCAGGCAGTCAGCCAGTGGAGGAGGAGAAGCAAGTCTAGTAGATGACTCTCATGGACGCATCGCAGGTGAGAAAGTGACCATATTAATAGGACCCCAGCTGAGATTCCAGGGCCAACTGCTCAACTTGCTTGCCTTTCTTTTGTCCTTGGAGCTACGACTGGAAAAATAATACATTTACTAAAAAGAGATCACCTTTGCTATAAGACCATCTCTGAGATAGACCAGTCCCACAGACATGTCAGGTACCTTTAATATCTTTTCAGCCTGAAGTTTCCATGACTTCTTTCTACCCAGCAACAGATCCCATATGACTTTGAAAGCCATTCAAAGTTTGTTTGGAATCAGGGATCTCGCCAGGCGCTGCCCACAAAGGCACAGGCACAGCATAATAGAGAAGAGACAAGAGATGAGAGCCTCCTCTGGCCCACAGCAGAGAATTGAGCTCTCCAGGTTCTTTTATCCAAAGGACCACAAATCCCAAATGCCAAGCTAAGGAACTGCGGACCAACTGTTGAAGGATTCTCAACCTTTGATTCATACAACCTTTTAAGAAGAGTCTTTCTTTTGGTTCTTAGAGAGCTTACTGTTTCCTTCCATCCACCTCAGGGCCTTGTCTCATGCTTCTGCTGCCAGAACACTGCTCTGCCCCCTTTGCTGGCTCCTATATTAGATTAGCTTTCTCTACCAAATATGCTCAAGGGCTCATTATTAGGCTTTCTCTTTTAACTGTTGGTTTTATATTGGTGTCATTATTTGGCTAATCATTCTGTCTGTTAGGAGGCAGGACCTTCTAAAGTTAGCGTCCAAATTCATTTTGCTCACAACAAACTCTCAGCTCTCAGATTGTGTTAACTCACATATTAGGAGTGCCCTAAATAATTGTTAAATAATTGAAAAAATGAATCAATGAATCCAGAGTCATCAGTACTAGTGAAAAGACAGAGTGTACCTGGGTTTGGCTCAACAAAGAACAATTCTCTTCATGGCTTAGCGACCGGTAATTCGGGCACCTGAGAGTTAACCTGTGCTAGAGTATTCTCAGGGTCTCCCTGTTGTCAAGGTTTTCCATCTGAGAAAGAACACTTAAGTGTCTCCTGTTGGGATATTTCAAAAAGAATTTCACTACCCCCATCAAAGTGTCCATGAGGCCAATCTTAGGGAGAGTTCTCTGTTATCCCTCTGAAGCATCTCCTTTTCTAAATCTACCCTCTCCTGCTCTCACAGTCCTTAGTTCTTTGCATTTAGGACTTTCTGGGTCTCATGTGACAGGTCTAACTAAGCTGCTAATGAGCTTGTGAGCTCAGAAAGCTTTCCTAAGATGTGAGCCCTTCAAGCAGTGTTTGTATTTTAGACAAAGCTGTCACAAAGTGATTAGCACTCTGCTTATTAATATGAGGGATTGTAAAGCTAAGTATAGTACGAAGCTTGCCTTTAGGGAGCTTACCTTTCCAGTTGTGGAGCTTAGACTTACAAGTAACGGTTGGCAATTACTCCAAGAGTATGTAATCAAGAACTATATTTGGTTGTGCAGGTTTTAATAAAACTAGGACATAAAGGAAAGGATTTGTAGAAGGGGGACTTCAAATGGACTATGACTGATAAAAAGTATGTCTTTAAATTATCAGAGAATAGGAATAAGAAAATTTTAACATTTTAGGAGAAACATGAATAAAAATATTCAAAGAGATTTAGTACAAGGTGTGCTTCTTGTAAGTCTTTACATAGGATACTGCTCATGTTTACTTTTACAAGTATAAAAGGCAAAAAAAATACCTTTTACTCAAGAATCATCAAGCTTTTATTTAGTCGAGCCATAACTGTGAGATCCTGAGAGTTAGGACTTAAACGCTGGAATTTACTTCCCATTATGCTTTGAAGTACTCTGTCTATCTCAGCATTTAGAACTAATCTCAGTGAAGTTTTCTGTCAGAGGTGCTTTTAAAGATTCTCTTAGCAGTATTGATCACTTTAATTGAGGTTTATTGAAAGCGCTCAGTATAGCTCTCTTGTGGTTCATGTTCTATAAATACATCATCATCTTATTGATATATTGGAGAGTTTTCATTTCATTGCTCTCAGCCTAACACCTTGTAGAAAACTTATGTTTCCACCAGAGCAGAAGGAGAAGACATTGTCTCCTGATCTACCATGAAACTGAAGCCACAGAACTGATTAAGAATCATTTCTAAGTGTGTTCTTAGCATTATAAGTCTGTTTCTTTCCTGTATTCACTTTGAAGGTTCTCTGTGGAAAATCCTGAAAAGAATGAACATAGCTATGAAGCCAGAAAATATCAAGCTGCATACATATAAAAAATAATAAGAGATTTGAAATAACTGATTTTGTAAGTAGGACAAGTAACCTATAACTAGCCTTTTTATGAAGTTATTGATATAAATGGTTTCTATTTTAGTGGTTGGGTTTTAGAAAAATCCAAGAGTTGTTACATCCTCTGATAAATGACTAGGTTTACTCTTTGGACTTCGCTTGTTTTGGTGGAGATATTGATCTCTCTAGGGTTGTTTAGAGTATATATCCTTTTAAAGAGTAGGTGACCCCTAATGACCCCTTGCCAGCTAACACTATAACAATGCTTTGTGAGTAAAACTGCATATAGAGTCCTTTTGGTGCCCTCACTGCTATAAAAGGAATAAAATGAAAATATAAATCATTCCTTTGAGTTATAGAGAGCCCCTTCTACACCCCTAGATGCATTACTCTTTCAATATGTGCTAAGACTGGGTTAAAGAGACACTTTAAAAATAAAATCTTTTGATCCTTTTTTATTTTAAAAGAGCAAACATAAAAAGAGGCTGATACTGGTTAGTAGTATATGAAATTCTGTTCTTAAGTGAGTCCCTGGGTTATGATAACTCATTCCCATTGTGCATGCAAGTCTTTGTATGGTGCTGCGTATGGTAACTTTTATTTTCTAATATATAGTTGCTACTCAGAGAAAAGCGATAGCTACTTCCATTTATCTAAGTCAGAGGAAAAAGAACTTGGTATTAACTATTACTATATCGATTAATAGTTCATGTCCCTCCAAACCTGAAAGAACATATTTAACTGTGACTGGTGAGTGGCAAGACTTTGATGAAGTTATCAGTTGTTCACTTCCCATGCTTTTCTGCTCCAGCCTACAGAATTCTCTGTCTCTGGGTTTGCCTGAATTATGGTCTACCATAGAAGCCTGGAGTTTTCTAATACTTGTCTCAATATCCATTAAAGCCAAATGTACCAAGTCATACTATGTTATTTCATGTCTATGAGTATCTGGGGCGTTTTGTTGTTTGGGATTTTTTGTTTGTTTGTTTTTGTTTTTATTGTTTGAAATGTTCTCTTTCAAATGGTCAAATGGTGCTAGTTAGAGACACCAGTATTCTGCTAAACATTCTCTGATCACTATTCCCCTGGTCCTAGGAAAAGTTCATTGCTCCTCATAACTAACTATACATATTCAGTCATACACATGAGTGAATGAGTGAGCTTTCTATTTACAATTCTATGTCTCCCATTAGAATACACTCTCCCAAAACAGAGTTGTTCTTTGATTATCTTCCATGTCCATTGACTAAAAGAGGACATAACACATAATTAGTAGATATTTTATACTCTTTTTGTCCACACTGTGGAAGGAGGAGTGTAATGTGTATAAGAAATAAAATAGTTAAAAATCTCCATTTACTTTAATCAGTTGTTTTTATAGTTTTTATTTACTAAAGCTGAAAAGAAATGTTAGTCATACTGAAAATCACTACATATTTTCTCCAAGAAACTATGAAATTAAATAGTCAAACATGAGCAATGAGAGGTAGAAGTAGAATTAAAGGAAATTGGGCTAAACACTTTGATACATAAAAAATTAACTCTAGATAAGGTCCATGAATCACCTAATATTTTTTATCCAAAATGATGTGGAGACCTCTTCATCAGCTCTCCTGTACATCTATCCGCTCTTGCAGTGAGGAGGCAAAGGACAGGTGCTCACCATTGCATTGAGGTTTGCTGCTCGGGTGTGGTTCATAGACCAATCACAGCAAAATCATCTGGGAGCTTATTAGAAGGTAAACTCTTGGGCTGCACCTCATCCTACAAAATCAGGATCTGAATATTTTAATAAGACCCTAAATGTTTTATTTCTGCATTAATATTAGAGAACACTATTGTAAAGAAACTTTCCATGAAGTTTTAGTCAGTTTTGAAGACAAATTGTGAATGTGGGAGGTTATTTTTTTTCTCAAGCTAAGGAATGGAAGCAATTCTTCCACCAGGTCGCCCATCTCTATGTGTCCTGGGAAACAGGGAAATGAGCCTTACTAAAAGCTAATATCTTTCTTCTTCTCTGTCTCAAATCAACTTCTATTATGTACACTGGAGAGCAATTAAGTGTGTAGCAGGAGAGACTAGAATTGAGTCTGGTCTCTGGCACATATTAGCCATATAAAGTTGGACAGATTCCTTAGGCTTTTTTTTTTACTCATTTTCTTCCTGTTTGGCACATATTAAACACTCAATGAATAAGCAGAAGCTATAGCTAAGATTGCCTTCCCTCAGTTTCCTAGGGATTCTTGGTGAAAGCAGAAATATATAAGCTCTTCAAATGTCATCCTGTAGGTGTTTGCCTCAGATGTCTCTTGGGAGTGGACACTGAGGATAAGTGGTTTGACTTCCTGCTACCTGATTTCAAAAGGACAAGCTATTGAACTTTCCTTGCTTCTCTCTCAGACACTTATATATTGAATAAAATACCCCTGGAGATACAGAGCAAAAGAAGAAACTCAAATTCTTGATATCATATTCCTTCTTCCAGTAAGAGAGTGTAGGACACTTCCCAATAAGATTGTCAGGGAAGGTTAGTATCAGAATTGCAGGGGAGAGTAGGCATCTTATTAGCTAAAATATAGAAAGAATTAAGCATGGGAGCAGAAGAATTAAAGTTCAGTTGCAGGCCTCTGACTCTAAGAACTGCTATTACAGGGTGATTCTTTTTTAATATCTTTTTAAAATATGTCTGTGGATATTTTAATATTGGAATTTCTTCACCATTATTCCATTGCATTGGACAATGTTAACTTAAAAATATTGCATAATGAAAAAAAAAACATACAGGTTATAAAACGCAGATGTTAATAGAAGAATTGTACAGAGAACTTCTGCAGAGAAATCTCTTTTATTTTCTTAAGGACCTAACTTGGAAAAAAATAAAGTGTTTATCTTAGAAAATAAGGAAAGTATTTGATAAAAAATATTTTGCACATAAACATTAAGATACTCAACCATTTTTCAATCTGCATATTATTTTATCATAGCAATATGAGAGAAAATAACAGGTGTTTGTTAATTAACAATTTTGTGTCATAATTTTATATTAATATTATTCTTTCTTACAACTAATGAGTTTACCACAATTTGACATTAATATCATTCTTTCTTACAACTAATGAGTTTATCACAATTTGACATTTAAATTTTCACATGAATTTAACATTGCCACATTAAATTTGCCATTTTACATTCACAACTAGAGAGAAAAATAAGAGCTACTAGTTAACTTTTTAAAATTCTCCATTTGGTTACACAAACTGTAAAAAATCAAATATAAAGTTTGTACCAATAGTCCTCTGAAAAAAATGTATCAACTTATAACTTCCATAAATTTAGCTGATTTTCTTGGTTTTAAATACAGTTCATTTAATCATTTTAGTACTATAAGTCTTAACCTAGATGAATTGTAATTAAAAAACAAAGTGAGCCATTGATCTTTATATTTTTATATAGATAATTTTAAGTAGGCTAAACTTTAAAATTTAAGTCTAAATATTAAAATATTCATAGTTTATTACTTTTATCATTTATGACCCTGGTATACTTGTGGTTACTTAATACTGAGAACTGTATTGTGCTACTTTCTTGAAGCTAATCTTTTTAAAGATTTTATTTTGACAATGACTCGAACTTGAATTCTATGGGTTAATGAGTGCCTTAAGCAAAGAGTCAATATCTACTATGTGACAGACTTTGGTCAAATGCTGAGGACACAGAGGTATCTGTGCTTATGAGAAGCTCATAATTTAGTGTGGGAGAAAGATATGTAAACAGTGATCCAAATGTGGCAGGTTCACTACCATAGTAAATATGAACACAGAAGAAGGAATAAATCATTCTTCCTGGTATAATGCAAGGCTTCACAGAGATGTGGAGAATCTGAGTAAGAGCTTAAACAATGACAATCACTCTTTCAGTTGTAGAAAGATGAAAGACCACTTTAAGCAGAAAAAACTATATTGATTGAGATGCATTAAAGAGCCTTATTTGCTCAGAAAATGATGGCACAATTAGCACAGATGTGGGGGCACCTAAGAGAATGAAGACAATGTAAACCTTTTGTAACAGGCAGGCTACTTGTGGCCACCTCCACAGTCAGGAAGCTATTTATATTTCTTCACACAGATGTACATGGCGTGATGTGTGTATCTAGTTTATAATAGGGAAAGAACTTTAGTATCCATCATTGTTCTCAAGGATGTCTAAGATCATACGGACATTTTCATGTGGAGAATAATCAAAGAGAAGGCTCGAAAAAAAACCCAGAATAATTTTAGGTGCAGTAAATCTTGTGCATATGAGACTTGTGTTGTTGGAAGCCATGCGTCGTATTTCTAAAATGGCCCATTTATTCATACCTCCAGTATTTACTGAATGCCTGCTATCTGCCAGACACTGTTCCAGGTGCTTGTGATACAGCAATAAAAACAGAAAAATGTCCTGTCTTTCCTGAGGGAGACCAGCATTACTAAAGACAACTCAGTAAATATGTAATATGTTAGATAACAATAACTACTAAGAGAAAAAAATGTAAGGAAGGGGAACATTAAATGTCCCAATTCGGGGCAAGAAGGAAAAGAAGGTTTTGGAAGTGAGGTCAGGGAAGACAAAACTAAAAAAAAATGACATAATGACATTAAATGAAGGCTTGATAGAAGTGAGAGAGCTATCCATGGAGTTTGAAAAATATAGCAACCCTTTTTTGTATATGTATTCATACTACATGTGCAATACTTATAGGTCATCAGAGAATCAGTCAGGTAGACAAGTACACATATCGTTCAGGAGTGAGGTCCATGGGGAAGTGTACATTTGGTGGTCAACTATTCAAATGTGTCAAATGCCACCTGTCTAATGGGATCATCTAAGGTCTGAGTATAGGAAGAAAAAAGCACTTTCCTGACTAAGCACTGGGGAGTGTTTCTAATAGTTGAAGAGAAGAGGGAATCAGCAAAAGAGCTTGAGGAGTCACAGCCAGAAAGAGAGGAAGAAAAAAAGGTGGAATATTGTTCTCTAAGGCAAAGGAAGAAGTGTTTCCAAGAGAGAATAGTCCGTGTCAGATGCTGCTCCTATGTAATGTAAGATGAGGATTCACTAATGTCCATGACTTTGATGACATGGAGAATTCAAGAGAGAGGAAATGGAGACAGAGTGCAGATAATTATTTTCTTTTTGTTTTTTACTGTAAAAAGAATGTGAGAAATAGGACAGTAACTGAAAGGGGAAAAGAGCCACGAAAAAAATTTTTTAAAAGATAAATATTTTAGCATGTTTATATTAAAGATAACAATTTATGAGAGAGGAGGAAATTGACATTTATGTAGAGAGAGGGAGGAGAATTTTAAATTATTTAAATAGGTGCCAGGTAGCGAATGAGACCTAGAGCACAAGTGTGGGGGCCTGGTTTTCCAGGAGCACGGCCATCCATTCGTGTCAGTGGGACCAAGGGAGCATGCAGAACGAGGCGTGTAGGGGCGGAGAGCCGGTAGTGGGAACTTGTCATTGCTTTCATCTGGTCATAGCAACTTCCCACCAAGAAGGAAGCATGATTATGGTGGAGGAAGTATCAGATTTTAAGGAGAAATGGGAAGTCAGCAAGTCTAGGAGAGTGGAAAAGGAGAGATCTAGAGAAATATGAAATGAGTGATGGGTAGCCCACTTGAAATTTGTGGTCATTTTCCTCTAGCCACATTGAGCATTGTGAGCATTGGGAAAAGACAGAGTTGAATTTAATTAGGGTTGTGTGTATGAACAAGAGGAGTGAGAGAGTCAAAATGAATGCATTAAAGTGACCTCAAAGATAAACTATAGCATTTAAGCTGGGTAGGGCAAAGGTGCTAAGAATGGAGTGAGGGACTATGACAGCTGGATGGGACCAGCAGGTTGCAGATTTCAGCTGGATGGAAGAGGGGCAAGTTGCTATTGTAGAGGAGAAGAATCCCATAGTTGTCTCTTTAGAAATATCTGATATCAGATTCTTCCACAATACTCTCAGGTGCTATGATGTTCCATGAAAATTGTCTTATTTTAAATATTACCCTCATTTTGTGCAAACATGACTGCCAAATGCATGTATTACTACCCATTCCCACTAATTGGGCTATTCTCCGAATAACTGGCAAAACGCAAGTGCTGATGTTGCAGCTGCTCCTCTGTTTCCAATTGCCTCAGGAGCAGAAAAAAACCCTAAAAAATTTACGAGTTAATGACAGAGTAAGCAGTTGTTTAGAGTGTATAATTATGAATCTATACCATTGATGTTACCAGACTGATGCTTGGGTTTACTTCAGCTTTGATAGAAGTACTTCAGTCTTAACAATTATAGTGGCAAATAATTAATGAATCCAGACTTGGATTTCCACTGGGCTGGCTGGAACTGTGACCTCCTGCCCAACACTTGCCAGTCTTTTCCTTGAGGAAACTGGGCTCCCTTCTCACACCCTCCTTTGGCTAGCAAGTAAAAGGGATCCTTGGGTTACAACACAGTTCTCTTTCTACAACAGTGGTATAACCCAAATTTTTATGTAAGTCAAAACACAACCTAGCCTAAGTCACTTACCTATCCTAACACAGTTGTAAAATCATAATCTAGAAGATAGATACACAACTAAGTCACAGAAAAAGGAAAAGAACATAAATATACTGTACTGTACACTGTACTGTATAGTACAGAAAAAAAGACAAAAAATGAGTGTAAGAAATAATTCCTTACCTTTATTCCTGTGGTTGGAATAAAGGTGGAAGAGTGTGACCTATTGGGAGGAGGAAGCTGGAGAGGCAGGAGAACCTGCAGAAGGTGCTGGAGATACTGGGTCAAGTGAATCAGGATTAACCAAGGAACGTGCAGGAGACGCTGGAGATGAGTCTACCTGTGCTACAGGTGTTTCATCTCAGGAAGCAGCTAATGTAGAGGCTACAGGATCTGTTGCAGGCCTCTCTCCCTTCTTAAATAATTGTTCCAAGCTAGTCTGGAAGGTTGATGACTTCTTATCTTCTAAAATCTGCCTATAGCACTGCAAGGCATCCATAACAGCTCTGTAGACCTCACTGAATCTGTCTTCACTGAGGTCTTCAGCCTGACATTTCTCCAACCCATCCTCTGCCATAGGAAAACCTCTGCCAAACCCTTGTTAGTAAATCTCTTGGGTTCTGGGGTTTCTATCTCTTCCTCTTCAATCAGGTGCTTCCCCAGCTGAATGAGGTCCTCAGCAGACAGCTCCTCTCCATGTGATGCCAGTAGCTCTGTGGCATCTGTCATGATGGCTTCCCTCTTCTTTGAAGCACTGCCATCTGAAGACTCTGACTTTAGTTTAGGAGCCATGATAATGGCCAAAAAGTCACCGAACAAAGCAACACAAACTGAACACTGCACTTTCAGCAGTCCAGAATGGCGTAGGTGAGCATGCTGGGGAACACCAGTTTCCTCACTCACAGGGCGCGTTGCTGCGTATTCTTCCACTGCAAAGAACCAAACTCATTCACCATGTAGTCTGTAAGTAGGACCCTAACTGCATAAACCAAAACATTCTTGTCTCAATTTTTAAAATTACTTTTGAGTGAGCAGCGTAAACTAAAAACTTTGTATGTCAAGACTGTCGTAACTCAAGGACCCCCTAAACATCCATCTGACAGATCTCATTGGGAGACATGTTTCTCTTCTGCCTGAGACCCGAGGATGCTAGGCCATTTTCTTCCTTAAAAACCGAACCTGGGTACACTAAGTTGCATCACATTTGTTTCTGAGAATCTTGATTGTGATTAGGAATAATATGGCATTTTGGGTAATAAACAAAAGGAATAAAACACAATATTTTAAAAAATGTCATCCATCATTTTTGGTGACAGTGACCCAGCTTTCTCCAAGTAGACCAATTCTGAGCTAAAAAATTAATACCAGGTGTTTAGTATATATTGACTTGTCAACCATGTAGAATTGTGATTGTGGAAAGGAACAAGCCCAAATCCTGCAATGTCCACAGTGCAAGGTTTGGCTATAGGACAAAGCAATATACTTTATGTAATTCTTAGATTTTTGCTAAAGCCCAACTTGTTTGTTGAGCTGTGGGAAACAAACATTTGGATGACCAAAGAAGGGTAGTTACACTTCAAAATTTTACTTCAAACTATCGAACTTTGTAATATGGTACTCATATTCATGTTATAACCAGGTATTAACAAATTCCACCAAACCTGTCATCAGCTGAAGCCAGAAATTATTTTATCAAATCAATAGGTAAATTTCTATACACTATTTGTGAATCATACCTTCAGAGATGTTTGTTTGTTGTGTAAATGTACACGCCTTTTATCATGAAGAAACACAATAGGCCCCAAACTGTCATTTTTGTGATCACATATTCTGGGTGCTCTCTTCTCTTTATTCAAATGTATATTAAAAGCCTGTGGCCTACAGATTCTTTGAAACGTGCTTAAAAGTAAAACCAAACAAATATTTTCATACAATTCAACTTTCCTATTACAAATATAACAAACATTAAACTATCCTTTAATATAATGGAATATTTGAAACTCTCTAGTACATGTTTTTACAAGACAAACGAAAGTCCTGGCCAGCTAGTTCAGTAGGTTGGAACCAAACACCAGGGCTGCAGGTTTGACCCCCAGTCAGGGCACATACAGGAAGTGATCAATAAAAGCATAACTAAGTGGACTAACAGATGAATTCTCTCTCTCTCTCTCTCTCTCTCTCTCTCTCTCTCTCTGTCTCTATCTCTCTCTTTCTCCCTTCCTCTCTCTCTCTCTCTAAAATTGATCAATTAAAAAGCAACTAAATAAATGAAAAACAAAGGGACTAAATGATTTTTGGAAGCTGCCATATCTAGGTTACCACCAAGGGCTGAACTAGAATCCAGATTCCTAAATTCTTGTTTTCTTTGCTTCCCCCACACACTTACAAAAAGTTTTTCTTGAGCTCAGAATCATTTAGTATCTTCCCCAGTATGATAAATTCTTAACCTTTTATAAAAGGGCACTATTAAACCTCCAGTCTTCAAATGCTCTGCTAACTTAAGTAATAGGATGTTGAACATAGTATAAATGATATTACATTGGCCTGCAAAGGTTGAATTTCAGCACATGTAAAAGCAAATTTTGAGACTTATAATACATTTTTCATAATAGAGAACATTAATCAAGGTGTATAAAGGCATGTTAGAGTAATGAGGGGCATTAAAGCAAGTAACTTGGTAACTCCAAGAGAAGTGAACGTCCTCACTTAAGTTAAGCTGATCTGAAATATCAGGGTATTTGCCTTCATTCTTTGGTTTGTTTAAATTTGTTTTAAAAAGAGCTCTGGCCAGATAGCTCAGTCGGTTAGAGTGTCATCTCGGTACACCAAGGTTGCAGGTTTGATACCTGGTCAGGGCACATACAGGAATCAATCAATGAATACATGAATGGGTGGAACAACAAATCGATGTTTCTCTCTCTCTCTCTCGCTCTTTCTTTCTCTTTTCTTCCTCACTTCCACTCTTCTCTAAAAATCAATAAATAAAAAAAGTTATTTTTATTTGTTTAAAAAAAGTGTATAGTGAAGGAAGCTGACATGGGCAATGGTTAGTTTGAAAGTTATTTTAATCTATTTTAGTGAATCACTTAGAATTTACATTCAAACATAAAGTCTAATTTTTCCTATTAATTTCACAAGAGATGGTCTTTATATTGATTGCCCGATGTTTTGTATATCCAAGAAGCCAAAGGAGTGCAACAGGCACTACTCAACATGATTTCAGCTCCATGTGAAATGGTCAGCAAGTCCACGCACCGCTTTACAGTGGACGTCTGAAGTATCATTAGGTTTCTTTGAGTTTATTATCAACGGCTATTTTATTGTTAACTTCCAGTTTTATTTTTATATTCACCTGCATTCACCATTTTGTGTGCTCTTCCTCTTTTCCTAAATATCCAAATTTCCATCAGGTATCAGTTTCCTTTGGCTGAGAAGTTTTCTTTACCATTTCTTATAGTATGGATCTGCATACTTCATGTGAGGGTTTTACCAAGTTTTTGTTTTTTAGAAAACATCTTTATTTCACCTTCAGTCTTAAAGGGATCTTTCTATTAGATATGAAATTCTCATTGGACAGTCTTTTCCTGTCAGCGTCCTTTGAGTTTTAGCCTCTGTTGATTCTAAGGAGCAGTTAGCTGTCATCTGTAACCTCATTCTCTTATGTGTTAGTTTCATTTTATCTGACTGCTTTCAAATTGTGTCTCTTATTTTAGGGTTTTCAACTGTTTGAGTATGATTTGAATTTAAAAATACTTTTCTTGATGTTTTCTCAATTGCTTAAATCTGTAAACTTGTATTCTTACCAAATTGGAGAAAATTTTGACTATTATTTTAATATTTGAAAATATTTTTTCTCCTGTTCTTTTTTCTCCTCCAATAGCCAATGATACGTGTTATACCTTTTAATGTTGTACTACAAATCACAGAGGTTCTGTTTATTTCTCTTTTTACATTTATTTCTTTTAATATTTTTATTCTCATGATTTCAAATTGAATAACTTCTATCAGTCCACTTTAACTTTATTGATTCTAATTCTTTGGTCTGTTTTCTCTAATCTGCTTTAAAACCTAGCAGTAAATATTTTCTTTCAGATAATATTGAACTCTTTTTTTTCTTTTTCTTTAATTCTTAGTTTTCATTCTTCTGCTGAGATTTCCTGTCTGTTCACTAATATTATTATTTTACTTTATGTCCTTAAACATATTTATAATGTCCATTTTAATATAATTACCAGCTAATTCCATCATATGGGCCATCCTGTTGTAATGCTTTTTTTTTGTCTTTTATTTATGAATAAGGGTGACTTTTTCTTGTTTCTTCTTATCACTAATTGTATACTAGACGTTATTCTGCTTTCTGCTTCATTCTTCTGAAAAGTGTTTATTTTTGTTTTAATAGGTTGTTAATTCTGCTGAAGTTTCAAACTGTATTACATGTTCCAAAGCAGACATAGTCACACTCTGTCTTGAATAGAGCAAGTGAGCAGCTGCTTAAATGTGTTTAATCTTTACAGCTTTAACCAGGCTGCATGGACTCTGCCCTGATACAGGTAGTTCACAAATCAGTCAATTTGAGCAGAATTTGAAGCTTTCTGATGTGACTGTTGTGACTGTTCCCTTTCCCAGTGAGAAAGAGGCAAAGGGACTTTGGCAGCTAGGAGATAGCCTGGAACTAACAGGTCAACTTTGTGTAGCTGGAGTTAGACAGGCACTCACTACAGGCTATAGTTTTCTACTGTTTAAGATTTTTTTAAAAATCTCACAATACAGATATCAGATAGAGTTATTCTATAACCATGATGAATCAAGACAAAAACAGATTAAAAACAAGAAAATTGTCCAATCCATAAAAATGACTAACCTCTCCTCTGTGACTAATAAAAGTGCTGCTTAACTAGCAGTCTTAAGAAACGTAGAATTGCCTCCACATCTTCCTAACAGCATCAAACTTGGAGCAAAACTCAGCTTTCTGGAATAGTCCCTAAAAGAACTAAACACAAGCCCAAATTCTAGAATACGTGAGAGGACACTCATGGTTCCCCATGGTGTGTGTTCTCACATCTGAGTTGGTAAAGCCAATATTGTTCATCAGGTGCTCTCTTTGACCTTTGTTTGAAGGGGAATGGCACAGAATTTTCTTTCATTTCCCAGGACCTGTAGTACCCTCTAAACTGACCTCTGACTTCAAGCCATAAGGCAAGAGAACTATCCAACTTCTAGTCACTCTACACCACCATGTGTGTTCTTCCCTGAAGCAGAAAGCAGTAGGAATACTGGGAAACTCACTAGTACCATTCTTCTTTTCTAATTTCTGCCTACTTTTGGTAGCTTCCTAATGCCTTCAGAAAGTCTTTTACTGTAGTTTTTCCAGAAGTTATAACTGTTATCTCCAAGAAGTTGTTCTGGCCCTGGCCGGTTGGCTCAGCGGTAGAGCGTCGGCCTAGCGTGCGGAGGACCCGGGTTCGATTCCCGGCCAGAGCACACAGGAGAGGCGCACATTTGCTTCTCCACCCCTCCGCCGCACTCTCCTCTCTGTCTCTCTCTTCCCCTCCCGCAGCCAAGGCTCCATTGGAGCAAAGATGGCCCGGGCGCTGGGGATGGCTCTGTGGCCTCTGCCCCAGGCGCTGGAGTGGCTCTGGTCGCAATACGGCGACGCCCAGGATGGGCAGAGCATCGCCCCCTGATGGGCAGAGCGTCGCCCCATGGTGGGCGTGCCGGGTGGATCCCGGTCGGGCGCATGCGGGAGTCTGTCTGACTGTCTCTCCCTGTTTCCAGCTTCAGAAAAGTGAAAAAAAAAAAAAAAAAAAAAGTTGTTCTGATATGAATTACATTACCTATATCAAAGAAGAAATTCTGGTTTTTTTGTTATTAGAAAATATTATTTTGTATCTTGTAATCTATTTTCATTTTGGGCAATTTGTTATGATATCACAACTTAGTAGTGTACATTGTATTTTATTGTAGTAAATAAGCATATAGTTGTAATTGTTAAATGAGTAAAGTAATCTAACTTGGAAACTTGAGAGAGCTAAATACATCATTTAGTGTGAGACTTGTTAGACCTTCACCATCCTTTTTTGGTAGGAATCAAAAGACTTACTCAAACATTATAATTCCAAGAGTTTGTCCATTTCCAGGTCTAATTTTAGAAATAATATAAAATTATCATGGACAGAGATTATTTTAATAAATATATTGATCTGACCTATAAATATATTGCTAAAATATATAATTGAAATAATTTGTAGCCAGTGCTTTGGGGAAAATAATTTGTCACTGAAGCCAAATGATATCTTGAAATTGAACTTGATGTAAACATTAATTTTTCAAGCTTTTTACTAAGCTTTGTATTTAACTGTTATGTATCAAGGAACAAGCACTGTTTTATTTCTCATGGGAATTAGGGACTCTAGAAGCACATTCTATTTCTCTATCATTTAAAGTCCTATGCATTTCTCCTTTGGGGTATATTGTTCTGGGTTTTGTCTGGAAAGACAAGCTTTAACATTATTTACATTTAGAATCTCTCCTAGTATAGTTGATGTGTACCATACATCATTCTTCACCTAGATTAAGACATGAGATTTAGAACTACTTTTGTGTTTCTTTGGCCATTGTGTTATACTGATGTGTTGTAAAATTTAAATGATTTGTTATTATGTCTGCCTTATGTCAGTATAGACATTTTTAGGAAACTTTTTTGGAACTGTGGATAGTATTGCATTGGTAAGAACCAACAATTAATACTACACTTGTCCTCCAAGCCCCCATACCCCCCCATTACCATCACATCCTTGCCCTCCAACCCTCTTGCCCCCCAAACCCCCCCCCCCCGTACTCTTATGGTTTCCTTAGCCTACTGTCTTGTTTCCGGATGGCATATTACCTTCTCCCATACTGTATATTTAAACTGTATTTACTTATATTTATTGTTTATGTTATGCTAATTATGTATGTTGTCTGACTCCTACTACTAGAATTCAGGGTCCACAAGGGAAGTGATATTCAGCAGTTTTGTTCACTAAAGTCATCTCATGAGTCTAGAATAGTATTTGTCATGTAAATTTTTCTCTATATATATTAAATAAATAAATAAATAAATAGAAATAGTTTATATAAAACAAGTGTTTCTAGACTACTACTATAGTCCTTCTACATCCTGATTTGGAGGATATAGTAGGAGGACTCCCTGCCTCCTTCCTGTCCCTTCCACTTAAGTTATCTGTCGAAGTCATCTACATAAAGCACAACCCATATCTTTTTAAGTTTTTCTTTAAAAATTGTTAACATCTCCCCAGTGTCATTAAAATGAAATCCAAACTCATCTGAGGCCTTCTGCAGCCCACCCCTATTCTGACAACAACTTCATCAATCAACACTCGCATTATGCTTTAGCTTTTTCTGATGTGATCTTTGGGCATGCTTTCTCCTTGCTTCATTTAAATGTCTTCCTTGTGCTGTGGCCTACTATCCTGATTGCCTCGGTTCAAATGTGACTGCATTCCGGCCCTGGCCTGTAGGCTCAGCAGTAGAGCATCAGCCAGGCCTGTGGAAGTCCCAGGTTCAATTCCCGACCAGGGCACATAGGAAAAGCACTCATCTGCTTCTCCACCCTTCCCCCATTCCTTCTCTCTATATCTCTCTTCCTCCTACAGCCAAGCCTCCATCCTTCTCTCTGTCTCTCTCTTCCTCTTCTGCAGTCGAGGCTCCATTGGAGCAAAGTTGGTTTGGGCACTGAGGATGACTCTATGGCCTTGGCCTCAGGTGCTGGAATGGCTCCAGTGACAGCAGAGCATCGCCCCCTGTAGGACATGCCAGGTGGATCCTGGTCAGGTGCATGCGGGAGTCTGTCTGTCTACCTTCCCCCTGTTTCTCACTTTGGGGGAAAAAAGTGACTGCATTCCCCATCCTCCTTACTCAGCTATATTTTTCTCTATTGCACTTATCATCTGCCAATGTACCATATAATTTACCTACTTACTATATTTTTATTCCCATTTACTCTCCAGAACATAAGTTCCATGAGAACAAAGGTTTGTGCTTATTAAATTCTCTGTAATATCCCCAGTGTTTAGAATAGGGCTCTAACTCCACAGCACAGACATTTTTCTCTTCCACTTACATCTCCCATCCCTGAACTGTATGTATCTAAATCCTACTTATTTGCCAAGGCCTTGCTTAAATGCCAGCTCTTCTGAAAAACTTCGCTGCTCTTCTGACCTCAGGTGTAGACACTCTCTCCTCTGACACTGATAGCATTTAACCAAAACTGTTTTCATATCACTGAACAAAATGTATTATTGCTTGTATTTTGGTATTTTATGTGCATGTCTTATTTTTCCTACAACTCTGAAGAACAGGTTCTATCACTAACATATTTACAATCTCAGTAGTACCTAGTTCTGTATGTACATAGTAAATGCTTGATAATAACATGGATGGACCTTGATAACATTATATGGAGTGAAATAAGTAAATCAGAAAAAACTAAGAACTATATGAATCCATACATAGATGGGACATAAAAATGAGACTCAGAGACATGGACAAGAATGTGATGGTAACAGGGGGTAGTGTGGGGGGGCATGGGGCAAGAAAGGAGAGGGGTAGGGTGGGGGAGGGGAGGGGCACAAAGGAAACCAGATAGAAGGTGACGGAAGACAATTTGACTTTGGGTGAGGGGTATGCATTATAATCAAATGTCAAAATTATCTGGAGAAGTTTTCTCTCAACATATGTACCCTGATTTATCAATGTCACTGCATTAAATTTAAAAATAATTTAAAAATGTTAAAAAAGTAAAAAAATAATGTGTTGAATAAATAGCCACATGAATATGCTTAGCACTGTCTACCCAAATATAGAAACAAGAGTTTTGAATTATGCAAAACCCCTATGAAAAGGAATTTTAATTTTGAACTTGATTATTTGGGGAAAAAATTGAATCATATCTGAAACTGAATGGACTGAAAATACCCAATAAGAACAAAATATATTTGATATATTTTATTTCACATTCAGAGCCTTGACTAAGTTCTACTGTTGGCTCTTTCACTTCCCAGAAATGTTCATCTTTAAAGCATTTCTGCCTCACAAATTATTAATTCACAAACTAATGCCCTGTCAAGTTACCTAGAATAGAATTGTTTCATAATATAATTTATAATAGAATTAAAAAAATATAATTAAAGACACAAAGAACATGGGATTGCTATCAAACAATGTACGTAGATTTACTATCATTTCAGTGCTCCACTTTTCCATAATGTGACTTGGCATTAATTAATTACTTTGTATTCAGTAAGATTGAGGGGAATGCTAAAGCAGTGCTACAAAAGATCATAGGACTGAAAGTAAATTTGAGGACGTTCTTACCTCTCTGTCTTTATTCTGGAATTTCAGACAAAAGCCTCAATCTCTGGATTATATTGATTTTACCACCTTACCTTGCATATGAAATTTCTATAAGTTAATAGTTCAATATTTGTCATCCTGGCTTCAAGAAGGGATGGTTTTTTTAATTTTTTTTTTTTTATTAAGTGAGAGACGGGAGCAGGGAGGCAGAGACAGACTCCTGCATGTGCCCTGACCAGCATCTACCTGACAAGCCCCCGACAGGGCGATCCTCTAACCATCTGGAGCCGCTGCTCTGTTGCAAGGCAAGCAAGTTGTTTTGGCACCTAAGGAGAGGCCATAGAGCCATTGTCAGTGCCTGGGACCAAGTTCCATTGTCAGTGCCTGGGACCAAGTTCCATTGTCAGTGCCTGGGGCCAAGTTGCTGGGACCATTCAAACCATGGCTGAGGGATGGAAAGAGAGAGAGAAAGAGAAAAAGAAAAGAGAGAGAGAAAGGAGGGGTGGAGAAGCAGATGGTCACTTCCCCTGTGTGCCCTGATTAGAAATCGAACCCAGGACTTCTACATGCCAGGCCAACGTTCTACTGCTGAGCTAACTGGCCAGGGCTGGGATATTTTTTAATAGTTGTTTTTAACCCCCTGTTCTCCTCCTCCTGCTCTAAATATACAATGGAGGAGTATTTTCAAAGTAATTATAACTGGGACCCACTCACTGGAAAACTAATACCTGGTATATTCTAATTCTTGAGGCTAGTTAAAAGCTAGTGTTGAAGGAACTTATAACTGATGGAATTGCGCTCAAATTTTAAATGAATGTGTCTCAGGGCATGATTGATATTGAGCACGTATAGCATCATGAAATTCTAAATTGCACCAGTTGAGTAGCCATATGGTGAGATGCAGTAAAATTTCTTTTCAAACTTTTCATGTAAAATCTTAAAATCTTGGCTTAGAACAAGAGTTTAATCTTTTTCCACCTGTTTCCATGTTGCTGTAAGCCTTTGGCAGGAAACCAGGCCCTGTGCTAACTTCCAGGGACACATACTCATTCTTGACTCCCTCAGCTGCGTACCCAGCCCAGTTCAGCACCCCGCCCAGCTCAGCACCCAGCCCAGCTCAGCACCCCGCCCAGCTCAGCACCCCGCCCAGCTCAGCACCCAGCTCAGCACCCCGCCCAGCTCAGCCACCCCCGCCCAGCTCAGCACCCCGCCCAGCTCAGCACCCCTCCCAGCTCAGCACCCAGCCCAGCTCAGCCACCCCCGCCCAGCTCAGCCACCCCCGCCCAGCTCAGCACCCCGCCCAGCTCAGCACCCAGCCCAGCTCAGCACCCCGCCCAGCTCAGCACCCCTCCCAGCTCAGCCACCCAGCCCAGCTCAGCACCCCGCCCAGCTCAGCCACCCAGCTCAGCTCAGCACCCCGCCCAGCTCAGCACCCCGCCCAGCTCAGCCACCCAGCCCAGCTCAGCACCCCGCCCAGCTCAGCACCCAGCCCAGCTCAGCCACCCCGCCCAGCTCAGCACCCGGCCCAGCTCAGCACCCCGCCCAGCTCAGCACCCCGCCCAGCTCAGCACCCAGCCCAGCTCAGCACCCCGCCCAGCTCAGCACCCGGCCCAGCTCAGCACCCCGCCCAGCTCAGCACCCAGCTCAGCACCCCGCCCAGCTCAGCACCCAGCTCAGCCACCACGACGCAACTGTGCTCAGAGCAGACCAAACCGACTAGCGAGATCAGGGTCGGGATGCTGTGGAGAGACTGCCAGGTAGAGCTGTTCCTAGGACTGTGGACTCCTTGATTCCAGAATTTATTGAGGACCAGTATCGCAATATTTTACAAACAGCAAATTAGATATCCCTGCACTATCCTTTATTAGAGAACGCTTTCTTCCTCCAGTTTAGTCTTTTTCTCTCTGCTATTGCCAATCCCTTGTTCTTCATGGACTCAGTTTCTAAGAATTTTTATCAATCATTTGATTCCTATAATGACTGGCATACAGTGGTTTTCAATAAATATTTATCGGGTATATGAGTAAACATGAATATTCAATAAATAATTAAAATGATGAATTTCCTTTATGACCCCTTATACTACTTTAGATCCAAAATGAATATCTGTTAGTAAGATAATACTATTTCCTAGTTTAGCTTAGGATTTAGGGAATCACTGTATAAAATCTCATTATTTAATCTTCTTAGAGAGAAATCAGTAGTAGTACCAGGTCAGGATTAAAAAGGTAGTTTTTTGCCAGTGGTACAAGCCATGTATAAGCCATGAGAATTCTTCTGAAAATCAGGAAGACTGCCCAGTTCGAGCTCAGTGGACGTCACCGTCACCTGACGCTGCCTGCCTGGCTGTGAGGCTCGAGTGCTCTGGGTTCATTTCCTCTCATCTGTCATTTGAATTCCCTCTGTGACATTTGAAAGGTCTTAGAAATTGATCAGTGGTCTTTAAACCATAATGATCGAGAGTGGCAAAATAAAACACAATGATATATGATTCTTATTTTCTCTTTTATTGTAATCAGGAAAAATTAGGTTGTTCCATGCCAGATTATAATTTATCCAATTGTGTCTTCTTTAGTGAAAGAGGAGAGAATTAGGGGTGTAGAGTGGGGCAAAATGAGGCAGAGAATTAATGTGCCTTATATAAAATCCAAAAACCATCAGACTAAATCAAAACGAAATAGAACATTAAAACCTGTACTTTGGAACAACGTGCGTTAAAAACAAATTGAGGTGCTAGTTGCATGGAAGAAAATCCAAATGCAAAGGCGGAAAAGACAGCTATAAAATGTATATTGGTTGGCTGCAGTTCTGCCCATGAAGCACTAGCTGGCATTAGTGTGAAATTTAAATTCACTTCTGTGCTGGTGATTGCCTCTTTGGAGCTCATTAAACATTCTTCGGCACCAAATTTTAGACTGAGTAAAGCCATAGAGCATGATCCAGGCAAAAATTAACCTTAGGGTCTGCTAGCTATGTAAGTAAACGTGTAAGAAGTTGATATTTTGTCCTGGAAGAAGATTCTCAGAAAGGATGGAGCTTGTGGGGAGGGAGTTTAGAGTTTGAATCTTACAGCTGGATCTGAAGCCAATAGCACTATGGGGCTTTGACTATATTAGCATTACCCTCTTTGGGGTTGCATGCTAATGTTTTGAGCTTCATCATTTCAGTTTCTGTTTGAGAGCTGAATCTCCAAAAACTTTAAGTGACAATGACAGTCTACAAAATTGCTCTTTGAGAACAATTAAACAAAGTCAGAAGGCATGTAATAATTTTAGCAGTGGATAAAAGGGATCATTTAACAATGACAGAGTGAAGCTCATAGTTTTTGAAATTGTTTCAACAGATCTGATTGATGTGACAAGATTGAGATGATGGTTGGTTTCTACAGGCTAGCTCAGCCCAAATGGTATGTGCAGGGAATATTGCTGATATAAAGTGTATGAACTTAGGAACTACAAGGAAGTACTCTTAACAAGAAAGTGTTTTATTTCTGTTCAACGGGTGACTGCAGAAGAGATACATTGAAAATCATGTTAAATGACAGCACTATGCACTAATAAAGTAGAATAGAGAGATAAAGCAATATTAAAAAAGAGTAGAATATTAAGCAAACAAATTTCTAGGTATCAAAGTAATGTTGGTAGTCACTTCTTAAAATGAGGGAGTTAGGAAGTGGTAATTAATAATAAAATGAATATAGACAAGAAGAAATAACACCAATTACATGGACAACTTGTTCTTATTACCAATGATCTGATTGATTATGATTAACTACCAATTCTGAGCCTGATTCATTCATTAACTCTTAGGCGTACAGGCCTTGGGAGCAGAATATTGAATAAGGTACAAGTTCCCAAATCCTCTGGAAAGAAAGTTTCTTTATACCATCAGCTATATGTTAATTAATAGGAAACACACATCATGATTGCTGTGGTATGTGGAGAATGTGTCACATAGGTTTCAAGAAGCCACAGGACAGAAGAGGGAGAGTGAAAGATTGGGAACAGAAGGCTCTCCTCATCTGCAAGGGGCAGGGACTTTGCCCTGTTCTCTCATCTTTGATCACTAGATCTTTCCATTAGTACTAGGGGAAACACAATCAAACAGGTTGAGGTTCAAGTCTGAGCTCCAGCACTCAGCAGCCATGGGGATTTTGCAGTGATCTTTACTCTGTTTGAGCTTCATTTACTATATGTAAACTGGGTCTGCAATAACAAACTAATAGGGTTGTTAGGTAGTGTGCATGAGAAGAAGGAGCACAGTTAAAGCCCTGGGGCTTTAATCAGAGAGTCTGGGTTTTCATCTTGGCTTAACTGCTCACAAGTTGGTTGACTTTGTGCTTTGCTTCCTCCTGGGTCACATGTGGACAATATAAGTGTCTTGCTTCTGAGTCCTAGTGATGATTAAATATGTTAATGTATGCTAAACACCAGAGTGGTCCTGGAATATGAGAAGCTACATTAACTCTAATTATCAGTAGGAAAGTGCCTGGGAAAAAATACATTTACATTTGCAATAACAGGAGGCTACTATTATTATGGATATTTTGCTATTAGCCCCTATCCAGAAGGACTGCTTCTATCACTAAATTGCTTTCAAGTTTTATATCTAGTTCACTCCTAAGTTTAGGAAGGAGCATTCTCTCCTTGCAGATACTAAAAATTACTTAACATAAGAAATTTGAGTCATTAAGCACAAATTCATAATGGCAGAGACTTTTTTCATTGAGTTAGACTCCTCATGCAAAATTACTAGCAGCCATAATTTCATATAAATCACAATAAGCAAAAACACCAAATTAATGGGAACATTTTCTATGGTAGGTAGAACCAGTAGGTAATGAAGGAAATAATATTATGTTGAAATATTTAAAAATCTTAATTCATAATCTACAAAATGAGTCAGCCAGACTAACAAGAAAATTTGCAAACGACACTAAATATGGGATGCCTATGAAATGCCAGTAAAAACAGAAATTAGCCTGTGACGTAAGAAAAAGAGGAGAAAAGACAACACAATTTCAATGAGGTGTAAGTTCAAGATAAATGAACAAGGATGTGACTGCTATTCAAATAAGAAGAAATTTGGTATGACAATATTTTACCTTTAAAAAATTGACATGGGGGAAAATTTGTCTCTATTGTAAGGAAATTTTCTAACCAAAAAAGGATATCAGATTTTATGATCTGTTGAAAACACATTTCAATTATTGTTTGTTTTAGTCATGTTAAAAATAAAATATTGTTGATTTAAAAGAAAGAAAAGTGTTTCTTTGTTTCTGTATATAAAATAAAATAATGTTCTAATATTTCAAGTTTTGAATTGACAGAAAAATCAACATGCACACAAAAAAGCAGATACATAAGAAATATTGTGTAATCAAAGAAGGGTGGGTGTTTCAGAGTTTCAGTGACTTTTCAGAGAGAAGGAAGAAAAGCCATTGAACAACGAGAAAATACTTCCCAGATATAATTCATTGGGATGGACATTAAAATGGGAAGGCAGTCTTTCAGAGGCTGATGAGTCTTTTGAAAGCTGAAATCACATTGTTCACCTGTGCTTCAAGAGTCTTCTGCTGCATGACCACACCCAAATACATTGCCAGAAAATATTCATGCGTTTGTCCATTTGTTCATTCACCGCACGTATATTAGTGCTTACTACGGGACAGGTATTTTCTTAGCATCTAGAGACAGATAAATGATACATAGAACTGTCTTTGAGGAAGTTAAGGTTTAGTAGGGTACACAGGCATGAAAAAATAAAGCAAGCATTATATCTTATAACTGAAATAGTAGAAGCGCAGATATACTGCAGGCACGGAAGAGGAAGTACAATGCCATTTTCAGAGAGCATCAGGAAAGACATCAAACAGAGATGACGTTTGTCTCGAGTCTTGAAGAATGAACCAAGTTCTTTTGCAGAGTCTCTGCATGATTGTAGAATTCATCATACCATTTAGCCAAACCACCGAGCATTTGAGCAGTTCTTTACAAATTACAGATCACCTTCAGATGCTTTATCACTCAAGTGCATTTTTAAAACAGTAGGGGCCCCTTTCCACACGTTGGTTGTGGCTGATCAATTTTATTTCTCTTTACAAGTGCTGAACCTATACCTTACCAATGATTTTCAACCTTTTTTTTAATTTTTAATCTCACACTACACATAAACTAATTACTAAAATTCTGTGGCACACCACAAAAATTATTTTTTTTGCTGATCTGACAAAAAGATAGGTATAATTTCGATTCAATCACACCAGATAGCTGTTGTTGTGTTGTCATTTTTTTACTTGAGGAAAAAATATAATCTAAGGGAAAAGAGGTCAGTGCCTCTGACTAAATACTCCAATCCTGCATATTTTAAAAATTTCTTGCAGCACACCATTGAAAATAGCTTGCTTAGACATGTATCTACCTACAGTGTTCTAACAAAGGGAATGTTCTAGGTACTATTACTGCATAAAACAAAACACAGTGATTTCAAGTAATGACAATTATTTTACTAATTCTTATGATTTTTGTGGGTCAAGATTTTGAGAAGGGCTTGACTGGGGAGTACAGACTTTGGGTGGCTAGTACAGTCTCAGTCCCATGGTTACTGGAGCACGGACTAGCAGGGGGCTGGTGCGCATCTCTCCGTCTGTGCGCTGCCCGTGAACCTCATTACATGAGCCAAATGGGGCATCCTCTAGCATGAAAGCCTCAGGACACTCGGGTTACTTACATGCTGGCTCAGGGTCCTTCGTCTGCAAAATGGAAGCTGAATGGCTCTTCCTGACTTTACTTTGAAAGTCACAGCATATCATTTGTGTCAAATCTATTGGTTACACATAAGCTATAAACTTAAAAAGAAGTGAATTAGGCCCTGGCCGTTTGGTTCAGTGGTAGAGTGTCGGCCTGGCATGTGGGAGTCCCGGGTTCGATTCCTGGCCAGGGCACATAGGAGAGGCGCCCATCTGCTTCTCCATCCCTCCCCCTCTCCTTCCTCTCTGTTTGACTCTTCCCCTCCAGCAGCCAAGGCTCCATTGAAGCAAAGTTAGCCTGGGTGCTGAGGATGGCTCTGTGTCCTCTGCCTCAGGCGCTAGAATGGCTCTGGTTGCAACAGAGCGATGCCCAGATGGGCAGAGCATCGCCCCCTGGTGAGCATGCCGGGTGGATACCGGTCTGGTGCATGCGGGAGTCTGTCTGACTGCCTTCCCGTTTCCAACTTCAGAAAAAATACAAAAAAAAAAAAAAGAAGTGAATTAGATTTAACCTCTTGATGGATGAGGGGCAGGATTCTAGAATAACATCTGAGATGGAAAATACTGTTGTGGCCATCTTCAGAAAATAAAGTCTTTAACTATCAATACATTCCCATTGAAGGTTTGAGTAAGCAAATTATTCTTATCAGAATCTTGTTGGAATCTTATCAGAAAAGTATTCACACCAAAAAGAAATTACTGACTTTTTCCTAAAGTTTGTTAATTAGATTTTTTAAATTTCAGCACCTGATACTTTCTAAAGACACTAAGAGCAGAACAGGATAGAACGGAGAAGAGGATTTAATTGTTAGTGTGGATTTTGGACACAGCAGACCATTGAATATTGGAAAAGGTTACATGGGAAATTGAAAAATGAATGTTTTTGTAGATTTCAAAACTTGATAGCAGAGGCATTCCATGAGTCTCTTGTGTCAGTGTGGTCCCAGCTGGAGGAGAGAGAAGGATTGGGTAACCTTTTTAAACCTCTTTCAGTACATAATTCCTCTGTGTTCACTAACAAATAAGGCATAGAGAAATTGTGTGGATAGTCTTAGAAAGGTCTTTGGTCATTGCAAGGGCTTGTTTTCTTTTATTTATTAATCATTCATTCATTCATTTTCAGATCTGTGTCTCACAAAAAGTATTCTAATTATTACATATATTTTTTCATCAATGAATTTACTGTAGATTTTTTTTTTCCAGATTTTAAATACTATCCTTTGATCAGTAATCAGGAAAAAATTCTTTGTGATAAGGCAAAACTTGTAGTTCCTTGTTTGTCATGACCGTCAAGATAAGTAACAAATGATAGGTAATATTTTGTGTCTATAAGGAAGTTATTGTCAAGATGAATATATCACATAGTGAGCTTATGTGGTGCCAAGTATTTTGCCTTACTAGCACTATTTAATTTAATTCTAAACAACCCTAATATATAATTAATATTTCTATTTTAGAGATGATAAAAGTGAAGTAACTTTTAAGTTTTAAGTAACTTTTCTGAGTTTAAGAAACAAAGCTAAGATTTGAACATATTTCTACCAAGTATAGCCTTGCTAATTAACAAATTTCTGTACTGTTTATTGAATGGCAGTGGAATAAGTACCTATTTCTTTTTTTTCTAAATTTAGATTATATTTGCTAATAAAATTACAGTCTGGACCTTATAAATCAGAATCCCTTGATGTCATTAAATTATAGCCCACATGTTTTTTTATCTGGACTGAAATATAATCTCATTTTAGTATTAGCATTTTTATTACTTTATTTTTTTTCCTGTTCATCCAAACGATGTCTTTTCTCCAACCAAAATAGGTAGTACCGATTCCTTTGTTTAAAACTTTCTTTTATGTGAGATTGTCAATCCATACCTATCAAGGTCGTCCTGTTCTTTCAATCCACTTCCTTAAAGCTTCAAGAAAAAAATTTGATCTACTTTTTTTTTTTTTTTACACAGAGAAAGAGTCAGAGAGAGGGATAGACAGGGACAGACAGGAATGGAGAGAGATGAGAAGCATCAATCATCAGCCTTTCGTTGTGGCACTTTAGTTGTTCATTGATTGCTTTCTCATATGTGCCTTGACCGTGGGGCTACAGCAAATCGAATGACCCCTTGCTCAAGCCAGCAACCCTGGGTCCAAGCTGGTGACCTCGGGGTCTTGAACCTGGGTCCTCCGCATCTCAGTCCGACGCTCTATTCACTACACCACCACCTGGTCAGTGATCTAAATTTTAATAACTCTTACTTTCTCTTAAGACTTGTGAGAAATTTGATGCTACAATTACTATTTATATAGATGTATAGCATCCCCCTCAATCAAGTTATAAATCTTGGATGGAAATGTCCACATTCATTGACCTTTTCTATCTTCAAACACTGGTCCAATGTGTCACAAATTATATATTTTTCAGTGTTAATTAAATAGCCCAACCTCTTGTCAATAATATCTGTCTGGATTTGCTGTCCAGATGGCAGCATAAGTAAACACCACCACAATAACAGTACAACTAAATTATAGAACAACCATTATTTGTAATCACCTGGAATCTATCTGAACAGAAGTTCTACACCTAAAGATAAAAGAGGAAGTTACATCAAGACTTGTAGAATAGTCAGAGAGATGGAACAGGCTGGTCCCACACTCTTGCACAGCAGATAAAAATTGACAAGAATATTTTGTCTGGGTAGATCCCCTCTGAAGAGTGAGGGGTCCCACCCCACATTAGAACCCTCAGCCCAGGAACTTAGTGCCAGGAAGAGAAGTCCCCATAACTTCTGGTTGTGAAAACTAGCAGGGATTATGGCTGAGTGAGGTTGAGTGCTAGTGGAATCCTAGACATACATTTAAAGGGCCCAGGCATGCACTTACTCAGATTCACTTGTTCTGAGTTCTAGTGCTGGGACAGCAGCTCAAAAGGAGACATACTCATAGGAACTGAACTGTCTGGCTTCAGGACAAAGCTGGAGGGGCAGCTTACTCCCAGACTGAAGTGCTGGCAGAGGCCATTGTTCCTTTGCTGAGCCCTTTCTGCCAGAGCCAGGAGGCAGGCACAATATCTGAGTTTCCATCTATCTGGCTAATACTGTTAACCCTATTAATATTGTTAATACTGAAGATTCTCTGAGACCCTGCCCCACCTAACTTGCAGGCTCACACAGCCATTTACAATGGCTTTTCTATACAAATGGCTTCTCTTACCTGATGCTTCAAACTTTTTTAAATCTCCAGACAGGCAACATCTGGCCTCCACATACCTTGTAACTGTTGCTAAGTGGCCTCAAGCCTAGCACTAGTGCTATCTGGCCTTGGACATTCTTGTGTACCTCCAAGCCCAGTATAAGTAGCAGCCATCTGCAGGTTGCTCTGTAGCTCATGCCTGGTGGCCCTGGGCAGGGCACAGGTGGGGCTGATCTTTCACCTCCTTGAAGGCCCCAGAGCTACCCAGTGGACAGTGATAAAGAATGCTAGATTACCACACTACCATTTCCAGGAGCTACACAATCAAGGAGGGAATTCAGCAGGCACCAAACCACCCCTTAAGCAATTCCTTCTCCTTAGTGCTGGCTCCTGCATAGCAGCTCCTCTTCTATAGTAACAACTAGTCCTCAAAGCTGACTGGCCTGGGGTCAGTCTCTCCCAGTGACATGGCAACAGCAATCAAAGCTCAACTACAACAGGACAGTGCATACAGACCACACAGGGGGCACACCTGGAGTACCCAGCTCAAATGACTGGAAATGCGGTGCCACTGAGTTCTACAGGTCACCTACTAAACAAGGCCACTCTATGAAGTATAGGAGACATAGCAACTCTATCTAATACATAGACACAAGCACAGGAAAGCAGCCAAATGAGACAAAGAATAGGTCCCAAAGCTCCAGAAAAAGAAATAAATAAAATGGAGACAAGCAAACTACCAGATACAAAGTTCAAAACAATCATAATGATGCTCAAGGAACTTAGTGAGAACTTCAACAGCATAATAAAGGACATAAAAATCATAAAAAAAGAACCAGTCAGAAATGAAGGCTACACTAACTGAGATGAAGAACAATGTACAAGGGTTAAACAGTAGAATAGATGAAGCAACGAATCAAATCAGAGATCTAGAGTATAAGGAAGCAGCAAACACCCAATTTGAACAACAAAAAGAAAAATTGCCTCTGGGACAACTTCAAGTGTACCAAAATTCATGTCATGGGGTACCCAGAGGAGAAGAGAGAATAAGGAATTAAAAACCTATTTGAATGAAATTAACATACAAGTCCAGGAAGTGCAGAGTCCCAAACAAGATGAACCCAAAGAGGCCCACACCAAGACACATCATAAATAAAAATCCAGAGATGAAAGATTGAGAATCTTAAAGGCAACAAGAGATAAGCAGGTGGTTACCTACAAGGGAGCTCCCATAAGACTGTCAGCTGATTTCTCAACAGAAACTTTACAGACCAAAAGGAATTGGCAAGAAATATTTAAATTGATAGAAATCTAAGATCTATAACCAAGTTTACTCTGCCTAGCAAAGCCATCTTTTAGAATGAAAGGACAGATAAAGAGTTTACCAGGTAGGAAAAAATGTAAAGTTTATCACCACCAAACTAATATTACAAGAAATGTTAAAAAGTCTTCCTTAAGAAGAAGAAAAATAAAAGTTCAAAAATATAAATAATAAATGGCCATTAAAAAAAAGAAAAACATTTGCAGCTTCAGGGATGGACCTAAATATGTCAGTCAAAGAAAGATAAATATAGGGTTTCACTTACATGGGAAAGCTAGTGAACAATAGAAATGAACAAATGAAACAGAAACAGACTCATAGATACAGAGAACAGACTGATGGTGCCAGAGGGGAGGGGGTTGAGAGACTGGGTGAAAGAGGTGAAGGGGTTACAGATCAGTCGTTACAGAACAGTCACGGGGGTGTCAAGTACAGCATAGGGAATATAGTCAATAATATTGCAATAAGCATGTACCATAGTTCCCCGTGTATAAGATGCTCCCATGCATAAGATGCATCCTAATTTGGGGGCCCAAAATTTGAGAAAAAAATGTATTACATAATGTTATTGAACTCAAGTTTTATTCATTATAACATTCATACAACTCCACACCACTGTCAAAACTCCCATCCATTGGCTTGTCCTCATCTGTGTCTGATGACAAGTCACTGTCTTCAACAATGAGCACAAAAACAAGTGTGAAAAAGTGGGAAATGCAAGTAAAAAACCTCTATAACCACTGTATAAGACGCACCCAGTTTTTAGACCCCAAATTTTTCAAAAAAAAGGTACATCTTTTATATGGGGGAATACGGGTATGTTGCCAGTTGGATATTGTAAATATCAAGGGGAATACTTTGTAAAGTATATGACTGTTTGACCACTATGCTATACACCTGAAACAAATACATAATAAACTGAATATAAAAAAAAATTAAATGAGGTAAATAAATAGTATCTGTCTTAATTGAGTAGCATTATTGTCTTAACTTCTGTTTTCAAGATCTGTTCCTGAGAACAAATATTTATTTTTCTTATAATTATAATAATTATAATATATTTTAATGTTATAAATATATGATACAATTATAGACTTTTAGAACTTTTCTCTGCTTGCTTTCACTATTATCTATACCTTATTGTACCTTAATTTTTTTGTAAATTTTTTGATTTTTAGAGAAAGAGGGAGAGAGAGAGGAGAGAGAGTTGGTAGCATCAATGCATAGTTGCCTCACTTTAGTTGTTCACTGATTGCTCCTTGTGTGTGCCTTGACCGGCAAGCCTGGCGTGTCACCTGGAGCCTTCAGGCTGAGGGTCAGTGCTCTATTTCCTGCACCACCACAGGCCGGGCTCACTGCACTTTGAAATAACTTTAGGATGCTCATATTATCAGATAAAGAACGTAATTAGGTCTACTTCTGTACATGAGCAAATAATAGTCTAGGTGGATTTACTTAATTGACAGGTGTCAATGATGCCAAAATTCTAAGCCAAATTTCTGAGCACAATTCTTTAGAAGTAAGTTGGTTTTACTCTTTTCTAGAGTCACAGATTACATACACCTTAAACTGACCAGTGACCCTCACATATATGTGCTATCATTTATATGAGGCAACCAGACAGAAAAAAGGATTTGTCCTGATTTATATGTTCCATCACTTTTGTATATAATGGAAAACAATACAATGGTTAAAGATTTTGAATATTAGTTCTAGAATTTAAAAACTGCTTTAGAATAGATATACCTTCACTGTTACTATTTTAAAAACAATTAAAATGTTGTCCATTTATTGATATCCTACTTTGTTCCAAAAAAAGGGTTTTAGAAATTTTATAAAGATATCAGGATATATATTATAACAAGATAACAGAAATTGTAATTAAATGATAAAGGTGAAGTGAGGTAATTACAAAGAAAAGGTAATAAAATATACCACAGAATAAAGCCAGTAATTGAGATAGAGATTATATGTCATAACCAGGGGTCAGAAACATTTTTGGCTGAGAGAGCCATGAACACCACATATTTTAAAATGTAATTCTGTGACAGCCATACAATATGTTTAACACTAAATACAAGTAAATGTGTGCATTTTATGTAAGACCAACAGTTTTAAAATACAGTGAATCTCTGAATTCTTTTCAATAATGTTATGCTGTTACTAACCAATGATGAATAAAGTACTTCTTACCGTTAATGTGACTTCTGGTGCTGCATGGATTTGCTGATGGTTTTGTAGTCTGGCTGATACATACTGTTAAGCTTCATGCAGGCGTTGAGATTTCCATCCATTAAACGTGATCGTAGGTTGGTCTTAATGTTCTTTAGATGTGAGAAAGACTGCTCACATGCATACGTAGAGCCAAACATTGTCAGTACAGCAATACTCACATGCTGCAGTGTGTGATATGAGACGGGAAGTGCGTTCCACGTTTTGACAATCAGCTGGTCCATGGGTTGAAGTTTTTTCATTTCTCCCCACTTGTGTTTGCTCGCCAACTCTGCTTGCTGTCGGTGCAAGTCTTTCCAAATCTTCCTTCAGTGACTTGAACTTATTCACTCACATGTCTGAGACCTTCAGGTCAGCAGTTTGTATCTCAAAATCTCTGACGAAGACACCAGGGATGTAACTCAGGTCGGCGATGTCCACTACACACTCGTGTGGATGGGTGATGAACTTAAAAGACGAGTGCGCTCACGATATTCTCCAAAGTGCACTTTGAATGACTGCAGGAGATTAGATGTGAAGCCCGCTAGCTGCTGGGGATCAAGATGTTGAGCAGGGTCACTTGCTGTGCATGCATCTTTAAACTCTCCCAGTTTTTCAAAGTATACTAAACGACCTGAATCAATGTCGGGGATGAAAAGTTCCAGCTTGTTTTCAAATGCAAACACTTCTTGTTGAAGGAATAAGACTGTATTTCCAATGCCTTGCATTTTCACATTGAGCTGGCTCAGATGTTCAGTCATGTCTATGAGATAGTAGAACTTCAGGAGCCACTCAGTGTTAGCTAACTCAGGATGCTAGACATTTTCCATTTCAAGAAAAGTCCAGATTTGCTCGGACAAGCCGCAAAACAGCTGAGCATCTTCCCTCTTGATAACCAACGCACATTGCTGTGCAGAAGCAGACCAGGATAATTATTCCCAACTTCATTCAGCAGTGTTTTAAACTGGCGATCATTTAAAGCTTGGGCAACAATAAAGTTGACCACCCGAATGACCAGCAACATCACCTCACCAAGCTGCTCGCCACACATCTGAGCACAAAGCGCCTTCTGATGTAAGATGCAGTGAAAACTTAGGTTGGGTCTCTTTTCATGTTCATAAAGAAGTGCTACGAGTCCTCTGTTTTTCCCCACCATGCACAGAGCACCGTCAGTACACACCGAAATAAGTTTATCCATTGGTAGATTTTTTTCTTTAGCGAACTCAGTGAAAGACTTGAATAAATCCTCCCCTCTTGTTGTCTCTTTCATAGGCAAAACAGCAAGACTTTCCTCATATCATGATGGTACAATCATGAACAGTTCTTGCTGGCAGAAGCATATCTTTTATTCATTTGACTATCTTGTCTTTATCTGAAACGTCATCAAAAGTTCATTGGCAACATCAAGCAGGAATGTTTTGGCATACTCCCCATCTGTGAATGGCTTTCCGTTTCTCACAGTTGCTAAAGCCCCAGCAAAGCTAGCCAAATTCCAGTCACCTTGTTGGGTCCAAACATGGAGTTGCTGCTGACTAGCTTGCACTCTGCATAGTAGCTCTTGACAATGTTTCTTTTTGCTGTCACCTGCTGGATATTTCAATGCAAATGTAGTATGGCGTGTGTCGAAGTGCCGCTTTATATTTGACCATTTCATTGATGTAATTTTATCATTGCATATTAGACACACTGCAGAACCTGCTCTCTCCACAAAGGCGAATTCCTCTGTCCATTCCTGCTGAAAAGTACGATATTCCTCATCTTTTTTTCTTTTAGCCATTTTCTTCGTCAAAAGGGTTTCTGCAATTAGCTAGCTGACTACTTGATTAAAAGGAGGGAAGTTTACTTCCTGACCTCACAACGACCCGTATACCTTATGCATTATCCAATAAAAATTTAGTTGTGTCCCGGAGGACAGCTGTGATTGGCTCCATGAGCAGTAGGAAATGAATGGATTGTAATACATGAGAATGTTTTATATTTTTAACATTATTTTTTTTATTAAAGATTTGTCTGTGAGCCAGATGCAGCCATCAAAAGAGCCACATCTGGCTCCAAGCCATAGGTTCCCAACCCCTGTTATACACTATTACCAAGAACAGACTGCCAATTTGACTCAAATTACCAACATGAAGATGGAAACCTGTTCAAATTTATGTTTAGTTTTCCTCATTTGCAATGTCTAGTAAATAAAGACAAAGCACTTACTGAGAAAGTGTGCATCTACTTATAACACTAAGAAGTTTCTTTCATGTATCTTAGAAAAGAGAAAACTGTGTAAGCCCTAAGAATGATTCTTAGCTAATAGTTAGAAACTAACTAAACACAAGCCACAACTTTAAGCTAGGAAAGTTTAAAGAGTAATGTATGATTTAGTAATTTTCCTTTTTTGTGCAATAAATAATATGTCAATGTCTCCTGCACAGGAAATTTGTGATGTCTGTGTTGATCTGTCTGATTTCAGAGCTCTGGCTTTCCCTGGGAATCTGCCAACATTTCTCATTTCAGAGCTGAACCAAATCACATTACGACATACACATGAGCTATCATTGCCCTCACAGTGGAATGTAAAACATTTCCCATTTTGTCCCATCTTTGTTTTCAACTTCATAACATACAGCTGCTGCCTGCCTACCCCCACCCTTGACCACTGTGCATCCCTATATTTCAGTGTTTTTTAGGCTGTGGAGAGATTTTTTTTTTCTTAAGAGAGAAGCAGAGAGGCAGAGTGACAGACTCCCATATGCATCCAACCGGGATTTGCCTGGCAAGCTTCCTATGGGGTGATGCTATGCCCATCTAGGGCTGTTGCTCTGTTGTTCGGCAATGGAGCTATTTTAGCACCTGAGGAGAGACCATGGAGCCATCTTCAGCCTCTGGGGCCAACTTGCTCCAACCAAGCCATGACTGCAGGAGGGGAAGAGAGAGACAAAGAGAGAGGAGGTAGAGGAGTAATGTGTACCCTGACTGGGAATGGAACCTGGGACATCTGAGCCAACTGTCCAGGGCTTAGAGAGATACTTTTTTGTCAGGGATTTAGGGACTGAGAGCTGGATGAAGGAATGCCCTCTCTCAACTGAAACACAGAAGCTGTACTTTATGTTATCTGGATTATGATTTCACATATGGTTTCATTGGAGAAAAAAGTGTTCACTTGCTTTAAAAAATTAGTACTTGAAAAACAAAATCAATGCTCTCTGAGGTCCCTTTGAGGTCTAGATATTGATTAATTATATCAGCTCAGATGAATATTTCTTTTCATATGTTGTTCAAATTCATTTTATGTTTCCTGGATTCTTTACATTTGTGCTATCTAAATTTCTTTTTATTTTTATCTATAGATAATTCTATGCAGTAGATATTTAATCTATTATTTAATGAGTTATTTATTTTTCTTTTTTGTATTTTTATATTATTTCTTAATTATTCACTTTGGCTGTAGCAGCATATTTCTCTATTTTTTTTTTTCAAAATATTACATGATCTTTTATCTGAGGGCCATTGACTTTTTAAGCCATGTGAAGTATTCTACAGAAACATATTTCACTCATCCATTTAATTCTCAATATTTAAGTTACTGGTCAAATAGATATTAAAGTTCTATTGCATATTCTGATGTAGTTAAAAACAATTTTCTACTTGGACCATTGTTTTTGCATCATGAACATCCCTTTCAGATATCACTGGGTATAAAGCTTGGGCAATTTATTTTTAAATTTTATCATATCATTCTTAATTGTACCAATATCATAAAAAAAATAAACACATTGAAATTTTATATTAGCCAGCAAGTTTATTGAAACAGGAAGACTAATGATCTGTTAGCAAATTAAACAGATATTCTTGATAATGGGAAAATGGGCATAAATACTATACTGTGCCTTATTTAACAAGTGAAATGTTTTTAATCTAAAAAAGATATAAATTGCCCTGCTGAGAAGTATATCTAAAGAACTAAGACTTGGCCCTGGCCAGATAGCTCAGTTGGTTAGTACCATTCAGAGGTGCAAACGTTGCCTGTTTGATTTCTGGTCGGGGCACACCTTAAAATATTGCATCAACTATTAGCAAAGTAAATTTTAAGGATACGGTGATTCTTAACTTACGTGAACAAATTCTTAGAGCATGATTCACTTTTGCTCCAGTACTACATTACCATTATTTTGAAAAATCATGTGCTTTCCCAAGTAGCACACTTCAAGTAAATGAGGAAAATTGCTTCAGGTCTCTGTGACTTAAATAATAATAATGAATTTCATTTAAATTACTATAAATATGAGTCATGCATATGTTATGTGGTTTACAAAAATCTGAAATATATTTAAAATTACATTAAATTATTACAGTACCATTTTTTTTTCTTGTGGCATATTAGAGAATAATGCTTTTATTTTCTAGAAATATAAAGCTCTGTAGTGTATCCATAATGAAATACATTGCAGTCAAGTGGGAAAAGCATAGGATCTGGGTTATACTAAGCACAGCTTTGGTACATTTTTCATTACCACTAAGATAGCAGTTTTCAGATGCTTTGGTCCCAGGACTCATTTATACTATTAAAAATTATTAAGAAACCCAAAGAAGCTTATTAAAATGTGATTTCTATCTATCAATATTTATTATGCTTGAAATTAAAACCGAATTATTTTAGAAGTACTTATTTATTTATTTAAATTTTATTTTTCTGAAGTGAGAAGCAGGGAGCAGCAGACAGATTCCTGCATGTGCCCAACGAGGATCCACCCGGCATGCCCACCAGGGACCAATGCTCTGCCCATCTGGGCCGTTGCTCTGCTGCTACCGGAGCCATTTCAGTGCCTGAGGTGGAGGCCATGGAGCCATCCTCAGCTCCTGGGGCCAACTTGGCTCCAATGGAGCCTTGGCTGCAGGAGAGGAAAAGAGAGATAGCGAGGAAGGAGAAGTGGAGGGGTGGAGAAGCAGATGGGTGCTTCCCCTGTGTGCCCTGGCCAGGAACCAAACACAGGACTTCCACACACTGGGCCAATGCTCTACTGCTGATCCAACTGGCCAGGGCCATAGAAATGTTTATTAACTCATTAAAAAACTAACAATAAACCCATCATGTCCTAACATAACTGTAAATTTTTTCATGAGATATAGCTACATTTCTCAAAACAAAAGATATTGAAAGTATGTATTTGTTTACATTTTTGCAAATCTCTTTATGGTTTAACTCAGTGGTTTTCAACATGTGCACCAGAATGCACTGGTGCGCTATTGAAGATTTCCAAGTGCACCCTATGGTATCCCAGAGAAATATGTGCCTATTGGGACCAAAACTCCAACAGGGTTTTTGGAGTTTAGATTTTTGGGGGACAGAGGTGTGGGGTATTGGCTGTAAGCTGACAGTCTGCCCAACCCCCCACCTCACTTGCCTGATTAAGTTGCAAAAGGCTGTTAAGCTGTGGTGCTGGGTTGTTTACACTAGCCCCCATGTTCCCCAGAAAGACTGGAGGCAAGTTTCTTCTATCCTTTGTTTGGTGTAAAGTTAAGATGATATGTATGGTGGGGGTTTTCTGCACTTGGTAAAAATTCTTGGGTTGCCTTGGAAACATGATCAGAAAACATTGATTTGCTAATGGCCTAACTTTGCCCTATAAATAAAGCAAGATGCAGTTTTGGGGTATGCTTTGTTCTTGCCAGCAGCAATTACAGGGCCCTCCCGACCCCTTATTTTCTTAATTCCATGTATTTTCTTAATTCTGCACTGTTTTTACTCAGATCCTGGAATTACTGGCTACACTGGTTCACGGCCTGTGCCCAGATATAAAAATAAATATAGTTACTCTATTATACCATTTCGTTATGGAGATACCACTCTTCTTGTTAACACATCATTATTTTATTTATTATTAACAGGTCATTACATTATTTTTAGATAAATACTCCCAAATAAAATGGATAGATTTCTCAAAAAGAAGTGTGATATTAAAGAATCTGATTCTGGCAGTGAGCAAAAGTTTAGTAAATAAAATAAGACTTGAAGGCCAATGGGCAGAATTTAATTTATAGCATTTTCAATCACTTAACACTGAACAAGACGATTGGATTAGAAACACATTCATGGAAGCTTCAAGTTATTTTGGTTTAACATTAACAGAAGAAGAACTGGCAGCTATATCCACTGATCATGGATTGATGATTAAACATAAGGAATTGCCTCTTGAAGCCTTTTGGATTTCTGTAGAAGAAGAATATGTGGCAATATCTAAAAAAGCTTTGAACATTTTACTACAATTTTCAACATCCTATTAATGTGAATTAGGACTTTCTACCCTCAACAAAATAAAGAGTAAAAAGAGAGGAATTCTTCAATGTATTGATGAGGAAATGAGAGTTTGCCTTTCAAATATATGCCCAAACATTGAAGAAATTGCTAGGACACATCAGGCTCATGTTTCTCATAAACACAAGAATGAATAAACTTAACACATTTGTGCGAGGAACTGCCGAATTTACTAAATCTTTCTAAGAATGTACCTATATATATAAAAACATAACTTATCTGTCTTTTTTATTTTTTAACCTCTCTTTTTTATGAATCTAAAGAGCATAATTCAAAAAATGTAACATAAAAATGTTTTTTAATGTCAGAATAAATTTAATTTTGTCATATTTATTTCATTTAATTACCATTAAAGCATGCTTGGATTTTATATTTTTTCTTTAATATTTGACTTTATTATTTTAATATATTTCTCAGAAATTTGTATATAGTGTGCCTACAATTATTTTTAGGATTTTAAATGCACCCAACTTAAAAAGTTTAAGAACCACTGGTTTAACTTAACAAAAGACACCTGGATTCTCTTATCTAGATTCAATTTGTTGCGACACAGTCTGTCCTGGTATAGGCATGTAAAGTTAAATATTTTAATACTTTTTAGGATAATTGTCAACATTATTCAATGATGTTAAACCAAAACTTGAAAAGCAGTAGCTTCTTAAAGGTTAGTTACGATGCAGAATTGGAAACTGTATCAGTAAACTTTTTGTACATAAATTTAATTTCATTGCTGTAACTTTGAATGAATCATCTGTACATGCATGAGTTTGGAACATCATGCACTACTTATTTGTCTGAATTATTCATATCTTGCAAATATTGATACTTTTCATTATAAAAGTCACATCATTAATTTTACCACCAATCTCATCAGAAATAATTCTATGTATTGGGAAGCTGTCAAATTGACAGTGGTTGATAGAAGCTTCCCAAAATTCTAATTTTAATTCAAAAGCTCAACTTTTGTAATTGGCAACAATCACTGCCAGTTGTTTTCTTTGAAATGACAAGAGTACTTTGTTTATGTTCGAGAAAATCTTTGCCCAGTACCCAACTCTGAGTAATTATTTTTTATCTGTCAGTCATGTTTTCAAGTAAAATTAGTAATCTATAAAAAAAAAAAAAGTGGCTACTTCAGCTTGCAACTCAAGCAATTGCACAGATGTTTTCCTTTGAGAAAACCATCATACTTTGCTATGGGGCAGAGGCAGTTATGTGCATTTCTTATTATGTGACACAGACTATTAAAAAGACTCCTCCTCAAGAACTGTGATATAATAAAATATTTACTCTTAATCAAAGACATGCTTAAATAACTGCATTTTTTTCCTTGAGTGCCTGGTGCTGATGAATACAATGACTGTCAGTACAGCTTTGTTCCACTGTCTTGATTTGTGATAAGGTAGAAGCACTTATACCCACCATTGCTTTTGTACCAGAATGCAAATGTCAACACAGAGAAAAAGGGAAAGAATGTATTAGTACTCTCATAAAAATTATTTTGACCTTATAGGCTCCCTAAAAAGTTCTTTGCAACCCTGAGGGGTCTGTGGATCATATGTTGAGAACTGCTATGCCAGGGGTTATAATCTCTCTGAGGTAATTTCCTCACTAGCAAAATGAGGATAATGTATACATTGCAGATTGTTTTGACACTTAATGATGTGATGATTTCAAATTTGTAAACTTCTGCTTTCTGTCACAACCCCAAATATTAGTCTTGTTTAAGGTATAGCCCTTCTAAAATAATGTTAATTATGCTTACTTTTGGAATAACTATCTAACTAATGGCAAAATATGTCTCCAAGGCTTTTTCACAGAAAAAAGAAATTATTCTTAGATACTCATTGGAAAAGTGATGTATTTTCTTTCTTTCAAAGAATTTCAGAGAGCATATCCAGGGTATTAATTTAACTTTATATATGATACTTTTTAGGTATTAGTAACTCTGATACCCCTTGAGCACATGGGATGATACATCATTGTATAATCCTGCCTTTTATACCTCTCTTTCTATATAGAAACAAATTGTCTAATATTAAGGTAAATAAAATGATGTTTTAAAAGAGGCTACTCACATCACTTATTTCAGCTAATTTGTGTCCATTTAAATATATTTGGATTTATATAGAAGTTTACATGAAAGCAATTATTAGTGACCACATGTTTTACAAAAATTTGTCCTATGAGAGTGTGAGTCATCCAAAATTGCAGTCCTCTCTGCTGGATAATTGTGAAGCATTATTTGTATGATGAGACTAAGAAAACTAATGTATTCTAATAAGTTGTTTAATGATTGAATGGTTTTACAAAGTGTATCAAGAAAAGTATGACATGGAATACTTAAAAAAGATAACTTGGACCAACACATTAAAAAACACGCAGGTTATTTAGAGCTTGTTGAATATTTTGCATTAAAAATTAAAATTATAATGTATTTTAAGTTTTTTTCTCCTGTATCATGTTCAGTTAATTCACTGAGGAACAATTTTTATTTCATTTTCTGTTGCATGAGATTTTAAAACTGTTTCTATATATATATCTGCATCGCTGATTCCAAAACTAAAATCTGTTTTCTGGTGCATGCTCTAGTTTTTATGCAATTTTAATTTCTTTTTGTTACAATTAATGGCATGCATTGGTTTTTAAATTGAAGTTAAAGGGCAACAACTCTTGGATTGAACATAACCACAAGGCAAATAATATTTTACAAACATCACTTTTACATAATTGTAGTTGTTTTTAAATGTAAAATATTATTTTCTGATAAAAACACCCTTTTATTTTGTTTTAAGATTGAATCATGGCTTCTTTGAGTAGGCGTAAATGTAAGAATAGTCCTGACACCTTCTGTTATATATGTGGCTGTTACACACTTCAACGTCAAAGGCACAATATTTCATCATTTGTGACATGTGCATATATTGCCTATTTTCAAGTTCCCTTTGGCAATTAAGACAAGGATTGGGCTCCTCATATTGTGTGTCATAATTGTGAGAAAATAGTTCATGACTGGACAAAAGGAAATGCAAAGGAATGTCTTTTGGTATTCTCATGGTTGGGCATGAACCTAAGGACCACAGCAGTGACTGTTATTTCTGTATGATCCATACAATGGGAATTCGCAAGAAAAAATGGCATATGATCACATATCCCAATATTCTTTCAGCAATATGACCTATTCCACATTCTGAGATACTCCCGGGTCCAGTTTTCAATGGTTTTATTTCTTCTAAGGATGAAGAAAGTGAACATGGTGATCAAGTGTATTTTGATAAGATACTAGATGGAAATGGTTGTAGAATCTGAAGGGTCTTCTTCTGGTGCCAAACAGTCATTAACCCCTCAGCAGTTTAGCCAACCCAAATTGAATGACTTAGTAAGAATGACATAAAAATTTTCCTCGACTTCTTGAAGTATGAGGAGCATAACTGGATCATTTGTGTGGATCTTAAAATGGTAAATTTGCTGCTAAGACAACAGAGAGGTTTCACGAACTATCCTTGCTTTCTGTGTTTGTGGGACAGCCGAGCTCAGGAGAAACATTGGACACAGAAGGAGTGGCCGAAATATGAAGCTCTGGAAGTAGAGATGCAAAGTATTGTGAATGAACCTGTAGTTAATCAAGACAGGATCATTTTTCCCCCACTTCAGATCAAACTTGGCTTAATGAAGCAGTTTGTTCAGGCTTTGAATAGAGAAAGTGAATGCTTTCAACATATTATTTCTGCTTTTCTTGTCTTGTCTTTCAAGAAGATAAAAGCAGGTGTATTTGATGGACCTCAAATTCAAACCCTCATAGCTGATGAAGAATTTTCCAGGAAGATGAATAAGGAGGAGAAAGCAGCATGGCAGTCTTTTGTGGCAGTTACAAAGAACTTCCTTGGCAACAAAAAAGCAGAAAACTATGAACTTCTGGTTCAAAGGATGCTGTTGGCTTTCTGTGACATTGGATGTAACATGAGCATTAAGATTCACTTTCTGGGCCCTGGCCTGATGGCTCAGTGGTAGAGTGTTGGCCTGGTGTGCAGGAGTACCGGGTTTGATTCCCGGCCAGGGCACACAGGAGAAGCGTCCATCTGCTTCTCCACCCCTACCCCTCTTCTTCCTCTCTGTCTCTTTCTTCCCCTCCCACAGTCAAGCCCCATTGGAGCAAAGTTGGCCCGGGTGCTGGGGATGGTTCTATGGCCTCTGCCTCAGGCGCTCGAATGTCTCTGGTTGCAACGGAGCAACGCCCCAGATGGGCAGAGCATTGCCCCCTGGTGGGCATGCCGGGTAGATCCCGGTCGGGCGCATGTGAGAGTCTGTCAGACTGCCTCCCCGATTCCAACTTCAGAAAATTACAAAAAAAAAAAAAAAAAAAAAAAAAGAAAGATTCACTTCCTGAACAGTCACCTTGATAAGTTTCCTGAAAATCTTGGAGCTGTTAGTGATGAGCAGACTACTGCTGGAGCATCAAACAAGATTTTCCTCAACAAGTACAAAAACACAAGAGCTACAAATGCAAATTTTTACCTGAATAGAATTTAAATAAGTTTTGCGCAAATTTTATGATTAAAATAAGTGTTTTAATATGTTCTATATATTTTGAAATTGTAGACAAATTCTGATGCAATCATACCTTTTAGTGTATTAATGTATTTACTGCATTATATAAATTATTATATTTTCACAAAGTTGATGCCCAAGAAGACATTCTACTTCATTAAATTAAACTAAATGTTGAAAATAATACAATAAGATGAAAACCTAAAATCTTGACTTGCAAAAAAACTTTAGCTTACAGAGAAAAACTAATGTCAGATTTGAGATCAGCACATTTGAATTACGTAAGCACAAGTGTTTTTGTTGATGCAGCAATAATTTTGTTCCCCGATGTTGTTTTTGCTATGTTTGCTTGAATATAAAACTTCAGGGAAAGCTCTGTAGACACTCGCTTTAATCAAATTTCTTCAAGATTATTCTCATGTGATACCATCAAATAATATAGAGACTTGACTTTGTTTAATAACAAAATATAATTTGCTTTGCATTATAATGTAATTTTTAGCACATTTAAAATATAAGCAAAGAAATCATAGAACTGATGGACAATTTACACATAGATCAAGGGATAAGAATTTCCTTGCCAATCATTTTAAAATAGGCAGTGCAAGTGTTGGATATTTTACGTATTACAGATTTGTATAGCTTTTATAGAGGCCATTTTTTAAAAAGAGATTACCACTTATTTATGAAGATAAGAAAAATAAAAACAGATGTTATGTATCAGTTAAATTTTGGCATGTAACAATCACAAGACCTCTATGGCAGTCGACAGAATATTTATTTCTCACACATTGAAATGTTCAGCTGAGCTAGGCTGGGCTTGGTTCCGTGGTTCTGCTGGTACAAGCCAGGAGCACTCATGTGATTGCAGGTTTACCATGGGCTCTGTGGAGCCTGGTTGACATCTCTTAGCTGAGACAGCTCTGTCTTACATGTTTCTCATCTTTGTTTAGAGCCAGCAGTCTAATCTGGGCATATCATTCTCAGGGCAATGGCAACAGTGCAAGAAGGAAAGTGGAAACACACAAAGCCCTTTGAGACTACTTTTGCAACTGTCACATTCTCATGCATTCTATTGTCCAAAGAAAGTTACACAGGATGGTCAATACAGAGATGATGAATAATTGAGGTCATATATGTTATTAATATGCCACATGATTTTGCTTTGCTCTTACAAATAATGACTAGCTAATGACTAGCTAAAGTGGGTCAAGAACAGAGGCCTCTTCAGGCAGCCGCTTTCTCCCTGCTTCCTTAGATGGGTTTCAGGGTTTCTTGTAACTTGGTCCCAACGGAGACTTTTCTGGTAGCACTCGGATGCCCAAGTTTACTTTCTAGTTTCTACCTATTGTGAGCACAAAGGAAAGTAGATTCAGATGATGGTACCAACTTCTAATTGGCTCTGTGCAGCTGCAGTGATCACGTGATGCTTTATTTCTTGCTATATTGAGAGATCATAGTCTTTCAAACATATTTTGTTGTCTTTATGTTATTGTTCGGATTACTGTCTAAATTTTCATTTGTAAGTAATAGATAGTATCATCTAATATTGTTCTTAGATGATATTAGGAAAGTAGGCCCAGTTCATTTATGTTGTTATGTTTAAAATTTATTGTGTATTTTACATTTACTGAGGCAGCATATGAATTTAGAATACAAATACTATTGTTCATTGCTATTTTGTTGCTTATCAGTCAGTTACTATTTTAGAATACATGAATCTGAAAGTTGCAACATTATATTAAACAAAAATATGTCATTTTCTCATGTTTTAAGGCTGTTCCTCCATACTTGCATTTCAGTAAAGTGAAGAGATTACTTTTCTTATTTTAATGGTAAGAAACTGATTGCATAGTTACATATACTCAGAGTCTACTGCTCAAACATGACAAGTGATCACTGTCTTGATGGTGGTTTGACATTATAATAGAAATACTGTATTTCATCTTCTGGTCTCCTAACAACAAACATATCACAGTATTATAAGCCCAAATTCTTTCCCATAATGCAAAAAGTATATATATTGTCTAATGTTAATGTTTTGGGGATTTTTTTTCTTGAGAATTTTATTGGATTTCTTTAACAGGAAAATGACATGAAATTCAGAAAAATAAGTAATTACTAGAATAATTTTATTACCGTTTTTCACTGTTAATGTGTGTGTAAAAGGCTCAAGTAGAGCAACTGAGGCTGTGTGCACTATGGGCTGGTGCCGTCAGTGCCCAAAGCTGACAGAGCTTTGGTCCGTGGGTCACTGGGTTTCCTCATCAGCCTCACACATGCTCTGTAGCTCTTCTTCCATCCCAGTTCATTCTTTTGTTCTTAGACTTCATTAAAGAGCATTTTAATATCATCATACCATTTAATGGCACTGCTCTTTAGGCTCATTCTCCTGTCCACCCAGTTACCTTCAAAGATAAATCTAATCCTTAGAATGATAGAGCCCCACACTGACTCTGCAAAACCCTAGTATCAACCCCCAACCAAAAACACTCAGCTCCAGCAGTGTAACTTATAGCAGTCTGATTTCTAAGTCCTTTATAAAAAAAACTTGTTATTCATTACCTAAAAATTATTTGTAAAAAATTAAATCATAAATCCCAAAATTAAAAATAAAACAATATCATCCATAATTCTGTCATTCAGCTATAACCTCTGTTAATAATTTGTATTATTTATTTTGTGATATTTTTATTTCTTCTTTTTTTAGGGCATTTTTTCCAAAACTTTATTATAAAAAATTTTAAATAACTTGAAAAGTTGGAAGAATTTTACAGTGAACATCTCTGTGACTGGATTTTATCATTAACATTTTACTCTATTTACTTCCTCATATATTGAAAACCCACCCATAACCATTCACAATCCATTTATTCTCAATGCATTTCAAAATAAATTGCAAGCATTAAGAGACATAATTCCAGAGCAGTTCTGGGTTAGCAGAAATGAGCTGACCCATCAGAGAAGGGACACATTCTACCAACATTGTAGCTTTCCTGGATAGTACTAATGTTTCCCTATATACAGTTAAGGTGTCAGCTTATGTGTCCTAATTTTTAGTTTAGAAATTAGTCCCCATAGAACAGATCTGGGGCTCAGAATTTTCAAATGTTATGTGGTAGAATGTAGGCCGTTCTTTCTGAGTTAGTCTGGATCCTTGAGAAATAAACGGAAGAAACCTCTTTTCACATTGACCCACCTACCCTTAGGTGATGACAACATAAGTGACAGTGAGAATAAGGTGATTCATACAAAATAAGACCTATTTTTGCCTGTTTCTTTTATTGCTTAACTTTTAATTTATTTTTGCCTGTTTGTTTTATTGTTTAACTTTTAATTTATTTTTCAATTTAGCAATACAAAGTATCTATTGCTCCTTCACCTTTTCACTTCAAACAAGTGCTTGTGACCTGGAGGGCATGGATTAGCTTCTAGACTGCTGTGAACCCCCTGAAATTGTATGACACACTTTGTGTGTGAACATGGACATGGCAGTGATGAGATGAGAGTAATTTCACAACTGGTTCTCTACCCTAATGACTGTTTTAAGTATTAAAAACCCGATAATATTTCATACATTTTATACTTAAATAAGAACAATAAAAGAGGTGCACAAAACTAGGTTATGTTGGAAGAAAGATTTAAAATATTAATGAAAAAATATTAAATAATAACTGACAAGAAACAATATAAGTTGCCCCTCCCCCCTGTTGTTTAGCACCTTTACTCTTTACATTATATATTTGTTTACTGAAGTAACAATGAGTTTTATGAAATGAATAAATAACTGTTACAAGCATAGTTCCATCAAATATTTTTCACCAATGGATGGAATGAACATTACTACAGGCACTTAGAATACATTGTTGCACAGATGAACGTTAAAAAAGAGCAAGGAACTTAAATTTGTGATTTCCATATTGCATGGCTGCTCAGGCGCCCACCTTGGAGAGAACCCTGATTACAAGTATCATTTTAACAATCGGATCGCCAAACTCAACAAAAAATCAGGTATCGGTTCTGCCTCACTGGTGTGAACCAGCTGAACCCCACCACTGTGTGCATGTCTGAGAAGTTGTATGGTTTTTACCAGATCCAAAAGTGTATCTAACCCAAAAGACTGGGAGAACAACTTACATCCATAACCACATAAAAGGCACAATTAGAAATACAGCTCAAATAAAAGAGACAGTGTTTAGGTGCACACTATAGTCTCCTTGACATTTTTCTGGGAGCAAAAATTGGAGACTGGTAATAGTAAGGAAGTATAATAAGGGCACAAGACATGTGTATTTGATTATCTCTGAAGTACAATCTTTAATATGAAAGCTAGAAAATGCATGACCTTCAGAGTTTCTGTTAATGCCAGTTTGATAGAAAGTAATTTCACTGAAAATAATATTTCAATGGGATCCTCTCCCTCCTTCAACCAGATAGTATATATTAGAGATTTGGGTATTATAATGTTGTTCAGTCACCACTCAGTTTTGTGCCACCATTTCATCCCTTCCTTCAAGTGTCTGGTAATGAATGTAACTCTTTATTTGTTTTCACAACTTGCTTTCTTATTCAAAATTATTTTCAGACTGCATTCCAGAGTAGAGAAACCAAATAGAGATGAGCTTTTGATGATCAACAAAGTAGACACAGATGTAGGGTATAGCAGTAGTTTTAAAAGCAATTTATACAATTCTAATTCTTTTACTGTTTCTAATGTCATGTTTACCTGAACTAATTCTTCCTCTTATTATTCATTCTCTATAAATACACTCTTATTTTATTTGTAAGTGCTCAAAAAAAAAAAAAATAGCCCACATAAAAAGATTACAACAGCACTTCTGATTCACGAAAAGGAAGTAATTTGTTATGAATTGGGACGTTGAGTTTAGAGAGAAAATGAATTGTAGAGCACAGTAAAAAGAGCTTTTAAAGAAAGAATTCTTCTTATAGAGAAAAATTGACTGCCTTATGAAAATTTAAGGAGATATTTATTAAACAGAATGAGATTTTGCGAGGAAGCTGAGGTGTAAGTACAGATTTTGAGGGTGTGTTCAGTGGGGATTTGTAAAGCTTTGGCTATTTTAAAAGCTTCAGTAAGACTACATCTTTCTACTACCTAGTCAGGAAGGAAGTAAAACAGGAAGTTAATAAACTTAAGATTTGTTATCTTAGTTACAAGTTCTTTACTTATTACTTCTGCATCTCAATGCTATTTAATGTATATTTATATGTGTCTGTTTCAGTACATAGACCACTACATAAAAACTAAATGGCACTAGTTTGTTTTAATGTATGCATATAAAGGGGGTGTGAAGGTAGAAGAGGCTAGGGGGTATAAATGGTGATGGAAAGAGACTTGACTTGGGGTGGTGAACATACAATGTAATATCCAGATGATGTATAATAGAATTGTACAACTAAAATCTATATATTTTATTAACCAATGTTACCCCAATTCATTCAATTAAAAAGTAAAAAAAAATGACTACTGTGGAATACATGCTGTGACATTTATGTCACCATTTGTTATTGAACTTAGCATGCCCTTGTGGTGCACATCTTGACTAATCTCAATCACTTGTGAAATTCAACATATTAAGTCTCCTTTTTCAATTGTGTAGCAGTAAAAATAGAAGCAGTTAAGGACATATCATTAATGAATAATCAATATGATGTTCTTTTGTAAAGCCTTTTAACTGATTATGATTTCAGTAATGCCTTTTTTTGTTTGTTTGTATTTTTGTTTAGCATTAGTGGCTTGGAAAGAAGGTGCTTAGGGCCCATTCCACATTATATATTTGTGGAACTAGTTCCCATTAAACACTTTTGGCTAGGGAGATTTTAACTTACTTTGCATCATTGGAGAAAATTAAAACAGGGAGAAATCTCTTTATCATGGTTTATAATACAAAAACTGGTGCTATGGGGATAAAAACCTTAGATCTATATTTTAAAAAAATCACTTTGTGAGCACAAAATACCTTTTTTAAAAAAGGAAGTTATGAATATCTCCAATTATATAATTATAAATTATTTTGAATAACAAACAATTTTAAACTCTAAACTTTTATAATTTTTTATTTTGTAATTAGGATAATGCTGGCCTTGTAAAATCAGTTTAGGAGTTTCCTCTCCAATTTTTTGGAAAAGTTTGAGAAGCATAAATGTTAGTTCTTTGAATGTTTGCTAAAAGTCACTTATGAAGCCATATAGTCCAGGACATTTGTTTGTTGAGAGTTTTTGATAACTGTTTCAATTTCACTAATTATAATCTGTCTATTCGAAGTCTCTGATCCTTCCATATTTAGTTTTGGAAGATTGTATGTTTCTAGGAATTTATCCATTTCCAGATTGTCCTATTTGTTGGCATATAGTTATTTGTAATATTTTCTTATAATGCTTTAATTATCTTTGGTATCAGTTGTTACTTCTCATCTCTCACTTCTGATGTTATTTATTTGAATCCTCTCTTTATCTCTCTTTTTTTTTCTTGACGAGTCTAGTTAAAGGTTTGTCTTTTTTTTTCATCTTCTTAAAGAACCAGCTCTTGGTGTCATTAATTTTTATATTTATTTTAAGACTTTTTTGTTTACTTCTTCTCTGATCTTTATTATTTCCTTCCTTCTACTCATTTTGGGCCTTTCTAATTCTTTTTCAAGTTCCTTTAAGTTTAAAGTAATTTTGTTTTGTTGAGGTTTTTTTATTTCTTGAGATAGGCCTTTAATGCTATGCCTGCCCCTCTTGGAACTATAGTTTCACTGTGTACCATAGAATTTGGGTTGTGTTTTCATTTCCATTTGTTTCAAAGTATAATTTATTTCTTCCATGATCTCATTGTTAACCCATACATTGTTTAGTAACATGCTTTTTAGCTCCCATGTGTTTGTGTGCTTTTAAAATTTTTCTTATGAATGATTTCTAGTTTGATACCATTATGGTCAGAGAAGATGCTTGATATGATTTGAATCTTCTTAAATTCATTGAGACTTATTTTGTGTTCTAACATGTGGTCTGTTTTAGAAAGTTTTCCATGTGCACTTGAAAAGAATATATATTCTGCTACTTTGGTGTGAAATGCTCTGAAGATATCAATTGAATCCAACTGATTTAGTTGGTTTGCAGGCATCCCCAAACTACGGCCCGCGGGCCGCATGTGGCCCCCTGAGGCCATTTATCCAGCCCCCCACCACACTTCCAGAAGGGGCACCTCTTTCATTGGTGGTCAGTGAGAGGAGCACTGTATGTGGCAGCCCTCCAATGGTCTGAGGGACAGTGAACTGGCCCCCTGTGTAAAAAGTTTCAGGACCCCTGGTAGTGTGTCATTTAAGGCTGATGTTGCCTGTTGACTTTCTGTCTGGCAGACCTCTCCACTGGTATTAATGGGATGCCAACATCTCCCACCACAATTGTTTCAATGCCAATATCTCCCTTTATGTCCATCAAGTTTTGCTTTATATATTCAGGTGCTCCTATGTTGGATGCATGAATGTTTACAAAGATTATACCTCTTATTAGATTGCTCTCTTTATCATTATGTGTGTCCTTTGTTTATTAATGTAGCCTTTGTTTTAAAGTCTATTTTGTCAGATATAATTATTGCTGTCCCAGTTTTTTGGGGGGTTTTTTCATTGCCATTTGCATGAGATATCTTTTTCCATCGCTTTACTTTTAGTCTGTGTATATCTTTCATTCCGAGTAGGGTCTTTTTGTAGAAAGCATTTTATATGGGTCTTGTTTTCTTATCCATTCAACTACCTTATGTCTTTTGGTTGAAGCATTTAAGCCATTTACATTTAAGGTGATTATTGATAGGTATGTATGTATTGCCATTTCTTTCTTTTTTCTTTAACTATGTTCCTCTGCTTTTTTTTCTTCTTCTTAAAGAAGACCCTTTAACATTTCTCTTTTTTTCCATTTTCTTTTATTAAATTTAATGCAGTGACATTGATAAATCAGGGTACATATGTTGAGAGAAAACATCTCCAGATTATTTTGACATTTGATTATGCTGTATACCCCTCACCCAAAGTCAAATTATCTTCTCTCACCTTCTATCTGGTTTTCTTTGTGTCCCTACCCTCCCCTACCCCCCTCTCCTTCCTCGCCCCATCCCCCCCTCCCCCCATCCCCCACCACCATTGCCATCACATTCTTGTTCACATCTCTGAGTCTCATTTTTATGTCCCATCTATGTATGGATTCATATAGTTCTTAGTTTTTTCTGATTTACTTATTTCACTCCGTATAATGTTATCAAGGTCCATCCATGTTATTGTAAATGATCCGATGTCATCATTTCTTATGGCTGAGTAGTATTCCATAGTATATATGTACCAAAGCTTTTTAATCCACTCGTCCTCTGACGGACACTTGGGCTGTTTCCAGATCTTCGCTATTGTGAACAATGCTGCCATTAGTTTTGAGGTGATGAACTCCTTTGGCTTTTCTTTTTCCTTCTTTATATGTTTTTTTTTTTATTCTAAATGATAGCTTTCTGGGTAGAGTAATCTTGGTTGTAGGTCCTTGCTTTTCATCACTGAATATTTTATGCAACCTCTCTTCTGGCCTGAAATATTTCTGTTGAGAAATCAGCTGACAGTTTTATGGGAGCTCCTTTGTAGGTAACTAACTTCTTTTCTCTTGCTGCTTTTAAGATTCTTTCTAAGTCTTTAACATTTGGAATTTTAATTATGATGTGTCTTAGTGTAGGCCTCTTTAGATTCATCTTATCTTGAACTGTCTCCACATCCTTGACTTGTGTGTCCTTATCCTTCACCACGTTAGGGAAGGTTTAGTCATTATTTCTTCAAACAGGTTTTTGAAACTTCATTGTCTCTTTTCTCCTTCTGGTATCCCTATGATGTGGTTGTGGTTACATTTCATGTTGTCCCAAAAGTCCCTTAAACTGTTCTCAATTATTTTTATTATTTATTCATTTTGCTGCCCTGTTGGATGTTTTCTGATACCTTGCCTTCTCAATCACTGATTTGATCTTCTGCTTCATTCAACTTACTATTTATTCCTTCTAGTGTGTTCTTCATTTCAGATGTAGTGCAGCCATGTCATGGAATATATGCTCAATTTGTAATTTCAATTAGGTTTAATATATTTAAAAGATAATAGTGCTTTAATTATACATTTAATTATGATTAAATGTATAATTGGGATACCTGCCTGGCTGGTTATCCCACAAGAGGCTTGATAGTGTGACATTACCTTAAGGAATTTACTATGGGCCCAAATCTATTTCTCAACCTCAAAATTTTAAACTTTATTTTAGTCAGCTTGTTCACAGTTGATAGATTTTGTGAAATATAAATCAAACTGTTTAATTTTTCCCAGATAGGTTGTTTTTTGTTTGTTTGATTTTAATTTTATTTTTATTGATTGATTTTAGCAAAAGGAGAAGGGGGAGAGAGGAAGAGAGAGAGGAATATCAAGCTGTTCCTATATGTGCCCTGACCCGGGATTGAATGGGCAACTCCTGTGCTTTGGGACAATACTCTAACTAACTGAGCTATTCGACCAGGGCCCAGATAAGTTGTTTTGATGTAGACTGGAATTCTTAGGTTGGCAAGAACAGCACATTCTCCTATAAAATACCTACACAAAAGTCTAATTATAGTTTGAACACCAGGTCAACCTATATTCATATTAAGAAGAGTTCTGTAACTCAAATACTTACATCAGATAAAGATAATTTGAAACCATCTAGAATTTTCTCTAGACAGATATCTCTGCTAGATACCAGCCCTTTGAGAGTTAGGTGCCACTGTGAATCTTGTTTACTTCTATATCTTCAGCAATTGGTATGGCAACTAGAATATCGTAGTCATTCAAAAAATATCAGTGAGTAAATGAATAGTTGTAATATTTTGAGTCTGTTAGCCCAGATGCCTTTTCTCTTCATCCTTGAATGGACCGTACCAACATGTATTTTTGGAATTCTTTTAATGATAACCCAACTCTATCTTGATTGACCTTTTGTTTTATCAGATAGATGAATGTCTTCTGTTTGATTTTGCTTCTGTCAAAGAACCAATCTAACCCTTTGAGGAAATTTGATGAACCCCAAGTCTATTATATTATTTGTCTGTATCTTAACTTCCCAAATTCTTGGAAATAAATTTCTTTTTTCTTTCTTTTGTTAATTTGTAGCTCAGTGATTTGGACGTTGGCATTAGATCAGTCTGACTTTGAGTTCAGACTTCCCTGTTGTGAATCACATGATCTTGAATAAGCTACCTCACCTCTTTGAACTTTATTTTAGTCCTCTATAAAATATGATCAACATAATTATGATACAAGTTAAATAGTACAGCATGTATAGGTTACAGAGAATTTAACACATGGTAAACACTTAATAAATCACATCAATATCATCATAAATATTGTCTAATATTATTAAAAATAACCTTAACTAATGTGAGTATAAGACTCTCCAATTGTAATATTTATTTTAGGTACTTCTTTTAAGTAAGTGGAAGCTCTTGAACTAGTTGTAACTTGGTGAAAAATACCAAGACCAATACCATAGAAAAAAATAGTAAGGTGGGCCCTAACCAAGTAGCTTAGTTAGAGCATCTTCCTGATACACCAGGATTGGGAGTTTGATCCCCAGTAAGGACATATACAAAAATCAATCAATGAAAGCATAAAGAAGTGAAACAACAAATCAATGTTGTTGTTTTCTCTCTCTCTAAAATCAACTTAAAATTTTTAAAAAGAAAAAACAAGGTAAATTTCTTTTCAGATATGAAACAGGATCAGAGCTATATGGACAACCAATATTGGTATCTTTAACTCTAATTACAGTAGTACCAGGCAAAGACTGTTTTTTATTAAGCTATCTCAGCTATATGAATAGAATTTGAGTTCCATAAAAAGGCACATAGGAGAAGTAACCATCTGCTTCTCCACTTCTCCCCCTTCTCTCCCTCTCTCTCTCTCTCTCTCTCTCTCTCTCTCTCTTCTCTTCTCTTCTCTTCCTGCAGCCATGGTTTGATAGATTTGAGCAAAGTTGGCCTTGGGTGCTGAGGATGGCTCCGTGGCCTCTGCCTCAGGTGCTAAAATAAATGGCTTGGTTCCTGAACAATGGAACAGTGACCCCAGATGGGCATAGCATCACTCCCTAGTGGGCTTTCCAGGTAGATCCCTGTTGGGGCACATGAAGGAGTTTTTCTCTCTGTCTCCCCATCACACTAAAAAAAAAAAAAAAGTCCATCTCTGTTTGACAGCAAGCAAGATTTGATCTACTTTCAAGTTTCTACTCTAAAATATTTGACCAAGTATCCAAGTATTAACATTCATATTTAAAGTCAAAAGCAAAGTTCTACAATATTATTTATAATGACTTCCATATTTTTTCTATACACTGTACTTCTTAAAATGAGAAGACAGTTTATTTTTTTACAGACTGTGATTTTGCACAGTTCTGTTCATGAAAATTTTTTATTAATAAACAACTACACAATAGCCCCAAAAGATCTTAGAATCACAGCAAACTGTAATGAATAAGACCATATTACATTCCGTGATATCCCTATGGGCACTTAGAGTATAGTAATGTCTGCTCTCAAGTATTATAAATTTGTATATGCTGAGTATCAAGTGTTATATGTTCAGAAAATTGTTGCAGCATAAGACACAGTCCCAGGTCCATCAAAGAACCCAGGACGCATGCTGCTCACGCACCCCCATCCCACACAAATGCATAAACACACAGAGCAAGAGAACTCATATTTTTATAAACTACAAAATGCATTCCATCTTCCTATGTTTCCTCTGTTTGCTTTCTCTCCCTTATTCCCACTGACTTGTCAAACTGTTATTTCTGCCATATTAGTCAGAACAGTAATTTATTTGAGCCAAGGTAAGTCATTGTCAGGCTGAAAAGGAAATAGTGCTGATACAAAAAGTACTGATTGTGCTTAAAAAATAATAATAAGATAAATAAATAAAACTTCATTTGTTTAAGATAAAAAATTATTTTAAATTTAATAATTTAAATTAATAAAAAAATCACCTAAGAAAGGTTAAAATAAAAACAAGCATTTTGAAAAGGATACCTAAAAAGACATGCTTCTCAGGAACTATTGTTACTATATATTATGTTAATCCTTACTTTTTTCTTCAACTCATAATTTATAGCAATGTTATATAACTGTAAGTTAATTGAAATTCATATTTAGGCTTAACTAGAATATTATACTGAATCATTTTAAAAATTGAATTTTAGATTGCTTCATTACTTGAGAGAAATATTTTCCTTTATATTACTTAATGTAAAATCCATTTTATGCTTTAAAATGTGACTTTAATCATGCCAATTACTACAGTCATTTTGTTCCTACCCTACCCTTTCTTTTTTTATTACTTTTAATTTAAAGAAAATAATACTGAGTTGTTACAAATTTGGCTTATATTTTTATTGTACCTTTTATTTTTATTTGAATTACTGTTTTGTCAAATATAGGTGCTATAGAAAAGATTTAGGAATCTAAACACTTCTAATTTTTCATCTCAAATAAGGTGGGGACAAAGATATATTTTAATGTAGGATTTATAGATATAATAATTTTTAATACTCAAAAGTCTTAAACCTGTTTCAAACTTTTGGTTTATAACATTTAGTTTAACAAATACTAACAAAACTGAAATCATAACAAAAAATATGAACTAGTACTATAAACTATCAACAGTCGCTTCTGTTATTTCTCTGAAAGATTAGATAGGTTTTTGTGAAATCGTTTCTTTCTTTTTTTATTATGTTTTTAATGGTTTTATTTATTAATTTTTTTAGAAAAAAGAGAGAGAGAGAGAAAGAGAGAGAGAGAAAGAAAGAGAGAAAGAAAGAAAGAAAGAAAGAAAGAAAGAAAGAAAGAAAGAAAGAAAGAAAGAAAGACAAGAATAGGAAGCATCAACTCATAATAGTTGCTTCTTGTTTGTGCCCTGACCAGGCAAGCAAGGGTTTTGAACCAGCAACCTCAGCATTCCAAGTCAATGCTTTATCTACTGTACCATCACAGGTCAGGCTGTTGTGGAATCATTTCTAAGATCCAAGGTACATTGTGAATTAAGAGTTTTCCCAACATAAGTTATATCTTGATAAGATGAACTGTTTGCAAAGCAAGGTGAGTGTTTTTACATTGATAAAGCAATGAATTGCTATTTGCAGCAAATTTTCATAATTATTTCAAGAATCAATGAACATAAACCAAAAATTAAGTTAGATAATGAGAAAATATACTGTTTTTTTCCCCTCCACAAAAGTAAAGACTATAAGCCACCTCCTTATTCCAGTTATCTTCTACCTATAATATTAATTTAAATACAACATTATTATTTTTAAAACAACTAACTATATTAAAGGTCCGATACATCACTTCTCGGCCTTTTGTCTAAGATCAAGTGTAAAGGTCCAGGATACAAACATGTAAAAACATTGACAAAATTCTGTGTAAGAATTTTACATTAAGAGGGGCTTAGAATCTAGCAGACTCTCCAGTAAGGAACACAGCTAACCAAAGGGCCGTCTTGTGAGCCTCCAAAAGAAGATAGTGTCTTGTTTAACATTCTGTCTCCAACAGTCAGCATAGTGCCTGGCACCGAGAGACCAACAGACAGTTGTGGAATTAATATTTTAAGTGCCATGACAGCCACTTCTATAAAAAAAGCAAAGGGGAGATCTAAAAGAGTGCACTGCATAATCCGGGTTCATTCAAATGTTAAGGTCAGAATGACCCTAAAATAACTTTTAGGGCTCAATAACCTATACCGAAACACGAGCCATTTCTGATCCTATTAATTTATCTTTCGATTCATATATAGATTAACTTAGTGACTTGAGGTCTACAAACCACAAGATAAACAGTCTGAAAAACTGGTAGTTTGTTAACTATGACATATTTTTCAGGAAATTTAGTCAGCCTTTCTTCATAAAAGACATTTTATCTGTAAAGCAAAAAAGAAAATGTTTGTCTTCATGTAAGAAATAATTGAGAAAATAATTTTATTTTCTTTGTCACAATAATGGTGAACTACTAGCCATTTTTTATTCTTAAATTCTCTCCTTTTAACATTTCAGAAAATTCATTTGAATTTGAAAAGCAAGAAATGATTTGGCACTTGGATCACTTCTCCCCAGTTGGCTCTGGGTTCTCTAAAACTACACTCTCACTGATTCTTGTGACATCCTCCTGAAGGGAGATGGCACAAATGGCCAGTGCTATGATTTACATTATACACAGGTGCAGAAGCTGAAAGTCAAAGGTTGTGTGGCCTGCCTGGGACCAGTGGGGCGTGTGTTGGTGTGTCTTAGAGTAGATGTCAGAGTGCTAGAATTTCAAGACATGTTAGAAGCTAAGAAAGCATTTCAGAGCACTTACCTGGCACCTCAGAGAGGCGTACCTGACCAGCTTACCTTTCTTCTCACTCTACCCCAACAAGAGCAACAAAACCAGAAAACACGAAGGGGGACTGAGAAATTAAACGAGAGCTGCCATACTTTCATATAATTTTCAGATGTTTGAGTTCTGTAAACTCCTCCATCAATTTCCTGCCCCTTCTCATTTCTAATGTCACTGGGCACCGTGTCTGACATCTTCCACTCCTGGCAGTCCTGCCATCTACAGTTATGATGCCAGCCCCAGTGATCATTAGTCTAAGGCTCTTCCATCTGACTCGTCAAGTACCCATTTTTCAGTGAAACCCCATTACCTTTACAGCCTCCGGTCCATGCAGAATAGGAATATGTCAGTAATGCGTCTTGTTTGAACGTACAGCCAGTGATCTGGAGAAGACAAGTGTTAAGTCTATAGCTGCTTCTCCTGCTGGCCCTGACCCAGCCCTTTGTTCTTTGATATTCCCTTCACTATCCTTCTGATTCTCACTCTGCTTGTGTCCATCTCTGTCTCCTCTGTCTAGGAGAAACCTAGATGCCCCTCTGTGTTATCTTCTTGCCCCTCTGTACCTTGTCCGAACTTTGCTTTCCTTTGCCACCTCTCATGGCTTTAACTTCATTCCACCCATCTGTCCCTCAATATTGTTTTTTTAACTTTATTTTTAATTAAAGTTATATATTTTTAAAGTGCACAACATGTTGATTTGATACATATATTCATAGGGAAATGATTAATACAGTTTGAATTAAGCTTTTACCTGCTTAGAAACCTTTAGGAACTTTCTATCACTTATCTGAAAGAATCAATATTCCTTGGTTTGACTCTCCTGACCCCAGTCAATTTCCCCCTAACCTTCAGCCTGTCTCACATTACTCTCTCACATCCTTAGTGTTAGCCAGTTTAGGCCACAACTTCCTAACTCCCTCTGCATCTTCTTGCCCTTGTGGCTTTGCTAATTCTCTTTATCTTTAATTACCCTTCACTCCATCTCCACAGACCCAAATTTTACCCATTTTCCTAGAAACATTATGAATATTACATCCTTTATGATATTGTTACTGCTTCTCCCATCTTGAAGCAATTTCTTATCTACATTTGCATAGTCAGAAATCTATCTGAGTCCGAAAAACTCTGGGTTCTTATTAAATATACAAATAAATACCCAGGTCTCACCCTGGCTTACTATATCTGATTACTAAAGATGAAGAATACAACATGTCTGCATTTTTAACAAACTCTCTACACAGATCGTATGCATATTGACTTTTTAAAACTACAGCTCTATGTTCTGAATTCACAAGTTGCACTTAATGTTTGTTTACTTTAGGTATATATTTAATTGTTCCCTTCCATCACCACTATTTGTACACTTCATTTGAACCTTCTCTGCATAGGTATATAACTTTAACATCAAAATAAATGCTTCTGCATCACAAAAGTTCCTTCAATTTCTGAAATCCTCAATATTGGTTAATTAAAAAAAATGAATGAATGCATTTTATCAGCTAGCACCCAATTAGGATTAATATTTATGTCTAAGTCAAAAACATATATATTGACAGATGAAAATAGCAATTGACAATTTTCAAAACAAGAGAAAAAAGTGAGGTAGGTTGAAATAATATTAGGAAATCATTTAAAAGTTTAATTATGCATTTCTAAGTATAGCTCTTCCTGGATCACTGCAGTGCTTAATGGAAACCAGCTAGTCAAGAATCCTTAGCTTTATTTAAAATGTTCCATTTGCTACTTCCTCAGGGCTCTTTGGTAATTCTTCACATGTTTGTGGGCCTTTCTTTCCTTCTCTTTAATATAAGATGGTTCGCCTCTAATAAGCTGACTTTAAGTAATACTATGATTCTATTATTCTAAGATTAAATAAGCTATGTAGCCTAAGCAAGGCTATGACTTCTGATTTCAGAATACCCCTGGTTAGTCCTAATCAACAAAAGTACCTGCTTTTAACTTCTCTTGGAGGATTCTCAAAAAACAGTTCAAAACTCTTGGACAAATTGTCTAAGAAAAAATTTATTTAAATGTGTTCTCTATTACCCTTGTTAACTGAAATCATTTAACAGAAGTTGTTCTAAGTATGTGTTCAATTTAGGCTATTTCTTTTTGCTGACATTATTGACCAATAAACTTAATTGATAACTGATGTTTTGCCATTTTGATAGTGTTTTGTGCCTACAAATTAAGCCAGAATTCTGTGTTTTTCTGATATGAAGATCTAATATTTGTATATATTCCTATGGGTATAGTCTCAGCCAACTAACTACACTGAGAATAAAAATAGTGTTCAGCACAAGTTCTTTATTTTGCACGATTTGAACACAGGAAGGCTACTTGGAATATATTCTCAAAAATTGTTTGAAAAATTGTTCTTGTATTTATATATTAGGTCCATCTCATTTTAAAATACATTTCCATTTGGAAATATGGCAAACAATAGGTTAAAAGTATTGTGCTGTCCCCTCTTGATATTGTCATGACTAGATATACCACCTCAACACAGTTCAAATTTTAGAATTACTAGTGGATAACATTATTTTACTTCCATATCATTACTACTATTTATTACCCATTTACTAGATTAAACAATACTTTCAAATGAGTTACTGAATTATGTATTTTAAGAGCAGACTGGCCTATATTTGTTAAAGAAAATATACAAAACTGCCTGACCTGTGGTGGTGCAGTGGATAAAAACGTCAGCCTGGAACACTGAGGTCGCCAGTCCAAAGTCCTGGGCTTGCTGGTTAAGGCACACACAGTAAGCAACTACTACAAGTTGATGCCTTCCACTTCTCCCCTCTTTCTTTCTCTCTCTCTCCCCTTTCTCTAGAAAAGTCAATCAATTAAAAAAATCTAAAAAAATTAAATTATACAAAAAGTTTTTGGAAACATTAAAGAGTTGTACCTTGTAGTGGAGTTAATTGCATATAAATATTTTCTTGGAAAAAGATTTATTTTAGAAAACAAATAAAGTTCTCCAAAGGATATTCTTATTATCTAGAAGTATAATGTACACTGCTCACAAAAATTAGGGGATCAGGGAACATGCAGATAGTACTTTCAGCCCTTTGTATAGTGCATTTTCACCAATGAAATAAAAGTTGATTTTGCATCTCATTTGCATAATTGACCAACTTTCTTTGACTTGTCCTTTGCTTTTCTGATGTTCTTGTTTAATAAAAAATAATCAAATGCTTTTTTTTTTTATCATTTCATATTCATTTTGAAATACCCCTAATTTTTTCCGAGCAGTATATTATATAGTACATTTTATTAAAATATAAATAATGTAGCTTTGTTCGATTTTTGATTAGCTATTCTTTTTTTATTATTATTCATGTTTAGAGAGAGAGAGAGAGAGAGAGAGAGAGAGAAGAGGGGAGGAGCAGAAAGCATCACCTCTTATCTGTGCCTTGACCAGGAAAGACTGGGGTTTAAATTGCGACCTCAGAGTTCCTAGTCAATGCTTTATCCACTGCACCACCACAGTTCAGGTGGTCAGCTATTCAATTTAAATTTCTTGATTCTGCATTCCAAATATTATTTCAATCTATCTCACATTTTTCTCTTGTTTTGAAAAATAATTAACATTATGTTCATCTGTCCAAATATATATATATGTTCATGAATTTTATGTGGAAATTTAAATAACCACAGAATGCTAGCTAAGAAAACTTGTCGCCTGACCAGGTGGTGGCACAGTGGATAAAGCGTCAATCTGGGATGCAGAGGACACAGGTTTGAAACCACTAGGTTGCGGCTTGAGTGCAGGCTCATCCAGCTTGATCATGGGCTCACCTGATTGAGCACGAGGTCTCTGGCTTGAGTGTGGGATCAAAGACATGACCCCATGCTCTCTGGCTTGAGCCCAAATGTTGCTATCTTGAAGCCCAAGTGACCCCTGGCTTGAGCAAGGGGTCACTCTCTCTGCTGGAGCCTCCTGATCAAGGCACATGTGAGAAAGCAATGGATGAACAACTAAGGTACTGCAAATGAAGAGTTGATGCTTCTCATCTCTCTCCCTTCCTGTCTGTCTGTCTCTGTCTCTCTCTCTCTTTCTCTATCTCTGTCACAAAAAAAGAAAAGAAAAAGAGAAATAAAACTTGTTAAGACAAGTCTAACTCTTTACTCTTAAATCAGTTCCTTAGCAAAAGATATGTTAATGATTTCTTTAGAGCAACTTCTTTATAAATTCTTTGCAGATTTTTTATACTTCAAGGAGTTTGAAAAATGTGGAATGAATGGAAGACTCAATGTATTTCATTACAAAATTTCAAAATGTTTATTTCAAACCCTACATCTAGCTGTGACCTACCTCTGTGATAAGGGGATGCTTAGCTTTTGCTTTAAAAAAAAAAAAATTAAAGTGACAACTAACTTAAATATGTGGCTAATATGCTTTTCACAAGAAACTAAAGGTGCCCTGGCTGGTAGGCTCAGTGGTAGAGCATCTGCCCGGCATGTGGAAGTCCCAGGTTCAATTCCTGGCCAGGGCACATAGGAGAAGTACCCCTCTGCTTCTCCACCCTTCCCCCTCTTCTTTCTCTCTCTCTCTTCCCCTCCGACAGCCAAGGCTCCATTGGAGCAAAGTTGGCCACGGGCCCTGAGAATGGCTCCATGGCCTACACCTCAGGCGCTAGAATGGCTCCCGTTGCAATGGAGCAATGGTTCAGATAGGCAAAGCATTGCCCCCTAGTGGGCATGCTGGTGGATCCTGGTTGGGGGCATGCAGGAGTCTGTCTCTCTGCCTCCCTGCTTCTCACTTCAGAAAAATACAAAAAAACAAAAAAACAAAAAACAAAAAAAAGGAACTAAAGTTATATTAGTAATTTTTTTAATGATCTACAAATATTATTAGGATTATTTGAGATTAATTCTTATGGTTACTTAGCTACTGTCTGATAGCCAGCTAGATATTGAAGAACATTATTTCTCTTAACCTCGGATAAACAATTTTATGCATCACAGCTTAGGTTACCCAGAAGAGATTATACAAAAACTCATTTTTTGTCAGAGAGAACTCAGCAATGGGGAATCTAGAGCAGTGTGGAGAAGTAAATGTAAATAGAGTTTGTAGATTTTATATTCTTATTTTTGGCTAATGTAATACTGGCTTAAGCAATAATTACTTAATAAAAAGTAATGTCAAATGCTAGCCTTTTAAACAGTCCAATTCTTCCAAAGAATTTTAGTTAAATTCTAACAGAAAAATAGGCACTGCATCTCCATTTCAGATTTCAGGCAGCAAACATATTTTACATATCATCTCGCATTAAACCGCAGTTTCCCTGAGGAGCAGTTGATCGGTCTAGTCATCACACTTGCTCTTTTTTGAACCTTTCTAGAATCACAGGTTAGATTCAAGGGGTGTCTATTTGATCTTTCTTTCCTTTGAGAAATAAAAATTGATAGGTTTTCTGATGAGGAAACAGATTTTTTTTTCAGCTTATTCTTTAAAAGTTAAGCTCCTTGGATTTTAATAAAATGGTCTGCAGTTTCCCCAGGTCACGGGCGATTCAGAAATGACTTCTTTTCCCGCGACAGCGCACATACACGATCTGCTTTGCACCCAGCGGCTTGTTACCCTAGAACATTTCTATCTCCTCCGTTATTGTAAAGGAAAATAGTATATTATCTTGGTATATAATGAATAATTTTCTATATATTATAAGTTATGTATCTAAATAATTTATACAAATAGTGGTTAAGGACTCATTCCTGAACTGAATGCCCAGATTTAAATCCCAGATTCAGCACTTACTAGCTATGTCCAGAAGCGAGTGAATGAACCTTTCTGTAACTGATACAGAACATGAAGGAAATAATAGTTTTAATATCATAGGTTTTTTGTTAAAAGTAAATGAGTTAATACACATAACATGACTGTGACTGGAGCACACAAGGTACCCAATCAGTGTTAGCTATGACCCTTTATAATGTAATAGGAAAAATAAACTCATCAGCTGTCAGTACTGTTTCTCTAAATGTGGCCTATCACTGTATCTCACTAAAAAAGGCAAAATTAATTTGTGACTTTATATAAGTTAATAAGATATATTTTGACATATTTACTTACCTCCATTTTAGGCAATCTCATTTAACTAGTTAAACAGTATTATGGTGATATGATTCTTGAAAATGTGGAAATAAAACCACTCAATGTATTTTGTAAAGATTTTAAGTTATTAACTGATAACTGAGTAGGTTTAACTAAATGTTTATAATAAAGTTGTAACTGATAAATTATATAAAGTGAAAGTATAGTGCGTATATTATATTGGAGTTTCTTAATCACTTTTATTTAACCTTTTTATTTATTTTGAGATAACAGTCCCAATTATCTACTATCTGGAAAAGATAGTCCAAATTTAATTCTGTTCACAAAAGAGATGTCTTTGGAGAATAAGTCCCCTATAATGGAACTATTGAGAGTACTGTAGTACTGTAGACAGACCTCATCTGTCAAACACCTGCTTTGGTGAGATGTGTTTAATGCATAGTAAGAGCTTCTGTTAGCAACAATGATTCTAAGCCCTTGGCATAACCTTTGCCTTTAAATGTGAGAGAGAAAAAAAGGAAAGAAAGAAATACACTTTGGTTATTTTATCTGAGCAAGATCCTCTATGAACTGCAATACACTGCAGTAATTCTATTTAAATGATTTTGTTTAGCTAATGCTTTCTGTCACTTACTCCTTCTTTTCCATAGTGGATACTGATGACACTTTTGCTGTCATAAGGCTTTGGAGAACAAGGTCATACAATGCCTGACAACTCTAAGTGGTCCTTTGAAGACCACTTATAGCTGTTTTTCTTTTCTCTATATTTTTCCATCCTAACTTTATAAAAGCATTTAAGCTTGAGATTATTATGCTACAAAAAATACTATGGTATTTAGATACATAGTAATTGCAAGATTTCAAGTGTTTAATATATTAGAATATAGAATGCATTGAACCAATATATCAGATTTGTGAATTTATGTAAACTCTTAACTTTGGTTTTAACATTTTCTTATTAATTGGTTCATGTAGAAGATGCAGGGAAATCGGCTCTCCAGAATATTGGAAAACTGGAAGCCGAGATATTTTTCAGGTAACTCTAGAGACATTTATTCTACTTTCTTCACAGAAACAAGGACATGGTGTAGCTAATGCTGAATCTGCTTTCTAGTACATGAGCGTATCTTTCATTAAATTATTAGTCTACACTTTTTTCAAATGGTGACATAAACTCAGATGATAGAAGGACAGGGCATAGCAAGGGTTGAGCCTTCCAGATGTGATGAAATCCTACCATCCTTGGACAGTGTCACTGGCAGCTCAATGCCCCCACTGGGCACTATAGGGCCAAAGCTGAGGTCAGCTGTGTGCTCCTACTTAGGGTGGCTAATTAAGTTGGAAACATAATCTCTCCTCACATGGAGCATATACAATGGGTTTCTTCCTTTGAGTCCATATTCCATTTGAAACAATGTTTAAAATGTTTGTATTTTAGGAATAGGCTTGATGCGTGATGGAGAATCAGGTTCTTATTGCACTTGTATTTATTAACAAGGCATGGATTAATTGGTGCTGTGATTAAGGATTAAAGCAGTGATTATAAAATGGGCAAGGCATTCTGACCTTGTTAAGTGAATTAAGAAAATCTTGAAAAAATAATATTGACTAGAGTGAACTTTTTTTTTTTTTTCCCCCTGTATTTTTCTGAAGCCGGAAACAGGGAGAGACAGTCAGACAGACTCCCGCATGCGCCTGACCGGGATCCACCCGGCACGCCCACCAGGGGCAACGCTCTGCCCACCAGGGGGCGATGCTCTGCCCCTCCGGGGCGTCGCTCTGTTGAGACCAGAGCCACTCTAGCGCCTGAGCAGAGGCCAAGGAGCCATCCCCAGCGCCCGGGCCATCTTTGCTCCAATGGAGCCTTGGCTGTGGGAGGGGAAGAGAGAGACAGAGAGGAAGGAGAGGGGGAGGGGTGGAGAAGCAAATGGGAGCTTCTCCTGTGTGCCCTGGTCGGGAATTGAACCCAGGACTTCTGCACGCCAGGCCGACGCTCTACCACTGAGCCAACCGGCCAGGGCCTAGAGTGAACTTTTATTGAAGATTCATTATTAAGACTTACCTTGGACTTGCCCATTGTGTAATAACAAGTCAATAATAGAAAATTTAGAGTTAAAACTGACATTTACTGTACTCACCATTTATCATACTATCAGTACCAGTAGGTTATGCTAATGGCTTCACTTCCCATAAGCTCTATTTATATTGATCGATTGATTGATTGATTGATTTGAGATAGAGGAAGAAAGAGAGAGACACAGACAGACAGACAGAAACATTGGTCTGTTTCTGTATGTTCCATAACAGGGAATGGAACCAGCAACCTCTGCATATCAGGATAATGCTCAAAGCTACCAAGCTATCTTGCTGTCCCCATAAGTTTTCTGCTCACAAAAGTTATTAACATTTTTTGTGCTCAGAACAGTTATTTAGCTTTAATTTCCTAACTCTGGTATTACAATGGGAGTAATATCTCAAAAGATTATATTTTATATTAAGAATTAAGGTAGACCCTAGCTAGTCATTCAGCAGACAGTGCATTGGATCAGCATGCGGAAGTCCCAAGTTCAATCCCCGGCCAGGACATGGACAAGTCCTGCCGGTGAGGACGATAGAGACACAAAGACCTGACTCCAGGAAACAGGTTCAGTGACGCAGATCCACTTTATTCAGGAAGTAAGCTAGCTTACATACATAGGTTCAGCCTATAGGGTGTTACAGTGTGTTCCTCAAAGCCAATGGCTGAAAAGATCAGGGAGCTTCGTGGTTGGCACTGAGTCACGTCCTTATAGCAGGCAAGCTCCCTTCCTGGGTATGCCCAGGAGGGTTCTGGGAGCTGGAGTATCCTCACAGCATTGCATCAGCCACAGCTGCTAGGAATGCACTCTGAGCTCCACCCACATCTCCCCCTTCTCTTTAAATTAAGGCCAATTGGACTTGATGAATGACAGCTTGCTGTTGTTGTAGCTTCTGAATGCTATGCATTATGCAACAGAACCCTAGTAGAACTAAAACAACTAGAATACCTATTATACTATATGCTAATAGATTAGCTGGATTAAACAATGAGGCAAGCTTCTGTAATGTTTGACTACTTAAGAAATAGAACGGGGGTCTTAAACAGGGGATTCCTTCTAGGGATTGGGATGTCATTTCCCTCCCATTGTGTTACAGAGACCTTCTAGGTGCTGTTAAACACAGTTCCATTTTGATTGTAAAAAATGGACATAGGTCCATGCATTCCCCCTTCCCACAAAGGTCCCAGCGTACAAACACTGAACGGATGGCTTGCCATGGGCTGCATACTGCATATGGTTGCATTCCATCTCTCAGCCTCCGATGCCAAACTCCGAGGTTGATGGTCTGCATATCCGGGCCAGAGGCAATGCAGCAGTCTCTCCAGGGAATTCCTTCTCTCGGGAGTGTTCTTAGATGTTCGTCATACAGGAACGTGCAAAGAGGTTACCCTGGGAAGGCAAGGTTAGCGAAGCGGACCCAGCTGTTGGTAGCTAGTGGAAGAGGGCTTGTAGGTCAAGTACTAAGCCTTGGTTGGTAGTACCATTTTCAGCAAAGTCCCCCATAGTTTGATTTTGAAGGAGGACCCACCCCTCCAAGTGAACGGTGTTATTAAACTTAAGTAGCATTGGGTTACTGAGGTTACCCCATATAGTGCCGTTCCAGTGTTGGGATTCCTGGCCACTCTTGTCACAAGGGAGATTAAGGGAGCAGTTACTGGAAATTGTGGGTTATTAACTTCAACAGACATAATTATGCCAGGGTGGGGAACAGTAGCCCAGATGTGGGGATCTCCTTGCACCTGGGAATTTGCTGTGATAATGGCACATATGAGGAGGAACAGAGTGCCAGGGCCTGGGGGCCCATCAGGGGCCATTCTCTAGGCCCGCCCCACCAAAGCCTCCACATCTCCCCAGGTGATGGGGCATGCATGCCGGCCACAAGGTCTTCTTCTGGAGCACTGAGGACCTCCTCCCCTCAGTGTGGAGAAGGCCAGGGCTGTGGCTTTGGACAGGTGAAGACTGAACCACTTAGTGGGTGCCCAAGAAACCTTGTCAAGCAGGTTGAGGGGTTCCTGGGATCCAAATGGGCTGAAAAACACAAGCATAACCTCTTCCTTGCATTAGAAGAGGGTGTGATCCCTGCCACTGTGCTGTGGCTGGGTCCTTCCAGCGTCATTTCAGAGAGAGGGGCGGGGAGAGAAAAAACAAGAGATACAGAAAAATAGACAAGGCAGATAGACAGAAAGAAAAAAGACACATGGGGGCATATAGGATGGCCCATGGGTCTGTAGCAGAAACATTTGTTGGAGTTAAAGCTGGGGTAGAAAATGGTGTCTGAGAGGCTGGGGTGAGGCATTGAGCCCTGGCAGGGAATGGGGAAGTAGCGACTTCTGCTTTTTCCAGCGGCAGAGCTGATGATGCAGTTTCTTTTTTCTTTTTCTTTTCTTTTTTTTTTTTTTTTTGTATTTTTCTGAAGCTGGAAACGGGGAGGCAGTCAGACAGACTCCCGCATGCGCCCGACCGGGATCCACCCGGCATGCCCACCAGGGGGCGTCGCTCTGCTGTGGCTGGAGCCATTCTAGCGCCTGAGGCAGAGGCCACAGAGCCATCCTAACTGCCCGGGCAAACTTTGCTCCAGTGGAGCCTTGGCTGCGGGAGGGGAAAAGAGAGACAGAGAGGAAGGAGAGGGGGAGGGGTGGAGAAGCAGATGGGCGCTTCTCCTGTGTGCCCTGGCTGGGAATCGAACCCGGGACTCCTGCACACCAGGCCGACGCTCTATCACTGGGCCAATGGGCCAGGGCTGATGATGCAGTTTCTAATGTATCTAGTTTCATTTCTGCACACTCAGCTGCAAGTCCGCCAAATTCGGTGGCCCAAACCTTTTCTTCCACACAGGAGAAGGTGCATACAGAGGCAGGGATTCCCCTGAAAGAGGAGTAGCCTGTAGGACCTTAGGGACCGGCGGAGGGTCCCCAGCAGGAGCACTGGTCAAGCAGGTGTGTATTGCCAATAAGGCAGGAGTGAGGCCAAGAGGGAAGGTTTGTTCTTCATGTACCTCAGCTGAATGAACGGGTCAGAGAGCTTGGGCTCAAATATCAGGGTTCCAGAGCGGCATGTCCTCAATCCAGGGATTGAGACCAGAGAGAATCTCCAAGTAAGTACAGAGATCCTTTTCACAAACTTGAATTCACCTACTCTGCAATAGGGCGTGCAGGGCTCGAGTCTGTGGAGCTCGAGAGTGGGGAAGAAGTTTTCCCATTGCAGAGGGTCACTCACCTGTCCTTTGGATGCCGGTTAGGTCCCTGCCGCACATTGGGCACCAGTTATGGACAAGTCCTGCTGGGGGTGAGGATGACAGAGATGCAAAGACCTGACTGGGGACCTGGTTCAGTGACACAGATCCACTTTATTCAGGAAATAAGCTAGCTTATATACACAGGTTCAGCCTATAGGGTGTTACAGCGTATTCCTCAAAGCCAATGGCTAAAAAGATCAGGGAGCTGCATGGTTGTCGCTGAGTCACTTCCTTATAGTGGGCGAGCTCCTTTCCTGCGTGTGCCCAGGAGGGTTCTGGGAGCTGGAGTGTTCTCACAGCATTGCATCAGCCACAGCTGCTAGGAATGCGCTCTGTGCTCCACCCACATCAGGACACACATAAGAAGTGCCCATCTGCTTCTCTTTCCTTTCCTCTCCCCTTCTCTCTCTCTTTTTCTCTCACAGCCAGTGGTTCAGTTGATTTAAGTAAGCATGGCCCCAGGTGCTGGAAATAGCTCGGTTGATTCAAGCATCTTCCCCAGATGGCAGTTGCCTGGTGGATACTGGTCAGGGCACATGCAAGAGTCTTTTTCTCTCTCCTCCTCTCACTTAATAATAATAATAATAATAATAAAAAGATGTTAAACTAAATAATAGCAGTAAAATTGGGCTTGACATATAACATGCACTAAATAAAAACTAGCCATTATTATTTATATTTGAGACAGATACTACTATTCTTATTTTACAAAAAGGAAAGAAAATATTGGGGATTAGATAGATTCATCCCCTAGACTAAAGATGACTTTCCACAGCTGGATGTGGAAAGCTTCAGCAAGTACACCATTCATATTAATGATTTTAAAAAGATTATAGAAACTTGTAATAGAAGTTCACCACTATGGGGACCAAAATTTCATCCACTAATTTTGCGTTACTCAAATGTACACAGTCCATTAATACATATGGCATTTTTCTTCCCTCAGGTCTTGAAAATTTGTTCAGTTATGTATTTTCCCTATTTATTATTTCAAAATTTGTAATACTTTACCATTTCATTGTATGTGTTGTAAAGTCTTCTTTCTCATCAAACTCTAAATAGATTGGCTTAGACTCCTACTCCATTCCCCATTAAAATGCCCAATACTTTTCTCAAGATTTCTCTAAACTCTCAATGGGTCTTGTATCCTTTTGGTCACCTTTGTCTCCAATGACTCCAAGAACAATTTTTTGTTCTTGCTTTGTCTCTCTGCTATGATATATACCTGAATGGGAAAGCCGGTCTCTTAACCATACACCACATGAACAGTTTTATAAAAACAAATGTGCTCAGCCATGTAAATGTAGCACACTTTCCTAAATATTGGAGAAGAGGCAGAAACACCAACTGTAAGGTATTTTCCCCGCTGAGGAAGAAAGAAAAGTATAACCACCAAGTGTGGAACAGCAAAAGCTTTATTCAGTAGAGTGCTTCCCGAACGAGTTTCTTTGGTCCGCAAAACGGGCCAGAGAAGTCGCGCCGCCTCCCCCACCCAGGGGTAACTTATAGCGTCATTAGGGTAGTTGGGTTGATATGACGTAGAAAAATTTCATTGGCTGACAGACAATTGTTCTTTTCAAAGGGCTCCTGGGAAGTTTCTTTTGGCGGGCATGGGTGTGGGCAGTTCCAGCCAAAGTTCCCAGGCCTGGTTCCTCACGTGACCTTCCCCCATTGCCAACTGACCTCACATTCCGACCTTTTATGTTAGATAGGGGCACCACTATTTGTCTGGCTACTTCCTGCTGGTTAGGGGCTTGGAGGGGAAGGAAGGTCAGAAGGTGGTGGCTCTGAGGGTAGTCATGTATATGGGTGTAGAAATATCTGATTGACCATGACTCAAGATGTGGCCCTGTAAGAATCTAAAAAAGAGGAGTATATATGAGTAATAAGCTGATAACTAGAAGAGGATTTACGATAGGGGCAGCTCAGGTGAGGATGGGTGGCTGCCACCAGGAGTTAAGCGGGTTGTAGGTAGGAGGAGAGATCATTGTGCAGTTTCTCTTGCAGACGGTTGAGGACATTGATGTTTTCAACGAGAATGGAGGCAACGGTGTCTGCCGTCTCTTGAGAGGTGAGAAAGGCTTCTGTCCACCCTGAAAAGGTGTCAACAAAAGTTAAGAGATAACAGAGTTTTTGTGAGGGGGCATATGAGTGAAGTCAATTTGCCAATCCTGGCCTAGCACATGCCCCCTCAGCTGATGAGTGGGAAAAGGTGAGCGGAGTCCCCCTTGTGTAGATGCTTTGGAACAGACAGCACATGTGTACCCTTTTGAGAGTGTGCTGGAGGCCTGGGAAGAAAAAGAGTGGTTGCAAGAACTGATAGAGAGCTTTTGAACCTATGTGTAAGAAACAGTGGATATCAGAAAGGAGAGATTCAGCCTGTCTTTTTGGTAAAGCAATTTTACCTTTGAGAAATATCCATTCCTGGTTGCACACGTCTCCACCCTTTCTGAGGAGGGTTTGTTCTTCCTCAGGAGTGTAAGAAGGTTTCAAGGAGGTGGAGAGAAATATGAGAGGAGTGGGGGAGGCTCCCAGGGTGAGGTTTTGAGCCACCGCATCAGCCCGAGCATTTCCCAAGGCCACCGGGTCCAAAGAGGTTTGATGACCCCTACAATGTACAACAGCCACCTCAGTGGAGGCTGTTATGCCTGCAAAAGTTTAGAAATGAGGGTAACACTGATTATGGGGGAGCCCCTGGTAGTGAGGAAGCCCCTTTCCTTCCAGAGGGCAGAGTGGCTGTGAGTGATAAGAAAAGCATATTTAGAGTCAGTATATATAGTTATGTATTTTCCCTCGGCCAGAGTGAGTACCCATGTGAAGGCAATCAGCTCCGCTTTCTGGGAGGTGGTGCCCTCTGGCAGCTGTTGAGCTTCTAGGGTGGAGGAGGTGGTGACCACTGCGTAGGCTGCCCGTTGTCATCCATCGGGTCCCTGTACAGAGCTCCCATCTACAAAGAGTATTAGATTTGGATCTTTTAAAGGAGAATCTGATAATCCATCTGGGGTCTGTTGAGGAAATCTATTAGCTCTGTACAAGAGTGGGTGGGTTCCGGAAGTGTCATTGGAGCTGGTAGTAAAGTGGCTGGGTTGAGTCAGGGAGAGGGCAAAAGAGTGACTGAAGTGTTTTCGATGAACAGGAGGTAAAATTCTTGTAGGCAGGAAGGACTTAATAGAGAAAGAGTTGAGCGAAAGGAGATCGGTGAAGGAGGAAAGATCAGAGATGGAGGGTTTAGCTGAGGTTTCTCTGCGCCATGGAACAGGCAGCACAGAGATTAGGACAGGAGCGCAAATACTAGAAGTCCTGAATGTAAGGGATCTCCAACCATTTCCCAGTTCTTTTGGCTATAGTTAAATGGTTGAGGGTGTTAAAATCGAAAGTCCCTTCAGGAGGCCACCTGGTTAGATTATCCAGTGGGTTCTGTGGCTCGGCCACATTGGAGAAGAAGATCAGTTTCTTCTTATTTAGAGAGGGAGAGATTCCAGTTAAGGCACTCTGGGAGTGTTTTTGAGTCAGATTTAGATTCGTGTGCCTCTATGGCTGCCCTCAGCCCTCAGAGTGATCAGAGATGAGAATTGTCATCCCGCAACTCAAGCTCTGGCCACCGGATGGTTGGGTAGAGTGGGAGTGTCCAGGACATCTCCATGGGTACACACACAGTTGGAATAGATAAGAGTTCCCTGATGCAGCTGTGATTACAGACAGGGAGTCTCAGTGGAAAGAACTGTGGAGACGCTGGAAGTAGGGGACTTACTGCACCGTGTGCGGAAGTGGGTGGGAGGTCAGAGATCCTGGTTCTTCCTTGGAAGGGAAGGGGAGAGGAGCAGTCCCTTGCGGATTTCAAGTTCCTTCCAGGTTTTGGCACCAAATGTGAGGTATTTTCCCCACCGAGGAGGAAAGAAGGGCGTAGCCACGAAGTGTGGAATAGCAAAAGCTTTATTCAGTAGAGCACATCCCAGACAAGGTTCTCTGGTCCACAAAATGGGCCAGAGAAGTTGCGCCGCCTCCCCCACCCAGGGGTAAGTTACAGCGTTGGTAGGGTGGTCAGGTTGATATGACGTGGTGAAATTTTATTGGCTGACAGACAGTTGTTCTTTTTCAAAGGACTCCTGGGAAGTTTCTTTTGGTGAGCATGGGTGTGGGCAGTTCCAGCCAAAGTTCCTGAGCCTGGTTCCTCACGTGACCTTCCCCCATTGCCAACTGACCTCACACCAACCACTTAAAACCAGGATATTAGTTGTCCCCAGTTTTATACCTTTTTCATCTGTCTTTAAGGTCACTCTGCCTTGTTTTTTTTTTTAATTTTTATTCCCCACCACCCACTAAATTCTCATTAATTTCTAATTAAGAAACAATTTTGCTGTCTTCTACTGCTTCCTTTCCTACTAACACATGTTCTCAGACACTTATAGTCTACCACAAGCACCTTAGCAAGATATTTTCCAAATTTTAGACATGTTTCTCTTTAAAAGGAACACTGTTATCAAAAATTAACACACTCTACACACAGCAATTGCAAACCACTTTCAATTCTTCTTGGAATAATGAAGTGTAGAATTACATAAAATTAAGAAAACAAAACAAAGTAAAAACTCACAATTGAGAAGTGCTTCTGTGGGCAAAAGGGCTCCAAGTCAGAGCTGAGAAGTTCTTTGAAAGTGTGTGTGACTCCTGATGTATTTACTGCCCTGCATGCTGCTCACAGAGGGTGCCACAGTCAGAAACACAGGAATAATTTCTTTCTTCTTGAAGCAAGAAGTCATTAAATATACAAAACCCTAGTCTCAGAGTACTTGATTTTTTCAGGTAAAGGGGGGCATTTATAAATATATATATATATATAGAAGTATTGATTCTCTATGTTTCAATTAGAATAACATTTTTATTTCAAGAAGTTTCATTCCTGAAAGGTCTGGAATGGGATTCAAAATTCCAAATGTTATGGCTTCAGTAGGCATTTCTTGTGTTTAGGGCTTATGTTTTGTGTTTATTGTTCACATTTTGGTTATTCTTATTGGCTATATATGTCCTAGAAAAATGACAGTTATTTCAGATTTTCTAATTATCTTATTATCTAAGACAGTATGTTCTTATGATTTAAGGACTGACTGTTAAAAATGAAGTAATTGTTGCCTGACCTGTGGTGGTGCAGTGGATAGAGTCGACCTGGAACGCTGAGGTTGCCAGTTCAAATCCTGCACTTGTCTGGTCAAGGCACATATGGGAGTTGATACTTCCTGCTCCTCCCCCCTCCTCTCTCTCTCTCTCTCTCTCTCTCTCTTTCTCCCCCTTTCTCTGAAATGAATAAATAAAATCTTAAAAAAAGAATCCTTTGCTTATAAAATAAAATAAAGTAATTGTTATCACTACTGTTATTTCACTTTCATCTTTGTCTTTTTTTGCACCATTACTTCCCTATGCTTTTTTGTTAAATATTCATTACATTTGTTTTATTAAGCTAATCGTTCTGCTCACTGTTTCCTCAGAGCTTTAACTGGAAGTTAAAGTTTAAATATGTAAAACAAATCTTCAATGAGTTGTAAAGAGGCATTTCCTGTTGCTTTTGTGGGAGAAAGTCTTTAAGTTTGAATAGGTTAGATATATGATCATAATACCAAAAACATTTTGAGAATCCACTCCATTCCAGGAAAACTATACTAGGATATTCCAGACAGCTAAGAAGCATTTTTTTCCTAACAAATTTCTAGTACAATGATTCTAAAACCTGTTCAGGTGTTCATTCCATATTCACTGTATTTTCTGATTTATGTTAGAATATAAAAATATTTGCTATTATTTTATTCTTATTGGAAGAAAAATGGATTTCCTCTTCCTCCTTCACATTCTCCCAATGCCCAAAGACCAGGCTAATTTTCTTCTCAACCCTCAATTCTCCACGCAGATCAATCCCCTCTTGATTAAGCTCTCTTAGTGAATATCAGCCTTAGCACCATTGCTAGATTCAGGTCTGCCTCCTAAACAAAGGCTATAGAAAATCATTAAGCATGTTGAGGCAGTCAAATCATGGACTATTATCAGAGAATATTAACAAAACCTAAATTTAAAACTCTAGTGTTTTAGTCATGGAGAGACAGTATGACTTCCTGGAAATAAAAAAAAAGCTGACATTTGAAGCAATTTAATCAAAGCTCATGCTATTCCCTCCTGGGCTCCATACATAATGTGAGGCTTTTTAAATCCCTGTGACCTCCATGCCTCAGCGTCTTCAGAAAATTCAAAGCTGAGTGTTTAGTTCCTGAAAGCCTTTGTATTTCCCTTCTGGCATGAAGGAACTAAATTTTATATATGCCTCATGTTTTAGATATCTAATTTTATCTGGTTTGGGCTATTTGCTGACAGAGCATGGTTCTTGAATAACACCGAAAACATACAACAAATATGCCCTGCTCCTTGGTACACGGGAAATGAGGGTGCACACCAGCGCCTGCCTCCATGAGTTAGCTCAAGAAACGTGAATTGCTCATTAGCGTTCCAGTGCCTCATTGTTGCCTGTATGTGAACAGCTTAAGTGAAGAGCAATCAGAAGGAAGGTGGGGGAGGACACACAGAGATTTCACATAATTCCTGTTGCCTGAGAAACCATTTTCTTGCTGTCTGGGCATGCACCGAGCAACTTAGATCAACTGGAGACTCAGCACAGCCCTTGCTGTGACTTCAGTGGAGAAAACAAACAGATGAGAGAAAACGCTTTTAAAGATAAGCAGAATGGAGTATTAAAATATTCTTTTAATTAGATGGTTTTGTAGACTGAGCTTGTTTAGAAACACCTTGTTTCTAAAATGGCTGATCCATCAGATTAGACATGTGTTTCTGTGCCTCATGGTGATTTAGATTTCTTTGTCTACCTCTGTCTAGAGGACCATGTTTTCATGTATGTTTATATACATTTCATATATGCATATTTATACAAGAATGCTCTTTCTCTTTGTCCTTCTTTCTCTTCCTCCTTCCCCCATACACAAACACACACATCACATCACACAACTGTGCTGTGTTTAACACATGGGGAACTTTTCTAAGGGGGAAAAAGGAAGGAATATGTCAATAATGTAGTTTGCCTACCAAAGCTGAAAGAAATGACAGAAATTGAGGAAGCACAGGAGAGTACAAACTGAATTCAAGACTTGTTTAGATAACACTTGAATCTTTTAGATGAAGGATGATTTCTAAGCATGGATGTTAGAAAATTCATTAAGAATATGTAAACTAAAATGTTCTAAACACTCAGTTCCTCATATATCCCCCCCACATTTTTAGTATACAAAGTATACTTATTCCAACTCTGACACCATGCAAGCAAAGCAAGTAGCACTACGAATAAAAATAAATTTATTTATGTATTTATTTATAATATAACAAATCTGACAAGAGCTATTTCATATTTTGGAAAGTTTATTTTATTTTATTTTCTCATATGTTTGTTTTTATTTCAAATTTACCTACATTAAAGGTGTCAAAAAGGAATTTAGAAAAAATTTCTTATCCTTTTGTGAGAGTTAAAAAATATCCTTGCTATGTAGAGATTTTGTAAAACTGAATGTTCATGAAAGAATTCCTTGATATATCTCACCCCATGTAGAAGTGACCACTTTCTCTATTTCTGCTATCTCCACTTGTATGGAGTTTTAATCTTAGTGTCTATGTCATCTTAAGTCACATGTCTTGTGTCAGTGATAGAAAGCTGTACATAATAAGTATACAAAAAAATTGTCAATGTAAGAAACATCCAAACCTTTAAGAATTTTTATGAATTTATTTGAACCAAATTGATGACAGTCACCAGGAAGCAGAGTCTGAACACATTGAGAAGATGATCCAGGGAATGCTAGGTTTGTGCCTTATTGTATCCGTCAGTGTCAAAGGAAAAGAAAGACAAAAGGGCGCTCCATGAATTCCATTGGTGGCAGAGTAAGGAGGAGGAGAAAGCAATTCGGGGGAGGGGCACCTTTTTATATATTGGGGATAGGATAATTAGCAGTTAACAATGAACAATTAGCAATATAACAGTGACAAGGAGGGGCTCTGTGTTCTGTGCTCTGGTGCAGTGATTGGCCCTGCTAGTCTGGAAAAGATTACCCTGACTTCCAAAACCATATTTTATAGATGCAAAAGGACAATGGATAGGCTCAGTTAAGGTCAAGATCAACGCCCGCCTAGGACACGACTCCCTTTTAGTTAGAAAGGTTTCATTTCAGACCATCCTTTGTGGTTGTTTTCAGTCTCTGTGTTTATAAGGCCCACCATGCAGGCTTCCCCTGAGCTTGTCAAGTTTAGTGTGTGGCCTCTTTTTATCTACAGAATGTTTACTGAAAAAGGAATCATTATACAGCCATAAAAAAGAAGGAAATCATACCTTTTGCAATAGCATGAATGGACCCAGAAATTATTATGCCAAATAAACCAGTCAGAGAAAGACAAGTACCATCTGATCTTACTTACATGTGGGATCCAATGAACAAAATAAACAGATGAACAAAATAGAACCAGTTACAGACATATGGAACAGACTGACAGCTGTCAGAGGGAGGAGGAGGAGGAGACTGGATAAAAGAAGGTGAGAGGATTAGCCAAAACACACACATACATAGCACAGACACAGGCTACAGTGTGACGCTAGCCAGAGGGAGAGTGGGTGGGGCAGTGGTGGGATTCAGCCTGTTTGCACTGGTTTGGCAAAACCAATACCTAATGTTTTGTTGAGTTCAGCAAATTGATTGTTAAAATGGCATTTGTAATCCGGATTCTCTCTAAGGTGGGCGCCTGGGAAGCCCAATGTGTAAATCACAAATTTACATTCCGTACTCTTTTTTAACGTTCATCTGCACAACAGTGTATTCTTAGCACCTATAGTAGTAATGTTTATTCTGACCATAGGTGAAAAAAATTGCAAGTGAGGATGCCAATTAAGAAGCAATATGGAAATATGTTAAATAGCAGTTTTATTGTTTTTTGGTCAGATATTATTTAATATTTTAAAACTCTGTTGGGCAGATAAAATATATTATGCTCACTTTGTTAAAGATGGCACTGCCCACATGGAAGCCCATCACCCAGGTGATGGTATTGGTTACCCTTTTTGCTTGGGATGGGCATGATTATATTAATGTGTGTTGGGGGCGGGCTGTGGGCAGGCAGGATCCTTGTAGCCTGGGGCTTGGTTTTAGGACTAAGCCTTTCCTACCCTTTTTGATGTGGGGTGGTACAATCCCATCATGCCTCAGATAAGTGACTTTGTATTAGAGATTCCCCTATTTATATATTGGATTAAAGGCTTTGATTTCTGCACTCTAAAGTGGGGCAGACCGGGAGCTTGCTCTCTCGGTTCCTGAGATTAGCATTAGAGAGGAGAACAGAGAAAGGCCACGTGGAGGAGGCCAGGAGAGGTAGCCAAAATGGCGGAGTGCTGAAGAAGCGAGTTTGTGCAGAGTTTGTGCAGAGAGAAGGAAATGGGGAACAGAGGTGAATAAGTCTGGTGAGCTAGAAACCTTTGATTCTAGAAAACTTGGATAAGTCAGTAGCTTTGTGAGCACTGAATGAGTGGGTTTTGGAGTCCAGTGTATGTTTTTACTTGCCCGCAGGGTGCAAGCTAGGATTAAAGATGATGGCCCACCAGTTCTTGGCTCCGTTGTTTCTTTACCGACTGTCTGAATCCAATGCAAACCTGCGCGTGTCAGGTGGCTGTGATGGTGGCCATGGATACTGGCTTCACAAACTCTTATCATCTAGTTTTGTTTACCTTTTTTACTGTTTTTATTTAAGTATTAAATGTGTAAAATAATAAACTACCTTTTGGTATATCTTTTTTATACTTAAAATGGTCGTTAGGGCAGAGAACTGGTTGTTTAATTAACTGAATCCCACCGCTGGGGTGGGGACTGATTGCAGGTGGGCAAAGGAGGGAGAAATGGGGTGAAAAAAGACTTGATACTTCAGTAGAGAGCACACAATGCCGGTGCAGATGGTGTTTTATTGAGTGGTACACTTGAAACCTGTATGGTTTTGTGAACCAATGTCATCCCAATAAATTCAATTAATAATAATACTGATAAATATGAATGAATGAAGCAGAACTTGAGCCCAAAGGAGTAACTGTTATGGAAAGATAACATTATAAATTGGAATGCATTAGGAGATGAAATTCAAGATTTTGAATTATCTTGTCACAGTAATCTTTGAACACATTTCAGATTTTTAGATATTCTAAAAAATAAAATATGGCAATTTAAAAAGAGAAATAAATATGAAACAAGAAAATTATGTTTCAGAATTAAATAATAAATTTTTAAAAATCTCAAGAAAATGATTTTGATTTTTCTTTTCAGTTCTTTCTGCTTCTAGTCTAATGTTTTCCTTTCCTCCATAAAGTGCTATCTTTCATTGCTGCAATGCTAAAATCTCTCTTTGCCTGCACAATTACCACATGCTAATTTCACCTGCCCTGGGGATATGGCCTAATTTACATTCCTTTTTAATGACAGGTATTCTTTAGGCCAACACAGGTAGAAACTTGCTAAGAGATTTCAAAGCACTCAGACTAAAATTGTTTAAATTTTATTTTGTTTTGTCACTTACTTATTTTTGTTTTATATTTGTCTTAAAGGAGATGGAAAACTTTTAATTCTCTTTTGAGTTTCCTTGTTTTTTGCATTTTCTTGTTCTTGCCTTTTGTTTATAAATTACACAGATCACAGTAGATGCTACTAAAGATCCTCGGGTAATAATCCCCATTATTTCTGAATGTAGATTTTATCATTCAATATGATTTCTGGATTTGGTGTTACTGGCTAAAATATATGTATTTTCTTTTGCTCTTGTATATCTTGATGAAAACTGTAATTCTTATAAAAGTCTCAATTCAAACTTCAATGAACTGAAGGATGGTGAGTTTTGTCACTGACTCCCCTCCCCTGTTTGCATAGCTGATGGGAAAAGGCAAGGTATTGCTGCCTTAGCTGGCACTGAGAATCAACGCCTTCTTGTGTTAGATCTTTTCATTATAAATGCAATTGACAGAGGTGTCTATTATAAGCTATTTGTTATACAATCTTTATAAATAGCTCTCATCATGTATAAGTCAAGTCTAAATTTGTTTGGAAATAGCTTCTGAAGACAGCCTGCTGTGGATTCCTCAGAGTGCCAGGCTGGGATTCAGTGGGGGAGTCAAGCCGTTTGAGCAAGTATAGCTAGTCATCTCTCTTCCCATCGGCTGGCAGTGATTTGTGTGACATCCAGCTTCATAGACAGCCATATACAACTCAGCGATATTTAGCTATACTCTCTATCACCTAAGATAAATCTCGTTCTGATTTATTTTGGGGAATGCCCTGTTTAGCCATTTTAGTTGATATTGTCCCATTTCTGTTTCTCCTAACTCTAATTTGACTTTCAATCCAGTAGAGAAAGGTCTTAAAATTTAACATGCAATCACTTATTCTCTCCTAAATACTGAGGTGTATAAGAAAGATAGAAAGCTTAGGACCCTTCAAGTCCTTGGGTCCCAAATTTCTATTCACATGCAAGTTCAAAAATACATTTCAAAGTCAAATATAAATGGTGTTTGGATTAGCCACCATTTTGGATTATACACACCACTGCTCCTATTACTGCAGGTAATTAAGAGCATTCTGGTATGAAAAAATATTTCCCTAAATGCTGACCCTCTTTTCTATCAAACTTTTACAAGAACTTTAATAAGTGAAGCTGACTGATTATAATTCCACCTCCTTTCCCTTCTCAGTCTCTGGAGGAGATAGTCAAAAGCAACAGCAGCCTACAAAGCACTTAGAAAGGGGAAAAGAGGAGAAGCTAGAGACTTGAATAATGAAGATTCCTTATCAGTCCTTGATAGTGGAACTTTTCAACTGAACATTTACAAAGGTCATATCAGAAAATATAGGCTTAGAGGGAAAAAATGAACAAAATGGAAATATACAGACATGACAAAATTATAGGACAGAAACAGACCTTAAAGATAACAAAAGCTACCCATTCTATACCAGCCTCATTTTTACAAATGAAGAAATGAAGACATCATAAAACTCCCAGGTAACAACCCCTTCTCTCTCTGTTTCCTCTATACCTTGCTCATATTCTAATATTGCTTTATTTCTAATGTGCAGTTATTTACCTCTTCTGTAATTGTAAATTAGTTTCTGATACCTCTTCTAGTCTAAGGCCAAGTAGGGGCTCACTCTGATTACCCCCAGCACTAGCACAGTCCTGACACACAATAGAAAATGAATTTCTAAATGAGTCTAATTGAATTGCATATTCAACCTTCAGTGAGATGAAAGTTCAACATATGTATTTTCTGTGAACTTAATACCACTAGCACTGATCATAAAGCTTGATCTTTTATATATTGCAAAGTTTTACATTTATTTGATATTATTATCATCACACACATTAGATTACATAGAATTTACCGAGATTTAGCTGGAATTTCAAATGCTGAATATTGCTGAATTAATTATATTCTCAGAACTTACCTGTGAAACATTTATTAATTTAGCTTTAAAGCTGTGGTTAAATACTTTCTAGATGATAACAGCATTATCTTTTGATTTAGTTTCCAGGCTCAGACCCTGATTCCTTTGGTAATAGTCATCAATTTTGTATAGCACAGATGAGACTGAAATCACAGGTACAGAAGGATTACCTGTGGATTGACAAAGCATTTGACTCTCTGAAGTTTTTTTCTCTCTTGACTTTCAAGAGTGGCACATGTTTTTGAGTCAAGTGGCATTGATTATTCCAGCAATATTCTCATTTATGAGTATTTCTGTTGAGTAAGCGTTATTCTTGCTCCCAACTCTCATCTCTATTTGATCAGTATGGTTCATCAATATAATATTGTAACTCCTCTTGCAATGCCTCCTTAAGGAATTTGGCTGGCATTAGCTAATCACTAACAGAAAAAATTCCAAATTCACCCAGAGATTAAATGTGCTTCCTTCTGGTTACATCATAGTTCATTTCTCTAAGAATGGGTCAAGAATCACAGTCTTTGATGTACGTAATGTAACTTCATTTGATATTCATTACCTAATCCCCCTCCCCAGACACAGGGTCCTATGCACATCTTGTACTAGGACCTGTAAACCCCCAGGATACTTGCACTATAAAAGGATTATGCAGGGTAGGCATAGGATTTAAAATTAGCCAGAATCCTGATTTTGATGGTTATCTAGCTTTGTGAATTTGGGCTGCATACTCATTTCTCTGAGTTTTAGTTCCCACTTTCATAAAATGTGTGTGATCTTATCGCCAGTGAGGATTAAATAATACATACTTAGTGTGTAGTAATATGTTCTTATTAGCAGAAACAACCATTTTATTAACAATGGTAATTTAGCAAAAGGTCACTATCATGAAAGACCCTTTTTTCTTTAATGCTAAATTCACTATCCTGGATAGGTTAATACCCTAAAAGATTCTTTCTAAGCCCTGGCCGGTTGGCTCAGCGGTAGAGCGTCGGCCTGGCGTGTGGGGGGACCCGGGTTCGATTACCGGCCAGGGCACATAGGAGAAGCGCCCATTTGCTTCTCCACACCCCCCCCCTTCCTCTCTGTCTCTCTCTTCCCCTCCCGCAGCCGAGGCTCCATTGGAGCAAAGATGGCCCGGGCGCTGGGGATGGCTCCTTGGCCTCTGCCCCAGGCGCTAGAGTGGCTCTGGTCACGGCAGAGCGACGCCCTGGAGGGGCAGAGCATCGCCCCCTGGTGGGCAGAGCGTTGCCCCTGGTGGGCGTGCCAGGTGGATCCCGGTCGGGCGCATGCGGGAGTCTGTCTGACTGTCTCTCCCCGTTTCCAGCTTCAGAAAAATACAAAAAAAAAAAAAAATTCTTTCTAAATCCTTGATGACTTCTTCATCTGTGATCCAAGAAAGACTCATGTAAATACAGTGTTCACCCAGCTGGACACAGAATTGAAGTATGAGAAAACTGTGGTACAGGGTCAGAACTGGGAAGTAATGAGTGACCATGGCATTTGTCTATAATCCAAGTGTAAAGCCAGTAGGCGCGGCCACCATCACAACTGCCTGGCCATCGCAGGTTCGCATTTGATTCAGACAGGGAATCAACAGAGCTGAGAACTGGTAGTCCATTTTTCTTTATTCTAGCTTGCACCCAGCGGGCAAGAAAATACACACAGCAGGAAAAATTTCCCTTTCCATTCAGGGCTCCCAAAGCCACTAACTCATCCAAGTTTTCCTAGAATCAAAGGCTTCCACCTCACCAGTCTTATTCACCTTTGTTCACCATCTCCTTCTACTCCACAAACTGGCTTCTCCATCTCCATTCCGCCATTTTGGCTGCCTCTTCCCCATGGCTTCCCTGCCCTGCCTCCATGGGCTCTTCCTCTCTACAAGAATATAATCACTCTTCTCTCTACAATGGTCTCCTAGCTCCACCTCTTCAAACCTTTTGGTGCGAAAGCCCTCCCCCAACACACATTAGTATAATCACGCCCATCCCAAGCAAGAAGGGCAACTAATATTATCACCTGGGTGACGGGCATCCATGTGGGCAGTGCCATCTTTAACAAAGTGAGCAAAATATATCTTTTCTGCCTGACACCAAGGTGCTAAGAGTGGGGGCAAAAATTCAATTCTAAGAGATCACATGTAAATGCCAGGACTCAAACTCAAGATATCTGGACATATATCATTGAAAACCACATCTAAAAGTGAGAAATCAGAAAATGTTACCAGAAAATGGACATGGTTCTTAGCAGGTCTGCCTAGGGCCGGCCGGTAGTGCGGGGGACTTGACTTCACAGCACAATCCAGGTGACTTTGAGTGTACTTTTATTTAGCTGGGGACAGTGAAACAGGAAGGACCTAGAAAAATCAGCAGGAGAGAGCCTAGGGGATGCTTTAGCTCTCTAGAAACCTTATGAGAAAGAAATGAGCCTACACAGGAAGTCAGAGTAAAGGGGGCCTTGGAGACAGGTACAGGCCGTGAGCCTGGGATGAGAAGCTGCTTTCATTGTGCCCCTGGTTGCAAGTCTTGTGGAATCCAGTATAGCGGATGCATGCCTGAGAGGGAAGAAGAGTGTGAAAGAAAAGCTGTCGGCATCCTCCCAGGAGAAATAGCATGTTCTGGATCCTTGTCTTGAAGGTTTTAAAGGCTGGCAGTTCAGGGGAGGTCATAGGTGAGATATCAATAGAATATTTGAGTTTTTCTAGGTGTATCTTTTGGGGTCATGATCTCCACTGATTGGTCAGTGCCAGACCAGGGGGTCATTAGTCATTGCAGCTGGTTTTCCTGCTGGTCTTGGAGCTGAAATTCAACAGAGGCCTACATGTTATCTCTAGGGAGGTGACCTGTAGCTGGCTGTAAAGGTCTCGGCTAGTTTGTTCAGCTATCCGTCTCAGTTTCCCCATTCTACTTGCCAAGGACTTTTCCAAGCTTCTTACTATGCTGCCTCAGAAATAGCTAAGGTACAAACATATGAATTCTGCTGAATAGTCATCTTTTTCTGGGACTATTTTTAACTCAGCACCTAAGAACACAAAACTGACTGAGACTGGAGTAGCAAATGTAATTTGTACTGTGTGTTGTAGCTTGTTTTGGTGTCAAAATAGCTAGAAAATAAATGTGAATGGAGGGGGTAGCCATAGAGCTGGGGGAAGTATAAGAGGAGTATTCTAACAGGGAAACAGGCACCTCAGCCAGAGGTGTCTGGGAAGACATCCTATGGAAGATGGCATCTCAGGTCAATGTTGAAAGGCATGCAGGAGCTTAGAAAACAAGGGGAAAAGGACATTGTAGCACAGAAATGATACCTTGAAAAATCACAAAGAAATTCATCTATAAAGCAAAATGACAAGAAAGCTATCCACCTGAAGCATGGGCTGTGCATGCGTGCATGCATGTCTGTGTGTTGCAGGGGGGGAAAGGGCGGCCTTGGGTGTTGTGGGAAGAATGAGGCAGCACTGGCCAGAAGAGTCCATCAAATTAGAAGCTTTGTACGTTATGGTTAAGCTGTAAGATTTTAGGTCCTGGCCAGGTGTCTCAGTGGATTTAGCATCATCTTGGCACACCAAGGTTACAGGTTCCCTACCCATTCGGGGCATGGATGAAAGGCCACCAATGTGTGCACAACTTAATGTCACTACTAGGGCTAGGTAGGGCAACGAATTGATGCTTCTTCCTCTCTCTCTCTCCCCATCCCACCCTTCTCTCTCTCTCTCTCTCCTTTCCACCCTTCTCTCTATATATATCTGTTGGGTAAGTGAGTTCGCAAAATTTGTATTTTTTTATTTTGCATTTGTATTTTTTGAAAGTGCATTTAACACTTTCATTGTTAAAAAATGGCGCTGGTCAGCCACGTGTGTGCTTGTCCTCAGAGCAGGGCAGTTGATTGTATTCCTGCTTGAGAGAGGCCATTGTCTTGCTAATGTTTGCTGGAGGAGAGGTCTTTGAGAGCACAGCCAGTTCTCCAGGGAGAGCAGAGAGAATGCAGAGTGCTGAAGAAGAAGCCAGGTTGGCAGAGAGAGGAGAACAAGAGCAGGTGGGGAACCAGAGCTGAGGGGCTTTGGGAGCTCCACTGAGGCTGGTGGGCCTTTGATTCTAGGAGCAACCAGAGAAGATCCTCCTGGTTGTGGAACCCGAGAATGCATCAGGGCTTTGGGAGCCCTGAGTGAAAGGGCAGTGTTTTTCCTGCCTGTTTGCTAGTTGACCAGTGCAAGACTTTAATAAAGGAATGTCCCACCATTTTTTGGCTCCACTGTTTCTTTACCATCTGCCCAAATCCACTGAGATCCTGCATGTGCCTGGCCACGATGGTGACAGCCACTGGCCATACAATATATATCTCAAATCAATGGAAACATTTTAGAAATATTTTTTAAACGATATGAGTTTTTAGTTTGAAAACAACAAGCATGTTTTGAGAAGTATTAAGCAGGTTATCACGATGAGGTTTATGTTTTTTAAAGATCATCCTGTTGGCAGTTTGGAGACTTAACTGGATGAAGGTGATTTTATAGTCTTGCAACGGTAAAAGAGAGATGCAATGAGGACTTAACTGGAGTGCTAACAACAGCAGGGATAGAGGACAGGAGACGGGGGGACGGAGGTATTTATATTAGGAAAGAATTTGGCCCAGTAACTTCATGAAAAGTAGAACATGGAACCAAAAAAAGAAGAAAACGTATTATAAAGTACTTTACAAGAGTGAGTATGAGAAGAGAGTCAAAGTGTATGCACATGCTGTGGCGACATCGACGTCTGGGTTTTTTCCTGGCTCTGGTAACTACTATTTATGAGACTGAGGGTTTACTCACTCATGAGGTGGAGTTAAAAATACCTGTCTTGGCTAATGTGAAGGTGAGCTAAGGTACACAAATATGCTTCACCAAATAGCAGGCAGTCAATAAACAAGATATTGTTAGTATTATTAAAAATGCATGTAAAATACAGAGGGCTCATATTCAGAGACATTTCATTAAATTTCTTTTTCTAAACATGTTCTCCCACTGTGTCCCAAGGCAGTGATGTGTCATCTAGGTGGAAATAACTTAACATGTGTAAAACATTTAAAAAATTCTTGGCCTATAACAAGCTCTATGTGTTCATTAATTAAAATAACTAAATAAATATCTAGTCATTTATTGTGTTCTGTCAGTTACTCTGTCAAGCTGAGAAATCAGGAAAGTCTTTGGTTCTTCTTGAGAGATATTGTCTCCAAAATCAGAGAGAGTTTATTGGCAACCTTAACGTATTGCAAAGATAGCTTATCAGGAAATAAACCTTAAAGTGGATGTGGACAATAAGATCTCTTTCCATCGAACACCTTCTGTGTGAGTTATAAGGATGGTTTTCAGTTTGTTCAAACAAAAGCATGGGTATGAATGCATTTAAAGGAACACAGTTTTAGGTGATAGCATATATTAAAGACAGCACATATTATGATGGTTAAATAAGAACTGAATTATCCCTTTTTTGTCCTATCAGTCTTCATCAGTGGAAAGTCTGTATAGAACCTACTTAATTCTTTCAAATTTTGCTTCAATCCAAGATGTATCAATATATTACTTTATCGTGATGAATTTTCAAAGAAGCACTATATAGGTAGATATAGATTAATCTAAGTAAAAACAGTTGATCTGTTATGGTTTTAAGAGATTATAATCTAACCTTTACTTACATTTTACTTGTAAATAGTTTTTCTTTCCATTTTACTACTTTGGAAGTATCTCATACCAGAAGCATAAAGCTCTAAGGTGAAGGCTAAAGTGCTTAAGAGAGTAAATCAAGGTAATGATTGCTTTTGCCAAATACTAATCAAATCTAGGTATCTAAAAACAAGATCATCTCATTAAAGCAATCATAAACACAAAAAGATAGTAAGGGCCAGATGGAAATTCAAATAGGAGTCTCTATAATGAGATATAAGAATGCAAATCACTCAGGGAAGTTTTTGTACATTTAAATGTAGTTGCTTGTGTCATAAAAAGACATCATAAAATACAATCTGTTAAACTAATTGTATTTGAATATAAGAATTTCCAAGTAGAGAAACCACAATGTTTATTTGAGAATCACTGCCTCCAGGTACTATTGTTACATTTAGAATGAGTATTAAGTAAAAAAGTTTCAAGCACTATCTGGTATGACTTAGCATATTGGAGTCAGAGGTTATAATTACACTAAAAGTCATATTCTGGCAGATTCAATAAATATAATTTCAAATTCACCTTTCTAGCTTATATTTGGAGGAATGGTTCTACTGTTTTTCCTTCCCTTAGTCCTATGCCTTCCTTGTTTTCTTTGCTAGTTTACTTTCCATTCTTTAACTTTGATATTTCATTCCCCACCAGTCATCCAGACACCTGCCTTTCTATTCTCCCGAATTTCCTTGCTGAGACGCTCTTTAAAACTGTATACCCAGCTATATTCAGACGTTCAGTGGGGTTTCAGTGGCTCCCAGTGTCATTGACCATTTCAGAAGATATATTTCAAGCTAGAAGTGAGAATTCCATGCAAAGGAGGTTGAAATACACTTATGAACAGGCACAATCATTTCCCTTGTGTTCCAGGACACCACCACACTAGAGCCTGGTCAGGCCTGACTCCTGGTCCCCTGACGCTGAGTCTATTTATTTGCTCGCATAAGTGTCCCTTTTTACTTCTTTTTAAATATTTTTTTAAATTTTTCAATTGTATTTTGACATACAATATTATGTTAGTTTCAGTGTACACCCCAATGTTAGACCTTATATAACTTACTAAATGATCATCCTGGTGAATCTCCTACCCATCTGACACCATACATTGTTTTAGAATATTATTGACTATATTTAAGGTGACCAACGTTTTTACAATGAAAAGGAGGACAAAAATAAATTGAAGAAAACAATATCATAAATAAAAGAAGCATTTTATTCATTACAACAATAATACACTATAATATGATAAATGCATAATAAAAACCTTTGTAATATTTTCTATTGTAATTATGCTTACATGCCTATTCATTTTTAATAATAATTGTAAGAAAAGAGTACTTATTTAGATACAAATACATCACATCACACGCAATGGATCAACTCTGCATCGATCAAATATGGACATTTACAGATTAGTCTTCCAGTATCAAAAAGGAGGACATGTAGGAGGACACTTTTCGAGGGAGGACGGAACTTACAAAAGGACTGTCCTCCCTAAAGAAGGATGATTGGTCACCTTACTATATTCCCTATGCTGTACTTTATATCCTTATAACTACTCTGTAACAACAATTTGTACTTCTTAATGCCTTCACTTTTCTCTCCCATCCCCCCAGCTCCCTTCCCATCTGGCAGTCATCAACTGTTCTCTGTTGCTATGAGCCTGTTTCTGTTTTGCTTATTTATTCTGTTATTTAGATTCAATCATTGATAACTATGTGTTTGTTGCCATTTTATTCATTTTTTTGATATTTTTTCTTCTTCATTAGGAAGACCTTTTAACATTTTATGTAATACTGTTTTGGTGTTAAACTTTTTTAGCTTTTCCTTGCCTAAGAAGCTCTTTTTTTTCTTTTTTCTTTTTTTACATTTTATTATTTGATTTTATAGCATCAAGACAGGGGGTGGAGGAACAAGAAGTATTTACTTACAGCGTTTCACTTTAGTTGTTCATTGATTGCTTATCTTATGTGCCTTGACCGGGCAAGCCCAGGGTTTCGAACTGGCAACCTAAGCACTCGAGGTTGATGTTCCATCCGCTGTGCCACCACAGGTCAGCTCTTTATATGTTCTCAGATTCCAAATGATAGCTTTCCTGGGTGAAGTGATTTTGCTTGTAGGTTCTTGCTTTCTTTCACTTTGAATACTTCTTGCCAATCCCTTTCGGCCTGCAATTTCTGTTGAGAAATTAACTGACAGTATTATGGGAGCTCCCTTGTAGGTAACTAACTGCTTTTCTCTTTCTACTTTCTTAAAAATTTTATTTATTAATTGTAAAAGAAGAGGAAAGGAGAAAGAGAGACAGACAGAAACACTGATCTGTTCCTGTATGTGCCCTGACCAGGAATTGAACTGGCAACCTTTGCATATTGGGAAGATTCTCTAACCAGCCAAGCTATCCAGCCAGCACTTTTTTGCTTCTTTAAAGATTCTTTGTCATTATCCTTTGACATTTTAATTATGATGTGTCTTGGTGTGGGCCTCCTTGAATTCATTTTGTTTGTGACTCTGTGCCTTTGGGACTTGTATGTCTATTTTCCTCATCAGGTTAAAGAAGCTTTCTGTCATTATTTTTTCAAAAGATTTTCAAATCTTTGTTCTTTCTTCTCCTTTTAGCACCCATGATGCAAATGTTGTTATGTTTGAGGTTGTCCCAGAGGCCCCTTACACTATCTTCATTATTTTGGATTATTTTTTCATTTTGCTTTTCTGATTAGGTGTTTCTTTCATTAAAATTTTATTTATTTATTTTTTATTGATTTTAATTTATTGTGATTACACAGATCCAAGTGTCCCACAGAATATATCTCCCTCCACCCCTGTGTTCCCCTCAGCCCCCTTGCCCCTCCCCCAAACACCTTCCCCCCCTTTCCTCCAAGATTTGCTGTCCTGCTCTCTATAATGCTGTGTTATGTAAATAATATTTCACCAATCTCTTTCCCTTCTCTGATCCCATCCTTTCATACCCTTTCTCTCTGTCTGCTTTCCCTCTGGTCCCTTTCATCCCACCTCTGCCTCTATTTCGTTCTTCAGTTCACATTGTTCATTTGATTCCTAAATGAGTGAGGTCATATGGTATTTTTCTTTCTCTGCCTGGCTTATTTCACTTAGCATCATAGTCTCCAGGTCCATCCATGTTGTCGCAAAAGATAAGATTTCTTTCTTTTTCATTTCTTCTTCTGGGTGCATTTCTTTTGAATCAGTGATTTGGTATTCTTAGGATGTATTTCTAAAAGTGGGATAGCTGGGTCAATGATTAGGTGTTTTTATTTTTTTTATTTATTCATTTTAGAGAGGAGGGAGGGAGGGAGGGAGAGAGAGAGAGAGAGAGAGAGAGAAAGGGGGGGAGGAGCAGGAAGCATCAACTCCCATATATGCCTTGACCAGACAAGTGCAGGGTTTTGAACCGGCAACCTCAGTGTTCCCAGGTCAACGCTTTATCCACTGCACCACCAGAAGCCAGGCTGATTAGGTGTTTCTTTACTTCCTTATGTCCCAATCACTAATCAGATTTTTGGCTTCCTCTACTCTACTGTTCTTTCCCTGTATATTTTTCTTCATTTCAGTTAGTGTATCCTTCATTTTTTACTGTTTTTATTTTATGATTCCATGTCCTTCTTTATGCTGCTGAAGTCCTCACTAAGTTCCTTGAGCATATAACCATTGTTTTGAATTTTGTATCTAGTAATTTGCATGACTTTATTTTATTTAGTTGTTTTTCTGAAGATTTCTTCTGTACTTTCATTTGGTACATGTGTTTTTGGCTACTTCCCTGTACTTTTTTCTGTGTATTAGGTAAAACTGCTGTGTCTCCTGGGCTTGGTAGAGTGACGTAATGTAGTTGATGTGCTATTGGGTCTAGCTGCACTGGCTCCCCATTCACCTCAACTGGACACTCCAGGTGCACTGCCACCCCTTCGCATGGGGCTGTGTGCACCCTCCTGCTGTACTTGACCCTTGATTTCTGTTGGCACATTAATGGGAGGAATTTAACCTCCAGGCCAACTAACTGTTAAGACTGGGTTAGACCACCATGAAGGATCAGCTGTTCAGGGCCCACCCCATAGATCAAGACGTTTTTCAAAGTGTTCTGGTGCCCATTGAGTCTGCCCCTTAAGTGTGCTGCTTGTGGAGGTGTTTGGCTGATACTTTGATGTGATCTGAAGCTGTCCACCAACTGTGCTGACTCTGGGGCTTTTGCGAGGTACAGGCCAAGGTCAGCCATCACCTGTGTTCTGCCCTGGACCTCCCGGCACCAGCTACAAAGCAGTCTACAGATCGTTGCACTTGTGCTGGGCTTGGAAGTACCCAGGAGAGACCAAGCTGTGAACCAAAGTCGGCTGCCAATAGCGCTGGGCCTGGGACCACTTAGCAAGCGGTACAGATGCCAAGGCCAGATGCTGCTTGTTTGAGAAATTTTAGGAAAGTCTGAAGCATGAGCCAAAACAGGGAAATTGTATGGAAAAGCCACTGGAAACAGCTTGGGTATGCCTGCAAATTGGGTGGGGTGAGGACTCAAGGAATCACCAGGTTGGGGCAAAAACTCATATATGGTCTCTGCCTGTTGGCTCAATAAAGGGAAGCGCTCAAAGAAGGCATGGCCTCTGCCAGTACTTTTTTCTGAGTAAAAACTGCTCCTCCAAGCTCTCATTTAATGCCAGAGAATTCAGTTCTTCCCTGTGCGTCCCTGGTGCCTTTGGAGCTGCTCCTCAGCACCATATCTCAGAGGCTGTGAGACCAAGTAGGTCAATGCATGTAGGCTCTTTAAGAAGAACTGCCTGGGACTCCAGCAGCCTTCTATCTACTCAACCACAATCCCTGCTTATTTTTACACCTAGAACTTATGGAGACTTCTCTTCCTGGCAATGGCACCCTGGGTTGGTGTTGAGCTGGGACCTTTCGCTTCTTGGAACCTCTGCAGCTGACATAACCCTCTTGATTTTCTTCTGACACATGTGGGTATGGGGCCAGCTGATTCAGCCTCTCTGCTTCTACCAGTCTCAAGGTGGCTTCTTCTTCACATCCTTAGCTGTAGGGCTTCCTCTCTGCTAGATTTCAGGTGGTTCGGATGGTGGTTGTTCTGTAATTATTTGTAATTTTATTATGGTTGTGGGAGAATAGCAGTGCCACATTTACCTACACGATCTTTATGGGAAACTTTCTTTGTATTTACATTGTTGCAGCTGTTTTCCTATTTAAAATGTCCTTTTCTAATCCTTCAAAAACAAAACAAAATAACACTTTGCATCGTTTTAGGGCTGACTCCAATTCTATTACCTTCACCCATATTCAGCTGTTATATTGATCTCCTACTTCAGTGGAAGAATTTGATTGATTGGTATTCTGTGATCTCTAATCTTTGCCTCCCCAAGTTAATATAAATTCTTTAAGGACAGGAATTATTTAGTATAGGTGTAAATAGATGTGTGAAAAATAAAGGTAGATAATTTTTCATCTCTATACATTTTTATTAATTGATTTGAGAGAGAGAGAGAGATGGTAATTTGCTGTCCACTCACTTATGCATTCATAGGTTGGCTTCTGTATGCGCCCAACCATGCACAGACCCCTCAACCCCAGCACATCTGGATGATGCTTTAACCAACTGAGCTACCTGGCAAGGTTTAAATATTTTATTGAGGTATAAATGACATATAAGATTATATTAGTTTTGCTGTACAAAATAATGATTTGACATTTGTACATATTGCAAAATGTTCATTTTGGTAAGTCTGTTACCTTATATAGTCACAAAAACATTTGTTTATGATGTCTTCAGGCTGACTCTCTTAGCAACTTTCAATTATTCAATACAGGATTATTAAATATGGTCATCATGCTGTATATTGCATATTATGAGGGTTTTTTTTAGTTTAAAACTGAAAATTTGTACCTTTTGACCACCTTCATCCATTTTTCAAACCTCCACACCTCCAATCTCTGACAATCTCCAATCTGTTAACTATTATAGGAGCTTGGATTTTTGTAATTTTAAATTCCAGATATATGTGAGATCACACAGTATTTGTCTTTCTGTCTTACTTGTTTTAATTTTTATAATGCCCCCATCATATTGTCACAAATGGCAGTATAATTTTTATCTTTTTTAATGACTTGAAATTACTGAGTTTAATACTTAAGTAGGAACTTTAAATTCATTTCTTAACATCACACAGTAACTCAGTTGTAAATTTCAACTAGAACTCAGCCCTTTGTGTTTGTTGTCCGTTTGAGACATTACTGGTGTACTGGCTACACTGGGCAGTTTCTACCAAGGAGAGCAAAAGTAGGAGATTTCATTTCTTAAAAACCAGAAACAAACCACTTAAGACATTATTATAAGCATTTACTGGAGAAAATTGGGTTCGCAGACACTTCTCACTGCCTGAAAATGTTTAGATAAAGGGAGGTTAATTCAGTTGCTTTGTTATCATAGGGAAAAAAAAATTCAATTTTCTTTCTTATTCTCCCAGAATATCTTGGCTCACATGACCAGATAGTACTCACTGAAACATCAGGTTTATAAACAAAATGAGAATCAATTTCTTCACAGTCTACCAGAAAAAAGAAGCTTGTCATCATCACTTGAAAGTCCTTACAGATGACCCACGAGCAGAAGCCTAGTGGTTGTCTGCCTTGAGCTTCATCCATGTCGGAAGCTGTGCTTCACTGGTAAACCAGTGTTTTCTCCCCTGCAAAAACAAACAGAAAAACTCCAGTTTGCAGTGTTCTCAATTCCTGTGGTGTAAATATGCTCATTATATCTGATTTTCAAGCCAACACTTGTTTCAATCTCCACTTTGTAAAATTCCTGAATATTTAACAATTGTCTGACAAGGCATTTAACGCTGCTTTAGCTTACTACTAGACCAGTGATTACTGAACAGGTTTGAAAAGTTTGTCAAGAGCTCCAGTAAAAAGCAGGGGTCAGTATTTTATTCTTCCCTCTGTCCCAGGTTCTCAATTAGGTTAAATTAAATAACTGTGGTTCAAAAAAAATGACTTTGAGCATATGGAAAGTAAAGAACAGTTTTCACTATGCACAACTCTCATCACTACTAGTCTTATCAAATCATTAGTTAATCAGCAATCTTCATCTCCTCTTTGAAAATAAGATTTAATTTTTAAGTCTTTATTCATTTATTTTTAGAAAGAGAGGGGGGAGAGAGAGAGAGAGAAAGAGAGAGATTGATTTGTTGTTTCAATGGGAAACAATTTTTTTTCATTTTCTGTTGCATGAGGTTTTAGAACTGTTACTATATATTTCCGCATCACTGATTCCAAATCTGAAATTCATTCTTTTGTGCATGTTCTAGTTTTTATGCAATTTTAATTTCTTTTTGTTACAGTTAATGGCATGCATTGGTTTTAAATTGGAGTTAAAAGGCAACAACTCTTGGATTGAACATAACCACAAGGCAATTAATATTTTACCATCAGCACTTTTACATAATTGTAGTGGTTTTTAAATGTAAAAAATTATTATCTGATAAAAACACCCTCTTATTTTGTTTTAAGATTGAATCATGGCTTCTTCGAGTAGGAGTAAATGTAAGAATAGTCCTGACACCTTCTGTTATATATGTGGCTGTTACACACTTCAACGTCAAAGGCACAATATCTCATCATTAGTAACACGTACATATATTGCCTATTATCAAGTTCCTCTTGGCAATCAAGACAAGAATTGGGCTTTTCATATTGTGTATCATAATTGTGAGGAAATGGTTCATGACTGGACAAAAGGAAAACACAAAGGAACGCCTTTTGGTATTCCCATGGTTTGGCGTGAACTTAAGGACCACAGCAGTGACTGTTATTTCTGTCTGATCCATACAAAGGGCATCGGCAAGAAGAAACAGCATATGATCGCATATCTTAATATTCCTTCAGCAATACGACCTATCCCACACTCTGAGACACTCCTGGTTCCAGTTTTCAATGGTTTTATTTCTTCTAAGGACGAAGAAAGTGAACATGGTGATCAAGTGTATTTTGATAAGATGCATGAAGAAATGGTTGTAGGATCAGAAGGGTCTTCTTCTGATGCCAAGCAGTCATTAACCCCTCAGCAGTTTAGCCAACCACAATTGAATTGAAGAGATTTGGGCCTATCAAAGAAAGCAGCTGAGTTATTAGCCTCCAGGCTTCAAGAAAAGAATGTACTTCACTGGTCAGCTAAAGTATCCCATTTCAGAAAGCGTGAACAAATTTTTGTGGACTTTTTTCCAAAGACAAACACTTTGTTTACAATCATGATATCAGTAGTCTTCTCAGTCAGCTAGATGTTACCACTTACAGTCCAACAGAATGGCGGCTATTTCTTGACAGCTCTAAACAGAGTCTGAAATGTGTTCTCCTACACAACGGTAATGTTTATGTAGTGGTTCCAATTGGTTATTCAACTCATCTGCGAGAAGATTATAATGTCATAAAAATTGTCCTCGACTTTCTGAAGTATGAGAAACATAACTCGATCATTTGTGTGGATCTTAAAATAGTAAATTTCCTGCTAGGGAAACAGAGAGGTTTCACGAAGTATCCTTGCTTTCTGTGTTTGTGGGACAGCCGAGCTCGGGAGAAACACTTTACACAGAAGGAGTGGCTGAAATATGAAGCTCTGGAAGTAGGGATGCAAAATATCATAAATGAACCTGTAGTTAATTGAGATAGGATCATTTTTTCCCCATTTCACTTCAAACTTGGCTTAATGAAGCAGTTTGTTCAGGCTTTGAATAGAGAAAGTGAATGCTTTCAACATATTATTTCTGCTTTTCCTGCCTTGTCTTTTGAGAAGATAAAAGCAGGTGTACTTGATGGGCCTCAAATTTGAACACTCATACATGTCGAAGAATTTGCCAGGAAGATGAATAAGGAGGAGAAAGCAGCATGGCAGTCTTTTGTGGCAGTAACAAAGAAATTCCTTGTGACAAAAAAGCAGAGAACTATGAACTTCTGGTTCAAAGGATGCTGTTGGCTTTCCACTACATTGGCTGTAACATGAGCATTAAGATTCACTTCCTAAACAGTCACCTTGATAAGTTTCCCGAAAATCTTGGAGCTGTTAGTGATGAGCAGACTACTGCTGGAGCATCAAACAAGATTGTCCTCAACAAGTTCACAAATGTAAGAGCTACAAATGCATATTTTTGCCTGAATAGAATTTAAATAAGTTTTGCATAAATTTTATGATTAAAATAAGTGTTTTAAAATGTTCTATTTCAAAATTGTAGACAAATTCTGATGCAATCATATATTTTAGTGTATTGGTATATTTACTGCATTATATAAATTATTATATTTTCACAAAGATGATGCTCAAGAAGACATTCTAATTTATTAGGTTAAACTAAATGTTGAAAATTTATAATAAGATGAAAACCTAAAATCTTGAATTGCAAAAAACCTGTAGCTTACAGAGAAAACTAATGTCAGGTTTGAGATTAGCACACTTAAGTTAGGTAAGAACAAGTGTTTTGTGGATGCAACAAAAATTTTGTTCCCCAGTGTTATTTATGCACTCATTGGTTAATTCTTGTCTGAGCACTGACTGGGGATCAAACCCACAATCTTGATGTACCAGGATAATGTTCTATTTAACTGAGCTATCTCACTAGCCAGGGCCTGAGAATAAGGTTTGTGTGGTTTTCATCTTTGTAGCCTAGCACATGTGGGATCTCAAAAATGTTCATTAAATGAGTGGATTATTTTATGACCCATTGTCACACTTATTATAAAACCTATATCCATAAGTAAATGGAATAAGTAATTTTTAAAAATGTGGACAAAGTATTTTAAAATATCTCTTTTTAAAAATCTTAGAGTTTCCAGTCTTTGAGTCTTTGTGCTGAGGTTTCTTAGTAAGGTGAATTTGGATAAGTTGTCTAACTGAAGTCTCATTTTTTTAATCTCTAAAACTAGACGTCAGTATACTTGGTTTTAGGTCTCAGTCCTAGCAGTTGGGGTCTTCTGATCATAAATTTTATGCCTTTAAAAATGATACATACCATTTCTGACATACGCATGCATGTGAAATCATAACAGCTTTATGTATCAATAAACACCAGAGTTTTACAGTCATAATTGTGTATTAGCCAATGAGACAAACAATTCAGTATGTTTATGAACAGAATATAATTCATTAATTAACTAAGTTTGCTTTTTTTGTCCAAGTTATTCATTGAAGGAAAAAATATATATATATTCATTCAGTGTCTTGAAAACCAGATATTTTATTTTATTTGAGTGAATGACTAAAATAAACATGTGGCAAATATAATAGGTTTCAGGCAACAAAACAAAAAAGTTATAAAGTTATAAATTTCCCCAAATAGCATAACAAATGCACAATTTATGCATTTGTTTTACTATATTCCTCACATTTGAAGTGCTTTATTTGTACCTAAGAGAAGTGACCTTTGGATTACGGGTTCATAGGTAACCCCTGTTGCATCTAGAAGTCGTATCATCTTCACAGTCAGCGCTATGTAGATGAAAAACTTCATCTGTACTCGTTCGAAACAAAATGATTTAGCCTCTGTAGATAGCAGAGAGATCTGAGAGCTTCCCACATCCTGTTTCCAAAAGTCTGCAGAAAAACCTGCACCACTCACTTCTTCCTTTCACCCTCTTACTGATGTGGCCATCTGTGTCCACAACCAGAAACGAGCTGGAATTGTGGTCCAGCCAGGGGCTGATGTACTAAAGGGCAAAATATCCAAAACTGTCACAGTTCTTCTATGGATGAATGTAAGAAATAGAAGCTTTTGCAAGAATAAATTGAACAGCATGCATATTGATTGAAAGATACTATATTCCTAGGAAGTGAGAGTCTTCTATGCCTATAGGATTTTTTAAAAACTTTACTTTCTGTACTGACTCAGGTGATACCCCTTTCTTTTGGTTTTCTCCCTACCCTTGGCTACACCGAAGATCTTTCTCAGTCTTCCCATTTTTCTCATTCTTCCTTAGCTTACCTGTCAAGTTCTGAAGTTCTCAGACATTGATCCTAACACTTAACTTGTCAAAATTATTCTATAAACCCTTCCTGGGTGATTCCTTTAGCCCCAGGATTTCAACAGTTACTTACAAACTATCTACTTCAAATCTGCCTCCAGCCCCAGACTTATTTGTCCAACTTCATGGTAGGAATCCCCACCTGGTTGTTCACAGTCAGCTCAAATATGATGTGTCCAAACTGAACTCACTATTTCCCCAGCTCTTTTTAAAATAGTTTTATAATCCACCTTGTCTGAAAAAAATATAGAGATTTGGATTTTTATGAACAGCCTTAATGATCATAACAGATAATACTTTTTAATATTTAAAAATGATTTTAACAATATTTTATAATAATTGTTTTTATTTACCAAGTAGTTAATATGTCTGGGATGGTTCTAATTATTTTACATATATTAAATCAATTAATTTTTATATCAAACTAAGTGCTCTTAGTCCCATTTCATAGTTGAATCTGAGATGTGATTTAGTGAAAATAAATATTAAAAAAATAATTTTTAACTAAGTAAACTATGGAATATTAAGAATCTATATTCTTGCTATAAAGTTTTACTAATATGTGGAATCTAACTAACAAAATGAACTAACAAGCAAAATAGGGACAGACTCATAGGGCAGTCTGACAGCTGTGCTGATTGGATTTGGGTGCTGAGGGAGGTGGAAGGATTGAGCAAAAAAAAAAGAAAGAAAAGTTTCACTAGTATGTTAACAAATTATTGCTCTTGAGAGGTATTATTCAAGTCATAAGAAATAGCATACATTATTTTTAAAAGAAAATTAATCTTGCATTTTTACCTTGTTCTCCTGCTTGCTTCCTCCTTCAATGCACACGGGTGCTTTTTTAGAATATCATTTCAAGTGGTAATCAAACTTTGGCAAATGAATAATTTATTTCCCCTCAGAACCACCACGGAGACTGTCATTGGTTTGGAATGTCAAATGACAGGTGTAGTTCTGATACCCACTAGAGTTCTCCAGACCTAATAGCACTAAAGCAAAATTCCCTTTTTGTTCAGATTGCTCCCCCAAATTTATTCTCTTCTCAAGGGGAATCCCTCCTTCTGTTACCTTTGCCTAGAATTAGAATCATTCATCAGCAGGAGAGTCCTGGAAAGTTAAAAGTGGATATTATGCATCATGTTCTCTTAATGGCATTTGTTGCTCATATAAACTAATGGGAAATTCCAAAAAGCTGGTGCCTTATTGGGTATAATAAGTAACAAAATTTAGTATGTTTTAAGGAAAAGCTAATACATGATGGCAAAAGAACCTTTTAATTGGAGGTGTTTGACGCAATAGAGAAAATTTAGCTATTTTTAAATTGACATTTTATTAACTTATATGAGGCCCAGGACAATTCAGAAAAGGTAAGGTTTACAAAGGAAGGAAGGAAGGAAGGAAGGAAGGAAGGAAGGAAGGAAGGAAGGAAGGAAGGAAGGAAGGAAGGAGGGAGGGAGGGAGGGAGGGAGGGAGGGAGGGAGGGAGGGAGGGAGGGAGGGAGGAAGGAAGGAAGGAAGGAAGGAAGGAAGGAAGGAAGGAAGGAAGGAAGGAAGGAAGGAAGGAAGGAAGGAAAAAAAAAAACCCCATTTCTTAATGCAATTGTCCTTTTATTATTTGAAAAATTTGAATTCAGTCTTCTACCTAAAATATCTTTTTGATCCTCATTAACTGACCTTGGTCAAAGAAATTCTAAGCACAAGAATTGCTGTGACTCTAACCTAAGACAATGTGTCCACACCCTATTTAAGATTACAAACATGAATTAAATATCACCTGGCTTCTAAAGAACAAAGAAAAAAGAATCATCTAAATATATGAAGACCTGTGGTCCTACAGGTACTTCAACTTATTTTTTTATACATATAAACCACATATATGTTCCATATTTTTACTTTTTATTTTATTTTAGCTTTCAGAGAGGAAGGGACAGAAAGAGGGAAGAGAGATGAGAAGCATCAACTCGCAGTTCCAGCACCTTAGTTGTCTGTAGATTGTTTTCTCATATATACCCTGACTGGGGGGCTCGAGCTAAGCCAGTGATCCCCTGCTCAAACCAGTGACCCTGGCTCAAGCCAATTATCTTGGGCCTAAAACCAGCAACCCCCAGGCTCAAACTAGCAACCATGGGGCCTTGTTTATGACCCCACACTCAAGCTGGTGAGCCAGGACTCAAGCCGGAGACCTTGGGGCTCTGAACCTGGGTCCCCAGCATCCAGGCCAAGGCTTTATCCACTGTTCCACTACCCAGTCAGGCCATTCCATATATTTTTAAATTTCTTAAGTGAGAGGAGGGGAAGCAGAGAGACAGACTCCCACATGCTCCCTGACTGGGATCCACCAAGCAACCCCTTGCCTGGGGCTATGTTCTGCCCATATGGGGCCATTGCTCTATTGCTCTGCAACTGAGCTATTTTAAGTGCCTGAGGCAGAGGCCACAGAACAATCCTTAGCTACCTGGGCCAACTCGCTTGCACTAATTGAGCCATGGCTGCAGGTGAAGAAAAGAGAGAGAGAATGAGAGACAAGAAGGAGGGAGAAGGGTGGAGACGCAGATGGTTGCTTCACTGGTGTGCCTTGACTGGGAATTGAACCCAGGACATCCACATGCCAAGCCAGAGCTCTACCACTGATCCAATTGGGCAGGGCTTTGTTCCACAGTATTATTTTTAAAATTTCTCAGATTTTTCCTAAACAGGTCAACATATACCCAGTGCAATGATTCACCTACTGAAATCTTGTTTTCAATCAAAATGGCAGAGTACTGATTAAACCAATCAGATGTTATATGGTAAAATGTACATACCAATTAAGGCCCTAGAAATAGATATTATTAAGTGAAAATAGAGTCAGCCTCTAGTTTTACTTAATTAAGAAACTCCAATTACACTGGGGAACTAAATTTTTGTTGCATCCACAAAAACACTTGTTCTTACCTAATTCGAGTGTGCTGATCTCAAATCTGACATTAGTTTTTTTCTGTAAGCTAGTTTTTTTGCAATTCGACATTTTAGTTTTTCATCTTATTGTATAATTTTCAACATTTAGTTTAACATAATGAAGTAGAATGTCTTCTTGAGCATCATCTTTGTGAAAATATAATAATTTATGTATATAATGAAGTAAATACATTAATACACTAAAAGATATGATTGCATTAGAATTTTTCTACAATTTCAAAATAGAACATATTAAAACACTCATAATCATAAAATTTGCGCAAAACTTATTTAAATTCTATTCAGGGAAAAAATATGTGTTTGTAGCTCTTGTGTTTGTGTACTTGTTGAGGACAACCTTGTTTGATGCTCCAGCAGTAGTCTGCTCATCACTAACAGCTCCAAGATTTTTGGGAAACTTATCAAGGTGACTATTTAGGAAGTGAATCTTAATGCTCATGTTACAGCCAATGTCACAGAAAGCCAATAGCAATCTTTGAACCAGAAGTTCATAGTTTTCTGCTTTTTTGTTGCCAAGGAAGTCCTTTGTAACTGCCACAAAAGACTGCCATGCTGCTTTCTCCTTCTTATTCATCTTCCTGGCAAATTCTTCGTCAGGTATGAGGGTTCGAATTTGAGGCCCATCGAATACACCTGCTTTTATCTTCTTGAAAGACAAAGCAGGAAAAGCAGAAATAATATGTTGAAAGCATTCACTTTCTCTATTCAAAGCCTGAACAAACTGCTTCATTAAGCCAAGTTTGATGTGAAGTGGGGAAAAAATGATCCTGTCTCAATTAACTACAGGTTCATTCACAATATTTTGCATCCCTACTTCCAGAGCTTCATGTTTCGGCCACTCCTACTGTGTCCAGTGTTTCTCCCGAGCTTGACTGTCCCACAAACACAGAAAGCAAGGATACTTCATGAAACCTCTTTGTTGTCCTAACAGGAAATTTACCATTTTAAGATTCACACAAATGATCCAGTTATGCTCCTCATACTTCAGAAAGTCAAGGACAATTTTTATGTCATTGTTACTAAGTCATTCAATTTGGGTTGGCTAAACTGCTGAGGGGTTAATGACTGCTTGGCATCAGAAGAAGACCCTTTAGATCCTACAACCATTTCCTCATGCATCTTATCAAAATACACTTGATCACCATGTTCACTTTCTTCATCCTTAGAAGAAATAAAACCATTGAAAACTGGAACCAGGAGTGTCTCAGAGTGTGAGATAGGTCGTATTGCTGAAGGAATATTAAGATATGCGATCATATGCCATTTGTTCTTACTGATGCCCTTTATATGAATCAGACCACATTCACTGCTGTGGTCCTTACGTTCATGCCAAACCATGGGAATACCAAAAGGCATTCCTTTGCGTTTTTCTTTTGTCCAGTCATGTAGCATTTCCTCACAATTATGACACACAATATGAGAAGCCCTATTCTTGTCTTGATCGCCAAGGGGAACTTGATAATAGGCAATATATGCACGTGTCACAAATGATGAAATATTGCGCCTTTGACGTTGAAGTGTGTAACAGCCACATATATAACAGAAGGTGTAAGGACTATTCTTATATTTACGCCTACTCGAAGAAGTCATGATTCAATTATAAAACAAAATAAGAGGGTGTTTTTATCAGATAATAATTTTTTACATTTAAAAACAACTACAATTATATAAAAGTGCTGTTTGTAAAACATTAATTGCCTTGTAGTTATGTTCAATCCAAGAGTTGTTGCCCTTTTACTCCAATTTAAATAGGAATGCATGCCATTAACTGTAACAAAAAGAAATTAAAATTGCATAAAAACTAGAGCATGCACCAAAAAATAGATTTCAGATTTGGAATCAGTGATGCAGAAATATATAGAAACAGTTCTAAAACCTCGTGCAACAGAAAAGGAAAACAAAATTGTTCCTTGGTGTTATCAACCATAACTTATAATGGAAAAACTAATAAAATGAAAACATTTATATTTTTATCAGTACATTTTATAGTTACAGAAAAACATATAATGTATAATTTAAGGAGACTTATTTCTGAAGCTTAAATTTTTTTATTTCTTTAAGTCAAAATCATACCCATTTGACAGACAAAGCAGATCTGAGAAAAAATAAAATCTATGCAAATGTACCGTAAGACTATGCCCAAAAGAGTCGAGAAAAGAGATGCAAAATACAAATTAGTGATATGCTTTAGAGTGACTGCAGCTCCTTTCATAATTATCTTATATATTTTTTAGTTTGTTCCATATATACGTCCTAATGATCAAATATTTTTGTTTGATCAAACAGGATATGGTCAATGATAAGAATTGACTAGAAGAAATAACATTTTGAATCCTATTTTAGGTTAAGAAAGTGTCAGAAATGCTTTTATTTAAACCTTAACAAAAGAGTCCGACCAACTTGTAGTATAGTGGATAGGATGTCAACCTGGGACGCTGAGGACCCAGGTTCAAAACCCTGAGGTTGTTGGCTTCAGTGCAGGCTAATCAGCTTGAGCGCAGTGTTGCCTGTTTGAGCATAGGATCATAGACATGATGCCATAGTAACTGGCGAGAGCTCAAAGGTCACTGGCTTAAAGCATAAGGTTGCTGGCTTGAACCCAAGATCACTGGCTTGAGCAAGGGGTCACTGGCTGGAGCCCCCATGTCAAGGCACATATGAAAAGCAATCAATGAACAGCTAAAGTTCTGCAACTACAAGTTGATCCTTCTCATCTCTCTTCCTTCCTGTCTGTCTGTCCCTGTCAGCCTGTATCTCTCTCTCTCACTAAAAAAATAAAAATAAAAAAATACCTTAATGAAAGAGAGTTAGCAGATGACTCTTTCTCTCAAATATCAATGATTTTCATGGACCTGGAAAATAAAGAGCTTGGTTCTAGGCAGGAACTAAGAAGATAAACAAGAAGTCTCTAAATTCATTTTATTTGATTAATAATAAGTATAGTGTGTGAACTATCTTCTACACTGACCACATTTTATGACTTTTAGCAAATATCAGAGTTATGTTTCATAAAAATTCAGACAGACAAACACAGACTTGAGTAAAATAATTTATCAACAAGAGAATCTTTATCTCTTTAATTTAAGTGGGAAATGTATTACAAATGTAATAGAAACAGAGCATAGTCAAATATAATCTGACTTGAAACTTTTCTGTCAACTGCATTAGATGGGAAAACAAGCAGGTTCTTTGCTTAGCTCACTGAGTCATAAATATTTTTTATTGCCTGGCTTTTATTCTCAGCAAGCGAAGGAATTTATAGCACTGTGAAATAATTTTAGGTCCAAATGATTTCTTCACAATTTTTTTTTTTTTGGTACATAATAAATTTTTTTTATCATTTAGTTCTTTCTTTTTTTTTTACATGCCCACAACCCTCCCCTTTGTCAACCATCAGCTTTTTCTTTGTATCTGTGGATCTGTTTCTGTTTTGTTATGTTATTCCTTTGTTTTGTTTTCATTTTGTTAGATTTCAAATGTAAGTGAAATCATACAGTACCTGTCCTATCTGTCTGACTTATTTCTCCTAACATAATACTCTCTACAAACATTCACACTGTCACAAATGGTAAGATTTCATTTTTTATAGCTAAATAATATTATAGTGTGTGTGTGTGTGTGTGTGTGTGTGTGTACGTACCACTTTTTTATCCATTCATTGTCAATGGTCAACTAAGTTGTTTCTTTATCTTGACTATTGTAAATAATGCTGCAGTGAAAATAAGAGCACATGTATCTTTTCAAATTAGTACTTTTGTTTTCTTCAAATAAATATGCAGAAGTAGAATTGCTGGGTCATATGGCAGCTCTATTTTTAATTTTTGAGGAATCTCCATACTGTTTTCCACAGTGACTGCACCAGTCTGCATTCCCACCAACAGTGTACAAGGGTTTCCCTTTTTCCACATCCTTGCCAGCACTGATTATTTGTTGATATTTTAATGGTAGCCTTTTTAACAGGTGTGAGGTGATATCTCACATCATAGTTTCTACTTAACTAAAAGTAATTTCTTGTTTAGTGAGAAATTATTTTTTCTTTAATAATTTTTCTTCTCAAATGGAGGCCTTGGGTTCTTTTGTTTTTATGTGGCCTAATTTTCTGAACTTTCACTACTTTAATATAATAGTTTTGTGCCTATTTTAATAAGTTTAATCAAGTTCCTGGGACTCTTGCCTTTAATGGCCTCATTATGGAGGGTTTTTTGGACCTTCAGACAAAAGATAAAAAAATTAACAAATTAGATGCCCAAGTATCATAGAAATAATGTAAGATAGTGACTTTCCATTCTATGAGAAACCCCTGCTACATATTGGCTAAAGGAAGTAACAAAATGCAGTACAAAACTCCAAATACATGAACGAACCCAATAAACAAATGTCAAAGAAAGGCTTTATGTTGTCGTCACATTTCTGACAAAGTTATTTGGTTTCACTGATGTAGCTTATTAGAACCATAAAAGTAATTTTCTATAACTTCACTATAATATATATTACATATATACACATATATATACATATATAAATATACATATATATATGTATATGTATGCTAAGGGTCTCTAAAAATAAAGTTAAAGGCACTTGATAATCATGGAAAGCATTTCTGGATTACACTGACGAGGGCAGGCTCAGAGTCTTACTAGTTCCTCTCTAACTTCCCAAACGGACTTATACACATAAATGAGATGAAATCCTTGACCAGTCCTATCAGGAAGGGTGGACATGTATAGATTTTTCTGCAGCTAGAGAAAAATAATTATATCTCACAGTTCAAAAACTTCATTCATCATTTAAGGCTAAGAGGGCAGGAGAAGGGCAATGCAGACATGGTAAAAAAGAAGAGAAGTCAGAGCTTAAAAACCCCAAAAACCCACTAATCTCACAAAATTATTCAGAACAGGAAATAAGAAAACACTTTAGAAAATGTTCATTTTATTTTACAGTGAGCTTTGAAAAGACTTTTTTTATGAGATGAGGATGGGGATTTCTTATATTCATGGCAGTCTGTTTTTGGTGTTATTATAATTATGTCTTAGACATCTAAGTAAAATAGATGTGCCATGCCATTTAATTTAATAATAATTCTTCCTTGGGTCAATACTAGTGTTATTTCTATTTTAAAGATGAAAAAAAAATGAGGCTTTCAGAGATTTAATAATTTGCTCAAGAGAAAAAATAAAGTGTACGTAGCATAGCGTGTGTCAAAAGTCCTCATCTCTCAAAAGTCTAAAGCATTTCAAATTTATTTATAGTGCTTCCTATGAAAATGAGAATGTAGACAAAGGGCCAAGATGAAATGAAAAGGGACTAAACTTCAATAAGCCCAGACCCCAGTACAAATAAACAGCAAGCTTATATTTCCATGGATATAATAAGGGTATCATAAGACTTATCATCTCAGCCATGTAGAGGATGAACAGCCAAAGCTCTCCTTGAATGAAAAGAAAACAAAATAAGAGAGATTAAATATTAAATGTCAAAAGTGTTAGAGAGATTAAAATGTCCAGAAAGAACATACAAGTGAAAAAGAATATTGATCCAGGTGACAAATAAAAGTTTAACTTTGGGATATGGTATTAAACATGTGTTATCCACATGTACACATCACAGTTGTGCCACTGTTTGAAAAGCATTGAATGATGAAGGCAGAATAGAGAGAGGCTGCCTGCAATGTCGTCAGCAAGAGACTAGTGTGGACTGCTGTGTTGTCTCCACAGCAGGACTGTTCTCCCATGTGTCGTCAGCAAGAGACTAGTGTGGACTGCTGTGTTGTCTCCACAGCAGGACTGTTCTCCCATGTGCAACGTCTAATGGTGAACTTCTTGGTTCTATCACTATCTCAACCACATGAAAACAAATCTAAAAGAAGAATGAAGTATGTGTAGTGAGAACATCAACTCACTCAATGTATCCTGAATGGAAGATTGTTTGGCTTTTAAAGTGGTATGAAAAGTATTAACTCATAAAAATTCTGTTGATCAGTCTAGCTATAGAAAAACTGAAGATCTTTTATTTGTTTTTACCAAGGTGCATGGTAAAAAGCAGTGCTTGGACTAAGAAACTTTTTACTTTTTGCTAGAATGTACATGTTAAAGTCTTGGGGAAAGCATTTAATCTGGGCTAACTAACATATTTGTTTTTTGCCTGTGGGTGAAGGAAAAAAAGCAATTGTGGCAGATACTAACTGATTAGGCTGAATATATTAACTCTATCTATATAAAAGCAATAGTAATTTAGGATTAATATTCCCCTTATTTATAGTTCAGCCAAGGATATTAAATTCTGCCACAGTAGAAGGGTTAGGCTACATTTAATCATTTCCAAAGTAGGTAAAATGATCAACATTAATTCTGTTGAGTTTAAATTTGCTTTTAAGAAGTCATCTTGCTTAGAGAATTAACTTGCAAAAGTGAGTGATTACATGGTACCAAAAAGAAAAGAAATATAAAGTATACACTGAGAAGACCAAAAAGCATTTTAAAAACTAGGACGGGAGGATGCTGAACATCTTGCATCTGGCAACATCCTGATGGGGCCGCAGGAGGGCAGCAGACACAGCCAACAGGGCTTTAAACGTTCCTACTTGTTAGTTTTATTTATTCATTTTAGAGAGGAGAGGGAGAGACAGAGGAGAGACAGAGAGAGAGAAGGGGGAGGAGCTGGAAGCATCAACTCCCATATGTGCCTTGACCAGGCAAGCCCAGGGTTTCGAACCGGCAACCTCAGCATTTCCAGGTTGCTGCTTTATCCACTGTGCCACCACAGGTCAGGCCTACTTGTTAGTTTTAAAAATCGTTTGCTAAAGTCATTCCTGTAATAGGCGACTGCATGTAATTAGCATAGTGTGGAAATTATTTTCCTCTGTTAAATTATCTTTCTAAATGATTTTTTTTTTTTTGCCCCAAGTTAGTGTTTGACTAACTATTTACAAATTAAATTCTATCTAGATCCAGTAACACCTATGCAGAGGGATGACTGGAAATGTCTAGAAAGCCTGAAATATGAGTAACACTGAAAAAACTGAGAATATTTAGCCTAGAGAAAAGACATAGGGGTACACGAAGGCTGCCTTTGGATGCTGAGATTGCTTCCCTGTGCTCTGTTTACATAAGATACAGAGCAGGGAGGAAGGTTTTAATTTATTGTAACATAGTTGTGTCCTGGAAGCATTATGTATGTGACTGCTGGTGCCAACCCATCAGTAGAAAAGGGCATCGGGAGAGTAGGCTATATGTATTTATGAACAATTTAGGACACTATTTAAGGGAACTTCTTACTAATACTTACAAAAAAATAATAAATAGCTAATGTATTGATTACCTACTGTGTTCTAGGTGCTGTATTAAATAATTCATGAAGAACCAATTAAATGTAGCAACAGGTAGATATTACCTTCTTTTTATATAGAAACTTGTTTTGATATTTACTAGCTGTATCTCAAAATCACACAGTTTGTTAATCATTGCGAATTTTAAATCAGGTATAACTGACTCATTTTTTTATACTATGTTATGTTGCCTCTATTTTTAGGAGAGAAGTTCCTCATTAAAATGTCCAATTAAGAGACGAAGCTCTTTGGCGTTAATTGTGGGCACGCCTGGTTAAGGAGGGACCGGGGAACACAAACCCTGTGTGCATGTGAGTGTGTATGTGTATGGTGCGGACTCAATTTCTCTGATCCATCATTTAAGGAAGGTTTTAGACTGTTTTTTTTGTTTTTTTTTTAATTAGAGGGAAAGGAAATCCTTAACTCTAATTCTAGGATTCTCTTAAATGAGAAATAGAGGGACTTGAGAGAGCTTTTTCTAAACATTCTACCAGGTTTAACGTAAAAGTTTAAAATGTTAGGATGATTTATCTTTCTGCAATTGTGTGTGTGTGTGTGTGTGTGAGAGAGAGAGAGAGAGAGAGAGAGAGAGAGAGAGAGAGAGAGAGAGAAACAGAGAGAGAGTGTGTATAAGAGAATTTGACTTAAAGGGAATTTATAAATTTGCTAACAAACACTAAAAGTTATTTTGGGAGAACCTAGATATGTGAGAACAGGGAGAAAAAGGTCTTATGCTGTTTTTCAGTTTGTGATTTTAATTATTTCTCATGACAATGCAGCATACTGAGACGCCAGGATGCTGTCTCTGTCACACGGCCAGTATGCTGGAGAACGAGAATCAGATCTTAAGTCTGTCTGTGTCCAAGCTCTTTCCACTGTGCTCAGTCCTTTCCTTTCAGTAAACATTGTCTTTGGGAATAAGACATGTGGGTCCTAGCCAGCAGAATTGGGGCAGCAGGACATTTTTCTAAGGATATACAAGAGGTGCTAAGCAGCCAATTTTACCACAGAGCCTGCAGTGGACGGGGCAGCGCCCAAATCCCTGAAAAGACGGATGGATGTGTGGTAATGAGTGTAATTAGATACAGAGTGTAACTGGCCTAAGAATCACCTTAGGGATGAGTGAGGTCAGCCCGTCTGGTGGCTGGGCAAGCACTACCACAGCCTCCTGGCCAGCCGACTGTTTGTGGAAACAACCCGAAGACAGAACGGCAGATCTCATCCACTCAGAGGGGAGTCGAGTTCTGCCACTTTCCCTTCATAGGCATCTGAAGGTTTGTACTTGGGGAGGAGCAAGTAGTGGAGCTTTTGAAATGATTCTAGACTGGGAGAAACACTTCTCCTTTGTGATTCCAAAGGAGGAAAACAAATGTTCTAGTTGCTTTCCTTCAACTCAAGAACTTTTTGGTTTTGAGTGACTCATATTGAGGAAACACGCTAATTGATTGCATGATACATCGGAATGCCTTATAAGAGCAGAATGCAAAGTTCTAAGGGATATTTTTGTTCAAAGGGCCTAGTGAAAATTATACTTAGTAATGATCCAAATACCACTAATATCCAATAGTATTAACTGAGAATCTGCTTTCTCTCCAGCTCTGTATTATATATATATATTGCTCACAAAAATTAGGGGATATTTCATAGCTTCATATTCATTTTGAAATATCCTCTAATTTTTGTGAGCAGTATACATTACATAAAGTGTTTTAATAGATATTATTCTTCATCCTCTTCAGATGAGGAACATGAGATTCACAGAAGTTCAAGACCTTGCCCAAATGACATAGCCAGCAAAGGGCCAGGCTGAGACCCACACCCAGCCCTTCAATTCTCTGCAGTGGCCACTTCTCTGCCACACCAGCTGCCTTCCTGGTGTGCTTGGTTTTCTGTCCTTTCAAATGTTCCCCCTATGTCATACTCACCTGCCACACCATGCTGCCTTCCTGATGTCTTTTCAAACGTCCACTGTGCATCATGCTCACCAGATAGTGATCTTTTACAAACATCAGTGTTAGAGAAGATTCAGATATTTCCAAATTGAAACTGTTTAGGTAAAAATTGCAAAGATGCCTGATCTGTGGTGGCGCAGTGGATAAAGTGTCAACCTGGAATGCTGAGGTTGCAGGTTCTTGCCTGGTTAAGACACATTTGGGAGTTGATGCTTGCTGCTCCTCCTCCCTTCTCTCTCTCTCCCTCTCTCTCTCCTCTCTAAAATGAAAACAAATTGTAAAGATTCCTTTTTAAAAAAATTCAACAAAAGAAACTATTGATAGGGAAGCTTTTAAATTGTAAACAAAATTGTTGTTAATCTTCTCCACTCCAGCATGCCTAGTTAGCATAATTATTGAGCAGCCATTAATTATTTAGACAACATAGACACACACTTCATACATGTGCTATTTAATTCAGTGATTAGGATGGGTATTTCTTTGTTTCAGATTTATTTGATCCAAAGGGTAAATTGATAATACACTCTGTGATACCTGAATACATTGTTTCTCAGAGCTTTTAAAAACTACTTTTGTAATGAGAAACATTATATGTAAATATAAAAAAATAATGACCTGGTTATTGTCTAGTCAGAACCCAGGTTACTCCCTGTGCAGCTGTTAACACTTAATCGAATCCTAAAGCCTTAAGAAAATGAGATGAGATCAGGTTTATTGAATTAATAAAATTGTTATTTTTCCAGACCACTAGCCCACACTTTACTGGTGTCCATTTAAATTGACAGTGTGCTGCTATGAAGTATCTCAGTGGCTCCCTGTGCTCCCCAAGGCTTCCTGCACTTCCAGCTGCAGGTGAACCATGGGAGGCAGGGCTTGACAATCCTCTCCCTTTTACAGTCTAAATGCCATCCACTCCCCCTGCCTTTTTACGACCTGCAGTTGACACATACACACCTGTTTATCTATCATTTTTTCTTTTATAAACATGATTAAATTCCACATTTTTTCTTTAAATGTCAATTTCAGTGTGGTATCTACCTATTTAAAATGAGCTTACTGAATGTTTTTAATATAAATTTTTAGCTTGTACCTCTTAAAATCCTTTACCAATGACCACTGATATTTTTTCAACTTCATTTCTCATTAGTTTTCCACTTACAATCTTTTTTTTTATATAAAGCTAGTCATTTTTAATTCCTAGAATATTATTTTTGTGCCTACCTTTTAAACAACCTGGTACACCAATCTGTTCTCTGCCAGCTATTAGATTTAATTCCCTTCAGTGTCTGGATCAAGGTTCACCTATTTCAAGAAACCCGCCTTGCCTAACCCGTGGTGGAGCAGTGGGTCGAGTGTCGACCTGGGATGCTGAGGTTCCAGGTTCAAAACCCTAAGGTTGCTGGCTTGAGCGTGGGCTCATCTGGTATAAGTGCAGGGTCACTGGCTTGAGCACAGGATTATCAGCATGATCCCAAGGTCTCCAGCTTGAACCCAAAAGTCGCTAGCTTGAGCAAGGGGTCACTGGCTTACTTGAGCAACCTCCCCCCCGTCAAGGCACATACGGGAAACAATCAATGAACAACTAAAGTGATGCAACTACAAGTTGATGCTTATCATCTCTTTCCCTTCCCATCTCCCTTTCCAAAAAAAAAAGAAAGAAAGAAAAGAAAAGAAAAAAAACCTGACTTAATTCATCAAAGCTAAGCATCAATCTGTTATTTTTATTTTTTCAGCAATGTATGTAATGAACCTCATTTATTCTCTCACAAAAGTTTATGTGTTATTCACTATGTTTAAGGTCCTGTAATAAACCCCAAGAATACAAGAGAGATTGAAATATGTGTGGTTCTTGCACTCGCAAAGCTTGCAACTATTGGGGAATGTTAAGAAGTCAAGAAAAATGATAATAAAGTATAGTAAACAGCAGCCGGATAGGGCTTATGAAAGCAAGTAAGCATGGTATGTAACCAGACTCAGGACTTCGGGTGAGGCTACTTGGAGGACATGGAGCCCCTGCAGAACCCTGAAAAAGGAATAAAGGTTAGCAAGGTGGAAATGCTGTTCTCTTACAGGTAGAGAACAGCCTGTGCACATGCGCAGAGGTAAGGATTTAAGAATCATTTAAAATGAATGGAAAGCAGAATATGAGTTCATGATTTACAGTGTTGTGATCCAGGAGGAATGCTGAGACCATGTTCTATTCCACTTTAATTGCTCATATGGTGAATGCTCCATTTAAATAGGTTGTTTAGGAAATAGGTTGACTGACCAACTAATCTGTATTTAACCAATCATTATAGTTTTTATCTTTCCCTCTACTTTTCTAAGAGGACAATAGAAATATTTTTGTAGCCAGTGAAATAATGGAACTTTATAAGACATAGATTAAATCTAAGGCACTGATAGGAGCAAAACAATGAGTAATTCCTAAATTCAGTTTCTTGTGTGTATTCTCTCTTATACACCAAGAAAAACAAATATAGTTGACCCAGTGTGGTAAAATAGAACTCTTTAGCACTAAGACATATGTTAAATGTGTAAAGCCCTGGCCAGATAGCTCAGTTGGGTAAAGCATGTCTCAAAGTGCAGAAGTTGCCAGTTCAATCCCCATCATGGCACATACAGGAACAGATTGTTGTTTCTTGCTCTCTTTCTTTTCTTCTCTCTCTAAAATCAATAACTTAAAAACTTATGTTTAATGTATAAAGAAGGGTAAAAATATATCTTATGATTAACACACTCCCAAGCTAAAGTCTACTATCCTCCAAATGTCATAAATATTCTTGCTTCTTAGTACCATGGTAGGATTTGGAGAGATGACAGAAGTTGGAAAAAAATGGGAATTCTCTGAAAATGTCAGCCTTCCCTGTTATAAAACATACTTGATATTATAAAAAACTCATACGCTGACCCTGTGAATTATATGTAAGCATCATGCCTCTCTCAAGTTCACCATGTTATGAGCCATGTGGTTAGCACATTTACTAAATGTGACAGAAAATAAATTACATGTTTTAATGTACATTAAAATTGTACAGAAAATAGTTAACAATAAAAGGGTTAGAAAATAAAAATTTCTTATCAGGATACAATAATTCAAGTTCTTTAAATATTTGGAAATTTTTTGAAGGAAATTTTTAAAAATCTAAAACCAAATAAAAGGTTATGACAGAAAATTTTCTTATTTAATAACTCTTGCAAAAAGTTAAATCATTTCCTCTTATGTTACTTGCATGTGAAATCTATACACCACATACATGGCTTTTAAATTATTAGAAATATAAACATGTAGTTTAACCAAGAGAAATACAATAAGGCATATACATAATTTCCTAATAGCCATAATCATGAGAGCCAAACACTGGAAACAAACCAAATACAACAGGCAAATGAACATATAAATTTCCTGTCTTATAATAAAGCTATTTGGCAATAAAACAGAATGAATTACTGATACAACTCAACAGCATGTATAAATATTAAAACATTATGCTTATTAAAAAAAACACCACCAAAAACTCAGACCCAAAAGAAGATACACATTGTGTAACTAACTCATTTATAGGAGATCTTGGAACAGACAAACTAATCTCTAGTGACAGAAGGCAAGTCGGTGGTTGCCTGAGGGTTGTATGGAAGGGCTGGGAGATGGGGGTAGGACTGTGTGCAAAGGGGCATGGAATGCTTAGAGTAATGAAGATGTTCTAAATCTAGATTAGAATGGTGGTTATATAGATATATACATTTGAAAATCCTCATTAAACTTAGAGCATTTTATTGTATTTAAATTGCACCTTGATTTAAAATATGTTTTTAATATTTTTTTTAGATTTTGTCTATTGATTTTTAGAGAGAGAAAAGAGAGAGAGAGAGGGTGGGGACAAGGTATAGGAAGCATCAACTCCTAGTTGCTTCTCACATGTGCCTTGACTAGGCAAGCCCAGGGTTTCAAACTGGAAACCTCAGTATTTATCCACTGCACCACAAGTCTGATTTAAAATTTAAAAAAAGAAATCAAAATGTTTTTCTGATAGCATCAGCTTACTGTATTTGGAATGATTATGAAAGACAGCCAGCCATTCTGGAAAAAAATTAAGGTAACATTTAATTTTGATAATATTGCAAAATTTAGAAATTATTAGATTATGCTCTGGCTATAATCAGTTAACCAGCGTGGTCAAACTCAACGATAAAATAGAGAATTCCAAAGATTTACCAAAATGGAATATGTAAACATCTTTAAAGCTTCTCACAGTTTAATGATGTATTTCAACTTAAATTCCTAGATCCATGAAAAGGGTTGTCATGGTTCTATATTGTGAATGACCAGTATATTACTGGCTTATTTCCAAAAGACACTTCTAGATAGAAAACTCTGAGTGATAGTGTCAAAGCAATTTTGATCTCTTCATTTCTTTTTTAAGACAACACTGAAAAATAGTTCTAACTTTCCTAGACTATTTTCATAAGCTTCTATTGGCAAACCCTAAGCTTAATACAAAAATAGGAAGTCATCACAATAAACTATTGACATTATTATATCTTTCTTTATAATTTTTCTGTCTCTGAAACATATTTGTCAAGTTCTAAAAAAAATTTTTTACACTTCTAAAAATTGGAAGCAGAAGATCTTGTATATCTTGAACTAGCATTTATTTCTATTCAACCTTTTTCTTAGAAATAGATATGTAGGGGAATGAGATGTTGCTTCACCTTGCACTTAAAAGGAGCTTATTCTTCTTGTTCTTTTCCACTTATTACTGATAAAAGTATTCATACTTTTAGTTGTACATTCTTACACTTCTGTGAACCAAAGGATTAAGTGAATTTAAATAATTCTTTCAGTAGAGATAAAAGGTCAAGAATTTACGGGCCTGTCTTCTAACAAGTGTTTCTTTTTCTTTTGAAGGCCTTGTAATGTATTTCAGAAATCTTATCTAGGACCAGGTCTTTTGTCTCCATAAAAAAAAAAAGAGGCCCTGGCCGGTTGGCTCAGTGGTAGAACGTCGGCCTGGCGTGTGGAAGTCCCGGGTTCGATTCCCGGCAGGGCACACAGGAGAAGCGCCCATCTGCTTCTCCACCCCTCCCCCTCTCCTTCCTCTCTGTCTCTCTCCTCCCCTCCCGCAAACAAGGCTCCATTGGAGCAAAAGTTGGCCCGGGCGCTGGGGATGGCTCCATGGCCTCTGCCCCAGGCACTAGAGTGGCTCTGGTCGCAACAGAGCGACGCCCCGGAGGGGCAGAGCATCGCCCCCAGGTGGGCCTGCCGGGTGGATCCTGGTCTGGCGCATGTAGGAATCTGTCGTCTGACTACCTCCCCATTTCCAGCTTCAGAAAAATACAAAAAAAAAAAAAAAGAAAGAAAGAAAGAAATTGTTAAATCTGTCATAGCTAAACAAGTTGAAATGTAATATTTAATAAGAACTTGAGTCTATTTTTGGTGGAAAGAAAATTATTTGTTGCTCTTTTCCATAATGAAACCAGAAAGACACCTTCAGCCAAAAGCTAAATGAGATCAGTAATATATCTTTAAATGATGCCTTGACCTCCTGGCCAAAGGCTAAAAATAGTGCTATCTTATTATATCATTACATTGCGTGATTTTTATAGCTACCTCAAAGCCTTTATAAAATGAGGTTGGATAGAAATCAATTTATAAAAGTCTGATTAAATATGAGGTTTCTCAATGCTAACATGCTCTTTAATGTGTTTAATGTGATGAACACATTGTTTTTATTTCTGATTCCCACTGTTGCTGGCGGAAATGGTGTTCTTTTCTGGAGTTGCACAGAATGTGCTCTGGTATGGGGAAGATAAGGCTTTTGCAGCAAGATTTATTCGGGTCGACATGGAAGGCTGCCCACAGGTTCCCAGTGTCTCATCTCTCTTCATCCCACCAAAAAAAAAGTCCAGTCTTGTCTTTATTAAGCTCAAAATAAAGACCAGAAGCCAGACGTGCGGCCCCATGGTTCGGTCACTGTGAAGCTCAGCCCAGTCCAGGCACTGCATTGCTGTACCCGGCCGCACGCAGAGCGGGACTTGGGGGACTGCACGCTGCGGGCCCACGTAGCATGGCCGCTTGTAGAACCCAGAACGAACTGGCCAGGGCGCGTGTTTTTCCAAGCAGGAAAAGAAGAAGAAAGGTTTTTTTTTTTTGTTAGGACTGTGTTTATATCTGTGGGCTGGAAAAGACTAGCTTTTCGTCAAACCAACTAATCAGCTTTTTAATCTTTCACGTGTTTCTCATGGTTCCTCCCACTAAACAATCGGATTTATTTTTTAGATGAGACTGACAGGCCTCTGTGGCTGGCATCCTGGTTTCTACTGTGTTTGCCTCAAAGAAGAAGCACCTCCGCCCATAGTCTGGGGATGGCCCGGCTAGCCCCTGGGAGACAGAGACTGGGGTGTTAATCCCCTTCGCAGGCCCATCCCCTGGGGTCTGTGGAGCTGTGGTCTCCCAGGGAAGGAGCAGGCATCTCTGTCAGATTCCCTCTGCCTCCTTCTCTGATTCATATTTAGCTCCCTATGCTGATACCACACCTGGTTTACTATCTGAATATAAATCCCTTTTGCATTTTAGGGTTCACAGTTTTTTCTTCTGTACTCATCAAGAACACTAGTGTAATAGTAACCTTTTACATTAAATTGCTTATTAATGTGTTCAACAAATATTTATTGGACTGACACCTTTATGCCACACATTGGATAGGGTTCTAGGATGTGGTGAGCCTAGTGTTTACGGAACTGAATCTCTACCTTATGGCTTCCACTTCCCATGTTTTTAAAATTATGCTTAGCATTTTTAATTTTCAGGAATTAACATTTTCATCAGGAAGTTATAGATCTTCTAACAGTATTTCTCACATGTATATTAAACTGTATGTTTAGCTCCTTAAAGGAGAGGGATTGGGACCAAAATAGGTGGTGTAACAAGAATCAAGGCCAAAGTGAATCAAATGAGACCTTCGGCTCCTGAAGTCTGATCAGACCAACATTAGAAGCTCTGGTTAGTTGGGGCCTCAGCAGTGCTTTCTGCTCCAGAGAGACACACGCCTGCCTGTCAGGGACTCACCAGGGGCACAGCTAGTGGTGGCATTCAAATAATTTAACAACCAGTTCTCTGCCCTCATAACCATTTTAAGTATAAAAAAAAGATATACTGAAAGGTAGTTTATTATTTCATGCATTTAATACTTAAATAAGAACAATAAAAGAGGTACACAAAACTAGACTATAAGAAAGTTTTAAAATATTAATGAAAAATAAATAATACCTGACAAAAACCAGTAAAACTATTAAGACATTTCCATATTGCTTCTTGATTGGCATCCTCACTTGCAATATTTTTTACCTATGGACGGAATGACCATTACTACGGGCACTTAGACTACGCTGTTGCACAGATGAACGTTATAAAAGAGTAAGGAATGTAAATTTGTGATTTCCACATTGGGCGGCTGCCCAGGAGCCCACCTTAAAGAGAACCCTAATTACAAGTGCCATTTTAACAACTGGTTCACCGAACTCAACAAAAGATTAGGTACTAGTTCTGCTGAACCCATGCAAACCATTGGATCCCACCACTAGGCATGGCTAAATATCAGCTTCTCAGGCTCAAGCATAAGGATTCTGAGTCAGTAACTGGAAGGAGGGTTGGGGAAGTCAGTATTTATTTTTTTAAGCACCTGGGTGTGTTGTAAAATACCCAATCCACAATTTTGTGAGTTTTCTTAGAGACACCAAGACAAGATGAGTTTTGGAAGTTTTATTAAAGGAGGAAATTTATTAAATATGCCAGCCGCATATAGCTTACACAGGGCAGCAGTCCCAAATTGTGTGCCTATAATATTCTAGGGGCTGGTTATATACCCTTAATTATACATGGGCGGGGAAAAAGCCTGACATCACGGCATAAGCTTATAACCTTTGTTTTCTCCTATACAGGTTTGGGAAAAGGATGAAGGGGGGGATGGGACACAATTCATTAGCAAGTTTATAACATTTGTCTATAGGATTCATAAAAAGATGTTTCTACACATTAAAACTTACAAGGTAACACAGTAGTAAAAATGTCACTCTACATATTAAAAGACATTCCTATATTTTCTAGTGTTCACCTGTCATTCCTTTGTTCAGAGATACATACATTAACTACATGCTTTCAGGAGGGGAGGGTTATTTTCCATGGGGACAAATGCCTGTAAATGACCCATCAATATAAGAAAAGGTTTAATTTAATCTTTCTCTTTCTGCACCTGGCTAGCTATTCACTCACTTCCTCACAGGTGTGGGGGGAGGTCAGAGAATCCAATTCTCTTTCCCCTCTGCATTTACAATAAAATGCCATCGGCCATCCTGGTTTTGATGCTAATCACACAAGTACAAAGATCATTTTCAAAATCTCTCTGCGTGCCTAACCCAAATTAATAAAATGTTCTTTATGCTTCCTAAAATATTATTATTAATTTTGTAGCTTTTTGGTACTTTACAACAGGTGATTGCATTGGACTGAGTACCAACATTTGGAAACCACCACTTTAACCCAGTCTCTCTTCCTGCTCCTCTAAGTGCCTTTTCTCCCTCTGCACAGAGAAAGTAACATCACACAGAAATAACCCTTTGTTGAGCACATGCTGTGGGATAGGCCCTGTCTATCATGCCTTTCACTGCAAAGGAAAACATGTGCTTCTATTTGGTTGTTTAAATAGAAAAATAGGGAATGAGTTTAAAAATTATGTTCTTGTACTTCTCTGGCTCCTGCTAACATGCCCTCTGAAGGATTTCACTCATGTGGGGCTGTTACAAAAAGGGACAATGACAAATTGATGAGAGTGCAGAGAAACAAAGTGATAAAATGTTTAGAAAACAAGGTTTGTCAGAAAAGGTGAACCTGACTATATATGTTTAGTCTGAAGGAGACAAAGAAACATAAGGGACATTTGAAAATGATTCAAAACACACGATGAGGTATACACTGGGAGAGAAATCAGTTTTTCTCATTAACACAAAGGACAGGTCTTGGGTGACAGCTTTAAATGCTGCCAGGAATACATGATGTGAGATTCAATGTTAGAAAAGGCTTTACAATTTTTTTGAAACCTGCTATATAGGAAAAGCAGGTAGGAGGAGGTATTAAAAATGGATGACAAGGGACATCATTGTGAAATGGTCTTTAACAAAAACATTTAAGGCTGAGGTGGATATCTGACCAGCAGAAATGATGCTTTATATATGAAATCAATCCTGCTATGTGCAGGCTCATAAGTGTAGTATGAGGAAGCATGTGAATATAAATTATGTCTGTTATCAGCACTACAGACTCATCTGTGTGTTGAAAATATGATATTGTTAATGGCTTCTGTTTTCACTAATTATCTGCCTGCATTCACATGCATAATTACCATCATTCTGAAACTTCTTTGTCCAGATGAGGTAGAATTTCTCAATAATCCCACATACAAGGGTGGGCATAAGTAGCTTTACAGTTGTAATACAAATAAATAAAACAGTAATTAATAAATAGTAATACATGAATAAACTCTGTTTCATACACTTACAACTGTAAAGCTACTTGTGCCCACCCCATAATGTGTGGAACATAGATACTGGACATACATAGTTATGCCAAGCATATAATATACTGCTCACAAAACTTAGGGGATATTTCAAAATGAATAATTAAATATAAAAAAAAGCAGCACTTGATTTTTTTTTATTAAACAAGAACATCAGAGAAGCAAACTACAAGTCAAAGAGTGTTGTTTGATTACGCAAGTGAGATGCAAAACCAACTTATTTCATTGGAGAAAATGCACTATACAAAAGGCTGAAAGTACTGGAATATCTGCATGTTTGCTGAGCCCCTAATTTTTGTGAGCAGTGTAGCTTCTTTTTTATAGTTCTAACAAAATACAAGACAAAAATCCTATTTTCCCTCTGAAAAGAACTGGAAAGTTGACTCCTGTTTATACATATCAATTTTATTTTTCTTCTACCTCCTGGCTCCTCATTCACCTTGTTTTCATAATACAGAAGCTAATGTGAACCAGAAACCTCAGGGTAACTTGCATTTCGCCTTTTCCAGAGTAATCTAAATTTTACCTTGTCACTAACAAGCACACTGAATTCGTGTTTGTTTTATAGACCTAGACAAGGTAACTAAAGCTATGAAAATCAGTGGTTTCGAAAGAGCCGTTACTAGGATATGTAATTGATTCTCTGGGGAGATCAAAGCACCCATTTTCCATGTAGTCCTCAAAGGAAATTTGTTTTGACCTAAAGCATTTGCTGTTTTGTATTTGAGGCTTATCCACTACAAGTGAGTGTTAATTGAGAGATCATGGGCTGCAATCCCTCACTTCCCAAAGCAAGCCAAAACGTCTCTAATCTTATTTGATATTTTCCTGGAAGGGTTATAATAATTAATATGCTTTTGAAACTACAAGGTTCAATTCATAGGATGAAATGTATTTGGAGAATAACTGTTGATAATGAGTGAAACAAGTTTATCGTTGTTGGGGGGGTTGTTTGTTTTTTTGTTTGTTTTTGTTGTTGTTTTCACCAATGATTAGTATTCCAAGGATGACAGAATGGATTCTTATTATACAAGCACTGTATTTAAATTAGCCAGCCAGGAAGAGCATCTGGCTTGAGGGCCATAAAAACAAACGCTTACATGATTAAGGGATTCAGAATGCTGAACTCTGTTGTTTCTCTTATAACTCTGTGTAAAGCCAGTAGCCACAGCCACCATCACAGCCGCCTGGCCCATGCAGGTTCGCATTAGATTCGGACAGTCGGTAATGAAACAACGGAGCCAAGAACTGGTGGGCCATTACCTTTAATCCTGGCTTGCACCCAGCGGGCAAGTAAAAACACACACTGGGCTCCAAAACCCCACTCATTCAGTGCTCACAAAGCTACTGACTTATCCAAGTTTCCTAGAATCAAAGGTTTCTAGCTCACTAGCCTTATTCATCTCTGTTTCCCATCTCCTTCTCTCCTCACAAACTCTGCACAAACTGGCTTCTCTTTTTTTTTTTTTTTTTTTTTTTTTAATTTTTTTATTCATTTTAGAAAGGAGAGAGAGAGAGAAGGGGGGAGGAGCAGGAAGCATCAACTCCCATATGTGCCTTGACCAGGCAAGCCCAGGGTTTCGATCCGGCGACCTCAGAATTTCCAGGTCGACGCTTTATCCACTGCGCCACCACAGGTCAGGCTAAACTGGCTTCTCTTTAAGCACTCCACCTTATTGGCTGCTTCTCCTCTCCTCCATGTGGCCTTTCTCTGCTTTCCTCTCTAATGCTAATCTCAGTAACTGAGACAGCAAGCTCCTAGTCTGCCCCACTTTATAGTGTAGAAATCCAAACCTTTAATCCAATATACAAACAAGGAAGTCTGATACAAAGTCACTTATCTGAGGCATAAATGGGATTCCTCAGAAGAGTGCATCTCCCTCTATCAGGCAACAGTCAGGGGTGTGGGGGAAAGCTTAGTTTTAAAACTACACCTTAGGCTATAATAACTTTGCCAGTTTACAGCCTGTCTCCCACACCAAAAGCAAGCAAACATATGCATCATATTTGCAAACTTATTTGACCCACACCTTGTTATTTTTATTAAGCATTTAAAATATCAGTATGTTTAACTCCTAAAGATCTTAAATATTATTTTCCCCAAATAAAAGCCAAGTAATAACTGGTATGTTATGGGTTGTTGTGTACTATTTTTCACAAAAGAGAATAAAATATTAGTGTTCAGTAACAGCACCAGCCAGGACACTGTTGGCAAAGCAATGGGTTTATATTTTAAAATTAGTGATCTCATGATTAGGGATGAGATATGAATTTTTAATTTTAATGAGTCGAGAATAATTTTAGTGCCTGGAACATAGGACAAGGAGAACATGAGGACAACGAAGAACAACCATGTTCTTTGTAGAACAGTTCATGCTTCCAGACTTGATCTCATAGAATCAATGCTAAGTTTATTAAAGCAGCATTAGGAAGCCAAGGTGGCTGGACTATGATTTAAAGTCATTTTCTAACTCCATTTCCCAAAAGTCTTTACAAAATTTCTCAAAGCTCACTACGGGCCCCCTAAATCAATAACCCCGTGACTTCCTCCGCCACTTCTGACTTTTTCAGATTCTATACTCTTAGCCCCAGCCCTTTGCAGTGACACTGAGTATCCTGATTCTTATGCAAACTCCCTTTCCACCCTATTGTCCTCTTCTAGCACTTTTACAATAGCCTCCAAGGAGGTCCTCCGGTTGGTGTAGCGGAGCCTTTACTAAGGCCCAGACCATCAAGAGTCTGCTGTGCTCACAAAGCTTTAGTGGTCCTCCTGAGGCTCACAGCTGAGAAGACAGGTCCTCCACAATGAATTTTAACACAGTTGTTTTTTTTATGAATTCTGGCCAACTCAAACTGATCAGTACTTTCGGTCCATATTTTCTTCCACATATTTACTCCTAAATTGATTGCAAATTAATTCTTTAAAATATTACCAATACCTTCCCAAAAATTTACTTGTTATTTTTATTTAATTTACTTATTATTTTCTTATTATTTTCAGCCACAGAGGATTTTGAGTTGAAAACAGCACTAACTATATAATAAAAAAAATTTTTTAAGTAAAAAAATCTAGGTTAGTTTTGTTTTGTTTTAATATCACAAGGAATAGTAAAATCTCCTTTTGAGTGTTCATCAATGAAATAAACTCAAAGATCCAAGTTTTTTCTTTTTCTTTTTAATGAATTAATTTATTGACTGACTTTAGAGGGGAGAGGAAAAGAGGGGGAGAGAGAAATATCGATTTGCTGCTCCTCTCACTTATATGTTCATTGGTTGTTCCTGTATGCGCCCTTGAACCCACAACCTTGGCATACTGCATTTACACTCCAACCAACTGAGCAGCCAGTCAGGGCCCTAGGGTTTTTTTCAATAAAGAAAGGTTAAACATTCACATACATAAGTCTAAACCACTAAGCAGTATCATGTGTATCTTGACTCTGAAATTTGATTTCCTAAAACAAAACACTTATTTCTTGGGAAACAGAAGTAGAGATTGTTACTAGCATTTATAGTGTATACAATTACTATTGACATTTTAAAAGTATATTTCAATTTTGTTTTAGGAATCAAATGTAATCTCTTGGGTCAAGAAAAAATTGTTGATTACAGGGATTTTTTTTTAACTTTACTTGGTCATTATATTTTTGTCCTTGCCCTACAGTAAGATGTTGTTGTATTGAACAATTACCCAGTCTTATGATGGTTGTAATTCTGAAGTTTCTGAATTAATATTTAAAATTTTTACAAGAAATACATTTATAAAAATGTCTCCTTCCCTTCTTTTTGTGAGTCTACTCTCTTTGCTATTTTTCTGGGTACTGTTCCTGGCTACTGTCTGTCCTCACTCTGTCAAATCTTATCCATGTTGTTACATCCCTGTTACATGTGTGCTCTTATCTCACCTCCTTCCCGTGCACAGCATCTGTATAAGTATATAGCAACATATATGGCAGACTAATTCTGAAAACAAAAGAGCTTTTGGAGTTAAGAAGATGTTAGCTTTGTTCTATCAATTCTCATCTGGGTGACTCGAAATGAATTCGCAAACTTCTCTGATCATTTTCTTCATATTTAAAATGAGGATATTACTTCTTACCTAAATATGATATTGTTACATATTAAATATTGTAACACATGAGAAATGAAAAACAGAAAATATGATAGATAATAGATAATTAGTGACAGTAATTGTTATTATTAACTTTATTCTTTATGGCTTAAAACAGACCTAGAATATAGAGAAAAGAAGCAGGAGTCTATTTGAAATTTACCAAAGAAAACTATTGACTTTTTTTTGTGTGTATGCATGTATAAACCATTTGATTCTGACCTACTTGATTAGTATAAATTTTAGGGGTTATTAACCCCTAAAATTTTAGGGGTCTCAAATAGAGGCAGTTTCACTCCCATAGGACATCTAGAAATGTGGAGATGGAGAATACATTTCTGTTTGCCACAGTGACCAGGCAGTGTGTGCTACTAATGAGGACAGTTGGGGACTGGGAGCAGGTATGTTCTGAAAGGAGCAGGATAATCTCACCAACTAAGATTTTTCTGTCCAGGATACCAGTAGCACGCCTACTGAGATAAGCCCACGAAGTCCCACCCTCAGCCGTGGCTTGTTAGTGTGAAGCCCAGAGAATTAAGAGTGACTTTTAGGACCACCCTCCAAGCATAGGCTTGCATCAAGACCCATTGAGCTTAGTGCTTATCCTGTTTCTCAGTCCTGCTCTAGACCTAAGACATATTAGCCAAGTGTCTGAAAGAATATGTGGAAGAACGCGATAAGCTGGCTCTTCTAAGGAGCACACAGAGGAACGGAATTCCTACTGGGTTAAGAGGGATTTAGGTCAGCTCTACAAAGAATGACTTGATTATGAGTGTTGTCAAAAGTCAGGCATAGGTTACAAATGAAAGCGTTTAAATCTCCTTTAGAGGATATTAAAAACAAGATTACCCCTCATATTGGAAATGTTGTGGATATAATCCTGTCTAGAAGCAGAAAGTAGATAAGAAGGTGGCCTCAAAAGCCCCATTCTAGTGCTGGCAGATGAACACCAAGGGACTAGCGAGCATTTTGGAAAAATTATCACCTCCTTCCTGCTATTGTCCATTTATCACTCCCACTTCTTTCTTCACCAGCCCCAGACTAAGAGAACCCACTTTGCTCTTGAGGGTGACCACATTTATTATATATCCCCCTAAAGATCCTAGCTTCAATTAATGAGAAAGAATACTATGATAACTCATTATATTCCATTTCAGTACATGCTGTTTCATACCCAAATAATACCACAGATTATGTATACATAGAAAATTATGTATGTAAACATTAATCCATGTTAATGGTTCCTAGGCTGTTTCTGTCAATTGAAAGACCCTAGGGAACTCTAATCACCTCATTATTTTCCAGTGGTATGAAAAATACCACAGGGAAGACTGTGATAATTTATGGTTTGAGAAAGCAATCAAGTACACATTGTAGTTATTTTTTGCTTTATGTATCTGTTTATGTAAAGTACAAAGGTGGATGAAAAAAAAATCTCAATCCAAATGTTTTATTTTTATTTCATTTGTTTAATGTCTGATCAATAGTTTGATTGATTTTTCTCACTGGTTACTTAACTAAACTGATCATGTTGACATTGTTGAGTTCTTTGCTTGGTTGATTGCTTCTGATGTCAGCAACCTGTAGACAGAACTTACACATCTGGGCCTAATTCAGTGTTCAACTTCCTTATGGTTTTATTGAAATGAAAGTACTCTATCTCTGAGCAGTTTCCCATCATTGCTATTGCTACCTAGGTTTTCATGGTTCCACTGCATTGCTTCAGATTACTCCATGTACTTCCTGCTTATCATTTGAAAGTGTTAATGAAAGAATAGAGCCCTAGCCAGGTATTTAGTTGGTTAGAGCATAGTCCTGATGTGCTTGAGGTTATGGGTTCTATCCCTGATCAGGGCACATACAAGAGTCAACCAATGAGTGGAATAACAAATTGATATTTCTCTCTCTCTCTCTCTCTTTCTCCTTCCTTCTCTCTCTAAAATCAGTCAGTAGGCCGGGCCCGTTGGCTCAGTGGTAGAGCGTCAGCCAGGCATGTGGATGTCCTGGGTTCAATTCCTGGTCAGGGCACATATTAGAAGTGACCATCTGCTTCCCCGTCCCTCCCCCCTTTTCTCTTTCTCTCTCTTACCTCCTGCAGCCATGGCTCAGTTGGTTCAAGTGCATTGAACAGACACTGAGGATGGCTCCATGGTGCCTCTGTCTCAAGTGCTAAAAATAGCTCATTTGTGTGCATGGCCCCAGATGGGCAAAGCATTGGGTCTAAATGGGGCTTGTCAGGTGAATCCTAGTTGGGGCACATGTGGGAGTCTGTCTCTCTATCTGCCCTTCTCTCACTTGGAAAAAAAGAATGAAGATCAATCAATAAATAAAGATACAAATAAATAATAAATAAATAAGATTTTCTGTTTAAGAATTATTTGTCCTTCACTTTATCATAATGTCTCCATGATCATGAGCACTTTATGTATTTGAAAGGATCTCTCTTTAATACTGTAAGGCTGGGGGCTGCCACCATCGTGGCCATTCACATGCAGGTTCTCATTGAATTCGGGCAGACAGTAAAGAAACAGTGGAGTTGAAGGGTGGTGGGCCATTCTGTATATTGGTGTCTCACCAAGACAGGCAAACCACAAAAAAAGCCAAGGGAAAAGCAGAAAACCCACTTTTCCCATGAAGGGCAAGGGATCAGGGAGAGGAGAAAAAAGAAATCCTCCCGCACCTCTCAGTGGTGGGGGCAGAATCTCTCTTCCAGTAACATTAGCAGGACAATGGCCCCTCCCAGTCAGGAGGTGGCCCGCAACCTCACAGACCACTATATCTGGTGTTGCCCGGCCCCCAATGCAAAGTATAAATGAGCAAACAAAAATCATATTTACAAAATTGACCAAGAAATACAAACTTTGCAGAAAGTGTGTGTCTGTTAGCTAAGTGCTGTGATCATTTAAGACTGTAATTTCTTTTATCTGTAGAATTTACTTAATAGTAAGGTGACCAACTTTTTTACCATGAAAAGAAAGACAAAAATAAATTGAAGAAAGCAATTTCATAAATAAAAGAAACATTTTATTCATTGCAATAATAATACACTATAATATGATAAATGCATAATAAAAACATTTGTAATATTTTATATTATAATTATGCTTACATGTCTATTCATTTTTAATAATAATTGTAAGAAAAAAGTACTTATTTAGATACAAATACGTCACATCACACACAATGGATTGACTCTGCATCGATCGAATAAGACATTTACAGATTAGTCTTCCAGCATCAAAAAGGAGAACATGTAGGAGTGTTATAAAGTACTGCATGCACCCCAGAATCTGAAAGGCACTGTACTTCACTTCATTGAGTCCACATAGAGACACCCAGTCCAGATAAATTTTGAAGAGTTTTATTAAAGGAGGAAATTTTAAATATGCCGGCCACATATGGCTGACACAGAGCATCTGCAGGCCCAAATCGTGCAGTCCCAAAAACAGTTCAGGGGCTGCTTATACCCTTGATCACATATGGGCGGGGGAGAGCATGACATTATGGCACAATCATTAAAAAGATTATAACATTTGTCTAGGGTACGGGTCCCCAAACTATGCCCGCGAGCTGCATGCAACCCCCTGAGGCCATTTATCTGGCCCCCACCACACTTCTGGAAGTGGCAACTCTTTCATTGGTGGTCAGTACGCAAAGCGTGGTGTCGCTCACGTACAGTACTACTTCCGATGACGCCGGACGCATGCCTCATGGCTCCAAAAGCACATCATATCACTTGTTACGGCTAGCAGTGACAAATATGGAACCGCACATTGACCATCTCATTAGCCAAAAGCAGGCCCATAGTTCCCATTGAAATACTGAACAGTTTGTTGATTTAAATTTACTTGTTCTTTATGTTAAATATTGTATTTGTTCCCATTTTGTTTTTGTTTTTTTTTTACTTTAAGGTAAGATATGTGCAATGTGCTTAGGGATTTGTTCATAGTTTTTTTATAGTCCGGCCCTCCAATGGTCTGAGGGACAGTGAACTGGCTCTCTGTGTAAAAAGTATGGGGACTCCTGGTCTAGGGGATACACAGAAACATTAAGACTTTCAAGGTAACACAATCAAAGATATTTACAAATCTTTCTGCGTTCCTCTTCCCTCACTAGCCTAGAGGTATTTTACTCTCCAGATTCCAGGAAAGGGAGGAACTACAGTCAATGCAAGGTGGTATGTAAATACTGCCTCCTACTGAAAGAGAAGTTTCTCAGTTAACCTAATCCTTTCAGAGGACTTAAAATCAAATGACCCTAGTCATCCTTGTAAGTCAGGAGACTTTTACATTCCTTTTCCTCCATTTTCCAAGGAAAACCTGACCTTTTCTTCCTAGAATATCAATATGAATTTGCAGCATTTTTGTACCTTACAACAGGAGGACACTTTTCAAGGGAGGATGGAACTTAGAAAAGAAAGACTATCCTCCCTAATGGAGGATGATTGGTCACCTTATTAATACTCAGCTATAATTTTTTTAAAGTCTGAATCACTGATTCATTCATCTAACAAATATTTACTAAAAGCATAGTGTATTCCAAGCATTGGACCCAATTCTGGGAATTGACAGAGAAAAAAGATCTGGTTCCTGAGTGCTAAGAGATCAGTTATATGGGGCAGATAGGCATGTAAACAGCTCCAGCACAGTGCAGTAAGTGCTCTAGTGTCAATCTGTAAAAGGTGGTATAAGAATACAGAAGCAGGGACCCTGGCTCTCCTGAGGAGATGTGGGTAGAGAGAAGAAAAGAGTCAGGAGGGAGGGGTGCACAAAGGAAGTGACAGTGGAACTAAAATTTGAAGAATAGAATTTCATAGGTGAGGGTAGGATAAGGTCAATGTAGACACATTTAACTCCTCATTATTAGTCTAACCATGTTTTTGTTAAGTTAAATAGAAACAAGTAGATGAAATGGTGTTTTTTAATGTAAATTACTTTACTTGAAAGTTTAGTAATTAGTTTGGAGAAATAACTCATTTGGAGTATTTATTTTGGTGGGAGGGAGAAGGATCTTTTTAAAAGTGGAAGAAAGTTTCCTCTTTGTAATTTTTGTAATTTTTTCTATCATTTAGAATGATGGAGTTTAACAATAGAACAAGGAGATAACTCAAATGCTCCAGCCATTTAATTATTTCTTTTTTTTGTCTCATATAAGTTTTCTTTTTTTTATATAAATTTTTATTAATTTTTATGGGGTGACATTAATAAATCAGGGTACATATGTTCAAATAAAACATCTCTACGTTATCTTGTCATTGAATTATGTTGCATACTCATCACCAAAAGTCAAATTGTCCTCTGGGTTTTCCTTGTGCCTCTCCCCTCCCCTCTCTAACCACTCTCCCCCATCCCCCACCCCCCGTAATCACCACACTCTTGTCCATGTCTCTTAGTCTCGCTTTTATGTCCCACCTATTTATGGAATCATGCAGTTCTTAGTTTTTTCTGATTTACTTATTTCACTCAGTATAATGTTATCAAGATCCATCCATTTTGGTTTAAATGATCTGATGTCATCATTTCTCATGGCTGAGTAGTATTCCATAGTATATATGTACCACATCTTCTTTATCCAGTCATTTATTGAAGGGTTCTTTGGTTGTTTCCATATCTTGGCCACTGTGAACAATGCTGCAATGAACACGGGGCTGCATGTATCTTTACGTACCAATGTTTTTGAGTTTTGGGGTATATACCCAGTAGAGGGATTGCTGGGTCATATGGTAGTTCTATTTTTAGTTTTCTGAGGAACAACCATATTTTCTTACATAATAATTGTATTACTTTACATTCCCACCAACAGTAGATGAGGGTTCCTTTTTCTCCACAGCCTTTCCAACACTTGCTATTACCTCTCTTATTGATAATAGCTAATCTAACAGGTGTGAGGTGGTATCGCATTATAGTTTTGATTTGCATTTCTCTAATAACTAATGAAGATGAGCATCTTTTCATATATCTGTTGGCCATTTGTATTTCTTCCTGGGAGAAGTGTCTGTTCATGTCCTCTTCCCATTATTTTTTATTGGGTTGTTTGTTTGTTTGTTGTTGAGTTTTATGAGTTCTTTGTATATTTTGGATATTAGGCCCTTATCTGAACTGTTTGAAAATATCATCTCCCATTTAGTTGGCTGTCTATTTTGTTGTCAGTTTCTCTTGCTGTGCAAAACCTTCTTAGTCTGATGTAGTCCCATTCATTTATCTTTGCCTTCACTTCTCTTGTCTTTGGAGTCAAATTCATAAAATGCTCTTTAAAACCCAGGTCCATGAGTTTAGTACCTATGTTTTCTTCTATGTACTTTATTGTTTCAGGTATTATATTTAGGTCTTTGATCCATTTTGAATTAATTTTAGTACAAGGGGACAAACTGTAGTCAAGTTTCATTCTTTTGCATGTGGCTTTGCAGTTTTTCCCAGCACCATTTGTTGAAGAGGCTTTCTTTTTTCCATTTTGTGTTGTTGGCCCCTTTATCAAAAATTATTTGACCATATATATGTGGTTTTATTTCTGGACTTTCTATTCTGTTCTATTGGTCTGAGTGTCTATTTTTCTGCCAATATCATGCTGTTTTGATTTGTCGTGGCTCTATAATATAATTTGACGTCAGGTATTGTAATGCCCCCAGCTTCGTTCTTTTTCCTTAAGATTGCTTTGGCTGTTTGGGTTTTTTTTATAGTTCCACATAAATCTTACAATTTTTTGTTCCATTTCTTTAAAAAATGTCATTGGAATTTTGATGGGAATTGCATTAAATTTGTATATTGTTTTGGGTAATATGATCATTTTGATTATATTTATTCTTCCTATTCAAGAACAGGGAATATTTTTCCCTTTCATTGTATCTTTTTTTATTTCCCTTAACAATGCTATGTAGTTTTCATTATATAGGTCCTTTACATTCTTTGTTATGTTTATTCCTAGGTATTTTTCTTGTTGTCGTTGCAACTGTGAAGAGAATTATATTTTTGAGTTCGTTTTCTAATGTTTTGCTGTTGGCATATAGAAAGGCTATGGACTTTTGTACATTAATTTTGTATCCTGCAACCTTACTGTATTGGTTTACTGTTTCTAGCAATCTTTTTGTGGAGTCTTTGGGGTTTTCGATGTATAGGATCATATCATCCACAAAAAGTGAAATCTTTACTTTTTCTTTTCCAATATGGATGCCTTTTATTTCTTTTTCTTGTCTGATTGCTCTGGCTAGAATTTCTAGCACCACGTTAAATAAGAGTGATGAGAATGGACAACCCTGTCTTGTTCCTGATTTAAGGGGGCAAGTCCTCAGTTTTATGCCATTTAATATGATGTTAGCTGATGGTTTATCATATATGGCCTTTATCATGTTGAGATATTTTCCTTCTATACCCATTTTGTTGAGAGTCTTAAACATAAAATTGTGTTGTATTTTATCAAATGCCTTTTCTTCGTCTATTGATAGGATCATGTGTTTTTTGTTCTTTGTTTTGTTGATATGGTGTATTACTTTAACTGTTTTACATATGTGGAACCATCCTTGAGATTCTGGGATGAATCCCACTTGATCATGATGTATTATTTTTTTAATATGTTGTTGTATTCAATTTGTTAGTATTTTGTTTAGTATTTTAGCATCTGTATTCATTAGAGATATTGGTCTGTGGTTTTCTTTTTTTGTGCTGTCCTTGTGAGGTTTCGGTAAGAGGGTTATGTTGGCCTCATAAAATGTGTTTGGAAGTATTGCTTCTTCTTCAATTTCTTGGAAGACTTGGAGTAGAATAGGAACCAAATCTTCTTTGAATGTTTGATAGAATTCACTAGTATAACCGTCTGGGCCTGGACTTTTATTTTGGGGGAGGTTTTTAATAGTTGTTTCTATTTCCTCCCTGCTAATTGGTCTGTTTAGGCTTTCTGTTTCTTCTTTACTCAGTCCAAGAAGGTTGTATTTTTCTAGGAATGTATCCATATCTTCTAGATTGTTGAATTTGGTGGCATATAGTTTTTCACAGTATTCTACAATAATTCTTTGTATATCTTTAATATCTGTGGTGATTTCTCCTCTTTCATTTTGGATTTTGTTTATATGAGTCCTTTCTCTTTTTTTTTTGTTGAGTCTTACCAAGGGTTTGTCAATTTTGTTGATCTTTTCAAAGAACCATCTCCTTGTTTTATTAATTTTTCTATAGTTCTTCTGTTCTCGATTTCATTTATTTCTGCTCTGATTTTTATTATTTTCTTTTTTTTTTGGCTGGTTTTGGGTTGTCTTTGTTCTTTTTTTTCTAGTTCCTTAAGGTGTGAAGTTAAGTGGTTTACTTGGGCTCTCTCTTGTTTGTTCATATATGCCTGAAGTGATATGAACTTCTCTCTTATTACTGTTTTTGCTGCATCCCAGAGATTCTGATATGTCATATTGTCATTTTCATTTGAATATATATATCTTTTAATCTCTGCATTTATTACTTCTTTAACTCACTCATTTTTTAAAAGTATGTTGTTTAGTTTCCACATTTTCTGTGGGTTTTTTTATTTTTACCTCTTTGCAGTTGAATTCTAGTTTTAAGGCTTTATGATCAGAAAATATGCTTGGTACAATTTCAACTTTTCTGTATTTGCTGATGTTATTTTTGTGGCCCAACATATGGACAATTCTTGAGAATGTTCCATGTATACTAGAGAAAAGTGTGTACTGTGTCACTTTGCAATGAAATGTCCTGTAGATGTCTATCATATCCAATTGCTCTAGTCTTTTGTTTAACGTCAATATTTCTTTATTGATTTTCTGTTTGGATGAACGATCTAGAGCCATCAGCAGTGTATTGAGGTCTCCAAGTATGATTGTATTTTTGTCAGTTTTTGTTTTAGGTTAGTCAGTAGCTGTCTTATATATTTTGGTGCTCCTTGGTTTGGTGCATATATATTAAGAAGTATTATATCTTCTTCATTCAATGTCCCCTTAATCATTATGAAATGACCATTTTTGTCTCTGATTATTTTTGCTGTCTTGTAGTCAGCATTGTTAGATATGACTATTGCTACACCTGCTTTTTTTTGGATGTTATTTGTTCTGAGTATTGTTTTCCAGCCTTTCACTTTGAATTTGTTATTATCCTTGTTGCTTAGATGTGTTTCTTGTAGGCAGCATACAACTGGATTTTCTTTTTTAATCTATTCTGCTACTCTGTTTCTTTTTATTAGTGAACTTAAACTGTTTACATTTAGTGTAACTTTTGACACTTGAGGGTTTCCTATTGCCATTTTATATATTGCTTTCTGTTAGTTTTGTATCTTGTTTGATTCTTCTCTTTTGTTTTTCTGTCATTTATTTTTGTTTGGTTGTAATTCATACTTCTTTTTTCTGTTACTTCTTTTTTCAAGTCATGTGCATCTGTGTTGGTTTTTTCTGGGGTGGTTACCATTATTAACTAATGAAAAGGGTACCTACCATGTTCATTGTAGTACACTATCTTATAAGTGCTTCTGCACTTCATTGTCCTTTGCTACTGTTAATCTTTGTCCTCTCCCTTTTTTTGTTTTTGTTGTCACAGTTTAAATTTGGTTTTATTATGTTCTTGGTGGAGCTTTTACTTGTGGTTTTGTTTTGTTTTGTTCTTTGTATTTGTATGGAAAACCCACTTTAGTATTTCCTGAAGTGGGAGTTTTCTGATGATAAATTCCCTCGTCTTTTCTGTATCTGTGAATGTTTTTATTGCTCCTTCATATTTGAAGGATAGCTTTGATGGGTATAGTATTCTTGGCAGAAGTTCCTCTCTTTCAGAACTTTAAATATTGGAGTCCACTCTCTTCTAGCTTGTAGAGTTTCTGCTGAGTAAGCTAATGATAATCTAATAGGCCTTCCTTTATATATTGTATTCTTCTTTTCCCTGGCTGCCTTGAGAATTTTTTCTTTGTGGTTGGTTTATGCCAATTTCATTATGATGTGCCTTGGAGTAGGTTTGTTGTAGTTAAGATAACTTGGTGTTCTGGTTGCTTCTTAAATTTGTGCCTTTAGTTCTTTCCACAGGCTTGGGAAGTTCTTGTCTATTATTTGTTTAAATATGTTCTCCATTCCATTTTCTCTCTCTTCTCCTTCTGATATACCTATTATTCTTATATTACTCTTTTTGATGGAGTCAGATAGTTCCTGTAGGGCTTTCTCATTTTCTTTAATTCTTGAGTCTCTCTCTTCTTCTCTCTGTTGTGCCCCAAGTTGCCTGTCTTCTTTGTCACTAAACGTACATTCTATCTGGCCTGTTCTATTAGCTAAGCTTGTTACCTCGTTTTTCAGCTCATGAATTGAGTTTTTCATCTCTGTTTGATTTGTTTTCATAGTTTCAATTTTTTGGTAATATATTCTTTGTGTTCGTTGAACTGTTTTTTGAGCTCCCTAAATTGCCTTTCTATGTTTTCTTGTATATCTCTGAGTATTTTTAGGATTTCTATTTTAAATTCTCTGTCATTTAATGCCAAGATTTTCAATCTATTAAGGTTTTTTCCTATAGATTTTTCCTCATCTATCTGTGCTACCTCTCTGTCTTTTGTATACATGACATTTGATTTTCTTTTCTTTAATGGCATCTGAGGGTGTTTTTGTTAATACCATTAATGAGAATTAATAAAGAATAAAAAGTAAAAAAAAAGACAGCAATCAAAAAATAATTTTAAAAGTTATTATTTCTTTTTTTTTCTTTCCCTCTCTGAGAAAATACCTTGAAAAACTGAGAATTATATTGAGCTTAATGGAAAAAAAACTACCTATGATGGAGGGCCTTAGTTAGGGAGAAGTGATAAAGATGCAAAAGGATATAGGGACCCACAAAATGCAAAAAATGAAAATATTTGGATCAAAAATAAAATTATTTGCTTGTAAATGATGTTCGACTGAGAAATATAGTAAAAGGGATAAGAGGAAAACAAGAAAAAGAAAAAAAAGTACTATTGTATTAAGTGGAACAAAAACTACATAAAATGGAGAGCCAGGGTGGGGAGAATGCTAATGAGTTAAAAAGCAAAGTAAAAAGCACACAAAATGCCACACACAAAAAAATTGAAACCAAAATAAAATAATTTGTTCGTGAGTGAGGATCGAATTAGAGGAAAAATAAAGGAGAAAAGAAGAAACTAAGAGAGAGGGACAAAAAAGAAAAAGGGGGGAAAAAAGAGAGAGTTAAGGGTTTTGGAGTGTAACCCTCATAGAGAAAAAAAAAAAGAAAAGAAAAAAATGAGAAATGTAACACTTATGGGTAATGTAGTTCAAGATGAAGAGAAAAGAATAAGACAAGCATAGAATAAAAGGGCCAAGGTGGAAGAAGAAAAAAAAGAAAAATAATAAAGATAAGAAGATGAAAGAAACAAAAATAAATTGAAAAAAGTTATAAAGACTGTTAAAGACTGTGGATTTTTCTTGATTTTGAGAGGTTCTCGTCTTCCTTTTTTTTTCCTCTTCCTCTTCCTGGTCAGTGGCTCTGTATCCCAGGCTCTGCCCCTGTGACACGCTTAGGTAGAGATTTGCAGTTGATGTGTCTCTATGGTGATGTCATATATTAGGCCTCAGTCTCGTTGGTATTCAGGGCTTGTTAGCATTTGCAGGCTCCAACCGATTTCCCGAAGCCTCTCTCCTAATCTCTCCTTCCTGAATTAGCAGCCTGTTGATCCAGCTATGAGGTTGCCACTGCCTCTGCCTGGAGATTAAGAGGCTCAAAGAGCTGGCAGATCCCCACTCTATCCCCACTCAGCACAGTGTTCTGGGTAAGGCTCTGTCAGTCGAAGCCACCAGCGTAATCAGGTGGGGCTGGTAGCCAGTTGCTCTCAAGGTGCCTAAGAGCTTCCAGGCATGTCCAGTATGCCTCAGCACCCTGTGGGACCACTCTCCCCAGGCTTTTTGCACTTTGTAACCTGTATTGGCTGGGAAGAAGATGCCCTAGTCACTGCCTGCAGAACAGGAGGTCTTAAAAGCTGCCAAGTCCCTCTTTTTAGTACACAGCCCTGAATATGAAAGCTCTGCCAATCAGAGCCACCAGGTTAAGCAGGTAGGGGGGCATGTTGACTTCTGTTCAGTTCCCCAGGTATATCTAGTTAAATTTGCCTTAGTGTTCTGTGGGATTGCTTTCTGCAGGCTTCCTCCTTGTTAAAAAGCCTACAGCCTAGCCTAGCTACTGCAGTGTTTTCTGAGGTTTGTTCCGTGGGAATGTGTTTTTTACCCTGTACTGACTGACAGGAAGTTGCCCCCACCCCTATGTGCATAGCAAGAGGCACTAAAAAATATTATGTTTCTTGTCTTAGATCACTGACCTGAGAGAGACCTTGCCAATTAGAGCCATGTAAGTCAGTTGGGCAGTGAACAGACTGTGGGTTAAGCTAATTTCAGCGATTGAATCCACAGATCTGCTCCAAAGACAGACTGCAAGCTGCTTGCACACCCCTCCCCAGCGCTTCCGTATTTTTTCTTCCCCAGGATGTTAGCCTGAGTGGCTGGGTGAGGAGCCCTGCCCATTTGGAGAAGTCTGGGCATAGGGAAGTTTGCTTTTGCACACTCCCCATGTGCCACTTTTTGGGGAGCAAAGATTAGACCAAGGCTCTGGTCGCAGTCCACGCAGAAGTCTCTGACCCTGCCCCTCTGTCTGGGGACATGGGCTTCCACGCCTGGGGCACTAGGAGGAACGTCTCGCACACTGTCCACGCTTGCTAGCCAGGATATCAGGGATAATGGCTGCCGCCGCTTGCCTGCCTTTGCCAGGGTCTGAAGCCAGTGTCAGCTCGCGTGGGCACACTCTTTCCTCGGCTTGAACGTCTGTGCTCCAGCCTGGTTCCCTCCACGCCCCCAGCCCCCACTCTCTCTCAGATCCAAGTGAAAGCAGCCCTTGCTCAGTTGAGAGAGGAAGGTGGAGTGTACCATTCTCTGTGTTATTTCCTTCAGGGTTGATTATATATTTAGACAACTTTTCGCACAATCATACCTTCTTGTTCAGTGTGTGGGACTTCCAGATGCCCCAGGGATAAATTTTTCTGTTTTTGGTTGTATAATTTGTTGAAATTTGGGGGAAAGGTATTGGGAGTGCTCCTCACATCACCATTTCTCTGTCATTCCTATTTAATTATTTCTATAGTCATTCTGGTAATGTGGTTAAAATCCATGCAGTGAGTCCATGTAAACACTATAATTTTGGAAACTGTCCTGATTGGCTAGTACTTTATATTGATGAGGACTTTGGTATCTTATCACTCAAGAATCAATAGAAAATATCCAAGCATTCACTATACGAAATCAATGTCTAGGTACTGAAAAAGATAGGAGTTAGCTTAGGTTACATATATACAATGTTCTACATATAAAAGCAGTTAAAATCTTAAATGAGCACAGCCCTAATTAAGCTAAGCTAATCATGCTAGTCAGATCACTCTCTTCAGGGAGTTTATAAGTTACATTGGCCATTAATAGGTATCGACATGAAGGAATTCCTAAAGGGCAAGGCAATAAAGAGTAGATCCTATATGAATGGGGTGACCATATAATTTATTATTCAAACCATGGCATTTTGGAGAAGGAGGGGGCATATTAATAATTACAGAAAGGTAACAGGAATAACCCATGGCTGTTTTATATAAACCTCATTATCCTATGAAAGAATATAATTCTCCTACAATCTAATGACACAAATAAAAACTCTTGGGGAAAATGAGAGATTACAGAGTGTAGACTGGGCAAAATGTTGATGGACTAAAGGCTGAGGAAGCCTGTTCAAAACCATGGTCGAAACTGCCTCCCAGGCCACATTGGGTCAGTTCCAGCTTTCCAGTACCTGAACTTGAATCTGACATTTCTTTTTCTCCTTTCTTGGAAGTTTTCCATGCTTCCAGGCCTGCACATGTTGAGGATTAAGCCTTTCGTTTTATCTTTGACATCTGTGACCTGATGTCATAGATCAGCTGGCCTCCTAATATACACCCAGGTTCCTTGGCTCTGCACCAGGTAGAGCACTAATTCCTCTGCCTGAGCATGAGGATAATCTGACAGTGTTATCTTTAGGTAACTCAGTGAACATCTCTGGATGTCATATTTCTCATTTGTAAAATCAAGAGGATTACGGTAGTAACTGACATCTTATGTGACAATGCCCACACTCTCTAACAGAAGCATTGCCAGTAAAGCCACGGTGCCTATGGAAATATCACCTATTTCAGACAGAAGCACACGAGCTTGCAAGTAACCATCAAAATACAGTCTTGCACGTAACGTGTTAGACATAGTAATAGGTTGATAAATGCTTATTTTATTGATGAAACAAATACAATTTATTATACAAACCATGGCATTTGGAGAAGGAGAGGGCTATATCACATTAGTGCAGTGTTTTTCAAACACTGGTCTGCAGACTGGTGCCAGTCTGCCAGAAATTTTGTGTGGGTTCGGAAAGAGTTAACTACCTGACGTTGTACACAGATTATAAACTTCTGGTGAACTGGCACCAATCCCCAAACCTGTGGTTGAGAACCACTGAAGTGGATGCTTGAATTTTTTTTTCTATTGATTCTTCAGTGGCAAGATGCCTAACTCATTTAAACTAATTTTTTTTTTTCTGAAGTTGGAAACGGGGAGGCAGTCAGACAGACTCCCGCATGCGCCCGACCGGGACCCACCCGGCACGCCCACCAGGGAGTGATGCTCTGCCCATCTTGGGGCATCGCTCTGCCGCAATCAGAGTCATTCTAGCGCCTGAGGCAGAGGCCACAGAGCCATCCTCAGTGCCCGGGCAGACTTTGCTCCAATGGAGCCTCGGCTGCGGGAGGGGAAAGAGAGAGACAGAGAGGAAGGAGAGGGGGAGGGGTGGAGAAGCAGATGGGTGCTTCTCCTGTGTGCCCTGGCCGGGAATCAAACCCAGGACTCCTGCACGCCAGACTGATGCTCTACCACTGAGCCAACTGGCCAGGGCCTAAACTAATTTTCTTAAACACCATGCTTATTAAAATGCTTTCATTTTAAAAATCTTTCTTTAACTGAAAAGCTAGAAAGTGTATAAAAGCCACTTTAGTATTTTCTACTTTAAAATGTATTTGTAAATATAACTTATGTTATTCAATACTATAAAACAGAGACAAATAGCTATCCATACATTTATGTATGTTATATACATACAAAGCTTTTATGTAATATGAAGAGAAACAGTAGAGCCAGGTCAATACAATTGATAGGCAATAGCTCACTAGATAACAGTATGACATGACTTTGATACTTATTACTCTACTGCAAATAATGTTTTACTTGGGGCTATAATCAAGGCAGGCTTTAAATAATGGAGAGAGGAAGGGAGGGAGACTATTTCTCCATAGAGCTCACCCTATATTTTCCTGTCATTCTGCTACTTTTAAAGAAAAGATGAAAATGAGAAAAGAACTGAAAGAGTAATGGGAAGCTGAAGAAAAAGTTTGGGAAATTCCTCTAAACCGAGCTTTATTACCATGAACTTAAGGAAATTATATTAAAGCATATAAATAAAAGCCTGTCACCTCATTTGGTCCCCTACTTTGAGTACTACATAGAGCATAAAATTATGAAGCAAGAGAATGTTTTATTTGTTTAGTAAAAAAATGCCTCAATATGTTTGGCAAGAAAGCAACTATTAATCGCATATTCATTATTAGGGTAGTTGTTATTATTCTAAAAAGACTAACACAAAATTAAAAGACTTTCACTCTTGCACTTGTATAATATCCATGTTCATCACAGAACCACATTTCTCTAAGGATACTTTCTAGACATAATTAGGGAGAATGTAATATGGCTGCCTTGTGAAAAACCAGAAAGACCTGTTTTTTTTAAATGCTTGCAAAATATGGAATATGTGTTAAACTAAATTATGACATCGGATCGAGATGAAGTCATCTTTTTAGATCTTGCTTCTTTAACATTTAGACAATGACTGCACAGATACACACTTTACAAAATAAAAGATGGTCTTAGAGCAGCAAGTTTCAACCTTTTTCATCTCAGGGCACACATAAACTAATGACTCAAATTCTGCAGCACAACAAAAAATATACATTTTGTCAATCTGACAAAAAACATAGGTATGATTTTGATTCATTCACACCAAAAGGCTATTGTGTTGGCTGTTGTCATTTTTTATTTAAGAATCTAAGGGAAGGAGGTTAGTGCCCTGACTAAACAGTCAGGTAGTGCATGTTTAAGAAATCCAGCAGCACGTCTGTCTGCCGCTGCTCACCAGTTGAAGATCACTGCCCTAGAGAAGAATTCGTTTGCAAGTTGGCTTTCTAAATATATAGAACAGTACTTCCAAATGGGAAGAGTAATTCCGGGAGTGTACAATATAACAAGCACTTTAAATGTGAGCTGGCTCCTTAAATTAGAAAAGGCCCAAATCGCCAAGAAAATAGTATGAGAATCTAAACAATCTTATTTGTTCAAGTCTTGAGCATTGGTTTTACTTTGTTTTGTTTTTTTTCTTATTCTCCTTTTAAACCATCCTGTCTTAGCAAAAGCAGCATATTATAAGTTCATTTAGCTTTATGTTTGTTTAAATGTGTTTCTATAATGGCATCATATCTTTTGGGACCATAGAATCATTTCAAGGAGAAATTACCTCATTCTTTATAATGGGATTTTGTGAGAATATTACTTTTCTAATTTTTTATTCTATTGCATATACTTCTTATTACCGAATATATGACATTTATAGCGACATTGCCCTTGCCAATAGCCAGCAGGTCATTGGTGGCTTAGAATCAGCGAGAACAATATCTTCAAAAGTTTCTGATTCACAGGAAAAAAATGTGGCCTATAAAATACATTATAGTTTGAAGAGGAAACTAGGTCAATGCATATATACCACTCACAATATATATATCACAGTATATATATCGCTTCACATATGAAGCAATGAAATATCCCTTAATTTTTTTTTTTTTTTTTGTATTTTTCTGAAGTTGGAAACAGGGAGGCAGTCAGACAGACTCCCGCATGCGCCCGACCGGGATCCACCTGGCACGCCCACCAGGAGGTGATGATCTGCCCATCTGGGGCATTGCTCTGTTGCAACCAGAGCCACTCTAGTGCCTGAGGCAGAGGCCATAGAGCCATCCTCAGCGCCCGGGCAAACCTTGCTCCACTGGAGCCCTGGCTGCAGGAGGGGAAGAGAGAGACAGAGAGGAAGGAGAGGGGGAGGGGTGGAGAAGCAGATGGGTGCTTCTCCTGTGTGCCCTGGCTGGGAATCGAACCTGGGACTTCTGCACGCCAGGCCGACGCTCTACCACTGAGCCAACTGGCCAGGGCCTATCCCCTAATTTTTGTGAGCAGCATATATATATATATATATATATATATATATAAAATAGTGGTTGATTTACGGATGAATCCTGTACTCATGTCCTCAGGTACATCATTGACAGATTCTACACCTCTAATTAAACTTCATTTCCATTTGAAAACAAGATAGATGATGGTTGTAAACCAAGGGTGTTTACAACCTACTGAGGTCATGATTTATTGCTTGTCCTGCACGTCTAGTGCCTTACAATTTATCAAGAGATTTCACACATATAATCTCATCTGTGGGGAGGCAATGTAGAATTCTTAGGTAAGATTCAGATTTCATATGTATATATATTTATATATATATATAATGTATATATACACAAAGACATATATCTGTTACACTGGAGCAAAGCGTGCTCTGAGTTTCCTTTGATGCTTTTAAATTTTGCATCTTAATGAAATGAACATTTGTAAAAATAGCCCAATAACCTTCCTATTCTTCCTTTCTTTCTGCCTCCCTTCTGCCTGTGTGTACTAGCTTGTACTTGCTGTCTCTCAGTTTCTTACTTTTCTTATTTATTTGCTTTTTGCTATGCAGAATCACATATCCTCAAGAAAATTTTCATAGCTCTAATTTTTGCACAGACACAAAAATGTCACTGGCTATTTTCATAAACTGGAAATGGAATCAATTCTATTGATAAATTTGGCTTCAGTGAGCTAGCTATAAAAATAATGGGTGTGCCTGCTTCTTTGAGGAAATCCCCCAAAATATTGAATTTAACAACTAGGTCAAATGTACTGACTGACAGTGTCTAAAGTTTTTAGGGCTTTTTGACCCAGTCTTTGAAACTGCTGAAAATAAATTATTTAGAAAGATGAAGATAAAGATGCGTCAGTTCAATCTAATTGGAGAGAGCAAACTTTGGTCTCAATTTTTCCATATACACATTCCTAACATATTTCTAAGTAGTAATGTCATTTTAGCTCCTTGAGTCTTAAACTTATAATAATCACATTGGATAAACTCTGACTGTCTATGATCTTTTTTAAGTTTTTCCCTTGGGCTTTAGCATCAAAGGGTGGCATATAATTTCCTTTCTTATTTTGTTGCTTTTTAGTTTCTATTTCTATATTTGATCATTTAGTTAGTTCATTAACATATTTGTGCTTTCACGATGTTGCAGATAGGATTCTGCATGCGATGGGACCCAAAGGTCGATGGTCACTGGTGAGGCGTGCGGTAGGAGGACACCTGGCTTTGGGGCAGAGAGAAACGGAACTCCTACCTGAGCTATTGTTTAACTCATTAAGCATGTTTTCTCACCTCTAAAATGGGTAGAGTGCCTCAGAATTGTTGCCATAATCTATTTATGTTAAATAGGGAAAATCACTTTCTAAAGGTGCACGCATAGAAAGCCAGACGCCTAAATTCTTACACGTGTGAAGCAAAACAAACAAAAGGAAATCATTGTGATTTGGAATAATAGGAAGAAGGAATTCATTTTACCGGCTCAAACTTAATTTAACTTTTTTTTACAAAAGTGAATTTTGTTTTCGTATGAAACTTATTCCCAGTTTACCACATCACTGGGCCCCTTCTGCTGCTGTGCCAGGGGCCTCCGCAGTTCAGAGCCTGAGCCTGGAGCCAGGTTGCAGGGTACAAATCATTTTCCTATTGATTCCTCGCTGTGTGACCTCAGACAACTTACCCAATTCTGTGCCGCCGGTGCTTTATCTGTGCCCGGATAACATCACCACCTCCCTTTCAGGCTTGTGGTGAGGAAAGAGAAGTTAACTTTAGAGCATAAAACACACAGTGCAGTACTTGATGCGTGGCACATAAAAAGCACTGTGCAGGTGTTTCCCATCTCTGTCATTTTCATCACGTATAAAGACACAGACGAACGCACTCCAGCCTTCTTCCTGTTACATTACCTCTAACCTCTCTTCATCCCAGAGTTAGAAATTGCAAAGGGAAACAAGGATTTTTGATTTACATTGATTAAAAACTGATGAGGTAGACAGTTTTAAAGTGTAGAATACATGCATTTACCATGTTTTCAGCCATCAAATTTGTAATGTTTGGTTTGGAGCATTAATTTGGGAAAATCTGGAGCCTAAACCCACCACCTCGTCTGTAATAGACATGCCATAAACATTTGTTTTTGCTATTGATCATTTGAAATTCCTTCCACCCAGAGAAAATTCTGTTTTCTACTGATTTAGGATTTATCTACTTGATACAAAACGATCTATTAACTCAACACTCTGCTGCATTACTATGTATAATAAAAATACTTTACTGTTTGGATGGATTTTTCATTTATTTCCACTTGAATTGGTACTATGCAAAAAATGCTTTTTTATTATTAACTTTTAACTTAAAATTTTTGATATATAAAAGGTATACAGTACAACAAAAAATACATCAATCAACTAATCATATATTGGATCCTATATGGGATCATTGGCTATTTTAATTTAAACCAGCAAACCATCTTTGTGTCTCCAATGCACTGTCTGTACAGAATTTCATTTATAGTTATTTTATGGGTAGTATTAACCACATCATGTCCAGAAAAAACAAAATGATGGGCGTTTGAAACTTTTGGTAAGAATATTTATACAATTTTGGTAGAAATTAAAGTATAACTTTCAAAATGACTATGATGGCTAATTTTATGTATCATTTGACTAGGCTATGGGGTGTGCAGATATTTGATCAAGCATTATTCTGGGTGTGTCTGTGAGGTGATTTTGGATGGGATTAACATTTGAATGAGTAGATTGAGTAAAGTAGATTGTCCTCCTTAATGTTGGTGGCCTTCATCCAATCAGTTAAAGATCTGAAAAGAATAAAAAAGCTAACTCTTTCTTAAATAAGAGGCAACTCCTTCTGCCTGATTGCTTTGAGTTGGGTCATCAGTCTGTTCCTACCTTTGAACCTGAGCTAAAGTATCAGCTCTTCTTGGGTCTCAAGTCTGTTGGCTTTCAGACCAGAACTTATACATGTCTCTTCGAGTACCCAGACTTGGACTAGAACCACATATTGTCTCCATTTTGCCAACTCCAGATATGGGGACCTCTCATTCTCCATAATCATGTGAACCTTTTCCTTCTAATTAACTATTTAATTCTTGAATTGTAACAGTTTCTATGAAGGATCAAAAATGAAACACAGGCCCTGGCCGGTTGGCTCAGCGGTAAAGCGTTGGCCTGGCGTGCGGGGGACCCAGGTTCAATTCCCGGCCAGGGCACATAGGAGAAGCGCCCATTTGCTTCTCCACCCCCCCCCCTTCCTCTCGTCTCTCTCTTCCCCTCCCGCAGCCAAGGCTCCATTGGAGCAAAGATGGCCCGGGCGCTGGGGATGGCTCCTTGGCCTCTGCCCCAGGCGCTAGAGTGGCTCTGGTAGCAACAGAGCGACGCCCTGGAGGGGCAGAGCATCGCCCCCTGGTGGGCAGAGCGTCGCTCCTGGTGGGCGTGCTGGGTGGATCCCGGTCGGGCGCATGTGGGAGTCTGTCTGACTGTCTCTCCCTGTTTCCAGCTTCAGAAATTAAAAAAAAAAAAAAATGAAACACACAACATGTAAAATTTGCACTCTGTATAATTGCTGGTGGTAAATGGTGAAACAGAATGTTTGGTAAAAGTTGAAAAGCTAAACTTTTGTTGACAGTAGATGTTTAGCAATTAATTCAGAAAATTAAACATTTATTCCAAACTTTTATAGACTAACCATGGTAAAAATCATTGTTGAAAGTTGCAAACATGCAGATCTTCCAGCATTTCTGGTTTTGTTAGACTCTAACAACTTCCATTCAGTGGTGAGAAGTCAGACTTTCTAAGGGAATGGTTCACAAAATTTGGCATGCATCAGAATCACCTGAATAAATTTTTTCCTTCTTTTCTAAGTGAGAGGAAGGGAGACAGAGAGACATACTCCCACAGGATTCACCCAGCAACCCCTACCTGGGGCCAGTGCTCTACCCATCAGGGGCTATGCTCATAACTAAGCTATTTTTAGTGCCTGAGGTAGAAGCTCCACAGGGCCATCCTCAGCACCCAGGGTGATGAGCTCAAACCAATCAGTGAGCCATGGCTGCTGGAGGGAAAGAGAGAGAGAGAGAGAGAGAGAGAGAAGAAGAAGAAGAAGAAGAAGAAGAAGAAGAAGAAGAAGAAGAAGAGGAAGAGGAAGAAGAAGAAGAGGAGGAGGAGGAGGAAGAGGAAGAAGAAGATGAAGAAGAAGAAGGAGGAGGAGGAGGAGGAGGAGGAGGAGGATTGAAGAAGCAGATGGTTGGTTCTCCTGTGTTCCCTGACCAGAAATTGAACCTGGGACATCCACACACCAGGCCAACGCTCTATCACTGAGCAAACCAGCCAGGGCCATCAGAATTAATTTTTCAAGGGCAATTTGGCCCCAACCTGAGTATCTGATTCAGTAGGGCTGCAGTGGGGCCCAATATTTTGCATGTCTGGACTATAAGAACCAAACTTTGAGAACCATTGTTCAATATAAGGTGTTTCCTAATACAACTTTCTCATCAATCATGCTGTTACATGCCTCAACAGGTTTTATTCAGGTAGATGAAAGTAATTATTTTAAAAGAAGATCCTTGGTTGAATGGGTATCTTCTTAAGGTTTAAAAGAACAATGGATATTATTAATGGAGAAATGTCCATGAACCAGTCCTTGGTCCTTGAGTTTGGGCTAAGGAAGAATTTAGAGCCCAGACCTGAACACAGGTGAAAGTCTAGAAAATCATAGGGGAGAAGAAGTGAGCTGTAGAAGAAGAGTCCCTTAGGCCCTGTGGACTCAAGAAAGAAGTTGCAGAGTGAAAGAAGGGTCCTTGGAGCTTAGGAGAAAGAAAGGCAAAGAAAACATGCCTGGGGGAAGAAAGAGGGAAAAGGCATAGGTGTACTAGACAGACAGACAGAGTGAGAGGGGAGAGAGAAGAGAGAGAGAAAGAGAAAGAGTGCATTGGATCCTTCCTCTTAAGAGCTTTTATCTGTAGATCTTAGGGCAGGATCACACTAGAGTATTCATTAACTTCCCAAGTGTGTCTCCTCAAGGTCATGGTCTCCCATGATTGGTTGGCACCATGACAGGGGATCATTAGTCAATTCAGCTGGTGATACCATGGTGTTGCCCTGCCTGGCCTTGCTGTTCTTCTGGGCCTGGAGCTGAAACAAAGCTAAGGCCTAGATGTGTTCTCTAGTTTGACCAAAACTCTGTCTCTGTGGTCAACAGACCTGAGACTTTGTGCCCATAATTAGGTATTTTATGTGGATCAGAGCCATATTGATTTGAGGGCTTAATGCTTAAAGGAGTGGTTGTGCAGGGGCTTTAATGGAAGTCATATGAGGCTATTCTCTGCCCCCCATTCCTCCTCTATGGGGGGTCTACTACATGACTAGCAATATGCCAGAGGAGGAAAGTTCAGGGTAAGGTCTGAACCTTATGACCAGTGATATGAAAAGTCAAAGGGGTCTCAATTGCATGACCAGCGTGATATGCTAGGGGAGGAAACTGCACTGGGGATTGGGATCCCAGCCCACTTTTGCCCATTGCCAGGCACCTGGGGCTTTTCACCCTGGTGATCTTCTGTACCTGGCCTATGGTTCCTACTCTGCTCATGTCTATCTAACTGCCTACTATAGCAGATATTTCCACATAGTGAAAATGCATTTGGGAATTGCAAGCTTAAATTTACCTCATTAGTCACTTGGCACTTAAAAACAATTAGAATTATGAATCACTTTTTGTAATCTATTCATAAATAGAGAAGCTGTTCTTTATGCAAAACTTCAGTTTAGCTTCCTAATTAATGTCATCACACAGAATTATAGAGGTAAAGCATGACGTCTTTATTTTTATATCTCCTAGAGGTACTTCAAAATGCGTAGCTTCACAATGTGGTTTTAAATAATCACAGACTGGGTAAAGAAAATCCAATCAGTCTTTCTATATATTAGTTTTAAACAGGGCATTAAGAATCTGAAAACAATAAACATCAGATGGTTTTAGCTGTATTTACATTTCCTATAGATTCTTTATGCAATGCCAAATGGATTTAGTTAACATTCATTTCTCTGAGGATTGCTTATTGAGTTTAAGGGTACTTTAATTTTGCGTGTTCCCTCCTTTACCCCCTGGCTGGCCAAAAAACAAAAACAAAACAAAGAAGCTGTTAACAAGTTTATTAAGTGAGAAATTGAAATTTTTTTTGAAATGATTTTTGGGGCATATCCATGGATTTGGGTCACATGTGCTGACTCTCCCTTTCTCTACCATAGAAAATTCAGTTGATTGTATTTACTTTATGCAATATACATTCAAATTTTGGGGGGGGTTTTGCTCTGAGATTCAGAGTATTTCCTCAGGGGGAAAAAAGTAAAGTTATTGACGATTTTCAAAGAAAAGAGACATAATTAAGCATTGTATGAGCCTGTGGAAGAAGCAGAGCCTGGACAGGGAAGCGCTGTGCAGCTTTCTGGGGGTGGCTCAGAATGAGCGCATTTAAAGATGACTGTCACAGAAAACAAAGTGTCAAGCGACTTTGGTGATAGACTTGATCGTCCTTCTCTGAAAATGCTCTGCTCTTTGTTGTTTTTATTCCTTGTAATGTTTCCTCAATGTAATCAGAATCAATTGATCAACATTACAGTTTATTAGAAAATGCTGGTGTCATAGAAATCAAGGAGAAAGTGCTCTCTGCTTGGCTCTGGCTTCGTCCATTCTGTGCTATTTAAAGTCGAATACATATTTGGAACCCACTGACCTAAGTAAGCATTCGATGAAGTTTTTAATGATGGATTGAAATGTTCACAGACTTTTTGGTATTTGATAAGTCTTTTACTGAAAAGTTACATAACAGACAAAGCATAATTGTTTTTCAAACTTGTCTTAAAGATCTAGTTTCATCCCTAAAATATGTTGTCATTGTAAACATTGTCTCCATGGTCTTAAAGAGTTTATCCCATGTATAGTGGGTCTTTTGGATGTTTCACATCCATAAAGAATGGCAGTCCAGAGTGTTAAGGGAACTAATGTTAGTGGAATATCACTAATAGCAGTGTACTCTAACACCTCATTCCTAGCTATGACATATTCGTAGATGGGTGACCCTAGGCAAGGCATTTTGTTATATTCTTCAATCCACTCAGTTCCATAAAATAACTTTTAGTTTTAACTGAAAACCAGACTCATGTTCTTTCTAAAACCACCCTAACAGGGTATGTTGACCCTGTTATGGACCACTGAGTTTCCATCACCCTTTGCTCTGACTGGTTAATTCTCAGTCTTTCTCGTTAACTGTACTCCCCACATGGGTACGGACCACATCTCTAACTCATTATTATGTTCCCAGCATGTAGAGCCGTGCCTGGCTCAGTAAATAGGTGCTCAGTAAATATTTGTTTAATGAATGAATATCATGAATTAGTAAAATAAAAATGACTCTCCATATATTTCTTGGTATTTAACCCCAGATACAAATTCCTTTTCCCCCCTCTTTTATTACTTTTATTATATGACTGTCCTAAGACTACTCCAATTGTCAAGCAGATTTTACTTTTGTTTTCAAGAGTTGGTATTCTCTATATAAGCAAAACAGCATAGTTGTCAAGTAATCCTTAAACTTCAAACCTCTCTACCTTTTGATGTCCATAAAGGTTATGAAGGCACTAAAAGCGCTGACTGCTACTGGCTCCCTTCCCCACCAGACTATCTGAGCAGAGAGCAAGCAGGAACAGCATGATGAGCACTAACAGAGCCTGCACTGCTCCTTCACACTCTGCCCCCTACCTTCCTTCCCTGCTCTGCTGCCTTTGACCCATTTCTGCGCTTTTTTTCTCCACTGTTAAATAGTAACTATCCCACAGATGTGTAATGTCAACTGGCGGTTTGTGACACATTCCAAGTAGTGCTTTTAATATTTGAAAATTGTGATTTCTTTTAAGCTTTAATACAGCTTTTTAAAAAGGTAGCTTGATACTGTATATCCAAAACCATAAAATTACTTATAATCACTAATTTCACTTCTGGAATTTAAGAAAACAATCAGAAATGTGGACAAAAATGTTACCATGTTTATTGCAATGTTGCATTGAAATGAACATTAAGAAGGAAATAATTAAGTAGAATATATCCAGTAGTGTGAAGTACCTAAAATCACGCTTATGAAGGAATTTTATGCCTCAGAGGGATTTACACATAGTTTGATCATATCTAAATATCAAATTATATACCTAAAATAAAGTATGGAAGAATGAATCATAGGGGATCATATTCCTCTTAATATTTTTTACTACGTAGTTATAATATTATTCAAATTACAAAAATTGCTTTAAATAAAAAACACTAAGTTTTAAGCCAGGGGTCTCCAAACTACGGCCCGCGGGCCGCATGCGGCCCCCTGAGGCCATTTATCCGGCCCCGCCGCACTTCCAGAAGAGGCACCTCTTTCATTGGTGGTCAGTGAGAGGAGCATAGTTCCCATTGAAATACTGGTCAGTTTGTTGATTTAAATTTACTTATTCTTTATTTTCAATATTGTATTTGTTCCCATTTTGGTTTTTTACTTTAAAATAAGATATGTGCAGTGTGCATTGGGATTTGTTCATAGTTTTTTTTTTATAATCCGGCCCTCCAACTGTCTGAGGGACAGTGAACTGGCCCCCTGTGTAAAAAGTTTGGGGGCCCCTGTTTTAAGCATAGCTTAATTTACTGCACTTTTCTTTCCTTTGAACAGACTAGTATACACTTGCCTTTTACTTAGGCATTTATTGACAATTGTTAAAAGGCATAAACTAGAAGAAACTGCTAATATAAAATGTCATATAAAAATTTAGACATTAGAGCACTAACACTGATTCAGAACAAAAGTTTGTTTTTAAAATGGTACAAATATCATTTCGAAGTAATTAAAAATATTAACAACCCCATTCTTAATATTTATACCAAGAAAATTATTCAGACTTAGGGAAAATGAGTGCATAAAGCTATTTATCTTAGAATTATCTCTAAATATAACAATCTTTTAAATTAAGGGTGAACATCTAAGATAAAACTGCTGGATTGTCAGTGACGGTGCCAGTTATGGATACTAACAATATGAAAAATGTTTTCATTATAGTGTTTACTTTAAAAATTCAATTTTATAGTTTACATGAATCAATGTTAAAATTCTGTACAATTTATACATAGGTAAAGACAAAAAGAAGTGGGGAAATTAAGATCATAAAAATTAAATGTTAGTACTATATGCTAGCTGTTGGCACCTACTGATGAAGAAAAAAAGAGTGGCTGTTTGGTGTGTGTATAATGTTCATCGACGTGTGCACACATATACAATGAGTACGTAGGTGTGTGTATAATGTTCATCGACGTGTGCACACATATACAATGAGTACGTAAGTGTGTGTATAATGTTCATCGACGTGTGCACACATATACAATGAGTACGTAAGTGTGTGTATAATGTTCATCGACGTGTGCACACATATACAATGAGTACATAAGTGTGTGTATAATGTTCATCGACTTGTGCACACATATACAATGAGTATGTGTGTGTATATATGTTCATCGACGTGTGCACACATATACAATGAGTATGTGTGTATATATGTTTATGGACGTGTGCACACATATACAATGAGTATGTGTGTATATATGTTTATCGACGTGTGCACACATATACAATGAGTACGTAAGTGTGTGTATAATGTTCATCGACGTGTGCACACATATACAATGAGTACGTAAGTGTGTGTATAATGTTCATCGACGTGTGCACACATATACAATGAGTACGTAAGTGTGTGTATAATGTTCATCGACGTGTGCACACATATACAATGAGTACGTAAGTGTGTGTATATATGTTAATCGACGTGTGCACACATATACAATGAGTATGTGTGTGTATATATGTTTATCGACGTGTGCACAAAGATACAATGAGTATGTGTGTATATATGTTTATGGACGTGTGCACACATACAATGAGTGTGTGTGTATATATGTTTATCGACGTGTGCACACATATACAATGAGTATGTGTGTATATATGTTTATGGACGTGTGCACATATACACAATGAGTATGTAAGTGTGTGTATAATGTTTATTGACGTGTGCACACATATACAATGAGTACGTAAGTGTGTGTATAATGTTTATCGACGTGTGCACACATATACAATGAGTACGTAAGTGTGTGTATAATGTTCATCGACGTGTGCACACATATACAATGAGTACCTAAGTGTGTGTATAATGTTTATCAATGTGTGCACACATATACAATGAGTACGTAAGTGTGGCTTCTCAATAATACATCGCTACTTATGGTTTGGAATGAGGGACAATGAACTGGCAGACAATGGTTAATAGACACCATGAAGTAGTCATGGCAAAATTTGTCCTCCATGTGTTACAAATTAAAGACTGAAATACAACCCCTAAAATATAACCCACTGCTGATCTTGGTGGCTCCTGATGATTACTGTGTATTAGTTCCATGAATGTGTCAAGAAAAGTTAAAATTTGTCTAATTATGTGTGCTGTTGGTAGGTTTGCTGTGATAAACTTTTTGTACTAATTTTGTAGGAAACGTGAGGAATATCAAGAAATTTTGTAGTGTAATAAGCATTATAGGGGAAATTAGCCATGATTCCTTAAAGTAAAGTGTATGGTTCATTCAGTATGTAGCTTTTGGAAACATTGATTCTATTTCTTTCGGCATTTAAGTTACTCACTGATTCTATTAATAATAATATGTATGTTAACACTTTTCTTCCATTGAATCAGTAAACTCCAACCACTAAATCAGTTTATTAAGTAGTGTTCTATAAATTAAGTATCTGTTATAAGGTCTCTTTCTTCTTATTCAACAGTGAAAAAATCATCAGTTTTTATTAGGAAATAGTTTATGGTCATCTCAGTTATATCCTATAAGCATGGCTCCAACTTAAAGTAAAGGACTCTAGCATTATGTGAAGGCAGGAAGAGTTAGTACAATCAAAAGTTTGGCATTTATTGAAGGTAGAGGAGGTAGCCAGGATCTTTCATGGTCAAATGGCAGTGACCATGGGAGAAAGGAAAAAGATTAAAGACTTGTATGCATGTGTCTTCAGAATGTGTACTTAATTAGTTCTGTTCAAATGTGCCTTATTGCTTACCATTTAAAGCTCTCAAGCTGGATGGCCCGATTTCCTAATATTGGACCTATAACTTTGCCAGTTACTACTTTGTATCTAAAGTCCTAATGTGTGGGTGGTTTTAAGAATTAAGTTACTAAATGTATATCGGGTACATAGTAGGCACTTAGTAAATATGAGCATATATACTGCTCACAAAAATTAAGGAATATTTCAAAATGAATATGAAGCGATAAAATATCCCTTAATTTTTGTGAGCAGTATATTAGTGATAAGTAGTAGCAGTAGTAGTTTTATAGACCTTAGTAAGCACCTCTAATTATTATAAGTTTCTTGAAGACAGGTCCAGTGCATTTAAATACTCTAACTACAGTGATTAAATCATACGCAATACAATGCAAAGTGAAATGCACATTCCAGAAAATTAAAAAAAAAAAAAAAGGTTGATGAATTTTATTAATGAGGAATGACGATACTTGTTTGGTAGAAAAGTATCAAGAATATTAAGATGGACTTCATATGCACCCTAAAGAATTGCTAGTGTTTTTGATTGCTGAGAAAGTATTTGAGTCAGAAACAACATAGAAGCAAGAAAGCACAAAGTTTTGGGGGCCACATTAAGCTACTTAGCTACTAGTTTGACTGTAAAGGAAAAAATTATAGGTAAGAATGAAATGGTAGAAGGGGTGATATCGAAGATGAAAATGTTGCGCAAATGAGTTTGTAAAATTTGTGTTGAGTTTGCTCACTTTTTTTTTTTTTTTTAGTTTGCTCACTTTTATTGTTAAAAATGGCACTGGGCAACACCAGGTATATGATCTGTGAAATTGCTAATTACTTTCCTGATTGGGAAGGGCTATTGTTAAGCTAATGTTGCTGGAGGAGAGGTTTTGGTACCAGAAAGTTTTAAAAGGAGAGAAGAAGAAGAAAGCCATTTTTGCAGAGTAAGAGCAGAGAGAAGGAGATGGGAACCAGAGCTGAGGGGCTTTGTGAGCTCCGCTGAGACTGGGGCCTTTGAGTCTAGGAAAAACCAGAGAAGATTCTCCTGGTTGTGGAACTGGAGAATGTGTCAGTAGTTTTGTGAGCTCTGAGTGAAAGGGAAGTGCTTTCCCTGTGTGTTTGCTCATCGGCTGGTATGAGACTTGAATAAAGAAATGGTCCACCATTTTCTGGCTCTACTGTTTCTTTACCATCTGTCTGAATCTAATGGGAACTTGTATTTGAATGGTCACAACAGCAGCGACTACTGGCCATACAAGAAGCAATACCATTATCTTGCCTTGCTACCTAATGTCTATGCACCATGAATATCATTTTAAAAAAATGAATACTTGATCTCTTGTGGTCCTAAAATAAAGTTTTGGGCCCTTTTCTTCAAGTTGATAAATGCTTGTGAACTGAGGAATGGACTAGAGGCAGAGACGGGATCACAGGGACCAAAGGGACAGCTGTCAGAGGGAAGGGGGATGAGGAGATGGATTCAGAGAAGGTGAAGGGATTAGTGAAACTATTGATATATACACATAACACAGAGACAGTTAACAGGACAGCAAATTCTAGAGGGAAAGGGGGAGGAAGTTAAGGGGAAGGGGACACAGATGTGGGAGGGTGAGGGAGTTACATTCAGTGAGATGCTTGAATCTATATAAACACAATAAATTAAAAATTAATAAAAATTAAAAAAAGAAAAGCTTTATCTCAAATACTTTGTGATACTAAAGTCTGCAGGTTTGTGATGACCTTTGCAGATAGTCATTAGGCCTTCCCAACCAAAAACAGCCTAGCTCTAACTTGGTGACCCTGTGTTGTTGTTGTTTGTTTTCTTTAAATACCTGCCCTGCCTTTTACACAGGAAGCCTAGTTCTGCTGGAGTATACATTCCTTTGGAAATACTGCATGTAAAAATACTTTAAAAAGTACTTCTGACTCACTTTGAGTTTTCATTTTACTTTTGATGTCAAGTACCTAGCTGCTGGCAGAAAAAGCTGGCAGCAGAAGCACAGGTATTTGAAGTTAGTACTTTTAAGCAGAAGGCTATAAATGAGGAATATTAATCTGATAGTGATATAAGATTAAAATATAATCAAGACATCACATGGTCTAAGGGAGGGAATGGTGAGCGTCTGTCCTGGAGTGCAGAGAATGGCTAGAAAGAATGAAAGCTGAGTGACGTGGAATCCATAAGCTTTGACAATTCAAGACTTAACAATAGACTTGATGTGAAGAAAAAAAGGGTTAACACTCAAACTTTATATCCAGATGATCAGAGAAATGGTCAGGCCATTAAAAATGAGAAATTAAGAACAACTGCTGATTTCTGTAGGCAATACTGTTTGGGACTGGATGAATTTCAGGCCAAGAGACAATTGTGCCATGCTATCTCATAGGCAGTGGGAGCTGTAGGGTTAGGAAATACCTGCATCATCCACATTACAGATGAAATAACTATATCCTTGATGTAGTTTAAAGATATCTCCAGAAGGTGATATGAAAAGTCATAGAACTAAATAAGATTGAAGAAAGACAGAAATAACAAGCAAAGAGGTAAAGGACAGGATTTGTTTGACTCTGACTATAATCTTGGGCAGATCACTTTACACCTGTAAAAAATGTAATGAAAGGTAAACTTTCTTCACAAATACAAATGAAATAATGTTCAAGAAAATAATTGGTCAACTACTTCACAAATGTTATTGTTGAGAAGAAGAAGGAAAAAGATCTAGTATGTTAGACTAGAAGTGAAGAGAAAGAGAGAGAGAGAAGAAAGAATTAGACACTGTCACAGATGCCATAGAAAAGAGAGTCTCAGGAAATGAGTATCAGAAACTTTGGGTGTTAAATTTACAAGTCATTGATCTCCTCTGAGAGTGGTACAAACTTCAATAAATGCTGAACTTAGTTATCTATATCTCAGGTTGAAAAAAATGAACAGGCAACTAGAAAATGGAAATAGTGGATATTTTCAAAAATATATATCTACATATATTCATATAATAAAGAATTACAGTGGGGGTATAAATGAACATATTTAAGATTATCATGGCGCTCTTGGTTCCTGAGATTAACATTAGAGGACAGAGCAGAGAGGAGAGCAGAGAAAGGCCACGTGGAGGAGGCCAGGAGAAGCAGCTAAGATGGTGGAGTGCTGAGTGAGAAGCCAGTTTGTGCAGAGTTTGTGCAGGGAGAAGATGGGGAACAGAGGGGAATAAGTCTGGTGTGCTAGAAACCTTTGATTCTAGGAAACTCGGATAAGTCAGTAGCTTTGTGAGCACTGAATGTGAGTGGGTTTTGGAGCCCAGTGTGTGTTTTTACTTGCCCACTGGGTGCAAGCTAGGATTAGAAATGATGGCCCACCAACGGCCTGACCAGGTGGTGGCGCAGTGGATAGAGCATCAAACTGGGATGCGGAAGGACCCAGGTTCGAGACCCCGAGGTCACCAGCTTGAGCGCGGGCTCATCTGGTTTGAGCAAGAAACTCACCAGCTTGGACCCAAGGTTGCTGGCTTGAGCAAGGGGTTACTCAGTTTACTGAAGGCCTGCAGTCAAGGCACATATGAGAAAGCAATCAATGAACAACTAAGGTGTCGCAAGGCGCAACAAAAAACTAATAATTGATGCTTCTCATCTCTATGTTCCTGTCTGTCTGTCCCTGTCTATCCCTCTCTCTGTCTCTCTCTCTCTGTCTCTGTAAATAAATAAATAAATAAATAAATAAATAAATAAATAAATAAATATTAAAAAAAAAAGATTATCATGGCAAAATATCCTAGATAACTAGACTATTCAAGTTCATTCCACATTTGAACATTGAATGCACTCATTTTTCTAGGTAGGTTAAAAAATAATGCCTCCAATATTATCATATTATTTGTGCATGTTTTCTCATTACTTCTTAAACTCTTCTTTCATTTTTTTTTTATTTGAGACAGTGCTTACTTTTGAATCTATAATCCTCTGTAAACATTATTTAATATTTAATTTAATTGAGCTTTTAGCACTCCATTTCTTCTGATAGTAGTTACTTTCCTTTTAAATTCTTCTGTAAATTGAGTTGATATTTTCATGAGAAGTGCTGTAAAATAATCAGTTCAAATGAGTTCAGGAGTAATTCTCATTTTTAAAAAAATAATATTGTTTTAAAATATGTCAGTTTTGGCAATTGAAGAGGTATACTGACACAAATGAAAAGAATAAAGTGGTTGTTGAGTTTGCCATTCAGTTAACATATTTTTCAATTAAACTTTCTTTGTTGAGATAATTTAGATCCACATGCAATTTTAAGACATAATATATAAAGCTTCCATTTACCCTATGCGGAGCCAAAAGAAGGACATCTTGTAAAATGCTGGTACAATAACACAACTAGGATGTAGATATCAACAGAGTCAAGATACACACATTTCCACCACCACAAACATTCATTTTGTATTCACCACAGTTTCTTCCCACCTACATCCCCTTCTTATCATTGGCAATCCCTAATCTGTTCTCTACTTCTATAATTTTGTCATTTCAAGAATGTTAGCAGGCAGAGGGAAAGGGGATGAGAGGAGAGGATCAAAGAAAGGAAAGACAGTAGTGAAAGTATATGCACATAACACAGAGAGATAGAGGGCAGGATAGTAAATCATGGAGGGAAGTGGGGAAGGCTGTAGGGGGAGGGGTAAAGGGGATATCAAGGAAAACATGGGGTGGGAGGGAGGGAGATATATTCTGGAGTACACTTGTAACTATGTAAACACAACAAATTAAAATAAATTAAAAATAAAATTAAAAAAAAGAATAAAATGTTATGTAAATGGGATATTTATACAAATTTATATAAATGGGTGCACATAGTTTGTTTAATCATTCACTGTTTGAGTATAGACTTCTGAGTTGCTTCTAGTTTGGGGCTATTAAAAGTAAAGCTGCTATAAACATTCATGTGCGGGCTTTTGAGTGAACACAATTTTTAATTTCTCTGGGATAAATGCCCAGGATTGCGATTGTTGGGTTGTATTGTAGTTGTATGTTTAGTTTTAAAAGAATCTGCCAAATTATCTTCCAGAGTAGCTGTACCATTTTATATTCCACCACCAACTTCTAAGTGAGTGATGTAGTTTTTCAACATCTTCACCAAAATTTTGTGCTATCGCTGTTTTATTGTAGCCATTGTGATAGGTGAGTGGTGATATCTCACTGTGGAATTCATTTGCATTTGGGTAATGGCTAATGATTTTGAACTTCTTTTCATGTGCTTACTAGCCATTGGTGTATCTTTTTTGGTAAAGTGTCTCTTTCCGTGGCCCATTTTATAATTGAATTATTTGGTTATTTTACCTACGCATTTTTTTAAGAGAGAGAGAGAGAGGGAGATAGAAAAAGAGAGAAATGAGAAGTATTAACTTGTTGTTGTGGCACTTTAGTTATTCACTGGTTGCTTTCTCATATGTGCTTTGACTAGGGGCTTGAGCTTAAGCCAGCCACCTTGGGCTCAAGCCAGCGACCTTGGGCTTCAAGCCAGTGACCTTTGGATTTAAGCCAACAACCACGGGATCATGTTGATGATTCCATGCTCAAGTCAGTGACCCTGGGGTTTCAAACCTGGAACCTTAGCATGCCAGGGCGACACTGTATCTACTGTGCCACCACTGGTCAGGATTAGCTGTGCATTTTGAGTTGTTTATTTTTCTGGAAGCCAGTCCTTTTTCATATATGTGGTTTGCAAATATTTTCTCAGTCTGTACTTTGTCTTTTCATGCTCTTAACAGGGTCTTATGAAGCAGATGGTTCTAATTTCATGAAGTCTAGTTTATCATTTTTTTCCTTTTATGAGTTCTGCTTTTGGTGCCAACTCTGAGAACTCATTGGCTAACCCTAGATGTAAAAGATTTTTTCCTAATAAGTTTATAGTTTCACTTTACATTTAGTTTATAATCTGTTTTGAATTAATTTTTGTAAAATATGTGAGGTTTAGGTTGAGGTCCATTTTTATTTATTTATTGCCCAAGCACCATTTATAGAAAAAGCTCTCTTTCTTCCATTTAACTGCATCGGCATCTGTGTCAGAAATCAGTGGTGCAGGCCTAACCTGTGGTGGTACTGTGGATAAAGCATCGACCTAAAACGCTGAGGTTGCTGGTTTAAAGCCCTGGGCTTGCCCAGTCCGGGCACATGTGGGAGTTGATGCTTCCTGCTCTTCCTCCCATCCCCCTCCTCTCCTTAAAATAAATAAATTTTAAAAAAAAGAAATCAGTGGTGCATATTTGTACTCCCTTTATTGTGTTTAAATTCCAGTATATAATGGAGTCTGTATATGAAATTAATGGCTTGCTTATTGCTCATTGTATTGAAAGGGAACAGCAGAAGAGCCTGACCAGGTGGTGGCACAGTGGATAGAGCATCAACCTGGGACTCTGAGGTCTCAGATTCAAAACGCTGAGGTCACTGGCTTGAGCAGGGGCTCATCAGCTTGAGCGCAAGCTCATCAGCTTGTTCATGGGATCATAGACATGATCGTTGGCTTGAACCCAAGGTCTCTGGCTGGAGGAGGGGGTCACTGGCTGGGCTAGAGAATCTCGGTCAAGGCACATATGAGAAGCAACAATGAACAACTAAAGTGACACAACTACTAGTTGATCCTTCTCATCTCTGTTCCTTCCTGTCTGTCTGTTTGTCCATCTGTCTCTCTTGATAAAAATAAAAAAGAAATTATTTTAAAAAGAAAGAGAACAATAGAGGAATAAGTAGAAATAATATAAAAACCAAAATACATATCCTCATTGTAGTTGTGACTCAAAATATATACATTAAATACATATATATGTAAATACAAATGCATACAAATAATTACAAAGCAAAACAGCAGTAGGTACACACTTAGAGTTTCCCAAAATGTATTAGCCTGAACATCTGCTGTGTAGGGAAGGAGGTACTGAAATACACTTGAGAAGTGGTAGTGTAAATATATTTAAACAAGAATTTTGACTATAAAAATTTTCAAAATTTTAAGTTGGCAACCTTATATTATGACTTCAGAAAATACATTTCCAAAACATATTTATTATGTAATTGCAAAAAGCATCTTAAAGGACCAGGTTTACTCAAGACATCTGATTATGAGGTGTCGATATTTATTTATTTAACAATATTATAGTGTTTAATATGTGCCAGATGTTATTTTAGCAATTAAAAACTGTTACCATACTTAATCATCTTAACACTATTAGGTTGAAGACTGAAGACATGGCGTTATGACAGCTTTAGAGGTCAGGAAACTGAAGCACAGGAAGGCTAAGTAAATTTCCAAGGTCACCCAAAAGTAAGCAACAAAGCCAGGATTGGTACCCAGGCAGTTTGGCTCAAGAGTTCATGCTCTTTACTCTATGATGAAATGTAAAGTAACTAGTATTAATTCTAATGATAGAGGGTTAGGTTAATTTTAAACTTTCTAGTTGACCAATTAGTTCTTTCTGGTTTTGACCTTATTGCTAAAAAGCTATGTGTTTGCTTTCTCACCTGAACAGTTTCTTGTAATTTTCTGGGTATCATGAGAATACTCATTATCTAGTATGTCTTCATTTATTTTATAACTATTTATTGAACATGACCCATTTTAGATGTTGGGGGCACAAAAATAAATAAAAAGAAAATTTTGTTCTCAAAGTGCTAAAAGTCTCATGAGGATAGACAACAGATGATGAAAGAGCCAGAGACTGAACTAGATTGGACATCTGTATCAGTGACTATACTCCTTAATGGAATATAGTCTTACTATTTGCCACCTTGAAATCAAACACAACGTAAAAAAAAATGGTTAATTGAGAATTTCAGTGAATCAATGATTATCATAGCATGCATTGGCTAACAGTGAAGACGAATTCATGCTAGGTATTTATAAAATTTTAGAGTTGATGAATTTGGGTAGATATATATATGTAGTTTTAAAAAGGGCAGAGTATATGAGGTGGTGAATATTAAGGGAATGGTAATTAAAAGAAATTAAAAGTAATTAAAAGTAATGTGAGAAGAAAAATGTTTGTTACAAGCAGTCCACATTAAGGGATCAGTTGAGACTGAAGATCTCCAGGGAAAATTCAAATGCAGAAGGTGTTGAATGCTAACTGCAAACATGTCTATTTGTTTGCCTGTTTTCCCACTGGTTCCAGGTAAGAATCTCCCATTTTCTTGGAACGACTGGCTTATAAAGTGAATAGTTGTTTGTTGAAAGAAAGAGATTTCATAAAGACAACTCAAAGCTTGCATTGATATGTGTGGTAACTATGAAACAAAATACAACTCTTCTAAGTACTCTTCCTACAAAGAAGTATATGCATGCACGCACTGCAGAGAGCATACAGTTCTGATGTATCGGAACCCTTATCCAGTAGTGGGGAGCGTCTGGTCTAGTCGCAGCACAAGTGTTTGCTTGTTTGTTTCCTCTTTTGGGTTCTGAGCTTCTTATCCCCTTCTCCTCATTACATTTCACAGCAGGGCAGTTGTTACCAGAAAGCTAGAATATGTTCCATATATAAACGACCACTTTTAAAAGGATCCTCATACTCAAGATATATTTGACCCTTAAAAGTATATGAAACAAATATATTACCTTGATTTAGGGTATTTTAAGATATCTCACTGCTTCAAGCCATCATTTAATACTAATTAAATACAATAAATGTATATAGAGAGTGAATATAATCTATTCCATTTTTAAGATAACACCCCATCTCTTTGATATCTCTAATTATTGAAAGAACCATATTGGGAATTATTCCTCTTGGTTGGGTTTCTGATAATAATCCTCATATTTGTAGGTTCTTTACTTTGCAAATGTAAACTACAAAAGCAATGTGCATATTAATTAAGCATTCTGTGTTTGGGATTCTAGTTATATACTTTTTTTTTAAATTTTTTTTAAATTTTATTTATTCATTTTAGAGAGTAGAGAGAAAGGGAGAGAGAGAGACAGAGAGGGAAAGAGAGAGGAGAGAGAGACAGAGACAGATGGTGGGGAGGAGCTGGAAGCATCAACTCCCATATGTGCCTTGACCGGGCAAGCCCAGGGTTTCGAACCGGCGACCTCAGCATTTTCAGGTCAACGCTTTATCCACTGCGCCACCACAGGTCAGGCCTAGTTATATACTTTTATAAGAATGTTTACATACATGCTCATGTCTGTGGGAATTAATAAAATAATAAGTTTGCTTATCTGGTTAGTAAAAGTAGTTTCCTTTTTGGTCATTGTTGTGACATTTTATCAATTCAAATAACAAAAGATAAAATAACCCAATACAGTGTACAGAGATATGCTGTAGAATTGGGCACCTGAAACTTGTATAATTTTGTTAACCTTTGTTAACATAAATTCAATTTTTAAAAAAATTTAAAAGATAAAATAACCCAGACTTTTGGTTGACTTTAAAAGCAATAGCTCTGAAGTATATTTTAAATATTATGTTTAACAGGAATTTCTTTGGCTATACTTTAAAATAAGAGTACACACCCAGAATGTATTTCATAGAAAGAGTTAAAGACAAAGCCCATAGAGTGTCTACAGTGGGCAATCTGAATTTATTTCAATGTAGTTATTGAAGAAATTAACATAGCTAGAAAAAGATTTTATTTTGTTTCTATTACCTAGGAGGGGCAAGTGCAAAGGCAGAAAGTGTATATATATGTGTGTGTGTGTGTGTGTTTATCTGTGTTTATTTTTATGTTTTGTGTTGTTGCTTGAATGATCTGAAAACAACTTAAAGTACTCAATGGGAGTCTGGAGTGTTTGTCTGCACCACCAGTCTAGATGGGGGTAAAAGTACTGCTACCGGATCAAAACTACTTCAAAGCCTCATGGAGCCACTGTTTCCGGGATGTACTGATCGACCTGAAATAGCACTGCAGGAGCGATACTACTGAGAATCTTAAAAGATGACAGTGTGTTTTCCAAGCCTCATGAAATGTGATGAAGGTGCCTTGTCAAGGATTACTAAAAGACTCACGAGAACTCCCTGCATCACCACTGAGAGTGCATCTGCTTCCTGACTGTGTCTGAGTAGCTGCTTGGCAGTGTGAGGTGACACTATCTGGGTACAAAGAAAAAAAGTGCCTATTGTATGTGATAGCCAGACGTCATTACATCACCTCAAACACAATAGTATTTAGAGCTGAGCAAGGTTTAATTTTATTTCATTGTACCTGTATTGGTTATATCTTTTCATTAGGTTTGAAATGATTAACAGCCAGGAGCAATCCTTGGTGAAGGGAGGACAAAGACTACTACTAGATATCATTTCTGACTTGGAATGATAAATGTATATTTTCATTAGAACTGCCCATACATTTTTTTAACAAAAACAACTTCCTCTCTGCCTATGTTCTCCTCTGTCGGTACTTCATTAAAGGCTCTTTCTTCTTTTACTATCCACTCAAGAGATATGCCCACCTCAAACATCCTGACCCTGGAAGCCTGTTTTGCCTGGTTTCAGTTCTTTTGGTTCCAGTTCTAACCTCAGATGACTGTCTACCCTTCTCTGAAATGACAGTTCAAACAATAGGAGCATAGGTTATTTTTATTATTGGGTGAATATATTAAGCCCATAAACATGGAGGCTCAGCTTATTTTCAGTATGTGCACCCTGGGTCACAGCACTTCCAAATGGCTGGCATTACTATTTCCATTCCACTCAGGAGGACTCTTAGGACTAGGGGGAATAAAGAACTAATGCCAAACCAGTGGAGACACCTTTCCTGTACACCACTGTCCCCATCTGTCTGCCTTTATCTCAATGACAAGCGTGATAACCATGCCAGAAAGCAGGGCTTTGTTAACCTAGGGGTAATATGACAGCTGAGTAGCTCTGAGTTGCTGTGAGAAAGAAAAAAAAAAATGTCAATAACTTACATAGATAGGTGTAGTAACAAAAAAAATGGTTTTATTTTTGTCACACCCGTTTTCCACTAAATGTTATTAACTTTTTAAATATGCAGTTTAAAAAATTCACTTAGATTTCAATCTGAACAACTTTTAGCTGCTATCTTCACAAGCCAAATTCAGCCTCAGACATAGAAATTTTGCATCTGCACAACTAAGTGGAACAACAAATACTTTTCTTCATCCTTCCTTCTCTCTTTCTACCTTCCTCTGTATTTCTAAAAAAAAAAAAAAAAAAAAAATCAGTTAAGAATAAGCCCTGGCTGGAGAGCTCAGCTGGGTGAAGCGTCGACCCGGACCACGGAGTTTGCTGGTTGGGTTCCTAGGTGAGAGCACATACAGAAACAGCTTGATGCTCCTGTCTCTCTCTCTCTCCCTGCCTCTTCCACAAATAATGATAATAATAATAATAATAATAAATTTTGCTATGATGGTAGATGTTCCAAAAAGTTTCCAATGAATCCAAAAGCAATTCCAAAAGTAGTTATAAAAGAAAACCTTAGTAATATGTTGAAATTAGTGCATCAACTTCTATGATCTAAATACTCATTTTCATGTTTAAGTCTGACAGTTTTATTTTTAAAATCCTATAAAAATACAAAAAAAATTTTTAAGTATCTTAGTACTCTTTTTTTTTTTTTTTTTTGTATTTTTCTGAAGTTGGAAACAGGGAGGCAGTCAGACAGACTCCCGCATGCACCCGACCGGGATCCACCCGGCAAGCCCACCAGGGGGAGATGCTCTGCCCATCTGGGGTGTCGCTCTGCCGCAATCAGAGCCATTCTAGCGCCTGAGGCAGAGGCCACAGAGCCATCCTCAGTGCCCCGGCAAAACTTTGCTCCAATGGAGCCTTGGCTGTGGGAGGGGAAGAGAGAGACAGAGAGGAAGGAGAGGAGGAGAGGTGGAGAAGCAGATGGGCGCTTCTCCTGTGTGCCCTGGCCAGGAATCAAACCCAGGACTCCTGCACGCCAGGCCAACGCTCTACCACTGAGCCAACCTGCCAGGGAGTACTCTTTTTTTATTTAAATCAAAACTCATATATTCCCAAGAGAATGGGCCAAGCATGAAACCGTAAAGATTAATGGTTCTTTTAACAAGTCACTGTGGGAAATCAAAGTGCATCACCTAACAGACACAAAATTTAACAAGGTGCTCAAGATCAGCAGAGAGCCACCGGTCAGAATGTTCCAGCTAAAGGAAATTCACCAGACTGGCGCTGACTTGACAGCATATTATGTAGATAGAACGTTGAAACGTGTAAGAGAATGAGCCTGCTGAACTTTGAAGTCATGAGATTGGTTAACCATGTTAAAAACTGTATAAACCTGCAATGTATCAAATTTCTATAGCAAAATATCTTAGATTGATAGTAACAGACTTAAAATTATATAGCAAATAGAAGAGACAAGCAACTGGATTCCTGGAAACAAATTTCACCTTCTTAAATTTTCATAGTAGACAGGCATCAATTAGAAGCCAGTTAAGGAGTTTCGCTTTCAGATACTAAATCAAATCACTGATTGTATGCAGAGATCAGTGGTACACAACCTTGGTTGACCGACATTAAATCCCCTGGAAAGCAAGGACTGGGGACTAACCCCCAAATTCTGATTTAATTTGGAGCTGCTGAGTTGGAGCTGCTGATTTTCTTATCTCCCTGGATGATTGTAATGTTCAGCCAGAATTGGAAACTCCTATCTTAGATGATGCTGAAATGGGTGAAAGACTAGTGAAGAAAGAAATTGCAGAAAGAAAATCTTAAGGATTGAACATATTTCAACAATAGCTATTGCATTTTTGGAAGTGAGGCTAACAAGACATAGAATGTAAGCATAGATATATAGAGGCCTCTTCTATTCCCACTACTCTGATATACTGAGCATTTTCAATAATTGAAGATCGTGGGGAAAACTGTCTTCTGTGTAGGTTTTTTTCTATTATAAGAACGCTGCAGTGAACATCTTTGTGTGTGTGTGTGTATGTGTGTGTGTGTGTATATATATATATACACATATATATATATACACACACACACACACACACACACATACTGGGGTCCTTGAGAGAATATTTGTGTGATAAATTTCAGAGGTAGAAATCTTTCTTTTCTTTTGTTTTTTCTTTTATTCATTTATTTATTTATTATTTTTTATTTTATTTTTTTGTTAGAGTTGGTGAGGGAGAGACAGGAAGGGAGAAGAGAAGCATCAACTCATAATTGTATCACTTTAGTTGTTTATTGATTGCTCCTCAAATGTGCCTTGACCAGGGGGCTCAAGCTGAAACATTGACCCCTTGCTCAAACCAGCGACCTTGAGCCTCAGTCAGTGACCTTGGGTGTTAAGCCAGTGACTTTTGGGCTTAAGCCAGTGACTTTTAGGCTTAAGCCAATGACTGTGGGATCATGTCTATGATCTCAGCTCAAACCGGTGACCCTGTGTTCAAGCTGATGAGCCTGTGATTTGGCCTGTCTGGTGGTGGCACAATGAATAGAGCATCAATCTGGGATGCTGTTCAAAACCCTAAGGTCACTGGCTTGATGCTTCTCATTTCTCTCCTTTCCTCTCTCTCTCTCTCTCTCTCTCTCATTAGAAAAAAATGTTCGTAATTTTAAATGTTAATATTTATTTTCAACTGTTCATCAAAGATGTTACAGTAATTTATATCCAAGTAACATCTATTTCAACCTGTGTCTGTTTATAAAGGTAGAATTGAATATACAAATGAGACAGGGAATAACCAAGAATATATGCCTTTAGGAGGAAAGAAAAAGGTTTAAAGAGAGAGCAATAGTTTTGAAAAAAATGAAGAGAGAGAAGAATGAGGTGATAAAGTGTGATTATTGAGCAATGTTGAAGATCAGTTTGTGCCTGTCATAAACTGTCAAATTTTCTTTCAAGTAACAGTTAGCTCTTTTATGTAGACAAGGAAAAGAGTAAGGTTCAGCTATCTTTTCTCAACATTATATTTGGGATCTTCCATTATATTTTATCATAGTTTTATAAAAGAAAACTACAATGATTACATTGCTAAGTACATTCAATAAAAAAAACATGTTCACAGGAGACATAAAAATATTCATTGTATCATTCTTTGTAATAGTTAAATTTGGAAACCACAAAAATGTTATTGATGCTCCATTAAGAGAAGATAAACAGATTGTGATAAATATATATGGTAGGATTTATGCACATACATATATACAAATTTACAAAATTGCTGTCTAATGTAACATTATTCGTCATAACCATTCTCAGACCATAATTATGTGAATGGTGCTTAGTACTTCATTTTATTTATGTACCATCATTTACTTTAAGGCTCCAGAGTGGAGAAAAATGGTAACAATCACCTAAATATATCCCACCAATATTTAATAAATTTTAATATTTTCTTATCTTTGCTCAGATCTTCTTATTTTTTAAAATTTACTTTTAATTTATTTGGATGACATGCTCTACCAAACCATACAGGTTTCAAGTGTGCAACTCAATATAACACCATCTACAAAATGTATCATGCACGCCCCCCGCAGGACTTTATTTTTTCTTATTTTAAAATGTTTATTTATTTATTTATTTAATTGATCTATATCATTTTATATAGGAGACTTGAGCACTCACAGATTTCGGTATCCATGGGGGTCCTGGAACCAATACTCTGTGATTACTGAGGGACTACTAATTTTTTGAAGAGTCAGAAGTTTTATGTGTTGTTTAAGGGTTAACTGTGTAAACTCTGAGTGTGTTTAAATTTTAAGATTTCAACTCCAAGCCACTTTAATAGATTTTTCTTAAAAATCAGAGGTATACCTTGGTTGGTTGGCTCAGTGGACAGAAATTTGACCTGGCATGAGAACATTCCAGATTCAATCCCTGGTCAGGGCACACATGAGAAGCGACTGTCTGCTTCTCTTCCCCTCCTTCTGTCCCTTCTCTTTCTCTTCACCTCTTGCAGCCAGTGGCTTGATTAGTTGAAACATCACCCCGGATACTAAAGATAGCTTGATTGGTCCAAGCGTCAGCCTCAGGCACTGAGGATGGCTTGGTTGATTTAAGCATTGGCCCCAGACAGGGGTCACTTGGTGTAACCCAGTCAGGACATATGTGAGATTCTATCTATCTCCCCTCTGCTCACTTAAAAAAATCAAATAAAAGGCGTGTTAATGATTGGCCTTCCATCATTCTCCCTTATATTTTAGGTGATTTATCTTGATTCATGAGATATTTTGAGCAACTAATATGGCATTTGATTACCTGTCCTTTTCTAATTCATAATTTCTCAGACTAATTGTTTGAGTCAACAAAAGCATTTCATACTGTTAGAATCTATTAATTTTACAATTTTATAAGAACGGAGAAAAAAGATGAATAACATATAATATGTAGTTACTGGAAATTACAGAACTGTTTCTGAATATTTTACATATTTTTTATTTTTAGAAATTAAATTTAATGGAATGTCATTGATCAATAAGAGTACATAGGTTTGGGGTAAACATTTCTATAACATTTGAACAGTTGATTGTGCTGTGTGTCCATCACCCAAAATGAAATCATTTTCCATCCTTGTATATTTGTCCCTCTTTACCCTCACTTTACCCACTCCTGCTGGTGACCATTTCACTTTTCTCTATGCCCATAGTCTCAGTTTTATATCCCACCTATGTGAGAAATCTTTTGGTTCTTAGCTTCTTCTGATTTACTTATTTCACTTAGTTTAATACTTTCAAGGTCCATCCATGTTGTAAATGGTAATATATCATATCATCATTTCTTATGGCTGAGTAGTATTCCATTGTATATATGTACCACATCTTCTTTACACAATCCTCTATCAAGGGACACTTTGGTTGTTTCTATGTCTTGGCCACTGTGAATAACGCTGCAATGAACATGGGGGTCCATATTTCTTTGTGTACCAATATTTTTATTATTTTAGGGCATAGATACCCACTAGAAAGATTTATGGATCATATGGTAATTGTATTCTTAATTTTTGGTGTACCACCGTACTATCTTCCATAATGGCTGTACCAGTTTACATTCTCACAAGCAATGAATGATGGTTCCTCTTTCTCCACAGCCTCTTCAACACTCGTTATTACCTGTCCTGTTGATAACAGCCAATCTAACAGATGTGAAGTGGAATGCTATTGTAGTTTTGAATTGCATTTCCCTCATAGCTAGTGAAGATGAGCATCTTTCCATATATCTGTTGGCCATTTGTATGTCCTCTTGGGAGAAGTGTCTGTTCAGGTCCTCTCCCCATTTTTAAATTGGATTGTTTGCTTGTTTGTTGTTGAGATTTGTGAGTATTCATATATTTTGGATATTAACCCCTTTTTTGTTTGTAAATATCATCTCCCATTTGGTTTGCTGCTTTTTGTTTTGTGTCAGTTTCCTTTGCTGTGCAAAAACTTTTTAGTTTGATATAGTCCCATTCTTTTTCTTTTGCCTTTACTTCCCTTGCTTTTGGGGTCAAATTTATAAAATACTCTCTGCAGCCAAGGTCCACAAGTTTAGTGTCTATGTTTTCTTCTATGTGATTTATTGTTTCAGATCTTATATATTAGATCTTATCTTGATCCATTTTGAATTAATTTTTGTCCATGGGGACAAGGTTTCATTCTTTTGCCTGTGGCTTTCCAATTTTCCCAGCATCATTTATTGAAGAGGCTTTCTTTTCTCCATTGTGTCTATTTGGCTCCTTTGTCAGAGGTGATGTGTCCATATATATGTGGTTTTATTTCTGGGCTCTTGATTCTGTTCCATTTGTCTGTTTGTCTATTTTTCTGCCAACACCACGCTGGTTTGATTGTTGTGGCTCTGTAGCACAGTTTGAAGTCAGGAAGTGTGATATCTTCAACTCCGTTCATTTTCCTCAGGATTGCTTTGGCTATTCAGGGTCTTTCATGGTTCTATACAAATCTGGTAAATTTTTGCTCTATTTCTTAAAAGGTCTTTTTTTGTGTGTGTGTGACAGAGACAGAGAGAGAGAGACAGAGAGAGGAATAGATAGGGACAGACAGAGAGGAAGGGAGAGAGATGAGAACCATCAATTCTTTGTTGTAACTCCTTAGTTTTTCATTGATTGCTTTCTCATATGTGCCTTGACCAGGGGGGCTAGAGCAGAGCCAGTGACCCCTTGCTCAAGCCAGCAACCTTGGGCTTAAAGCTAGTGACCTTTGGGCTCAAGGCAGTGACTATGGTGTCATGTTTATGATCCCATTCTCAAGCCAGCGACTCCCGTCCCAAACTGGTGAGCCCATGCTTAAGCCAGATGAGCCTGCACTTAGGCCAGTGACCTCGGGGTTTCAAATCTGGGTCCTCTGCATCCAAGTCCGATGCTCTATCCATTGTGCCACCAGCTGGTCAGGCAAGTTCTTTTTATTTTTAATAAAACATTGCAGATATAGTTGAATTTTCTCCATTATACCCTTCAATTTTTCTTCTTAAGCCCGTTTTTCTTTCTCATTCTAAAAAGATACCACTAGACTGGATTTCATATTTATAATTACACATTTATTTTTCCCATAATTTGGCTGTGTTTGTATCTATGAATTAGTTGTCCAAATTTAAAAACTATGTGAATAGTATGTTAGCATAAATATGTTTGCAACTTAGTTTTTCCAGTTTGTATCAGGAGATTTTGTATTTTGTCAAATATTCTTTTTATATTTTTCTGATTAAATGGATTTTATATGCAAGATGAGGCTAAGGTAGGTTTACGGTTGTTTGTATGGAAAGTAATACAATAATTAATAAGTAATAATAAAGAGTAAACTGTGGCCTGACCAGGCAGTGGTGCAGTGCATAGAACATTGGACTGGGATGTGGAAGACCCAGATTCGAGACCCCGAGGTCGCCAGATTGAGTGCGGGCTCATCTGGTTTGAGCAAAGCTCACCAGCTTGGACCCAAGGTCGCTGGCTTGAGCAAGGGGTTACTTGGTCTACTGTAGCCCCACTGTCAAGGCACATTTGAGAAAGCTATAAATGAACAACTAAGGTGCCACAACGAAAAACTGATGATTGATGCTTCTCATCTCTCTCCATTCCTGTCTGTCTGTCCCTATCTATCCCTCTCTCTGAAAATCTCTCTGTCTCTGTAAAAAAAATAAAAAGAATAAACTGTGTTTTGCATACTCACAACTGTAAACCTGCTTTTGCCCCACCCTGTATATTATATATATTTTTTAGTTTATTAATCTGGTAAAAGGTGTATATATATATATATATATTTATATTTATATTTGTGTGTGTGTATGTATGTGTGTGTGTGTGTGTGTGTGACAGAGTCAGAGAGAGAGAGACAGAGAGAGGGACAGATAGAGACAGACAGGGAGAGAGATGAGAATTATCAATCTTTGTTGCGACTCCTTAGTTGTTCAAAGATCGCTTTCTCATATGTGCCTTGACAAGGGGGCTATAGCAGAGTGAGTGACCCCTTGCTCAAACCAGTGACCTTGGGTTTCAGGCCAGTGACTTTTGGGCTCAAGCCAGTGACCATGGAGCCATGTCTATAATCCCACACTCAAGCCAGAGGCCCTGTGCTCAAACTGGTGAGTGGCGCTCAAGCCCAATGAAGTCCCACGCTCAAGCCAGTGACCTTGGGTTTTCCAACCTGGGTTCTCTGCATCCCAGGCCATTGTTTTATCCACTGCACCACCACCTGCTCAGGCAATCTGGTAAAAGATTCTGATTAATTTTCAAATATTAAAGCAACTTTGCATGCCTGGCATTAACCTCACTTGGTTGTTATTCATTGTCTTTTTTACATATTGCTGCATTTATTTACCGAAATATTGTAAGAGTTTTTATATGCGCACTGATGAGAGGAATTAGTCTATATTTTTTTTTCTTGAAATTTTGGCCTTCTTTGGTATTAGGATAATACTGGCCTGCTAAAATAAATGGAATATTATTGTCTCTTCTTCAGTTTTCTGAAGGAGTTTGTGTGGGGAATTGATATTATTTCTTCCTTAAATGTTTGGTAGAATTCACCAGCAAAGCCATCTGGCCTTGGAGTTTTCTTGGAGAGATATTTTTAACAACAAACTCAAACACACACACACACACATTTATACTAGTTAGGCTATGCATGTATTCTTAAAAGTGCTTTGGTTGTGTCAAGAAATTTGTTTAATTCATCTGTCAAATTTATTGGCATACATTTATCAATAGTATCTCATTAACAAGATTTTAATATCTTAAATCTGTAGTGATTTTACTTTTTTCATTGTTAATGTTGGTAATCTGTATCTTTTTTTATTCCTTTGAATAATGATCAGTCTGGCTGGACTTATTAATTTTATTGATCTACTCAAAAAAACTAGCTTTTGGTTTTATTATTTCTCTATTGCTTACTCTTTATTTTATTGACTTCTACTCTGATCTTTATTATTCCCTTTCTTCTTATTTTGGGTTTAATTTGCTGCTGGAGGAGGTCATGAAGAAGATATGTAGACCTGTTGGCTTACAAGCCTTATTCAGAGTCTCCTCCATTCTCCCTCATAATCTTCTTTTTTTTTTAAGTAAAAGGAAGGGAGATAGTGAGATAGACTCCAACATGCACCTCAACTGGGGTCCACCTGGCAATCTTCGTGAAGCCAATGTCAAATCAACTGAGCTACTTTTAAAGCCTGGGTCTGATGCTCAGACCAACTGAGCTATCCTCAGGCCCAGGTCAATGCTAGAACCAAGGCTGCAAGAACAGAGGAGGAAAAGAAGGGGTAAGGAGAGAGGGAGGGAAAGAGAAGCAGAAGGTCACTTCTCTTGACCAGGAATCAAACCCAGGATATCCATACACCTTATCCACTAAGCCTGGGCCTCACCTCCTCTTCTATCCTTGTAATGTACATTCTGCTCACTTTTCCCACAGCAGGAGCCATTTCCAAGAACACTGCCTTGAGCTATCTATGTGATGTTGAGATCATCTGGATGTTGTATGTAACCCAACCCAGTTAAGACCTTTATGGAAACTTCCAAGATTGTGGTGGGCAGCTGAGGAGATCTGCTCATTTTGTGGTCAACCAAGACAAGCTTCATATGTAAACTTACTCCCTTATTAAATCTGCTACCCACCAATCCAAGTGGTCTGCCTTTTTCTTTCTTTTTTCTTTTTTTTTTCTGAAGTTGGAAATGGGGAGGCAGTCAGACAGACACCCGCATGCGCCCAACCGGGATCCACCCTGCACTCCCACCGGGGGGCGATGCTCTGTCCATCTGGGGCGTCGCTCTGTTGCAACCAGAGCCATTTTAGCACCTGAGGCAGAGGCCATGGAGCCATCCTCAGCGCCCGGGCCAACCTTGCTCCAACGGAGCCTTGGCTGCAGGAGGGGAAGAGAGAGACAGAGAGGAAGGAGAGGGGGAGGGCTGGAGAAGCAGATGGGTGCTTCTCCTGTGTGCCCTGGCCGGGAATCGAACCCGGAACTCCTGCACACCAGGCTGATGCTCTAACACTGAGCCAACCGGCCAGGGCTGCCTTTTTCTTTCATCTCTCCCTGCTCTCTGTATTGGACACTGGTTTGCTCTTCTTTGTCTAGTTCCAGATTTGAGACCTTTCTTTTTTTTCTAATATGGATTTATTGGATTGTAACTTTCTAATTCTTGATTATTAACATCTCACACATTTTGGTATGCTGTGCTTTCATTTTTACTTAGTTCAAAATAATTTCTAATTATCTTTTTGATTTCTTCCTTGACCTATGGACTACTTGGCAGGGTGTGATTTGATTTCCAAATATTTGGTGCTTTTCCAGATTTCTTTCTTTTATTGATTACCAATTTAATTTTATTGTGATTTAAAAACATAACTCTGATTCGAGTTACACTAAAGTGTTGAAACTTGTATTATAAGCCAGATATGGTTTATCTTGGTAAATTTTCTATATGCAATTAAAAAATGTGCATTGTGCTGGTGTGGGGTGGAATGTGCTGTAGCTGTCAGATTTAGTTGGCAGATACTGTTGTTCAGGTCTAGATCTTTACTGGTTTTCTTTCTATTTGTTTCATCAATTATGGAAAAAGGGGTGTTGTAATCTCTGAATATTATTGTGCAATTATCAATTTCTCTTTGAAGTTTTATGTTTTTTGCTTCCAGTATTTTGAATCTCTGTTATGGGCACAAAAATATTTAAGACTTTTATGTCCTTTTCATGAATTTGCTTTTTTAGTAATATGAAACAACTCTCTATCTCTATTAATATTCTTTGCTCTCAAGTCTACTTTTTCTGATGCTATTGCAGCATGCCAGCTTTCCTTTAACCATAGTGTGGCATATCTTTTTCTATACTTTCACCTTTAACTTTTGTTGTTGTTGTTGTATTTGAAATGTACTTCTTATATGCAGCATAAAATTAGGACTTTGTCATTTAGTTGTGTGGTTTATAGAGGTTGCTTTAGGCTTTATATTATACATCTTAAACTTCATGTGTCATCCATGGAGTGATATATCACTTCCTATATATTATAGGAAGTTTGTCGAGCACACTCCATTCCCCTCCCCAGTCTGTGCTACTGCAGTCAAACAGTTTAATTCACTGTGTTATAAACCACATAATGTATTCTTGTTTTTTGCTTTAAACTTTCTCTTATCTTTTAAAGATATTTAAAATATATTTTATGTTTACCCTTTCAGTACTATTTTGAAGTAATTATTATACAGGTGGCTTCAGTTGTCTGTATCCTAGTAACCTGAAACCTCCTCGTTGACAGAATAATGCTTTAAAGTTTTTTCCTCTAGCAGCCAGTATAGGCACCAAATAAATACCTGCTGAAATGTATAGAAGTCACATTTCTATAGTGTGATTTGTAAAAGGGAAATCTGTTCTAAATAAATAAAACTTCCAATTCTTAATATTTTGCAATTTCTCTATTTTGAGGAAATTACTTTTTCTGCTGCTCAGAGCTCTGTTGTGTTTTTTAAAAATGTTTGTAGCTGCTTAATTTTTTTTTTAAATCATTAACATTTATTTTTATTTTTTAGGTTTGTGTTCAAGTTTACTTGTTTCCTGCCCTATCTATTTTCTTTTTTTTTTTTATCCAGCAAAATGAGTTTATTTGGAAACAGCAAAGAATTGCAATTTTGGACATTCGGTCTAATCAGAAACTACCCCAAGTCCAGAGAAACAAAGGAGAAGACTGCTCTTTCATGGACTTGGAAGGGACGATTGTAAATGAAGAGTCCATTGAAGGAAACTGAAAGTTCAAAGTATAGTGACTTTTCACTGACTGTGATTATGGTTCTATAATAACTTTCTTTCTTTTTTTTAAAAATTTTTTTTTTAATTTTATTTTTTTAATGGGGCGACATCAATAAATCAGGTTACATATATTCAAAGATCAACAAGTCCAGGTTATCTTGTCTTTCAATTATGTTGCATACCCATCACCCAAAGTCAGATTGTCCTCTGTCACCTTCTATCTAGTTTTCTTTGTGCCCCTCCCCCTCCCCCTTTCCCTCTCCCTTTCCCCCCTCCCCCCGTAACCACCACACTCTTATCAATGTCTCTTAGTTTCACTTTTATGTCCCACCTACGTATGGAATAATGCAGTTCCTGGTTTTTTCTGATTTACTTATTTCACTTCGTATAATGTTATCAAGATCCCACCATTTTGCTGTAAATGATCCGATGTCATCATTTCTTATGGCTGAGTAGTATTCCATAGTGTATATGTGCCACATCTTCTTTATCCAGTCATCTATTGACGGGCTTTTTGGTTGTTTCCATGTCCTGGCCACTGTGAACAATGCTGCAATGAACATGGGGCTGCATGTGTCTTTACGTATCAATGTTTCTGAGTTTTGGGGGTATATACCCAGTAGAGGGATTGCTGGGTCATAAGGTAGTTCTATTTTCAGTTTTTTGAGGAACCACCATACTTTCTTCCATAATGGTTGTACTACTTTACATTCCCACCAACAGTGTATGAGGGTTCCTTTTTCTCCACAGCCTCTCCAACATTTGCTATTACCTGTCTTGTTAATGATAGCTAATCTAACAGGTGTGAGGTGGTATCTCATTGCAGTTTTGATTTGCATTTCTCTAATAACTAAAGAAGATGAGCATCTTTTCATATATCTGTTGGCCATTTGTACTTCCTCCTGGGAGAAGTGTCTGTTCATGTTCTCTTCCCATTTTTTTATTGGATTGTTTGTTTGTTTGTTGTTGAGTTTTATGAGTTCTTTGTATATTTTGGATATTAGACCCTTATCTGAGCTGTTGTTTGAAAATATCATTTCCCATTTAGTTGGCTTTCTGTTTATTTTGTTATCAGTTTCTCTTGCTGAGCAAAAACTTCTTAGTGTGATGTAGTCCCATTCATTAATTTTTGCCTTCACTTCTCTTGCCATTGGAGTCAAATTCATAAAATGCTCTTTAAAACCCAGGTCCATGAGTTTAGTACCTATGTCTTCTTCTATGTACTTTATTGTTTCAGGTCTTATGTTTAGATCTTTGATCCATTTTGAGTTAATTTTTGTACAGGGGGACAAACTGTAGTCCAGTTTCATTCTTTTGCATGTGGCTTTCCAGTTTTCCCAGCACCATTTATTGAAGAGGCTTTCTTTTCTCCATTGTATGTTCTTGGCCCCTTTATCAAAAATTATTTGACTATATATAAGTGGTTTTATTTCTGGACTTTCTATTCTGTTCCATTGGTCTGAGTGTCTATTTTTATGCCAATACCATGCTGTTTTGATTGTTGTGGCCCTATAATATAGTTTGAAGTCAAGTATTGTAATGCCCCCAGCTTCATTCTTTTTCTTTAGGATTGCTTTGGCTATTCGGGGTTTTTTATAGTTCCATATAAATCTGATGATTTTTTGCTCTATTTCTTTTAAAAATGTTATTGGAATTTTGATGGGAATTGCATTAAATTTGTATATTGCTTCGGGTAATATAGCCATCTTGATTATATTTATTCTTCCTAACCAAGAACAAGGAATATTCTTCCATCTCATTATATCTTTCTCGATTTCACTTAACAATGGTTTATAGTTTTCATTATATAAGTCCTTTACATTCTTTGTTATGTTTATTCCTAAGTATTTTATTTTTTTTGTTGCAATTGTGAAGGGGATTATTCTTTTGAGTTCGTTCTCAGTTGTTTCATTGTTGGCATATAGAAAGGCTATTGACTTCTGTATGTTAATTTTGTATCCTGCGACCTTACTATATTGGCTTATTGTTTCTAGTAGTCTTTTTGTGGATTCTTTGGGGTTTTCGATGTATAGGATCATATCATCTGCAAAAAGTGATACCTTTACTTCTTCTTTTCCGATATGGATGCCTTATATTTCTTTGTCTTGTCTGATTGCTCTGGCTAGAACCTCTAGTACCACATTAAATAAGAGTGGAGAGAGTGGACAACCCTGTCTTGTTCCTGATTTAAGGGGGAAAGCCTTCAGTTTAGTGCCATTTAATATGATGTTAGCTGATGGTTTATCATATATGGCCTTTATCATGTTGAGATATTTTCCTTCTATACCCATTTTGTTGAGAGTCTTAAACATAAAATTGTGTTGTATTTTATCAAAAGCCTTTTCTGCATCTATTGATAAGATCATGTGGTTTTTGTTCTTTGTTTTGTTGATATGGTGTATTACGTTAACCGTTTTACGTATATTGAACCATCCTTGAGATTCTGAGATGAATCCCACTTGATCATGATGTATTATTTTTTTAATATGTTGTTGTATTCGATTTGCTAGTATTTTGTTTAGTATTTTAGCATCTGTATTCATTAGAGATATTGGTCTGTAGTTTTATTTTTTTGTGCCATCCTTGCCTGGTTTTGGTATGAGGGTTATGTTGGCCTCATAAAATGTGTTTGGAAGTATTGCTTATTCTTCAATTTTTTGAAAGACTTTGAGTAGAATAGGAACCAAGTCTTCTTTGAATGTTTGATAAAATTCGCTGGTATAGCCGTCAGGGCCTGGACTTTTATTTTGGGGGAGGTTTTTAATGGTTTTTTCTATTTTTTCTCTACTAATAGGTCTGTTTAGGCTTTCTTTTCTTCTTGACTCAGTCTAGGAAGGTTGTATTGTTCTAGGAATTTATCCATTTCTTCTAGATTGTTGAATTTAGTGGTATAAAGTTTTTCATAGTATTCTACAATAATTCTTTGTATATCTACGGTGTCCGTGGTGATTTCTCCTCTTTCATTTTGGATTTTGTTTATATGAGTTCTTTCTCTTTTTTCCTTGGTAAGTCTTGCCAAGGGTTTGTCAATTTTATTAATCTTTTCAAAGAACCAGCTCTTTGTTCTATTAATTTTTTCTATAGTTTTACTAATCTCTATTTCATTTATTTCTGCTCTGATTTTTATTATCTCCTTTCTTCGGCTGGTTTTGGGTTGTCTTTGTTCTTCCTTTTTTAGTTCCTTAAGGTGTGAAGTTAAGTGGTTCACTTGGGCTCTCTTGTAGCTGCTTAATTTTACAAGTTTGGGCTTTTTATTGTAAAAAGATCTCTCCTCTGTGTTTCCTAGTTACTTTCTTGCAGACCTGAGTCATCTTCCTGGACATCTCTATCCTAACTCACAACAGTTAGACAATGGCTTAGTTCTCCCTACTTTTCCACAGGATATTTGACTCTAGATGTAAAATTGTAGAATGCTACCCACCTTATGGAATTATTAAGAGAAGTAAAAGCTAATATATGAGTAAAAGAATAAAGTGCATAGTACACTGTCTCACACAAAGTTAGAACTCATTAAATATTCCTACTTATTAATATCATTATTTACATAAGGAAATTTCTTATATAATACTTTGCTATAGTCATCAGTCACATCTTTTTTTTTCTAGTAAAGTGTTCATTCTCAAGCATTCCACATATAGTTGAACAAATAATAAATTTGTTTAAAAATTTAGGTGATGCCAAAAAAGTCGAAGTTTCCAAAAATGTAGTATATTACCAAATATTATTAAAAATTAACCAATTGTTTCAACAAGCAAAAGCCTTCCAGCTAAGTTATTTTTAATATTTTGCTTAATGCAATACAGAATCAAATATCCTGGATTGTCTAACCTAAGAGAATTTTTTTTGTTTTATTTTATATACTAAGGTAGTATAATAGTCCTAAACTTAAATCTTACATGCATAAGTATATTTTTATATACAACTTTATTGTGTAATTGCTAATCTTTATATCAGATAATAAATTTATTATCAAATATAAAATGTGACTGTAACTGGCACTTTCTCCCACAAATAATAAATAGCTTGATTTCCATGGTAGACACATAGTGTATGTACATATGGGGTATTACAGATATGATAAATCAAATTTACATGTGAACTTCACATTTAGAGGCTCAATACTTCATCCCCATATCAAACATCTACTGAATTCCAGAGGCTGCAGAAATAGTTCTGATGTAATTATACCTCCAAATGGCAGCAGGATGTCATTACTTACCGCAAGAAGATCAGTGCGCCCAGTAGTACCAAGGGACGAGAGCGGCTCATTCCCTGCTTTACACATAGGAACAGAAATGTTTGTACTCTTGGTGCAACATGGAAAAAAAGATAAAAGTCTTCTTGCAAATACGTGTTCAAGTTTGTTCAAAGATCACTTAAGGACTGTCTCTCTTGCTTCCTGAGAGCCAAACATCTATGTTCCTTTCTCGGAGATTTTGTCCCCTTTTTTGTTTCTGGGATTAAAAAGTTACCTAGATAACTCTGTCTTACTTAGCAAGTTTTCACAGGGAGAATGGACATTTATATGAAATGTTACACTTAATACTGGCCTCGCTATCAGAAATGGTCATATGTTGCTCTGTGTTGAGACGGCGCAATCCAAGGTCGGCATTTCAGTTGCATCAGGTTGGTTTACAAGCACAAGCCTGGAAGCAAGAGCACCAGGGCCCAAAGGGTCAGACGGTTAACGCAGGGTTGGTATTTTGAAAACTACTGCTGTCAGGTCAAATCCAGCCTGTGGTGTTATAATAAAGTTTTACTGGAAAACAAGCATGCTTATTTGTTTATGTATTATCTGTGGCTGCTTGCGCTCACACTGACCGAGTTTAGTAGTCGTCACAGAGAAGGTATGGCTGGCAAAACCTAGATAATAACCGTCTGACCCTTTTAGAAAAAGTTTGCAAACCCCTCGCCCAAAGGAAAAGTTGGAATTTAAATGTTTGAGGGAAAAAGAGCTACTTGCCTGACCAGGGATGGCACAGTGGATAGAGCGTCGAACTGGGACGCGGAGGACCCAGGTTCAAAACCCCAAAGTTGCTGGCTTGAGCAAGGGGTCACTCGGTCTGCTAAAGGCCTCCAGTCAAGGCACATATGAGAAAACAATCAATGAACAACTAAGGAGCTGCAACAAAGAATTGATGTTCCTCATTTCTCTTCCTTCCTGTCTCTGTCCCTATCTGTCCCTCTCTCTGACTCTCTCTCTCTGTCTCTGTCACAAAAAAATAAAGAAAAAGAAAAAGACAGAGCTACTTAACTTTGTTCCAGGATGTTATACATACATTGTTAATTTTGGTATGATTTCATTAATGCCCTATGGTCTAGCTGGCCTTTCCAGTTTGTCAAATGTCAGACTCTTTAGCTCATCTTTGGGGGTGATTACTTAATACTTTGGGTGTAGAATCCAGAGGACTCTCACCACCCCCTCAGTGTTTAGCGCTCCAGTCACTTGCTACTTCTGGTAGTTTTTTTTTTTTTTTTAAGATTTTATTTATTCATTTTAGAGAAAGAAGGGTGAAGAAGCCAATGGATGCTTCTCCTGTGTGCCCTGACCAGGAATCAAACATGAGGCATCCACACACCGGGATGACGCTCTACCACTGAGCCAACTAGCCAGGGCTTTCTGGGAGGTTTTTGTGTCAGCTGCTGGACCAATGGTGTTCTCGTCTCTCTTTTGTACATTGTTTCAATTAATCTTGGCAGGTAAACTTGTTTTCTTATTCTCTATAAAAGAGATAAAGACTTCTCTAAAAATATTAATATTTTCTCCAAAGAATCTAATATTTATTTTGATAATTCATTATTAACTCAATATCCTGTGTCAGAAATCTCTTTACTAGCATTCGTTTGAAATTCCCTTAAAATTTCCTTTTTGTACTTATAATTCATAAAACACTCATAATCCCCATGATTATTGCAAGTCTCTGAAATGCTGATCTGAGAGTCTTTAGAGCCAAAGGTGTTTGGTACTGTATGGCTTTATTGTGATATTTCTATGAAAAATACCCAAATAAAGGTCACAAATGCATATTTGACAGCACAGAATGCTCATTCCTCTTCCTCGTATCACTTTTTTTTTGAGAGAGAGAGAGAGAGAGAGAGAGAGAGAGAGAGAGAAGCACCGACTCGCTGTTTATCTAGTTGTGCCATGAGTTGTTTCTCCTATGTGCCCTGTCTGGGGCTTGAATTGGGGACCACAGAGGTTGAATGAACACCCTTAGGATTGGGGACTCTGTGATAAAGCTGGTGACCTTGGTGCTTTGGATTGGTACTCTATCCACTGTGCCACTGGCCAGGTCTTCCCTGTATCACTTTTCATTTGCTGCTTAAGCAAGAGGGGAACACAATGACCTGGAGCGAAGACCACAGGGTCCTGGCAGTTATGATAATTGCATAAAACTGATTCTTGTGCCTTCAAACCTAAAGGGTCACACAAAGCTGGGCTATGGGGACGCTGGTTGCATGTCTGGTGTTTGTCTTAAAAGGGCAGAAATAGTTTCTCTCCCCCCCCCACCCCTTTTAAACCTTCAGAGGCATAAAGTTACTCAATGAAAAACATCTAGATACTTGTGTTTTCTTTTTTTCAGAATGCTTATTATTTTATTTGATCAAATCACTTTTTTTTCTTTTTTCCTTTATTTTCTTAAGGAGTCAGGCCATACAACTCCACATTTAGTGGCTGGCCCACCACTGGTCTGAGTGGAGGGAATTGACCCCAAATATAAGCTGATGTTTTCTACACATGGCTGCTCACTGATAAAGAATTTGAATTAAGGGCCTATGAGCTGAAGCTGAATGTATTTCTACTATAATATTCCTTAGTTCTGTAATATTTTTTTAAATAGGGAAATTGAGCTGTGAATTTTTGTTTCGTTTTCCATTAATAAAAAACAGTGTGATAAACTTTCAATTATACAATAACAAGTATGGTATATGCCAGATGTACAAAGGATTGTCTAAGTTAAGATTCTAAACAAAAACAAAAGTACCTGACCCAGGACACATAGTGGGCACCCCTGAATACTTTTTCCTTACTTTCTTCCGTTTTTCTTTTCTTTCCTTCAGTATCATTTGATATGTGTGTACTTGAGAACTTCAATAAGAGCAAGTAGGTCATTCAACAGATGATTTGTACCATATGACAAGCATGTCAGTATTTTGAAATCCTTGAGTAGTTGACTGCCTTGTTTCCCTCACCTGGCTTTTCTGGCATTCTCTAGCCTCTGTAGTCCATGATCTACCTTAGGCATTTCAGAATATAGAAGGCCATGGAGACATAGTGTGATACTAAAAGTTAATGTCATTGCAAGATTCTAATAGCAATAAATGATGAAGTTATGATCCACTAAATATTCTGTGCCGTGAAGGTCAAGAGTATTTCCACATTGCTCAGAAAGCTGGAGTGTCCATGCAGTTTAGTTCTGGCCCTGATTAATTTTACATGAGGCGAATATAAAAGCTTCAAATGAAATATATATTATTTCTATAAGAAGTCACCAATCTTTCCTTTTTCTTTTTAAATTCACTATGTAATCTAGAAACATTATCTGTTAATAAATTAAAGAATCAAAAATCTCTTTTTATTAATCCTATAGAATATAAGATGTAGAACATATCTAAATTAAATAGGAAGAATTAAAATAAAAAGTTTAAAACTGAATTAATTGGTAACAAAAGGGGCATTTATCTTCCATTCTCTTTTACAAAATCCAAAATTAATAGTCAATTCAGGACCTTTTGAGATTATGGTTTACTACCTTATTTTACCATAAGTTGCAGTGTTTCTTTACCTGGAGTTAGGTTCTTTATGTATTGTGAAAATGGATCAAAAAGGCAATAATATAGCTCTCTAGGAATCTGATTTTACTTGGGCAAGTCATTTCATCTAGTCATGTCCCCGTATCCATGAGCAGTGGATTATTCTATGAATTTTGATGAGGAAAGTAAATTGTGCAGCTCAAGTTTCCTCAGCTGTCCAATGGGTAGAGAAGATGGACTTTGGTGGGAAGGAATGGATAAGAATTAGGCTACTTATTCTTTGCCACCAAAGCAGTGAAGATTCAGATGCTATGTAATAATGAGATCAAAGACTTTGACTTTGCTTTTCCTCAGTGTGTGGGCGCTTGATGTTACTGTCCACAATGTCTTGGTACTGTCAATAGTGTAGGCCTTAAAATTGAAAATATGTCCATGTGTCAACTTTCTAAAATGATCACCCCAAACATTGCCTTTCTTTCTTACCAGTATCATGGCTTTTAAATTCAAGTGACAAAGGATAATAAACTGATTTGTGAATGACATTTCTCACCTCTATCTCTCATTTTCTCTAGTGTTTGTACCAGGAACTTAATTGTTTAAGTGACATCATGAAATCGATCAAAGAACGTATTTGTCTCAATAATTCATTCTAACAGAAAGCTTTTTGGGTACTAATTTCACAATGCTGCTGCTACCCATTCTCTGATTAGAATAGTTGTAGAGAGACTAATTTAGCATTTAATGAATCAAATACCTTTGCATGGGGAAATAGTTAGATGCAATTTTTTCTTGCTTGTTGAAAATCCACATATTTTTGTTTGTATTGTTTATTCTTTGGTATCTGCCTAGGTTTTTTTTTTTTCTCAATGCAAGAAATTTCCTGCATTAGACACTTGTTTTATTTGCCATATTATTATTTATTATTTCTGGTAAGCTATATCCAAGCCTCTTATGTCTTTCAGAATTTAAATCATATTATTGCACACATAAGACCAAGATAGTTTGAATCATTTCAAATAAAAGGTTATTTTTAAGCAAACATAAATGGAGATCTTTTCATTATTTTCTAAATTCAATTAACTTCCAAGAAAACTATGTAAAAAGCAATGTGTGGCCCCTTACGAGAGTGCTGTGGTGATACAGTTTACCTCTCATGGCTCACATGGTTCACCTGTGTACCAACAAATGAAGAATAGCTTGTTTCCTCTGACCTCAGTCCACAGCCGTAGATTACTTTAGGGTTAATACCACTATCATTAACTACATGCTTTATGAGTTGTTTTAGTTAAATTAACAATGAAACTTAACAGTGCTTTCAGTTTGGATTTCCTGAACACTGAATGAAATTAGAGCAGCGAACAGTTCTGAAATTACTGTCCCTGGACTAGCAGCATCAACATCACTTGGAAACTTGTTAGAAATGTAGATTCTGAGGCCCCATGCAAAACTTACTGAGTCAGCATGACACCCTGTAAACAAGTCCTCCCTGTGATTCCCTTGCAGCTCACCTTTTAAGATCCACTCCTTTGGGTGTGATGCTGTCTCAACCCAAACTGTTAAGATATAAAGTAGCAATTGGTGCTATATGGGACTTTAGTCTGAAACTTTGTATACAGATATCTCCAAGAAGAGGGTTTTCTCCTTCAAAAACATCTCTGTGTCTGAAACAGTATTAGTATATGTCAGCTATTTTAGACTTTTTTTCATCCCATAACACACATAAGCTAATTATTAAAATTCTGCAGCACACACAAAATATATTTTTTGCCCATCTGACAAAAAGAAAGTATTATTTTGATGTATTCACACCAGTTGGCTATTGTTATATTGCAGCATATTGGTTGAAAACTAGTAGATTTCAATGTGGCTTTAAACAATAATTGACAGAACACTCTTTTAGGGGATAAAAGAGTTTAAATAATTACTTAGCTCTAGAGCACTGTTAAGAAAATAAGTCGAAGTTAGTATTGGTATTTTACAAATGTATTTGTCAAACATACATAAAGTTTTATTGGGCAATAAATAATTCTTATATCTAATAAGTGATTAATTAAATCAAATTTGAGGTTTTACTCTCTGACCTTAACCCAACCCACCCCATCAACTGATGCAAATATCTATAAAGCTCACATTGCCTTCTAATTTATCACATAAGATTCTATGGCCCAAACTATATTATTTACCTTGTTTTCTTTAGCTTTCTATGTATATAATATCATATTTCTGGATTTTATATGATTGAAAATAAATGTAATAAAACCCAAGGCCTGAGCAGATTAAGTAAATATTGATTAGAGGCATTGGCCAAGGAGTCTCCTGACTAGTTTTATTAGAAGCACACACTCAAATCTGGTGATGATCACACTTGCTAATGAGTAAGTGACAAAGTAAAGAAGTGTCTTCGGGAATGTAAGAGTAAGTTAATTAAAGGTTGCATCCAGTGGAAGTCGCTGTAGCTGTCAAGATTTATCTTCTTCAGCTTGCAGTTGAGAAACAGCAGGAATAGAGAATATATTCAGAAACATGGATGAGAAAAGAGTGCGGTTTCTCAGATTCTCAATGACCCATCTGCTTAGACACACTGACTATTAACGAATAGTTCCCAGTCTATTATTTTAGCAAATATGTATCAGTGCCTGCAAAGCAGTGGGCACTGTAGAACCTTCAGCACATCAACACAGATCACAATAGGTGACTGCACTGTTCATCTTCTAGGTAGTGATACTGATCTGTAAGTCAATGACTGTCTTTAAGATTTTATTAAAATTAAGAAAGAAAAGGCTGAACAGAAATGTATTTTAGAATTACATTTACCACAAAAGTCATACTCTTCTTCCTAAGGCAGAAGAAGCAATGTTTCTTCATTTAAAAAGTAGAATAAGACCCTGGCCAGTTGCTAAGCGGTAGAGCGTTGGCCCAGCATGTGGAAATCCTGGGTTGATTCCCGGCCAGGGCACGCAGGAGAAACACCCATCTGCTTCTCCACCCTTCCCCCTCTCCTTCCTCTCTGTCTCTCTCTTCTCTTCTCACAGGAAAGGATCACTGGAGCAAAGTTGGCCTGGGCACTGAGGACAGCTTCATGGCCTCTGCCTCAGGTGCTACAATGGCTCCAGCCACAACAAAGCAATGCCCCAGATGGGCAGAGCATCACCCCCTGGTGGGCATGCCAGGTGGATTCTGGTCGGGCGCATGCAGGAGTCTGTCTGACTTCTAACTTCAGAAAAATACAAAAATAAAAAAAAAAAGAATAAAAAATTCTATTGGCATCCTCAGTTGCCATGGTAACAAAGTGACAAGTGTCCTTCGTATGCTTTCACTGTGTATCAGTTATAAGCTAACCATTTGGGAGCAAATTCATTCTCTTTAGACATGTCTTTTGAGCAGAAGTACTGTATGCTTTCATTAATTAATGAAGGAGGTGTTATTTATACACTACTTAATATAACAATTAATAAATAAATTTTTTTAAGGAAATGAAGCAATAGGAGATAAAGCAAAGACTCAATTTAGTATCATTTTCTCTATTTCCATTCTACTTAGTTTTCTTTTGAAAGAGTGGTCCAGAAGACATAAAAAAATGAAATATACAAACCATAATTTGGATACTAAGATTTTCTGGACTTTCTAAACATACTCAGGAAAGTCCCAATTCAATATGGAAGAGCAAGAAAAGAAGGAGGCTTGAACCTTAGCTGTATGATGAAACATCTGTGTTCTCTTTCTGATTCTCCCTAGCTTCCACCCTATTCCCAGGCTAGGCTGTTACTTATTATTACTGTTGCGTCTTATTTCACTGTCACCTCTCTGTTCATTACACTGGGGAACAATTTTTTTCTCATTTTCTGTTGCATGAGTTTTTAGAACCATATCCATATATTTCTGCATCACTGATTCCAAATCTGAAATCCATTTTTTGGTGTATGATCTAGTTTTTATGCAATTTTAATTTTTTTTGTTACAGTTAATGGAATGCATTGGTTTTTAAATTGGAGTTAAAGGGCAAGACTCTTGAATTGAACATAACCACAAGGAAATTAATGTTTTATAAACATCACTTTTACATAATTGTAGTTGTTTTTAAATGTAAAATATTATTATCTGATAAAACCACCCTCTTATTTTGTTTTAAGATTGAATCATGGCTTCTTTGAGTAGGCGTAAATGTAAGAATAGTCCTGACACCTTCTGTTATATATGTGGCTGTTATACACTTCAACGTCAAAGGTGCAATATTTCATCATTTGTAACACATGCATAAATTGCTTATTTTCAAGTTCCCCTTGGTGATCAAGACAAAAATTGGGCTCCTCATATTGTGTGTCATAATTGTGAGGAAATGCTTTGTGACTGGACAAAAGGAAAATGCAAAGGAATGCCTTTTGGTATTCCCATGGTTTGGCGTGAACCTAAGGATCACAGCAGTGACTGTTATTTCTGTCTGATCCATACAAAGGGCATTGGCAAGAAAAAAAGGCATATGATCGCATATGCTAATATTCCTTGAGAAATACAACCTATCTCACACTCTGAGACACTCCCGGTTCCAGTTTTCAATGGTTTTATTTCTTCTAAGGACGAAGAAAGTGAACATGGTGATCAAGTGTACTTTGATAAGATGCTTGAGGAAATGGTTATAGGATCTGAAGGGTCTTCTTCTGATGCCAAGCAGTCATTAACCCCTCAGCAGTTTAGCCAACTCAAATTTAATGACTTAGTAAAAATGACAAAAAATTGTCCTTGACTTTCTGATGTATGAGGAGCATAACTGGATCATTTGTGTAGATCTTAAAATGATAAATTTCCTGCTAGGACAAGAGAGAGGTTTCACAAAGTATTCTTGCTTTCTGTGTTTGTGGGACAGCTGAGCTCGAGAGAAACACTGGACACAGAATGGCCAAAATGTGAAGCTCTGAAAGTCGGATGCAAAATATTGTGAATGAACCTGTAGTTAATCGAGACAGGACCATTTTTCCCCCACTTCACATCAAACTTGGCTTAATGAGGCAGTTTGTTCAGGCTTTGAATAGAGAAAGTGAATGCTTTCAACATATTATTTCTGCTTTTCCTGCCTGTCTTTCGAGAAGATAAAAGCAGGTGTATTCGATAGACCTCAAATTCAAACCCTCATAGGTGACGAGGAATTTGTCAGGAAGATGAATATGGAGGAGAAATCAGCATGGCAGTCTTTTGTGGCAGTTACAAAAAACTTCCTTGGCAACAACAAAAGCAGATAACTATGAACTTCTGGTTCAAAGGATGCTGTTGGCTTTCCGCGACATTGGCTGTAACATGAGCGTTAAGATTCACTTTCTGAACAGTCACCTTGATAAGTTTCCTGAAAATCTTGGAGCTGTTAGTGATGAGCAGACTACTGCTGGAGCATCAAACAAGATTGTCCTCAACAAGTACACAAACACACAAGAGCTACAAATGCAAATTTTTTCCTGAATAGAATTTAAATAAGTTTTGTGCAAATTTTATGATTAAAATAAATGTTTTAATATGTTCTATCTGAAATTCAGACAAATTCAGATGCAATCATACCTTTTAGTGTATTAATGTATTTACTGCATTATACAAATTATTATATTTTCACAAAGTTGATGCCCAAGAAGACATTCTACTTCATTATGTTAAACTAAATGTTGAAAATTTTACAATAAGATGAAAACCTAAAGTCTTGCATTGGAAAAAACCCTGTAGATTAAAGAGAAAAACAACTGTCAGGTTTGAGATCAGCACACTCGCATTAGGTAAGAACAAATGTTTTTGTGGATGCAACAAAAATTTGTTCCCCAGTGTTATCTTTTCAACTAGGAAAGTAACTATACTTATTTCAACCTAAAATTAAATACTTGCTTCAGAAAATTCAGCTAAGCTATTTCTCCCATTTAATATTAACGACCTTTAGCTATATATTACCATGGTACAGCACTTCATTGCATTTCATATTATTTGCCTTAATTGTAGGCTATTTCTTTCCAAAGGGGTGTTCTTCGATCACCAATTGTTTTCTCTTTCAGGTGCCAATTCATTTAACACCAACTGATATATTTTCTTTCTGGACAGATAAATCTAAACTTATACTTTATGACTTCTGTTGTCAATAGTTATTGTGCCTGTGGATAAAATTAAATAATTCACTAATCAGGTTTTATGATCACTTTCATACTTCTCAAATGATTCACCAAATGGTAAAACTTTCTACAACCTTGTCCAGAGGCTCTCCTGGTTTTAAGTATCTGTCTGACAAAACACAAGAACCCTCAGAAGTATAAACCATCGTGTCCCACATTTTAGCATGTAATTAGAGGAAACAAATTTATATCTCAACTTATATTTCTTTTGACCCAAACAGTAAAAGTACCACTCTGTGTCTTTGCCATAGAAATTTTTTCTTTTTAAGAAATGTTAGCCTGCCTGTCCAGCAAGGACAGAGTGAATGCAGTGTCGGCCTGGGACGCTGAGGACCAGTTTCAAAACCGAAAGGTCACCAGCCTGAACACAGGCTCATTTAGCTTGAGCATGGGGTCCTCAGCTGGAGCGTGGGGTCATAGACACGACCGTGGTCACTGGCTTGAACCCAAATGTTGTTGGCCTGAGCCCAAGGTTGCTAGCCTGAGCCCAAGGTTGCTGGCTTGAGCCGGGGGTCACTGGCTTGACTGGAACCCTCTGGTCAAGGCACATATGAAAAAGCAATCAATGAACAACTAAAGTGCCACAACTCTGAGTTGATGCTTCTCATCTCTCTCCTTTCCTGTCTGTGTGTCTTTATTGGTCCTTCTCTGTCTACCTTTCTGTCTCTTTCTGTCTCTCTTGCAAAAAAAAAGAGTGTTAGCCTAAATGCAATTAGTTCATTTAAAACACTGATTATAATAGACTAAAAAAATAAGATGCCATCAACAATGTTTGTTAGAAATGTATTATCTTAGTAGTGCTATTAATATGATATAAGAGGAATGAAGCAATAAGAGATGAAGCCATAGTTTTCATAGTGTTCATGCTTTTACTTCTTATAATACTATTTCATATATATTATTTACCTCATTGCCGATAAAAAAAACAAAACTGGTCATCAACTAAATTCATGACTACATACCTAAAATGTTAAAACAAAGAGAATGCATATGTTCTAAATTTTAATTCTATGAATCTTTCTGTGATACATTTTTTTATTAAAAATTAGGGGTGGTATGTGTCATGTGTGTGTGTGTACTTACATATACCAGTTGTCAGAACCCACCATGCACTATATAATATTGATCAATCTTATGAATATTACGTTGAAAGTTTAAAAATGTCTGTATTGGACACCAATGTATAAGCCAATTGGCTTAAGCTAGAACAAGCAGTATGTGAAATGTGATATTTCTTTTTGAGAATTTAGTGATTCTTTCCAAAACAAAATTAGGCACTTTGTGGCTCACCTTTGTCCTCCCAAAGGTCTCTTAGCTAAGCTGTCATTCACTCCTGGGAAGCTCGCAGCCCATAGTCTTGTAAATCTCTGCTTCCCTTTGAAGTCTCTCTTCTCTTCAAACTTTTACTTTGTATTGGCTAAGCCTATAGTTACTAATGTAAGTAGCTGACCCACTAAACAATCCAGAGTTGCTAATGATTTTATGTATGCTCCTTTAATAGGACTTCACTCTTTGCAGCATATTTTATAACTTACTTTTTAAATGTGTTTTTTAATGCTCTGTAACATGTTGTTAGATTATAAGTTTCATGAGGGAAGAGATCCTATTCTGTATTGTTCAAAGATATGTCTCAAATATATTGAATAATGCTTGGTTTGTAGTAAGAGCTTAGATAGTATTTGGGGCAAGAATCCATGGGGGGTAAATTTATTCATGATGTCATCTCTGCTCTTCCAGACAACAATACTTTTTTGAGTGTTTAGTAAGTTCCACCCATTGTCTTTACTACCTTAAATGGATTATCTCATTTGTCCTTCAAATCAGCCCTTTAAAGATGCTACTAGTGTTGTTTTCATTTTACATGAAGAAAACTAGAGTTTGTAGAGGACCTTGCTCAGGGTAATGCTGAGAACAAATAGAGCTTGTGGGCCAAGCTGTTTGATTCCATTGCTCACTCTCTTGTCTACCAAGGCATACATTTTTAAGGGTGGTTTATGTTTTATCCAAACCAAAGAATAATTCTAATGGTGGAAAATTTAGGCTAATAGGAAAGTTGAGTGATACATGGCAAGCCAGAAAGAAAGATGTTTCTTAAGGAGAATATTCTTAATTTATGTCTTCCTCTGTGTTCCATCACAACAAGCTCATCTAAAGAGACTCTACAGCCCAGTATACCATGAGAGTTGCCTTTTATTGTCAAAAATGGAATATGAGCTTCTCCTGATACTTTTAAACTCTCTGTCTATGCCTCTCCTTACCTTCTCTGACTAAGTCTCTTGACTAGAGATTGGGTAGATAAGCCCTTTGGAGAGGGCATGTGATCAGCTGAACCAGGGCTGCTGGGGTGAGCAGTTTTTGAGTGAATACAGTGCAGAAAGGAAATATGAAGGCATAGAATTTGTCAGATATTTGGAGTTGGAACAAAAGAGTGAGGGAGACCTCAAATGTGACTGTGATGGGAAATCCCAACGCAGGCATGACTGGAAGAATGGCAGTGATATTCACAGAGGAGTAAGATGGGGGAAATATGTTTTCATTATGATATTTTCCTGAGATGGTGAGTCCGCTTTGCCACTTGTGAGGGTGGAATGAAGCAATTCTCAGACATGCAAAGTCTCAAATATGTAGCTCTTGTGCAACCTTTGATAGAAACCTTCTGAGAGATGTGTTCTGCCAAAATGAGAGGACAGACCACAGAAAGAGACACAGGATCTGGGAGAGAGGATGTGACATAGGGAAAAGACCATGTGAAGCCCAGGACCATGGCACAAGGGGATGCCAGGATGGCGGCTGAGTGCTAGGACAACATAGTCTACATTGGAGCAGGGCAGCAGGCTCCAGGAGGATGGCACGAGACATTAAATGTACTGGCATATTTTGAGAGGATATTTATCCAGCAAGGAGAGGGTGAATTAATTAATACCTGAAAAATTGAAAATAAAAATATTAAATCTAGAGTAAACAGATAGCTATACAAGGAGGAAAATTAGAACATTACAAGGATCATCTGGGACCAGATTTGCATTGCATTATTACTGTAAACACTCAACAGTAATCTAAGAACATGTTTGCTCTGATGGGAGTATAAGAGGAGGAGAGAAAAAGGAGTTGATGTGCAGAAGTGTGGACCAGAAAAGCTAAATCCTTATTTTCTTTACCAAGAAATCTAAGAATAATGACTAAAGTAATAAAACAACAGACATTATAAATGAATTATTTAAAGATGTGAAGGTAAAGCAAAAAAATCAACTCTAAGGTTGAGTGTTTGCCTCTGGATAAAGGGAGAGAGTTTGTGTGGGGGTGGGATAATGACCATCCACTTTTTTTTGTTGAAAATAGCTAACCTTACAGAATTATAGAATCTTTACAATATCAGTATATGTAACTTTGATAAAGAACAAAAATTAAACTTTGAAAGAAGGCAAAGGAGAAGGGATATGTCTTCACAAAATGGTTCTGTGTTTCCAATGAAGGATGAGATAATGCAGATAATGGAAGCAAAAATTAGGAAACTTTAGGGAATTTGATAACAGTTTATTAAATTATTTTATCTTACTTTACCAATAAGAGAATGAGCTGATATTTTCTGCTGGAAGTTAAAGCAGTTGAGCATTGGGAAGTAGTTGGAATTATGACACAATAGGAAGATCATGTGTATAAAACGATTACCAAGCATCAGTGGCATGAACTGACATCACATAACCTGAACTTGTAGCATACTTTGTCACTGAAAGTTTATGGTTTTCTGTAGCAACTGCAGTCTATGAGTGAAATAGCTAATAGTGAACTTGGGGGCTCATGAAGAGTCAGGAAGTGGTGAAGATAAACTAATAGAAAGAAGAGATTCCAGGTTGTTCCCAGTCCTCAGTAGTTAGAGATGCCAATGAAGCCAAATTTTGGGGCTATCAGGGAAATTAGGAGGGATCAAGAGACTGGAAGTTATAGTTAGGAAGAAGAACAGAATGAGAAAAAAGGATGGAAGATCAATATCAAAGCTAGTAATTACAACATTTGAGATGTGGTGTAGGCTCTGGTCAGTTGGCTCAGTGAATAGAGCATTGGCCTGGCATATGGACATCCCAGGTTCAATCCTCAGTCACAGCACACATAAGAAGCAACCATCTGCTTCTTTCCCTTCTACCCAGTCTCTCCTGTTTCTCTTCCCATAGCTAGTGAGTGGCTCAGTTGGTTCAGTTGTCAGCCCTGGGCACTGAGGATAGCTCAGTTGGTCTGAGTGCGTGAGCCTCAAGCACTAGAAATAGGTTGGTTGATCTGAGCATCAGTTCCAGAGAGGGGTCACCAACTGGATCCCGGTCAGGATGTATGCAGGAGCCTATCTCCCTCCTCTCATTTAAAAGAGAGAGAGAGGAGAGAGAGAGAGAGAGAGAGAGAGAGAGAGAGAGATTGTGGTGTAGAAGTTTTTTAAGCAACAGTAGAATAAGCTTGACCTCAGTCCAAATTGGCAGCCAATATTAAGAAGGTTAACAGTCACAGGTAATACTGATACAGCTACTAGGAATCTGTATCTCCGATGCAAGAACTCAGTCACGTTTCCTGAGGTACTAGTTGCAGATGGGAAATCACCTAGTGAACCAAAGTTCTGATGATCCTCCCAAAAAGAGCACAACCCCAAATATATTCACTAGAATTTGACACCTGAGAGTAGCTCTAGTGAAGTCGTCAGCCCCGGAACTTGCTCTCAAGCATGTGGTCCTGTGCTCACATGGTGCTGAAAAGGCTTTACCACAATGCAAGAAGTGAATTAATCAAAGTGTGTAGCTCCTGAAATGTTCAGATAAATTAGGAAGGAAAATTGAAACTTTGTTATGTGATTTTTTTATAATGGTTAGAGTGTGTTCTAAATAATCAGAAAAAACAAATTGATTGCCAAAAACCATGATATGTGATTTTTTATAATGATTAGAGTGTGTTCTAAATAATCAGAAAAACAAATTGATTGCCAAAAACCATGATAATGTGCTTTTAATTCACAAGGGTTAAGCACATAAAAGTCAGGATATTAAAAGTTAAGTTTCTCATAGAAACATTAATTTGACAATATTATGCATACATAGTATGAGAGGTTTATATTTAATAGACTAAAAACAGTAGGAAATATAGCAAAATGTGACCCAGTTAAACAAAATAAATTATAAATTCGGGGGAAATAATTAAACATGATTATGGAAAAAATAAAATAACTCCTTCAAATCTTAAAAAATGTCTTTAATGGAGATTATTAATTTTTATGAAGAATCAATTTCCTCTATCATATTATATACTTTGATATTAATTTATGCTTCTCATTTCCACTTCAGGGTTGATCCTAATAGATCAAAAAGAGAACTTACTGGCATTCTCATGGCTTAGTTGATAAAGATTTCGGAGAGTGAAAATAAAAGTTAAGGGTTTGAAATATTTGTTGTTTTTATAGAGAATATGGAGGAGATTTTAAATATGTAAAAGTGTGCCAATGTACTGCTACTTTGCTTATACATTTGCCTTCTACATACTATTCTCATGTATTTATTATGTAAATCCCACTCTGATTATATAAAACATCTTATGTAGGTGGCATAGAAAAAGAAAAGAAGAAGCTTAAGAAATGTTTAAGGAAGAAACTGTACCAGGAAACAAACTCATAGCTTTCAATGTGTCTGGATTTTGCTTTCTGCCTCATGAACTAGACAGCAGGCTGGGAAGCCTGTGTTCTCCAGCAGAGCTATAGAGCACAGCTGATGAGCTGTCTCTCCTGACGGTACATGAGCCCTTCACACTATAGGAGATACAGGAAACAAGAGTGGTGGACCCATGCAGGAACATCTGGGAGCAAGTCACCTCCCAATTCTTTCAGAAGGAAAGGCAAAAATAAAAGAGAAAGCAAGGATGGAAGGAAGGAAGGGAGCGAAGGAGGGAAGGGGGGAGGGAAGGAGGATGGAAGGAAGGAAGGGAGAGAGGGAGGGAGGGAGGGAAAAAGTTCTATTATGAGCATTATAATACCAACTCAATTATAATTATTACTCAATTCAGATTATTATTTAATTACTTAATTTTAAGTAATAATGATTTTGTGCTTTTCAATCAAATATAATTTCTTTTGTGCAAAATTAACAAATGATAACCAATAGCTTCACCCCCAAAGGATCAGATTATGAAAATGTACAAATAAATTGACATTTTGCTAACATTTCTATTTTCCATTTATGTCATAACAAAGCATTCTAAAGAACAATAAAGGTCCATTCATGGAAATGAGATATGTAAATTCCTGAGCTAGTAGGCCCCTGGCCCGGTACTCAAACGCCTCTTTAAAAAAGCCACAATGTCCTGCATTTTTCACCAAAAAAAATTTAGCAGCCATATTCCAAGGCAATGAACTCTTCATAAGTGTAATAAAGAAAAATGCTTTGTATATTTAGTTTAATCTTGACCCCTTGCTCTTTTCTGTTTCCAAACAAACAGAAGAATAAATGCAAACTGCTAACTAGCAAGAAGTACAATGTTATTGAATATTCAGAAGTACAATGATATTTCTAAAGTTCAACAGTAAACTTTCTTCCATTTTTAATTTTCCTTCTTCAGGCACCACAAGGCCACATAAGGAGGGTGAGGTCCCTGGAGTGGACTATATCTTCATCACCGTTGAAGATTTCATGGAACTAGAGAAAAGCGGTGCTCTCCTAGAGAGTGGGACTTATGAAGGTAAGCACAGCTCTCCTGCTGTATCTGGTCCTTGTTGCCTCACACTTTATCATCGGAAATTCATTACGGTGCCAGGTTACCAATGTGCTACTGTTTTTGCTTTGAAAGCTTTAATAATATCATTTTAGAAACAGTTCCTACAGAAAAGTTAAAATACAGCTGAATTATTTCTACTCTTCAGATTCCAAGAGAAATGTGTATATACAAACCCACTGAAGTATTCTTGTGATTTCCTCCTGAGGCTAAACTGTGATCTTGCAGATAAATTATCTTCATCCTTAAGTAGCAACTAAAAGAGCCTGGGGCTTGAGTTCAAGTCCTGTCATTTATCTCTAGTTTTCTCCAGCTACTTCCCTTCCCTGGTCTCCACTCGTCTTCCATGCAGAATGATAGAGTAGGAAAATATGACGGGTGGATGAACTCCCAAGCTTTAGAGCAATAACAAGTCTTCTGTGTAGCCAAGTCAAACATGAACAACAGGTGAAATTAAAACCCTGAATGTGGGGAGGAGGTTTCCATGAAAAGAGCGGTGTGACAATGAGCCACAATCTGCTTTATTACTTAGCCACTCTAACTATTATGTAATCTAGTTATTACCTCTGAACCTCAGTAGTCTTAGAGTAAACAGGGGATGATAGCATTGAAAAATACAAATAAATAACATGTGGATATGCTTTTATTTTTATGTTTAAGTCATATCTACATGCATGTAGTTTGTCTAATTAAATTATGTACCTGTATATGAATAATGAGATTTTAAAACAAAAAACAATAGAAAATAGTACTTTCATTGAATCCTCCTAGTTCTTATATGTGTCACTTATATTTATATGTATTAGTAAATCCAAAGATGGATCTGGTTTACTGAACTGCAATTAACAGTGAGAGATATTACAAACAAAACTCCTAACATATATATTGCTACATAACCCATAAAATACTGAGGTCTACCATTGGCAAACAGGCTGGGTTGTTAACAATTTGGCTCTGCACTACCTCCTCTATTTACCTGCAGATGTTCAGTAGGCTGTTGTTACTTAAGAAATCAACAGTTTTAAGTTGTTAAAAGTATTAACACCTCTTCTTTTATTTCACACTCCACAGGCAGTTTAGGCTGAGACATATGCCTAAGTTATGGCTGAGACATTTAGTTGTTTATTGCCAAATTTATAAGATATAGGAAAAAATACCCAGGAGAAGAAAATGGTTTTATACATGAATCTTGTTTCTTCTACAGATCGCCAAAACTGAATGATAGTAGAGACTGATTGAAAATATTTTAAATAAAGAAGCTGTGTTAATCATATAAGCCACTTTACATTATGCATGATAAATAACTGTCTAGATCATAGAAAATAATTATATGAAATAAATCTGTAAGTAAACAGTAAGTTTTTTAGTATATATTCCTATAGAATTTGTAATATTATTTAGTGACATTCATTAGTTTGCATTAATAATGTATTATATTTAATTACCTTATTTAAATAGTATTTATGTGGCAAACAAGCAGTGTCTTAACAAACAGGAACATTCTAAGAGTAGTATGATTAACAATATGAACTTTTCTCTTATTTTAAAAATACACACTGTATTAACTATAGAGACATTTGAAAAATTAAACTAACTAAATGTTCATGTTAAATTTTATTCTCATGAAAAACTAGATGTCATTAAATTATTTAATTTATCAATATATTTTAAAATATAAACTATAAATTTTAGGTTCCAGTTTAATTTTTAGGGAAATGTACTAAAATCATACAAACTTTAAACTTTTAAAAAAAATTTTTGTGTTGATTTTAGAGAGAGAGGAAGGGAGAGAGAAAGGAACATTAATCTGCCCCTACATGTGCCCTGCCTGGAGATCGAACTGTCAAGTACTATGCTTCAGGATGATGTTCTAACCAACCGAGAATCTGTCCAAGGCAAAAGCATACAAACTTAACCACATTTCAGGAGCCAGAGTGGATTGTCCTAAATCTTCAGATTTATTTTCATCATTGACAGATTAGTTTGCTTAGTTTGTTGCCAACTCGTTAATCACGCCAACATGCATAGACATGATCAGTGAATAATAGGGCTGATTTACATATGTGACTTTGGGGAATCAATGTCATTGTTTACAAATATACATCGTGTACTTGGATATAGTGAAAAGCTCTTTTCGCAAGTCACAGAACTATCTAGACAGACACCTAGGGCACATTTCAAATCTGACTGTGCTTCCTTCACTGTGCTTGATTCTGAGCTTTAAATCAGGGCTAACACTTAATGTATTATTTGTCAAGGAAACCTAGGGAGTGCCTTTCCTGCTTTGGTGCTTTCAGACTTTCAAGAGTAACAGTCAATGTTATGCAACTAGACAAATACTTAGGAACTTTTATATTTGTCATGCCTTCATATCAATCTGTCATAAGATTTCTTTAACAAAATCCCAGTTGTTCTTGGTTACTATGTTCTTCCTTCTTCAGTGTTAGGGCCATTGATCCCTTCTCTTTATCTGCTAGAACTTGCTCATGCCTTCTCAGTACTCTGTAGAGCCCTCAGCAAGACCAGAAAATTAATCTTTAATATCTGTGAATCCACTAAAACAATGAAGAAGGCATTGAGTTACTCTAAACATTAAAGTTATAGACTTGTTAACCATGTGGGGCCTTTCAGACTAATTCCAACCCACAGACCAAAACAGCAAAACTGCTAATGCAACTGGAGTTAGATATCTCTGGCTTTGTTATGAAGAAGAATATATTCTTTCAAGCATTTCTCATATGTATACATGTTTGTCTCATTGTCGATAAGTGAAAAAAACTTAAGTAAAGTGGAATTTGTCCTTTGATTGGAAATCAGATGAACTATCCTGAATTGCATGCAGTTCTCCCTTTCAGAAATTGGCTCAAAGTCCTTGCTCCACCAGAGGCTGCAAGGAATACCTTAATGTACTTGAGTTACCATCTACAGCAGGGGTCCCCAAACTGCAGCCCCCTAAGGCCATTTACCCGGCCCCCGCTGCACTTCCAGAAGGGGCACCTCTTTCATTGGTGGTCAGTGAGATGAGCACATATCACTTGTTACGGCTAGCAGTGACAAATATGGAACCTGATATTGACCATCTCATTAGCCAAAAGCAGGCCCATAGTTCCCATTGAAATACTGGTCAGCTTGTTGATTTAAATTTACTTGTTCTTTATTTTAAATATTGTATTTGTTCCTGTTGTTTTTTTTTTTTTTTTTAACTTTAAAATAAGATATGTGCAGTGTGCATAGGGATTTGTTCATAGTTTTTTTTTTTTGATATTCCGGCCCTCCAACGGTCTGAGGGACAGTGAACTGGCCCCCTGTGTAAAAAGTTTGGGGACCCCTGCTCTACAGTTATGCCACATAGCCCTAGGCAGAATGTTAGTAGATTCTTAAAACCTTTCTCTGCATCACCAACCCCCAATCCAGGCTGAACAACTCATTTCAGTTTGCTATGAAACAGCTGCTGAATGGCCATACATGTAAATGACCCAAGGGACTTGGCCTTGGGGACCATCAAGTGTTAATAAAGAGACTTTTTTCCATAACTTGGATGATCTATTTTTCACTTTTTTATATTCATTAAGTTTAAAATTAATTTAATAGAACAAGACACAGTGGCAAGCCTGTCATAACCTTAGGTAATAAGAACATTCTGAACCTTCACATCAAGACTGAAGATATAAGCTTCATGTGAAACAGACTATAGACCACAGAATTCTTTCAATAAATGCACATAATTCCGTTGGGATTAAGGGCACATCCAGGTGTAAGGAAAACACTGCCAAGTAGCATTAATGGGTAGGTCTGGTTGCCTAAAGCAGTGTTTTTCAACTAGTGTACCATGAGACATGGTCAGGTGTGCCATGGGGAAATTAAACATGGGTGCCCAAACTACGGCCTGCGTGCCGAATACTGCTTGAGGAGGCTATTTATCCAGCCCGCCGCCAGTCGCCTCCATCCGAACATAAACATTCCCCTCACAATCCCTCCAGCTATCAGCGACAGGAAGAGTGGAGGCACAGGGAATGCTCACTGACCAATCACCTTCTAGGATTCATCCCGACCACTAGCGATGAACCAATAGTAGGTCGCCTCTCATCCACACCCAGGAAGGTCCCCACTCGGGCTGCCACACACTTGTCATTGTGTGACTGGGGCGAATAGTTGAAGCTGCTACTCCTCCCCGTGGTCCCAATTTCTAATCCTGGTCAGGACTGGAGGTAAATGTTGCCACCACTAGATGAAGCCTCAGCCACAGCTGGTTATGTCTATCCTGATGGTGTATATAGATATTTGACTTTTTTCTTTTTAAAAGAGGCCCCCGCAGAGGGTGATATACAATGCATCACAATGTTATCTAACTTTAAAGCTAAAGTTTGCTGATCTTCCTTTGGACAGTTTTTGGTTATCTGTTGCCAAGGAGTTCCCCATTCTGGCCAACAAAGCTATTTTGACATTGCTCCCGTTTTCAACCACATATCTATGTGAGCTGAGCTTCTCAAGCTTGACTGCAATAAAAACTAAAAACAGAGAGAGACTGAGAATTGTTGAGGAAGAGCTTTGCGTGTATCTATCTTTCTACCATTCCTGCCAGGATATCCCTTTTGTGTTCATTGAAACAGGCCCAGGTTTCACACTAAGTGAAACTATATTATTAACTATCTGTATAATATGTACTGTGTTAGAGTGTCATTTTGGTAGGTGGTGTGCCCCAGGATTTTGTAAATGTAAAAAATGTGCCACAGCTCAAAAAAGTTTGAAAATCACTGGCCTAAAGGTTAAATATTCTAAGTACCTGTCCAAAGTGCTGAATTACCTAGGTCTGTAAATAAGGGAATCCTACCTGACCTATTTCTTCCAGTTTTCTGAAATGCTAACTCATGGTTTACCTGACCACTCACACCAGTTATTTGCCTCAACCTGTGTTCTAAATATTGGCATTAACTAACCCTATGTCCCCTGAATTATGCCCAGACTCTTATTTAATTCATATAATAATTTTAGCTGGTTGTTACATACATATACAGTACACAGTCATGTTTCAGAGTAGTACTTATTTTGCAACATCCACTACCATATTTTGCCCTTTTGCCTTTAAATTGAAACAAAGCAATTTTCTATCTATTTAAGAAGTTACTTACCATAAATTTAAATGTTTCCTTTAATGGATATAAGCCCTGTTGTAACATTGTCCTAACTTTTAAGAGAACCAAATCAAGATCAGCAAGTTATTTTGGCGCTTGACAGAAGATAGTGAAAATATGATACTCACCTTCACCTTAATTGTTATAGTTTCTCCTAATAATGAACTCTAATACATATGGAGTTGAGCCTACTGCAAACAGTATACCTAGTGTCTTCAACAATTTTATTACAAGGACTGTGAAATTTAAGTTTTCTCACATCTATACATAAAAGAGAGCTTCTCTTCCTGATAAAGCACATACATTTTTATAAAAATTTAAGTATTAAGTACAAAAATTTTCTAAGGAAACAAGCCAAATGCTCCAATTATAATAGAAGAAATACAACAAATTTTACACAAATTTGTTTTATTTTAATAATTAAATTTGACATTAGCTTTTTTCAAAATGGCCTTGACACATTTACGATAGAAATTTTGAATTTCTATTCCCAATAAGATAACATTGAGTGATAAAAAGATATTCAATCCAAAGAAAAATCATTGGTACTATAAATAATCTTGAGAAAAACCATTCTTCTTTCAGTTCACGTTTCTACCCACTAAAATGTAAATAATATTTCCTGAAGGGCAGATCAGTGCTTGCATTGATGTAAAGATTGTTATCATTACAGAAAACCAAAATGAAACAAAATTTTCTTTTCCTTTTCTCTTATACCCTGTTTATTGTAAGTGAAAATTTTTACTAAGAAAGTAGTACTCTCCTAACAACAGTAGATTATTGGAGTTTGCAGTTTAAAAGGTTCAGCTGTTATTTCACATCCAGATTGAAACATTTATTTTTCCTTTATTTCTTTCTTTTGGCAGTATGCCTATTGTGGAAGATTCTAAGCCATGCATTTGGATGTTCATTTTAGGAACACTAAACATTTACTCATAAAGCGCACTAAATACTTATTTTATCAGTAGAGAGAAAATATTTAGTGAAGTTTTACACCCCTTTGAGATTTTATAATGCCATTTTTTGGGTTAGTAATTCAATATGTGTTCACAACCATTGACAGAGTATATGCTTTTGCATGCTGCTTTGCTCTTGTGTCAAGTACTAAGATTACAAGTGTTATAATACAATAAAATGTGAAAAAATTCTCCTTTGGTTTGAGACTTTTGTAAGCCCAACTGTTTTCAAGATATATAATGCAAATATCTATTTCTAAGCAACTTTTTTCTCCTGAAAGAGACTAAAAAAAATGAATCAATCAATTAACTAATTTAATATTATCACATAAATTATAACTTAAAGGCTAAAGCCAAGGAAAATGAAATGACATTTTACTATTACCTAAAATACAACATTAATTAATTTACTATTAGTTCTATGTTTTTTGTTCAGTTCTAGCCAAAGAAGACAAGACAACTGTTTTGAAGTATTCATTAAAATAAAGTCAATATTCATGAGCATAGGACTCACTTCTTCAACTTTCTCGCACCAAGTAATAAATTAGGTAAAGCTTAGGTTTCAAAACTGTGATATCCAGGGCTTAATTAATTTCTCCAAAGCTCATGTCTTTAATTACAATGATTTTTTTAAACTTCTGTGCACATTCCTATAAATTTTTTTCAGAAACAAATTGAGACTTCATGCACCTTATTTAGTGGGAAGAAAAATGATTTTAATATTTTTCTTATTTTTCCCTCCACTGTTTCAACAAGCAGAACCTATTTTCCTTTGCTGGTTGGGTGAATATCTTTAAACCCTCTGAGTTGTTTTTATGAGTGGACAAAAAATAAATAACAATATCAATAATAAGTATTTCATAATTTTTGTGTGTTGTGCAGTTGTGAATGTATATTGAGGTATATTGATGAGATCTTACAATTCCATGCCTTTCAAAGACAGTAAAATTACTCATCGAATAGATGGACACAATAAAGTCTTGATCAAATTGATTACAACTGTCCTCTATTGAGAGTCCATGTTTCTCTGTAATGACATTCACATAGTAATGATCAATGGCTCATGCTATTAGTCTTATATTACACATACAGACCTTCTGAAAAGAGGAGTTTTATTTACCCCACTTATTCTCAGTGGTGCCCTTCCTGTAAATTTTTTTCAGAGACTGTTTCACACATCAGTGATTTGAAAACTATCACCTAACATCTTACAAAATGTCCTACAAAAGTCATTTATCTGAACTTCAAATATAAAAAACAAAACTTCCTAAGACATTTTTCCTTATGTCTTCTATACCCTTTATCTGAGGTACAGAAGAGTCTAAAATCTGATTGACCAGGAATCTGTTCTTTTTCTCAGAGAGAACAGAAATCATCAAAAATAGAAACAGCAGTTCCTAATTTTTATTGCTAAGTAAGTACTTTATTTCAGAAATTAGATATCCATATCCTACAAAGGTGTAGATGGTTTTATGAATTATTTTTATAAATTGAAACTTTTCTTCAGACTGTGCACAAAAACAATATGTGAAAATTTGAGGCTTCCCTTGATAATGCTGCAGTGTAGATAGGTAAACTGAGTACTTCTACTAGAAAATAAGAAGTAACAGTTCTCAAAATTCCCTGCTTCCCCATACTTAAAAGTAACATGTTTAGAAGATTTTCACCAGATGGATACTCTTCCCTGTTGAAGGCTTGGAAATTCTATCAATTATGAAAAATCATTTATAATACTAGATTAAAATTTAAAATGCTGAAAGAATAGTGCCTTGTGATATAATAAGCAGCTCTCTTAGATCTGTTACAGGCTGTGTACGTATGTATCAACCAGGTAAAATTAAGACCAACATATCTTGTCTACATGAGACTATGTTCATGAAAATTAATTGTTAAAATAGTTTACAAATGAATTTTTAAGGACTAGTAAAAGCACATTGATATTACTTATTAGGTAACAAAAAGAAAATTTGACTCAATACTGTCTTCAACCAAGTTATATTAGTTATGCTGGCCTCTTTTTGATCTTGGAGCAGAAAAAGCCCATTCCTGCCCACCGAGGACCCTGGATTTGTCATCTCATTTTCCTGGACTACTTGTCTTCCAAATGACAACATGTTCTTTCTCTTACTTTGAGATATTTAAATCTTCAGTAAATTCTTATATTATAACCTTATGTAAAATTGTACCTGCTGACATTCTCCATCTTTTTCCTCTGATTTATTTTTATTGTACTTACTATAACTGAAAATACAGTCTATGTCCATCTGTTTATTCAGTTATTGTCAATATCTACCCACTCAAATGTAAATTTCAAGAGGTCAGATAATTTGTTTGGATCACTGCTGATTCTTGAGCTTAGAACTGTCTCTGTAACTAGGGAGCCTCAATGAATATGAGTTGACAGAGGAATGAATGTGTAGGTTCCTTCTCAAAGCCTTAATCCCCACACAGAAGTTCAGCCTGGCCTGAGACCCTGGGACACATCCACTTCCTAATTCAAAATGCTGTAGTTTGAAGCTGCAGCATCAATTTGGCCTCAGAATCTTTCCTCACGTTAACCTTGTATCATCACTGTAATAATATAGTTCTTGCATTAATTCTCTTTTTTCCCTTTGTTTTATTTTTTTTCACAATGTTAATTCTCTTGATTAACCTCGTGAGTCCCTGTCCTGAGTTCCCATACTTGTTTCTCTCTCAGTACCCCACAAACTATAGCATTTCTCCAGGAAGTAGTACCTATCCTGCTATGACCATTCCTCATAATCTGGTTTCACTACAGTGATTCATGATGTGTCAGCTTAGTCAAACTCAAAACATAATAGATTTGGACAACAAAATCATATTCTCCTTGCCTGACCTCTGGTGGTGCAGAAGATAAAGAATCGACCTGGAACGCTGAGGTCACTGGTTCGAAGCCCTGGGCTTGTCAGGTCAAGGCATGTGTTGGAAGTATCTAGGAATTGAAGCTTCCTGCACCTCCCACCTCACCCCACCACCACCTTTCTCTCTCTTCTCTCTCTAAAAATCAATAAACAAAAATTTAAAAAATATATATCCCACTAACCTCCCTCCCTGTCCAACTTTTACTGATTGTATCACCTAAATACTTCTTAGACTAATGATAATCACCTATTCCTATAACCCCAAAGACTTCCTTGAATTCTCTACGTTTAGTAGAGAAAGTCAATGGAGAGCTAGAAAATGGAAGGAGGCCAAACCTAAGGGAGAGAGGAAAGGTCCTGGGATATATTGAAAAATATGCAAATTCAGGAAGTTATTTTATAACAAAAGAAATAGTATGTGTGTGCTCTCACTGAGGAAATGTCAAGGCATTGTAACTAATCTGGACATGTGGTGCTTGGAATTTACTGGGTATTTCACTAACATTTTTCTGGCTGGTTTTCAATAAACTGTAAGGGAACATGACTTTATTAATATTGTATTCTTGGGAGAATTAATGGAAATGAAATGGAAATTAAATTTTATTTAAGTGTTAATTATACACTGCTCATAAAATTTCTACTCCCATGTCACCTTCTTCCCCCCTTTTTTTTTCTTTTTCCATTAGGGTGGCTTTAAATTTTCTTACAATATGTAAAAGTTTTATTTTTTTTTACTAAGTAGTTAATGGCTAAAATGATAAATCTGAAAAACTCATATTTTAAATTTGAATACTGAAGGCAACCCTAATACTTATTACAAAACAAAGCGTCAATAAGCAAAAAGCTTAAAACAATATATAAGAAGCTCAATTTGAGATGAACCTTATGATGGATCAGTAAATAAAAGAAAAAAACAATTTGCAATTTTCTAATGAATTTTCTTTTTTCCCCCCTATCTCCTTGCCACATCTGAAGATACTACAGCGAGGAGCATGCATTTGGCTAGAGAGCCTTGCCCTTTAGCACTGCGACCTCCTATTGGAGGGTGCTATTTTCCCAAAGGATCTGTTCCCTTTGGGTTACCAGGGGTCTCAAACTCGCGGCCCGCCCACCAATTTTGTGCAGCCCGCAGACTAATCAAACTTCGTGGATTAGTCTGCGGGCCAGTCTGCGGCCGCACAAAATTGGTGGGCGGGCCGCGAGTTTGAGACCCCTGGGTTAGACCATAACAAAAATGCTTCTCCAGGTCAAGTCCTTCAGAGTAATTTCCATGAGGATTAGATACTTCCAATTTCTTCTCCCATTCCCTGAGAGTGGGAGTAAATTGTTTCCATAAACTTCCAGAGAAAACTTCTCTGCTGCAGCCATCTGGTTTCCCTGGAGATGAAACAAGCTCTATACTTGGAAGGTAGTGCAACTCGTTGCAACAGGGCAGTTCTTACTCATTACTCACTTTAAAATATTTTCCACTTTAGAATTTACAGGTTTCAGTGTTTGCAGTTTTGGTAGCCTTAACTACTCTCTTCCCTCTTCTCCCATCCTCTCTAAACTTAATGCGTCTCATTTACGGTAAAATGTAGCAGCAAATTAAAAAAAGTTGGATGTGTGAAATGTTTTATATTTGGGAAGGAGAGGTGGGGATGGAGACTCCTGGAGCAGGCTGACTGACAGCCTGACAGTGAAGTATTTAAAAACAGAAGTCATGCAGGGTCATTTGTTAGAGTGGAAGCACTCATCAGTCTCCAGGGGACAGCAGAGTATTGCAACCCAGCACAGCTATTGATTTTTCTAATGATGACCCTGAGCTATCCAGAAAAGTTTAAATTATATGCAGAAAGGTGATATTTGAAACAAGAGTCCTTTTAAAGGAGGGAGACTTGACCTGGGGTGGTAAACACACAATGCAATATACAGATCATGTATTATAGAATTGTACACCTGAAACCTGTATATTTTTATTAACCAATGTCACCCCAATAAATTTTTTAAAATTGCAGAAAAATAAACTTCTGAAAGGGAAAGGCTATAATATTCACCTAAATAGAATACTACACTCCCTGAAAATGCCAACCAATGAGATGAATATTTTAACTATCTTCTGTTCAAAAGCGATTTATAATATACATTCAAATTCAGATTCCAATTGTTTGTATAAATTGCCTCAATAATTAATTTATAAATTTACTCTTTAAACACAAACAGACCTGATGTTCTCATACCCAAGACATTCTAATCATATAAAAATATGCTTAAGAAAAATGACTAGTTTTTAATTTTAATGAGGTTGAAAACTACATATTCTTTGACGCAATAAGTTTGTCATTTTTTAGTCAGAAATTCTATACTTTGTATATTTGCAAAGTAACTAATGATTTATACTGGCCCTGGCCAGTAGGCTCAGTGGTAGTGTCAGTCCAGCATGTGGATGTCGTGGGTTCAATTCCTGACCAGGACTCACAGGGAGTGACCATCTGCTCTCCTGCTCTCGCCCTCCCCCTTCTCTCTCTCTCTCTTTCTTCTTCTCCTACAGACATACATGGTTCAATTGATCTGAGGATGTTGGTTCTGGATGGTGAGGATGGCTCTGTGGAGTCTCTGCCTTAGACGTTAAAAATAGCTCAGTTGTGAGCATGGCCCCAGACAGGCAAAGCATCAGCCTCAGACGGGGGTTGCCAGGTGGATCCTGGTCAGAGTCTGTCTCTCTATCTCCCTTCCTCATAAATAAATAAATAAATAAATAAATAAATAAATAAATAAATAAATAAAAGAAATTCTTTAGAATACTGTTGGTATATTATCAAATTGTTAAAATTAATGTATTAATAAAATGCAAGTTTACTTATTTAAAAAAAAATCTTATCCTGTTCTTTTTTCACCTTTTAAGACATTTACCTGTTCACCAGGGATCTTAAGGATTGATAGCTGCAAGTCACTTTCTGAAACCGATTGTTTATAATATTAGAGAAAATAAGCCATCATCATCTTGGTTTATTTTCTTGAAAAGTCTGTATTAAGAAAGTGTTAGGTATAACATCTCATCTTAGGCAAAACATATTATTCAGAAGTTATTTTACAATGGGAAGCTTTCTTGCTCCTTTATATTTATATTATCATATTTTCTCTTCGTGTTCATGGTCCTAATTTTGCATTCACCTTCATGTTGATATTCTTGTTTCCTTGTTTTCTTTTTACTGTTTATCTCCTGTCATATTTTCTTCTCTCACAATTTATATTTTCTTTTTACATATCTTTCAAGAATTATTTTTCTACCAAAATCTCACCAACATTATTTGCTTTATTTATTCTTGTTTAGTTTATCCTTTGCATCCTCCTAAAAATTGAGACTCTTGTGTAGATTCTCTAGTATAGTCCTTGTAAAGCCAGGAGCTATGGCCAGGGCCACTATCAGAGCAGCCTGGCCCATACAGGTTCGCATTGGATTCGGACAGTCGGTAAAGAAACAATGGAGCCACAAACTGGTGGGCCATAGTCTTTAATCCTAGCTTTCACCCAGCGGGCAAGTAAAAACACACACTGGGCTCCAAAACCCAATCACATTCAGTGCTCACAAAGCCACTGACTTATCCGAGTTTCCTAGAATCAAAGGTTTCTAGCTCACCAGCTTTATTCTCCTCAGTTCCCCATCTCCTTCCTTATCCCAGATACAAACTCTGTACAAACTGGCATCTCACTCAGCACTCCGCCATCTTGGCTGCTTTTCCTGGCCTCCTCCACGTGGCCTCCTCCCACTGCTGGCTCTACTCTCTCTGCTCTCTCATGCTAACCTCAGGAACCAAGAGTGCAAGCTCCCGCTCCGACCCCATTTTATAGTGTAGAAATCCAAACCCTTAATCCAATATACATAATAGGGAAGTCTCTAATACAAAGTCACTTCTCTGAGGCATGATAGGATTGTACCACCTCACTCCAAAAAGGGTGGGAAAGGCTTAATCCCAAAACCAAGCCCCAGGCTACAAGGATTCTCAACACACATTAATATCACCTGGGCGATGGCCTCACGTGGGCAGGGCCATCTTTAACAAAGTGAGCATAATACATTTTATCTGCCCAACAGTCCTATTTTATATAAAAAAAAAAATCTTCCCCTGTTGTGATATGCAACATTTATACTTTATTTGGTCTAATTTCTTAGTTCTAGCTCTTACATTTAAATATTTTTTACCTGTATATTCACAGTGCAAAAATTTGACTAAAATGACCTCTCTGTCTTGTATAAGGAACAACACTGTCTTAGAAGTGAGCCTGTGCATAGTATTTTGTTCAAACAAAAGTTGTGTGATTTGGTATGGTAGATGCTCAAAATCTGTAATTTACACTGATTTGCCACATTTTCCATTTTCCCATAAACTCTATGGTTTTTTAAATCCACCCTCTTTTTTTAGAGTTTTTTTTTTATTTTAATTTATTGATTATAGAGGGAAAGGAAAGGGTGGGCATCAAACTAGCAACCTCTACACATTGGGATGATGCTCTAAGTAACTGAGCTATCTGGCCAGGGCTGGAATCCACCCTCTTAGCTAATGGGTCCTACGTACTTATTTGCCTGAATGGAACTAATCATTTCAATTTATATTTTATCTCATTTTCTCTTCAGTATTTAATAAATTATACTATATCCCTGTAGTTCAGAAAATACAATATTTAACTCTTTTATTATTTTTAAACCTTCAACTTCTCATCTTTTTATCTAAACTGGCCTTCTTAGTAGTAATTAGGAAGCTTTAGAGGATAAAAGTTTTTATCTCTGAGTATATGGAGATATTGAGCTAACAAAGGAAGAAATATATATACTCCATTTTCATTTATTTTTATTGTATTCTTTAATGTAAAATTTTATTTTATTTCTAAACTATCCCCTGTTAATACTCAGTCTCTTCTCAGCTGATCACATTTTCTGTATTTTTCTGCTTATTATTTTCTATTCTTGGGTATCCTTATAACAATCATTGATTTAATTCTATACAGTTTGAAGCCACACTTGTTTTTTGTTCAACTTCTATAACTTCTTATTACAAATTTGGACTCAGAAATATTATTTAATAAAGTTGTTTATATTTCTTTAACATGGGTTTCCAGTTACTCAAAAAGTATTTTTGCTTTTCATGTTTTAATTTTACATAACACCACTACTAATGAACAAAATGCATCTGCATTGTATCTAATCTTCAGAAACAGAGGTGAGGGTGGAGATCACACAGGAGGGGAGAGGTGCATTCCCAAGAGCGATTAAAAACATATCACGACTGCCTCCGAATAACAAAATATTGATCAACATCTTGTCTAAGGTAACAAAATACATTAAATATGAGCATGAAAATGTTGAGGCCTCAGGTTAAGAAGCTAGACTTTGAGTTATAAAGGGAAGCTTCTGGGAGAGTGGACGGTCAGGTTGCTAGGGAGAGGATGGGCTGTGACCGCCTTGCTAAGGCAGGGTGAGCTCAAGTCTTAGAACAATCATTTATGACTTTTTTATGCCAGCAATTTACTTTCAAGTACCAGAATTATTGGCAGAGTGCTTGAACAAATGAAAGAGAGCTATTAATACAATACCACAATGTTCAGAGCTAGATGATTGTCTGATAGAGTTGTCTGCATCCCAGGCTGCACCTGCATGTTCTAGAAAGTTCTAATCTTTTTGGTAGCAATTGAACTGTACAACCATATCCATCACATTTTCTGACAACACTGAACATAATCTCTCCTCATCTGCAGCAAAAATAATTCCTGGAAATGTATTAAAATGCATTGGTTTGCTCATAAAGGTTTGCAGTTCTGAGGAACCGAGGCATCCTTGGGGATCCACTGTGACTTAGAAGAAGTCAGAATTATTTGTTTAAGAAAGCAGTTGAGGACTAAGAATTGCAATTCCAAGTGCTAGTCTTCGGTTTGCCATAAACTTCATGTTGGACCTTTACTGAGAGAGCGCTAGGAGAATACAGCACTGTATTTAACTTTTTTTTTAATTTTTTTAACTTTTTTTTTCTGGCCCCTGGCCAGCAGAGGAGGAGAAAGAGAGATGGTAGTGGTGAATAAGAAACAGGTTTCTGCGAAGGGAGGGGAGAGGGCTCTCAGAGGGAAGAGACCCGAGCACAAAAGAGGTCCGCAGAGGGACCAGAGAAGTCCCAAGGGAGGGGTGCCCCCGGGGGTCAGGCAGGAGGCAGAGAGAGTTGGGAGTCCACGGAGAAGAAAAGATCAGGAGTGAGGTTTTAGGTGAGGTTTCTCTGGCCAGAAAAAGGCCTGCACAGTGGAACAGGTGACACAGAGATTAAGGACGGGTGCGCGAATAATTAGAAGCTGTGTATGTAAGAGATCTCCAATCAGTTCCCAGCTTTTTTGGCGATAGTTAAATTGGTGAGGGTGTTAAAGCCGAAAGTACCTTCCAGAGGCTAATTCAGTGGGTTCTGTGGCCTGGCCACAGTGGAGAAGAAACTTTCTTCTTTAGGGAGGGAGATTCTTGTGCCCCACGGCTGCCCTCAGTCCTCGGAGTGGTCATATTTAAGTATCAGCGTCCTAAATTAAGATTTAGCATCCTAAATCTCAAGGTCTGGCCACAGACAGAAAAGGTAAAGTGGATGTGCTCGGGACGTCTCCACAAGCACACACACTCAGAACGGAAAGACTTCCCTGACGTAGCTACGGTTTCCAGACAGGGAGTCTTGGAGGAAAGAACTCAAGGGTGGCTGGAGGCAGGGAACTTACAGCACCGTGCGCCGAAGTGGGTGGAAGGTCGGAGATCCTGGTTCTTTCTCGGAAGGGATGGGAAAGAGGAGCGGTCCTTATGGACTTCAACACCTCCCGGGTTTTTGGCACCAAAATGTAAGGAATTTTTCCCCGCCGAGAATGAAGGAAGGGGCCGGAACCACGAACTGTGGAATAATAAAAGGCTTCATTGAGTACAGAGCGCATCCCGCCCAGCGAGGTTCCCTGGCCCCGAGGAAAGATGGAGGCCAGATGGAGGCCAGCATTGTATTTAAATGACTGATGAGTTGCATATGGCAGAGGAATGAGATTTGTCCTGAGTGACCTTCAGAAATGGAACAAGGACAAAGATTAGATAAAGAGACAAAGATTGTGGCCTGATATACTTACTTATTAATAACCAGGGCTAATGAGATAATAAACTGGTTGCCTCAGCAAACAGTTGCTAGGGTTGCCAAACATGAGCTAAAAGCTCTTTCTTGGCAGGGTTATTCTAATAAGATACATAAACGGATAAATATTTGGACTGAAATAACTACCACATCAAAACATCAAAAGTGATACTTCATATTATGGTTAATTTTCTGTGCGAACTAGACTGGGCATGGGATGGTCAGAGCATGTTTGTAGAAGAAATTACTAGCATTGAATTGGTGAATAAAGAAAGGCAAACAGTCCTCCCCAGGGTGGGTGGACATCACCCAATCTGTTGAGGGTGTGAGTAGAACGGAAAGGTGGAGAAAGGTTGAATTTGCTGCTAGCCTGAGCTGGGCCGTCAATCTTCTTTTCCCTGGAGCTCCTGGTTCTCAGACCTATATATCCTGTTGACTCTGTTTCTCTGGAGAACCCTGACTAATACACTAAGCCTGATATTTTCCATATACTGTCTATAATTTCACAATTTTTCTTTAATAAAAGTATTATTTTAATACCTTTTAAAAAGGAGGAATCTGAAGATCAAAGATATTTAGATCCTGGCCAGTTAGCTTGTTGTTTTGGGACAAGGTTGCGGGTTTGATCCCTGGTCAGGGCACACACAGGAAGCAGCCAATGAGTGCAAGGCTGAGTGGAACAGTGAATGAATGCTTCCCTCACCCCTCCCCTCTCTCTCTATTTCTCTCTCTGACTCTCTGAAAATAAAAAAGAAACAAAACCCTGGCCAGATAGCTTGGTCAGTTGTAGCATCCTCCTGGTGCATGGAGGTTGCTGGTTTGATTTCCTGGTCAGGGCACATACAGGAGCAGAGCCATGTTCCTGTCTCCCTCCTTGACTCTCAAAAAAAAAGAATAATTTGCATGAAATCTCTCAGAAAGTAAGTGGCAAAATTGAAATTGCTTCCAGAACTTTTGACACAAAGTCTGTACTTGAAAGAATATTTTCAATTGGGAAAGTATCAGTCAGTGTAAAGCCTAATTTTGCCCTTACCGTATTCCCTTTTCATAACTAGATGACTGGTTTCAAGTCTTTATTCTTCTGGATCCCAAAGTCACTGAATCCCAAATCCAGTGAAGTGATATGGAAAGGTAGAAGTCTGTGAAATGAGGAGAAAGTGTTGATGAAGAGGATTGGTTTAGATTAAGTTATGCTCTGATTTTACTCCAGCCAAAGTGGAGAGATAATGAGTAACCCTTTTACCTCCGGTAGACAGAGGGTCTTAATTTGTGTCCCTGCAGTTTGGGAAGCCAAGTAAGCTGGATCTGTTGAGGCTATGCATGCAAATTGTAAAGGGAGAAGTAACATTGTTCCTATTTGGAGACAACATGTTTCTATATGGAGAAAATTCTAAATTCTCCACAAAACACTGTAAGAACTAATAAATTAGTTCAGCAAAGTTGCAGGATACAAAATCAACATCTAAAATTTCATTGTTTTTGTACACTAACAACAAACTATCTGAAAAAAAAATTAGGGGAAAAGAATAGTTCAGTTTACAATAGCTCCACAAAGAAAGAAATAATAAACTGAACTAAGAAAGCAAAAAACATTATACTACCAAAAGATCTATAGATTTAATGCATTCCTTATAAAAATTTCAATATATTCAAAGTACATTCAAAAATTCAAAAATAGGACAAAAAAGGCAATTTTATAACTCATGCCAAACCTCAAAAGATCACAAATAGCTTAACCAGTCCAGAGAAAGAACAAGGCTACACGCAGTTCCTGACTTCAAAATATATTACAAAACTATAATAAACAAATAGCATGTACTGGAATTAAGGCAGAAACATATGGCTATGCCACTGAACAGAGAGCCTAAGAGTAAATCTACACACATACAATCAACTGATGTTCCACGAGGGTGTCAAGAATATACAATGGCAAAAGGAGAGTTTCATCAACAAATAGGGCTGGGAAAACTGGATATCCACGTGTAAAAGAATGAAGTTGGACCAGTGTCTTATGGTCTACACAAATTTCACCTCTAAATGGGTTAAATATTTAAACACAAGACCTATGTTTAAACAGAAGCCCTGGCCAGGCAAGCTCAGTTGTTTATTACACCTGTGGGTTTGATCCCTGGTCAGGGCACATCCAAGAGTCAACCAATGAATGCATAAGTAGATAGAATAGCAAATTAATGTTTCTGTCTCTTTCCCTTTCTCTTCTCTTCTCTAAAATCAATAAATAAAAATTAAATATATAGTGATGGAAGATTTGATTTTCGATAGTGAACAGACAATGCAATATAAAGATAACATACACTTATACACTTGAAACCTGTATAATTTTATTAATTGATGTAACCCTAATAAATTTAATTTAAAATAAATAAAAAATTTTAAAAACTGTTAGAAGAAAACATAAGGTTAAGCTCTATGATATTGATTTTGGCAAAAATTTCATAGATATCACACCAAAATAAAAGACCCAGAAATATAAACAAAAATAAGTGGGAGTACATTAAACTATAGTAAAAAGTTTCTGCACAGCAAAGGAAACCATCAAGAGAATAAAATGGCAACATACAAAATACAAATCATTTATCTGGTTAATCACCAAAATTTATAAAGAACATCTAAAACTCAACACTAGGAAGGTAAACAAACCAATTAAAAAATGGGCAAAAGAACTGAATAGACACATCCCAAAGAGGACATACAAATGGCCAATAGATATATGAAAAAATGCTCAACATCACTAATCATTAGAGAAATGCCAATTTAAACCATAATGAGATATCACTTCACACCAGTCAGAATGGTGCTCATTAACAAAACAACACACAGTAAGTGCTGGTGGGGGTGTGGAGCAAAAGGAACCCTCCTGCACTGCTGGTGGGAATGCAGACTGGTGCAGCTACTGTGGAAGGCTGTATGGGGTTTCCTCAAAAAATTAAAAATGGAACTGTCTTTTGACCCAGCTATCCCACTTTTAGGAATATATCCTAAGAATACCAAATCACTGACTCAAAATAAGATATGCACCCCCATGTTTATGGCAGCATTGTTTATAATAGCCAAGATCTGGAAACAGCCCAAGTGTCTGTCAGTAGACAAGTGGATTAAAAAACTGTCATATATATATATATATATATATATACACACACACACACACACAATTGAATACTACATGGCTGTAAAAAAGAAGAAAATCTTACCATTTGCGACAGCATGAATGGACCTAGAGATTTTTATGCTAAGTGAAATAAGACAGGCAAAGGAAGAAAAATATCATATGAGCTCACTTATATGTGGAATCTAATGAACAAAGTGAACTGAGGAACGGAATAGAGACAGAGACGAGGTCACAGGGACCAGAGGGACAGCTGTCAGAAGGGAGGGGGATGAAGGGATAGGATCAGAGAATAGAAAGGGATTAGTCAAATTATATATTCTTAACACACAGGTATAGATAACAAGGCAGCAAATCCCAGAGGGAAAGGGGAGGGAGTTAGTGGGGGAGGTCAAAGGGGGTATAAAAATAAGGTGATCAATCGTCCTCCTTTAGGGAGGACAGTCCTTCTTTTGTAAGTTCCGTCATTCCTCGAAAAGTATCCCCTACATGTCCTCCTTTTGAATATCGGAGTACTAATCTGTAAATGTCCGTATTCCATCAATGCAGAGCTGATCCACTGCATGTGATGTGACTTATCTGTATTTGACATGATGATTTATCAATGATCAGTAAGTACAGTGTGGAAGAGATGCAATTATGAGACACATGTGCTCTGCATGGGATACCTTGAGAAAGCGCATAATATACCGAGCACACAAATGGCTTTGTGTACTTATTACTGAAATATGACACTGAACACACAACATTGTAGACTCACGAATATTTCTTTCTCAGTGAATATTCAGTAATAGACAGGTAAGCACAATTCACGTTTCATTAATTCATTATTTATTTAATAATTTCCAAGTATGTATAATTTTGTTTACAAGTATTTTCCCGAAATTTGAGTTTTAAAGTGGAAATGTAAGCTCAAACCATATCTATTAATAACACATTTTGATTAGTTTCATAAAACATTTTTAATTAGAAAATGATAAGTATATCCAAATATCACTCCAAATTAATGGGCTTTTTTTGTATTTAGTTTTGTTAATTTAGCTTCCAAAAAATTCACCTTCCATGATGTAACGTTTTCAGTTCCTAATGGGCTTGCATCGTTCGTGTAGCTCTATATTTTATTTTTAATATTAAATTTCATTTAAGGGATGAAAAATTCAAAAAAGAGAAAATGCCATTTCAATGATAAATTGAAAAAGGAATTTCCATTCCTCATATCAAAGAAGGATACTATTGTTTTCTGCAATATTTGCAGTGGTGAATTTTGTATTGCAGTTGGGGGCAGAGCAGTGATAACGAAACACTTGACCACCAACAAACATAAGCAATCATTAGATGCATCAGCTTCCAGTTGTAAAGGAACAAGTTTTTTTAAAACTTCAAATTATTCTGAAGATGAAAAACAGTTGAGGAAATGCAATGGAGGAAACACTTGCATTTCATACCATAATTCACAATCAAAGTTTTTGTAGTATAGATTGTACAACTAAAACATTAAAAAAGTTTCACAATGCAAAATTTTCATGTGCCAGGACAAAATGCAAGGCTATTTTGAAATCACTATTTAAAAATTACTGTGACAAAATACTTACAAAGAACTTAGAAACTGCAGCATTTGTAACAATTTTATCTGATGCATGAAATCATAATGGAATTAAATTGTATTCAATAATAGTAAGATATTTTAATGTTACCAAGGATATTCAAGTAAAAATTTTAAATTTAGAATCCATTGAGGGTGAAACTTTTAAAATTTTGTCAAACCATCTATACAGAGTAATAAATAAAAACAATTTGAAATCCAAAGTTGTTGCACTAATGGCTCATAATACAAATACAAATTTTGGTGGGCGAAGACGCAAAGGGGTGAATAATGTGTATGTAAAATTAGAAGAGTTAGCCTGACCAGGCAATGGCGCAGTGGATAGAGTGTCAGACTGGGATGTGGAAAATCCAGGTTCGAGAGCCTGAGGTCGCCAGCTTGAGCGCAGGCTCATCTGGTTTGAGCAAGACTCACCAGCTTAAGCCCAAGGTCACTGGCTCGAGCAAGGAGTCACTAGGTCTCCTGGAGCCCCCCTGGTCAAGGCACATATGAGAAAACAATCAATGAACAACTAAGGTGCCACAACAAAGAATTAATGCTTCTCATCTCTCTCCCTTCCTGTCTGTCTGTCCCTATTTGTCCCTCTGTCTGACTCTGTCACACAAAATAAAATAAAATAAAATAAATAAAAATAAAATAAAATTACAAGAGTTACTCTAAAAGAAAATACTAGGAATAGGTTGTAATGCACATATTTTGTTAAATGCAATCATCACAGCATCATGTGCCATGCCAATTGATGTAAAAGTAATAATAACTACAATTTGTTCATATTTGAGTCATTTTACAGTTCGTGTTGCTACTTTAAAACAATTTGTGAAGAAGCAAATGTTGAATACAAAAAACTTTTAGGATATTCAAAAGTTAGATGGCTTGCTTGCTCTAATACCTGCTATAGAGTGTGTTCTACAATTATTTGATCCTCTCCATTCATATTTTTAAAGTTTAGACAAATGTCCTAAAATCCTGGAATTGTTTTTTAATAATAAAATATCTGAGATATTAATGTATTTTGTACATAATCAAGCATCTATTTTTCACAAAATGATTCAAAAGATTAAAGGTGAACACATTTCAGCTACGGAAGTTAGTCTTATTTTGAATGACTTTAATCCTTCAATATAAATCTCTTTTTGAAGAAAAATTTCTTCCTTTAATCATAAAAAAAATGGTTAGACTTTGAGAAATCAAATCTGGACATAACAGAAAAGTTTATCAAAGAAGTGCAGAATTTTTACCAGACATGTTTTCAATATATGGAAGAATGGTCTGAAACAAACATCATGGGAAATAACAGTTTTCAATGGTGATTTTTACCTCATTACAAGTATATTGTACAGATATTGAATCTTGTCTTGAGGTTTTTATCTAAAGAAATGCCAGACATCAAAATAGATGACAATTGTCTCTTTGAAGAAATTAGAAGATTGAATGTATATTTAATTTTCAAAAAATTAATACAATGGGAAAATGAACCTTTGAAATTGATAAAAGATGGGCAGAAATATTCAGCCATTCCAGAATTGAACATATTCCATGTGAAAATTTATTTATTCTTGTTCAATTTACATTATGCTGCCCTGGAGCTAATGCAGCAGTTGAAAGAGTTTTTTCAAGTTTTTGGACAAGTGAGAAATTGCGATTAAATATTGATACTCTTGCTGCAGCACTTGCCCTAAAATTCAATATGAAGGATATTTTTTGTTCAGATATTTCCAATATATTGTTACAAGATGATGCATTGACAAAAAATATTTATTCAGTGGAAAAGTACTCATTTAGATAATATTTAGATAATAAGTGAGTACTTTTTTCTTACAATTATTATTAAAAATTAATAGGCATGTAAGCATAATTATAATAAAAAATATTACAAATGTTTTTATTATGCAGTTATTATATTATAGTGTTATTGTTGCAATGAATAAAATGTTTCTTTTATTTATGATATTGTTTTCTTCAATTTATTTTTTATCTCCTTTTCATTGTAAAACAGTTGGTCACCTTAATAAAAAGAGACACGGGGGTGGGGTGAGGGAGTTATATTCAGTGGGACACTTGAATCTATGTAAACACAATAAATAAAAATAAAATAAAATAAATAAAATTCACTAATTGAAAAAAATTATTTATCTGATAATACTAACTTAAAAAGATATTTGCACCCCCAAGTCACTGCAGCACTTTTTAAAATCAATTTCTTTCTTTCTTCCTCCCTTCCTTCCTTAATTCCTTCCTTCCTTCCTTCCTTCCTTCCTTCCTTCCTTCCTTCCTTCCTCCCTTCCTTCCTTAATTCCTTCCTTCCTTTCTTTTTTCTTTCTTTCTTTCTCAAATTCTCCTTTTTCTTAAATATATTGGGGTAACACTGGTTATAAAATTATACAGGTTTCAGGTGTGCAATTCTACAATACATCATCTGCATACTGTATTATATGTTCACCACCCCAGTAATGCTATTGGAGCATTATTTACAATAGCCAAGATATGGAAATAATCTACATGTCTATTGATGGATGAGTAGGTAAAGAAATTGTGAGATATATATATATATATATATATATATATATATATATATATATATATATATATATATATATAATTATTCAAATATTATTCAGGTATAAGTAAAGAATAAAATCTTGCCATTTTCAACAATGTGAATAGCCCTCAAGGACCTTATGCTAAGTGAAATAAATCAGACAAAGAAAGACAAATACCATATAATTTCTCTTATTGGTGAAATCTAAAACAAAACAAACATCAACAACAATAAACAGAAACTAATGGATACAGAGGAAGGATTGGTAGGGGTGAGAGAAATGGGTAAAAAGTAAAAAGGAATAAATTTTTTTAAAATATACTAACAATAAGTATTTCTGAAAGATAGGGTATGAGTGAAGAAAAGAGAGAACAAAAGTTTATTGATTTTATATTGTAATCATTTGTTTATAAGTCTTTCCAACTAGACTTTTGATTTAGTGGGAGTTTATTTATCATGATAGACCTAAAATCCACAGTAGGTGGCACACAGTAATCAATAAATAACTATTGAAAATAAGCAGATTAATCTTCAGATTATATATAAAAGCTCTTATAACTTAAAAGAAGAAGAAAAACACTAATAACCCGTTTTTTTAAATGGGCTATGGACATAAATAGACATTTCTCCAAAGAAAACATACAAAAAGTCAAAAGGTATATGAAAAATGCTAAATGCAACTAATCATCAAGGATTTGTTTGATTACTAATGAGATAGAATATCTGATTCAGTCTTTATACAAAGAAAGTTTAATTAAAAGAACTCTTGAATACCTCTGGTTTCTGACAACGACCAGCACTGCCAGCCCTGGAAGCTGAACCCTGCCACAGGCCACTGCTGCTGGACACTAAGAACACTCTCAGCTCTCTGTGCTTCTATAGGTCAGTCACTCCAGAGTCTCACCCAATGGTAGTCAGCCTGGTCCCTACCGCCCACTAGTGGGCATTCCAGCTTTCATGGTGGGCGGTAGCAGAGCAACCAAAGTATAAATAAAAAGATAGATTTAACTATAGTAAGTTGTTTTATAAAGATTTATTCTACCAAACTTAGCAAAAATCCAACATAAAGTACTTGGTAAGTAATTATTATTATATGCTTTAACTTGCTGTAAATCTGCTTTATAAATTTTATAAAGTAAAGTTACTTCTCTACTTTATAAATCACCATTACTGTGGAACCGGTGGGAGGTTAGAAAATTTTACTACTAACAGAGATACAAAAGTGGGCGGTAGGTACAAAAAGTTGACTACCCCTGGTCTCACCAAGTGTGCGTGACTGAGATGAGCTCTCAGACTACACCCTGACTGCCAGAGTTCAGGGGGATATTTTTTTCTACATTTCTGCAGTGGGAGATGGGATTTTTTTCACTTAAAATGCTCACACAATGGTGGATTTCTTAGAGAGGAAGGGTTAAAATGCTGAACAGACAAATAATAATGTCCAGCCCACCACCAGTATTCTAGGCAGAGGTATCAGACAAAGGACAAAAGTCCTCGGAGGAAGTGTGTTCAAAGAGCAGTGACAGCCCTGCTGCTCAGCTCAGTCAGCTACGAATGTCATCCCAAAGGACAGGCTCCGGGGTGAATCCCAGGTCAGGGCACACTCAGGAGCAGCCCGGTGTTTCTCTCTCTCTCTCTCTCTCTCTCTCTCTCTCTCTCTCTTTCTCTCTCTCTGTCTCTCAAAAAAGAAAAAAAGAGTTAAGACATTTGTGTTCTGTTAATATAATTTTATTCATATCCAGGGGCTTGCTAGACCTTGGAAAATATAAAAATATGTGGTACATTTAAAAATATGTATAAAAGATGAAAAAAGGGGGTAAAAGGTTTTTTTAATTTTCTGTTAAATTTATTAGAGGGATATTGGTTAATAAAATTATATAGGTTTCAGATATACTAATCTATAATACATCATCTGTGTGCTCACCACCCCAAGTGAAGTCTCCTTCCATCACCATTTGTCCCTCCGTGCCCTCTGCTACCTCATCCCACCCCATTTCCCTCTGGTAATTGCCATACTGCTGTCTGTGTTCAGTTTTGGGGTTTGTTTTGCTTAATCATTCACCCAACTCCCAAACCCCATCCCCTTTGACAACCACCAGTCTGTTCTCTGTATCTGTGACTCTGTTTCTATTGTGTTTCGTTATTTATGAAATCTAATGAAGAAAATAAAGGGAATAGTAATTTAAAATTAGAAATAGTAAAATATTTTTGATATAAGAAATAGCCCATATATGTGAAAAACAGAAGCAAAGAAAGCAAAATTGTAGAGGACATTATCGGAGGGATATGTTAAGCAGAATACAAGGGCATATAAATTGCAACACAAGGGGAAATTTTATAGAACGGTCATTTTTAACTATATCTTAAAACTTTATTGATGCCATAAAATCTAAACACAATAAACCTGGATTATTTGTCAAAAGTAGGCCATCACATGCCAAAACAAACTGAATTTATTCAATTTAGAAATCAGAGGTTGACCAGAGCAACATTTTAGAGAATGTTTGTTCAAATCACTTTTGAGAAAACATTTCAAAACTAGCACACAATGAAAAAAAAACATTTAAGAGAAAATAGTGCCTATTAAATATATAAAAAAAATTCTCCCTCTCTTTCTCTCCCCACCCCTATTCCTGGTTCTCCTCCTCTCTTATTCTCTTTTTTGCTCACTCACTTTTGCTTACACTTATTGCTCACAAAGTTACTTAGTCTTTTTCTTCTCAGTCTACAGGTGCACTGAATGGTGAAGCTAATCTTAAATTTTTATCCCGAACTCAGACCTGGTGTATTGCACATAGCCTTCATCTGTATTATTCTTCAGAAAGACATAAACTAAAAATTCTCCTAAATTAAGCATACCATCTCCTCAAAACTTTTGTTTCTCCTATAATCCTAACATTTGTAAATACTGTATCACTAACATGATTGCCCAGGTCAGAAACCCCAGAGTTTTCCTTCATTCCCCGCAACATTCAAGCAATCATTGGATCCTTTTAAATCTAACAGCTAAACAATAGCTCCTTAATATGTCCCTTTTGATCTGTTCCCAATGTCTCTACCATTGTTCATATTTTCACCATTTCAGAAACCACCAAAGTGTCCTGCCTATATTTTCTCTCTTGCTGATGGAGTAATCTAAAACCCAAATTAAATCATGTTATTTCTCTGCTAAAAATAGCTTCCAGCAACTTCTGCAGTAAGTTCTTCTTACAGCATAAAATAATATGGCCTTTCTCATTCCTCACAGCCTTATTCCTCTCCACTCGCTGATTGCTCCTCACCAAACAGATTCTCTGAAGTTGCCCTGAAATGTTATGTTCTTCCACTCTGACATGCCTTTGACCTTGGATTGCCCTCTGCTCTCCTCCAGGGGCTGCTGGTGAAAATCCTTCTATCTCCATACACACTTCAGTATGCTTTGTGCTCTGTGCCCTTACAGTCATCGTAGTAATTATAGAATTAAAATATTTTGCTGTCAGTTTTTTATCTCCCTACCAGATGTATAAACTTCTAGTATAGTTAACAAAATATAGTAGGTATTTGGTCAATCATTACTGCATAGAAGGTATTATTAAAGAATATTTTACTGAGTAATTAATTTTGTATGTTAACCAGTATTAGGTCCATGTAATCTTTCTCTTTAAAGGATCATGTTCCAATGTTCGCTACTCAGTGAATAATGTTTTATCCATCCATGTGCCTAATTAGAATGCTAAGAGTCACTCTTGGCATCTTTCTCCCTCACCTCCACATCCATGGAATCACCAAGGCCAATTAATATTAACTTCTGAATATTATTGAATCCTTCTATTTCTCCTCAGTTTCACCATGGTCATCAAGCTATTCTAAGATGCATTATTTCTTCCCGGATTGCTGCAATAAATCTCCTAAATAGCTTACATACATGCGGGACTTCAATTTTCACATTATGTCCAGAGTGTTTTTTTTTAAAATGCAAATCCAGACTCACTTCTTTCCCATTGTTATCCAACCATCACCCATCACCATACGTGCACATACAAAAATTTGTGGAAGCATATTATTATTGTGTGTGTGTATTTTTCTGAAGTGAGAAGCAGGGAGGCAGAGAAACAGACTCCCACATACACCCAACTGGGATCCACCCAGTAAGTCCACTAGAGAGCTATGCTCTGAGGCGGAGGTCATGGAGCCATCCTCAGTGCCCGGGCCAACTTTTACTCCAATGAAGCCTTGGCCGTGGGAGGGGACGAGAAAGAGAGAAAGCAGAGAGGGAAGAGTGGAGAAGCAGATGGGTACTTCTCTTGTGTGCCCTCGCTGGGAATTGAACCTGGAACTTCCACATGCCAGGCCGACACTCTACCACTGAGCCAACTGGCCAGGGCCTCAACCCTACTTTAAAATAAAATTTTTAAAAAGCAGAATAAATAAAATATAATTAAAAAAGAAACTGGATGAATCTACAGAACAATGCCATTTACATGAATATATGGTAAATATATTCACATAGAACAATTAATATCAATAAGAATATATTAAAATTCAAATGTATGTTTGTTGTACTTCTTGCTCCCATGTCCTGTTTCATTTTTCTTCTTAGCACTTGATATCTAATCAACTTATGTTTTACTTATTTGTGTCATTACTTCTCTGTCTTCCTCAGTATAAATATGTTTCCTAAGAGATTTAAATCTATTTCATTCACAGCTTTTTCCTAATTCTTTGAGTGTGGTGGCACATAAAAGGTGCTCAATAAATATTAGTTTAATGAATGAATTTCCATTAGGTACATTAGAATATATATATATTTTGGTATATGAATAGCATAATGGGATTTGGTATGAGGATTAAAAGCAACCCATAAATTAATCAATCAGAAATATCAACAATAAGCAGGGAGACCAAAATGACTGATAAAGTCTTCAAAGTATTCAGGTTCTAGTTTGTCTCTGTCTCTGGAGCATCAGCCCCCCTCCCCCCCATCCCGTGTTCTCCTCACCCATCAGTGTATTTCAGTCACCTCCTAGGTCTTGAAATGTAGCATGTTCTTGACCTCAGGATCAGCATGCCTACATTCTCTTCATCTAAAGAACATTTTTCTACCCATACTTCCTTCTCCCCATTAATTTTCCTAGTTAAATCCTACTCATCCTCTACACACCAGCTCAAGGACTACTTCAAGAAATCTGCTCTGACTCCTTTAGTCTTTAATGCTGTTATGGAATCCTGTAAGCCTATTTCTTCTGGATATTTATATATTTATATCTACATATCAAATGATTGAATGTAGTTATGCATTTGATTTTATGTTCTTTTATTACTACCAATCTACTTCACCAGTTTATGAGCTCTAGAAGATCAAAGAATATCAATCATTATTGTACTTATAATGCCTAATATACCACCTAGCACACAGTAGTTATTCAATAAACGTTAAACATTTGAATGAATTAGTGTAAAGCCAATAGCCGCAGCCACTATCACAGCCGCCTGGCCCATGCAGGTTCACACTGGATTCAAACAGTCGGTAAAGAAACAATGGAGCCAAAAACTGGTGGGCCATCATCTTTAATCCTAGCTTGCACCCGGCGGGCAAGTAAAAACACACACTGGGCTCCAAAACCCACTCACATTCAGTGCTCACAAAGCTACTGACTTATCCGAGTTTCCTAGAATCAAAGGTTTCTAGCTCACCAGGCTTTATTCACCTCTGTTCCCATCTCCTTCCTTCTCCCTGCACAAACTGGCCTCTCACTCAACACTCTGCCATCTTGGCTGCTTCTCCTGGCCTCCTCCATGTGGCCTTTCTCTGCTCTGCTCTCTGCTGTCTCCTCTAATGCTAATCTCAGGAACTGAGAGAGCAAGGTCCTGGCCTGCCCCACTTTATAGTGCAGAAATCAAAACCTTTAATCCAATATACAAAATAGGGAAGTCTCTAACACAAAGTCACTTATCTGAGGCATGATGGGATTGTACCACCCCACATCAAAAAGGGTGGGAAAGGCTTAATCCCAAAACCAAGCCCCAGGCCACAAGGATCCTGCTTGCCCACAGCCCGCCCCCAACACACATTAATATCACTTGAGCAGCCGACTTCCATGTCGGGAGTGCTATCTTTAACAAAGTGAGCATAATATATTTTATCTGCCCAACAATCCACCCCTATGCTCACTTTACTACTCACAATCTACACCACCAGCATCCTTGTTCAAGGAAATTAGGTACATTACACAAATTACAACAGCAAAAATCATACAGTTCAACAATTACAAAGGTACATTTCACCAATCTCTGAGCACTTAGCCCAAAGCACAAAATGTCCTCAGCCTTCTTTCTAGCCATGGGAAAAGCTTCCTGGGGCAGGGGAAGGGCCTCTAGCAAAGCCATCCCCCACCCCCATCAGGTTATTTCCCATTGTCCAAAATCCGTAAGTCCACCCAACAAAGGAGCCAGTGCCCACTCTGGTCATAGTCCAGGAAATCAGTCCATGCACATGGGACCTCAGCCACCCCCCTCATCCCTGCCATCCTGGCAGGTCTTACACTGTCCCAAAGAGGAGCACGTGGCAATGGTAGTCAACATTTCCATCTCTGCTCTGTAGAGCATAATGGCATCCAGCCCTATGTCCCAAGATCGCAGACCTACCAGGGCTCAAACCCTGGGCTGCTGCAGCCTTCTGCTCTGCAGACCTGTAGCTTCGGACCCAGCCTCAGCCTCAGCCTCAGCCCTGGCCTCCGGCTGCTGCTGGCTCTCCACAACGTCCAGGGCAATCTCCAACTCATGAACCTCTGAATCTTCCTCCAGGAGCTGCTCCATTTCCAGGCAAATCTGTTTCTCCCACATTTGCTCCAGCTCCTTCCACTGCTCGGTATGCAGGTCCCAGGCAGCCTCTTCCCCTGAGCTCTTGGTTTCCTCACTCATGGCTGTAAAAGTCAGCCAGCCTACGGCTCCCAAAAGGATAGCCATGGAGAACCATAACAGCAGCCAGTCCTCTACTCCACTACTCAAAGATGGTGGTGGCTCCTTGCCGATCTGTATCAAATCCTGCCACAGACTATGCCAATTGTAAAGCCAGTGGCTGCGGCCACCATCACAGCCGCCTAGCCCCTGCAGGTTCGCACTGGATTCGGACAGTCGGTAAAGAAAAACGGAGCCAAAAACTGGTGGGCCATCATCTTTAATCCTAGCTTGCACCCAGCGGGCAAGTAAAACACACACTGGGCTCCAAAACCCACTCACATTCAGTGCTCACAAAGCTACTGACTTATCCGAGTTTCCTAGAATCAAAGGTTTCTAGCTCACCAGACTTATTCACCTCTGTTTCCCATCTCCTTCCTTCTCTGCTAATGTTTGCTGGAGAAGAAGCTGGAGAAAACACGGATGTTGTGGAGAGCCAGCAGTGGGAGGTGGCTGGGGAAGAGGCTGGAGCTGGAGCTGTAAGGTCTGCGGAGCCGAAGGCGGCAGCAAACCAGGACTCAAGACCGGCAGTGGGAGCTGGTGTTTTCAGTTCCTCTTTGGAGGATGAGGACAATCGGGCTGGAGTTGCAATGCGCAGTCTCCATAAGATGGGAGCACAGCTGGAAGGAGCACCTACTATGGCCCTGGTAGGTCTGCAATCTTGGGACATAGGGCTGGACGCCATTATGCTCTTCGGAGCAGAGATGGAAATGTTGACTACCATTGCCACGTGCTCCTCTTTGGGACAGTGTAAGACCTGCCAGGATGGCAGGGATGAGGGGGGTGGCTGAGGTCTCATGTGCATGGACTGATTTCCTGGACTACGACCAGAGTGGGCACTGGCTCCTTTGTTGAGTGGACTTACGGATTTTGGACAATGGGAAATACCCTGATGGGGGTGGGGGGTGGCTTTGCTGGAAGCACTCCCTTGTCCCAGGAAGCTTTTCCCATGGCTAGAAAGAAGGCTGAGGACATTTTGTGCTTTGGGCTAAGTGCTCAGAGATTGGTGAAACGTACCTTTGTAATTGTTGAACTGTATGATTTTTGCTGTTGTAATTTGTGCAATGTACCTAATTTCCTTGAACAGGGATGCCAGTGGTGTAGTTGTGGGTAATAAAGTGAGCATAGGGGTGAATTCTTGGGCAGATAAAATATATTATGCTCACTTTGTTAAAGATGGTGCTGCCCACATGGAAGCCGGCCGCCTAGGTGATATTAATGTGTGTTAGGGAACAGAGGTCAATAAGTCTGGTGAGCCAGAAACCTTTGATTCTAGGAAACTCAGATAAGTCAGTAGCTTTGTGAGCACTGAATGAGTGGGTTTTGGAGCCCAGTGTGTGTTTTTACTTGCCCGCTGGGTGCAAGCTAAGATTAAATATGATGGCCCATCAGTTTTTGGCTTTGTTGTTTCTTTACCTACTGTCTGAATCCAATGCGAACCTGCATAGGCCAGGCGGCTGTGATAGTGGCCGCAGCCACTGGCTTTACATTGAGTTTTGAAGGATTTAAAAAAAAATACATTTCCTTGTAATCTTTTAAGAATTCTGGAATTCACCAAGTCAAGAAAGTTTCTCTCTTCAAAAATTCTAGTCTACTTCAAGGTCACTTTATTTTTAAAATGGGCTTGGTACAGGTCTCATTGTCTCATCAGCAGTGACATCACGGTCAGCAACCTAGATAAGATTTCCTTGTAATAACCATCTAATGGAGCTAAAAGGCAACAAGCTCATATTTTTAAATTGAGAGGAACCTGTATTAGAGCATCTCCAACCATTTCTTGCTCTTTTAAGAAAAGCATTTAAGTTAATTATATACAAGAAAATTATTATTTCCTTTGCTTTAAACCAGAACCTGTGCCTTGTTCAGCTCAAAATTTTGTGAAAGATTTAGTACTTTTCATTATCAGTTTTCTTGACACTCTTCACTGTTTCTGTCACTTTAATTGGAAAAAATATACAGGAGACCTTTGATGACTGAAAGAATGAGTCCCTACACCTAGCAACCAGCGCCTGGCATTGCTTCTTATGAAGGGATCTGGCTTTTCAAAGTCATGGAGATAAAGCTTTGATGAGATTGTTCTTAAAATCCATTAACTTCCTCCATTATTGTAATTCTTATTTAATCAGTTAATTGCAACTCCTTTTCTAAAGCTGAAAGCAAAGAATAAATGAAATCTGATAAGTTAAAAGTATTTCATAATGTGAGTTTCTTTTTTAAATGATGGTTTTAACCTATATGTACCTTTATTTTTTCTAAAAATGTATTTTATAAAAAAGGTTATCTATATAAATGATCAAACTAATCATAAAAATTATCTATGGGGAGATATTTTTCCCCATTTTTTATAATCATAATACATGGCTCTTCGCTGATACAAGTAATCAATACCTATTTCACTTTACCTGAACTTCCCATCCCTTTCCTTTTTTTAAAAAATTACTGTGAAATGCTCTTAGATTTAAACAATAAGGACAACAAAAAAAGACCTTAAATAAAAGAACATAGAGCTTCCATTCAGTTTTGAGTGTGAAGACTAAATCAAATGACCACAAAAACTGGGCTTCAGAGTATCATAGAGAAGAGATCTTTCAAATAGAGAAAGAAGGTATTTAATCTTCTAGGAATTGTAATACACAGAGAGGAGGGAGTGAAAGAAGAAAAACAATTGTACTCTTCTGCAGTTTGGGTTAGAAAAGCTGAAGTAAAATAAAGCCATCTTTCAAATCCTTACAACTGTAGGCAGTGTAACTGTCCATGGAGCTTTGAATTGTGGTGTAGATTCTACCAGTGGTTCCTCATGTTCAAATCTAGGGAGATTCAGCTAAGTAATGCTTGACCAGGCGATGGCTCCGTGGACAGTGTCAGCCTGGGATGCTGAGGATCGAGGTTCAAGCCCTGATGTCGCCAGCTTAAACACAGGCTCACCAGCTTGAGCACGGGGTCACCAACTTGAGCGTGGAATCATAAACATGACCTTATGGTCACTGGCATGAGCAAGGGGTCACTGGCATGAGCAAGGGGTCACTGGCTTGGCTGCAGCTCCCTGATCAAGGCACATATGAGAAAGCAATCGTTGAATAACTAAGATGCTGAAACAAAGAATAGATGCTTCTCATTTTTCTCCATTCTTGCCTGTCTGTCCCTCCATCTCTCTCTCTTGCTTAAAAAAAAACCTGGCTTGCCTGCCTCATAGTGGAAATGAGAAAGCATGTTTTGTGCCCATTATATTGTGTGTTCATGGGAACAAACTCAAATAATACATGGTCTATCAAAGTTTTATATTTTCTGCTTGTATTTTTTTTTTTTGGTCCCCTAATGTAAATCCTTCAGAGTGTGTTACTATGTCTCATAGGTTACATTGAAAGGTATAAAGATTTGGACTTCTTTGCTTTAGTAAAGAAAATTTGGAGGGATATCATTGCCCAAAACTTACAGCCATTAAAACTATGAAGTTGAAATTACTTTAGTCTTCATTAGGGATGCAGAATTTGAATACCTCTTAAAGATTCTTCTAAATACAGTGTGTCCGTAAAGTCATGGTGCACTTTTGACTGGCACAGGAAAGCAACAAAAGATGATAGAAATGTGAAATCTGCACCAAATAAAAGGAAAACCCTCCCAGTTTCTGTAGAATGATGTGGCAGCATGTGCGCATGCGCAGATGATGATGTAATACCATGTATACAGCGGAGCAGCCCACGGTCATGCCAGTCGAGATGTGGACAGTACAGAGGAAAGTTCAGTGTGTTTTGTGGCTCACTAAATTCGAATCCGTGACCAAAGTGCAACGTGAATATTGGCGCATTTATAATGAAGCGCCACCACATAGGAATAACATTACTCAGTGGGATAAACAGTTGAAGGAAACCGGCAGTTTGGTGGAGAAACCCCGTTCTGGTAGGCCATCAGTTAGTGATGAGTCTGTAGAGGCTATACGGGATAGCTACCTAAGGAGCCCTAAAAAATCTGTGTGTGAGGCCTGACCTGTGGTGGCGCAGTGGATAAAGCGTCCACCTGGAAATGCTGAGGTCGCTGGTTCGAAACCCTGGGCTTGCCTGGTCAAGGCACATATAGGAGTTGATGCTTCCAGCTCCTCCCCCCATCTCTGTCTCTGTCTGTCTCTCTCTCTCTCCCCCCCCCTCTCTCTCCTCTCTAAAATGAATAAATAAAATAAAATAAAATAAAATAAAATAAAATAAAATAAATCTGTGTGTGAGCCCACATCGAACTGCACTGACTAGGTATGAAACTGGGAGAGTACTGAAAGGAAACAAGATTTTTATAATATCTCAAAGTAAAGAACTAAAATTTCCTGAGAGAAGGTAGACAGGACTTCTGAACTCTTTCATATAAAACATGCTGGTTCTCAGCTGGTGAATTTCAGAAAGAATGTCAATAATATTCTTGTGATAAAAACTTATCAAGAAAGCTTGACCTGTGGTGGTACAGAGGATAAAGCATCAACCTGAAATGCTAAGGACACTAGTTCAGAACCCTGGGCTTGCCCGGTCAAGGCACATAAGAGAGGTAGCTGCTATGAGTTGATGCTTCCCCCTCCCCTGGCCCCTGTTCTCTTTATTTCTTTCTTCTCTCTAAAGTCAATACATAAAATCTTTAACAACAGCATATTGAGAGTGATTGTCACAAAACCCACATTTTCAAACCACGGGACCACTGAGAGGAATATTGAATTTACTGAAATGCACCTTTGCTTTACACTAAAATGTAAGAGGGTTGAATTAGATCCAAGAATTAAACTTGTATCTTTCAGTAAAGTGTTGCCAGATAAATGTATTTATTTTATTTTTATTTTGACAAAATAATATATAAACATATTTAAAGAGTCAAGTATCATGGAAATGCCACTGTTTAATGACAAGAGTGTTCTGTTTTTTGGTAATCCAATCTGATGTGTGACTACATTCTTAAAAACAATATTCTTGTACTGCTGTTATTTGGTTTATCAATTTTATAAATTACATTTTATTCCTTATTCAGTATATGAATTTATTTTAGCTTTCTTTTTTATACACACACTCACATACCTCCCTTTTCTTCTCATGGGTAATCACAATTCTTCTCAGGGGTAATCACATGAATTTAATCACAATTAAATTTACCCATCACTTATTTTATTATGATTATGGAAATATCATGCACTCCTGAGACTAGTGGTGTACTATGATTTCATATACATTCTTCCTAATGATTAATAATTGATTCATTTTAACATTTGCTTAATTTTCTAATTATGCATTGCTAAATTTCCCAATACACCAATAATTTTTTTAAATGCTGGTAGATACTATTTTCAACACATGCACATAGGATAATTTATAAGTTCCTTTTTTCCCTTCTTGCTTTATCTGTCAATCATTCTTTTGTACACCATCTGTTTTTATTTCATGACTTTGGTATTTTTATTTTTGGTATTTCATTACCAAAAAACAGAACACCAAAAAATATTTTAATACAGAACAGTCTTTGTTTTCACCAGTTTCTACTTTTCTGGTTCTTTTACCTCTGGATGTTTCAGGGTTTTATAAAGATCTTAGTGTGGTAGTGTGCCTTTTACCATTATATCATGTCCATCTTTGCCTTTTATTATCTTTGTTATCTTAAAATTTATTTGGTCAGATATAAGTATGAACATATCTGTTTTTCTGTGGATGCTATTTGCTTAGAGAATTGTTTTTCACCTTGTCACTCTAAGTGTATCTTTTTCTTTGCAGCTTAGATGTGTCTCTTGAAGGCAGCATATATGAGGAATTGTTTTGTGATCTTTTGTTCTTTTGTTTTCAGTAGAATGACCCCTTTGAGTATTTTCTGCACTGGAGGTCTTCTGGCAATAAATTCCTCAGCTTCCATATGTCTGGAAAAGTCTTTATTTCCCCATCATATCTAAAGGATAATTTTGCTAGGTATACCATATTATTCTTGCCAGATAATTTCCTTTCAGTAGATTGAATATTTGGTTTCACTCTCTTCTAGCTTGTAGAATATCTGCTGAGAAGTCTGATGATAACCTAATGGTTACATTTTTGCTTTCCCTTGCTTCCTCGAGAATTCTTTGTCATTTATTTTAACAGCTTAGAGAGGCCTTTTTAGATTGAGGTATTTAGGTTTTTTGTTTGCTTCTTGGATTCAAGGATCTAGCACTTTCCGTAGGTTTTAGAAGTTCTCATCAACAATGTGAATAGGCTCTTTGTCCCTTTCCCTCTCTTCTGCTGGCACATGCCTATTATTCTTACATTGCTCTTTCTAGTGGAGGCAGGTAGTTCTCGCAGATTTCTTTCTTTTTTTATGCTCAACTCTCTCTCTTCTTCCCTCTGCATCATTTCTAGATTTCTATCTTTAATATCACTAATTTTTTCCTCCACATGGTCAGCTCTATTTTCTATGCTCCCTAGTTCATTTCCAAAATCTTTTACTGAGTTCTTCATCTCCAGATTTTTTGTGTACTTCTTTTTAGAGTCTCAATCTCTTTGGTAAAGTACTTGTTTTTTTCACTGATTTGTTTTCTAAGTTCATTATATTGCCTATCTGTATTTTCTTGCATCTCACTGAGTTTTTTCAGAACTGTAATCTTGAATTCTCTGTCAATTAAATCACATATTTCCATGTCTTTAAGTTTGTTTTCTGGAGATTTTTTAAATTTTCTTTCTGAGCTGCTTCATTACCTTTCTTAATCATGGCATTTGATGGTTTTCTTCTCTATTTAGGCATTTATGTGTGAGTAGCACTTTTCTAGTAGATTAATAAGAAGTCTTTCTGTTGTTTTCCAGGAGTTGACAACTGAATCACAAGCTTTTTAGCTCTCTCACACGTCTATGACACTTTAAAATCTCTACAGGGTGGTGGACTAGGTCCTGTGCTCCTTGGGAAGTTGGGTGCTTTCTCTGTGATCCAGTTGCCTCATTCCCAAGGGATCGACCTTGCAGGGGAACACAGTGGGCTGTGTGATTCTAAACCAGAGTGATATTTGGTTACACTCTTAACCAGAGTGATATTTATTTAGTACTAATCCAGTCATTTACTGCCTTGCTTAAAAATCCTTCAGGGCTCCTCTTTTCCTTCCAATGAAGTTCAAAATTCTTGATAAAGTTTATTTGACCTGCCTATTCTCTTCAGTGTAATATCTTTTCCTTTCTTCCTTCTTCAGATACTGAGTTTTAAACCACTCTATTCTCCTGAATGGGCCATGCCCTCTTACAACTCTGTTCTTTCTGCCTAACTCATCACACAACCATCTCCTTATCAAGTTTCTTTATGAGACCAACTTCTTCTACCTTTCAGGACTTCACTTAGAGGCCACTTCACCCAGCAGCTGTCCGCAGCTGCCTAGTATCCAGATGTTCCTATCCTAAACCTCATTACAGCTCTTAATTCATTTCCATGGCCACTAGACTATACATCTTGTTTTATTTGCCACAATATTCTTAGTGTTTACTCTACCTTATATTTAAAAGACACTCAATAAATATGTTTTAAATTAATGCCTGAGAAAACTTAGTTATTTAGTGTTAAATAATTTTTTTAAAGACAATCCCAGGAAGACTGTTAAGTCCAAAATAATTTAATGTTTAGAAGTGGCTTTTAGAACATACTGTGTTTTGCATTCTATGTCTGTTAATGTGATGAAAATAGAATAAAAAGAAATATCACATCTATCTTTCTTTGATCATTAAATAGACTTATGAAAATTTCAGCCTAACCAGGTGGTAGTACAGTGGATGGAACATTGACCTGGGATGCTGAGGACCCAGGTTTGAAAACCTGAGGTCACCAGCTTGAACGTGGGCTCATCTGGCTTGAGCACGGGCTCACCAGATTAAATGCAGGATCATCTGCTTGAGCATAGAATCATAGACATGATCCCATGGCACTGTATTGAGCCCAAAGGTTTCTGGCTTAAAGGCCAAGATCACTGGCTTGAGCCCAAGGTCTATGGCTTGAGCAAGGGGTCGTTGGCTCTGCTATAACCTCCTGGTCAAGGCACATATGAGAAAGCAATCAATGAACAATTAAAGTGATGCAACAAGTTGATGCTACTCATCTCTCTCCCTTCCTGTCTGTCTGTTCCTGTCTTTCTTTCTCTCTCTCTCTCTTAAAAAAAAATTCACCAAGTAAATGATTCTCTATAAAGGAAAAAAAGTCAAATGTCACAAAGATGTTAAGAATAAAGAATTGAAGATTCTAGAAGCAATGTTGTAAAGAAATATTCAAGAAAAAACAAAATAGCATGTTGTCAAATCCATACTGCAATAAATACCAATTTAACCATTAAGAGGTCAAGTTATTCAAGATCAATTGGATTTATGGTTAGTACAGATGGGAACTGTAAGAACAGTTTATGTATCTCAAGAGCCTATCAATACTTAAATCATTTAATGATTTTTGAATAATACCTTTTTAAAATATATTTCTTGTATCACTGCCTGGGTTCTTTGAAATTCTATGGCTTAAGAAAATACAATGCTTTTAGCTTTCTGCATGTGGAGTTGAATTGGTTAGTCACATTACACCTATGACTGTATTTCAAATTAGTCAGAGCTCAGTAATATTATGATCTAAATTTAAAATTAATCATGATACCCCAAAGAAACTCATTTTAGCTGTTATATGTAAAGCATTATTACAAAAACCTATGTTTGCAATAATCTTAGGATATAGCATAATAGTAAATAAAATTAGCAAAATGTGTGCCCTGGAGTTACTCAGTGCTACAGTATGAATTGCTTTGTTTTTGTATAACTAATTAAAGTCATATTTCCTCTCTGACCAGTACAGTTTTCAGGTTTATGTCTTTGGTTAGCCCCTCCTCTACCACAAACTCAGAAACAATTCCTACTTAAAGAATTTTCTCAGGCTTTTATTGCATCTTAAAATAGGCATTTTCCTAATGTGCTAGTTTTTCAACCTTTTTTTTACTTCTACCCACAAGAGAGATATTTTCACATTCCTACATTCATGGACACTCTGATTTATGGCTGTGACATGGATTAAAATAGGCTCTGTACAATTCTCTGGGGGCTAGCTTATACTCCACTCTAATTCCCTGTTATGCTTTCCATGGACCTGTTGTGACACCACAGCTGAACACTATTATAATATCACTCGGTCAAGGTCAGATTTTTGTGATGACATTTAGGTGACAATCAGGGCTTTGGGAATAATTGATAAATAAGAAGAAAGGATGCTAGTTTATTTCTTTTCCTCAATAGGCCACCCTAGTAACTTGTTAAAAGGCATTTTAGACATCATCTCCAACACTGCTTTAAAACTTAAAGCAATTGGGAGTCAAAAATAATAAACTGAAGAGCCTTCCTCCCAAGGTAGACCTGAGGAATACTGACCCTCCATGCAAAGAGCATGGGACTCAAGGCTAGATGACTTGGATTTCCATCCCAGTTTACCCATTACTATTTGTTTGCTCTGTTCCCATAGATCTTAGCTCAAGTCCTTGAAACAGCCTTCCCCACTATTGTGTTGTGTCTGTTTTCCTTCCAGGATGGAAGCTCCTGGGGCCAGAAAACTGGAAATTGCCTTCTTGTGCCCCCAGAACCTACTGCTAAGTTGACAGCCAACCCCTAAATGAAGGGAACTATGCTTTGTTCTCTGAACTCAATTCTTTTTCTCTAATACCTTAACCCATTGGTATGGTTTCTTCCTAGAACTAACTAACTTCCTTCTTTCCTTCCTTCCTTCCTTCCTTCCTTCCTTCCTTCCTTCCTTCCTTCCTTCCTTCCTTCCTTCCTTCCTTCCTTTCTTCCTGCCTTCCTGCCTTCCTTCCTTTATCCCTCCCTCCCTTTCTTCCTTCCTCCCTTCCTTCCTTCTCCCTGTCTCTCTCCTTTCTTCCCTTCCTTCTTTTCTTCATAATTCAGATATTTTTTGAGCAATAGCTCTGTTCTAGGAACTGAGGTTACAACAGTGAACTAGACCAGGCAACCTCCACTTTTGTATCTCTGTTAGTAGTAAAATTTTCTAACTGCCCACCAGTTCCACAGTAATAGTAATTTATAAAGTAGGGAAGTAACTTTATAAAATTTATAAAGCAGAGTTACAGCAAGTTAAAACATATAATAATAATTTATCTCCGATTTTCGCTAAGTTTGGCAGAATAAATCTTCATAAAACAGTGTACTATAGTTAAATCTATCTTTTTATTTATACTTTGGTTGCTCCGCTACCACCCACCATGAAAGCTGGAATGCCCACTAGTGGGCGGTAGGGACCAGGTTGGCTACCACTAGATTAGACAAAGTTCCTGTCCTTACAAAGCTTATTTTCTAATAGGAAAAATTCTTGGTTTTGATCTTAATTTATACACATTTTTTTTATCTCTATCCATAATTCACCAAAGGAGAGATGAAATACAGACACTCTAGTGTTATAATTCCTCCGGATTTGAAGAGTTTAAGAACGGATAAACTCTACTCAAGAACATCTTGGTATTTCTAACTTCACGTGCTCCTGTCCTCTGCTTCCCAAGATTCTGCTTTTCCGCAGTCCATCATTAGGCTCTGGGTGTCGCATCCCGGATCCTTCTGTTCGCACTGAAACTCTCCAATGAATGCTGCTGCTATACAGTGAATAAAAATAACAATAATTCTCAGTAAACTGATAGCAGTGCTAAAATATATCTTAACTGTGAATAGTTTTCTTTTGGGAAAACAGTATAGAAAGCAAATGAATTCTTATGTTCTAGATCAAACTTACATTTCCTGTAATCTCTCTGAAACTTCTTAGCAGTGGAGGTAGCAGAGTGCAAAACTTGAAGTTTTTTGCCTGTGAAAAGCAGTCATTAAACTTGTTATATGAGGGAGTAAACAAATCTTATCATAGATGGTTTAAAAAGAAAGGTTTCAGAAAACAGTACAATTTCTTCAATCTAATTTTATACTGAAACCAAACACCACTGTAAATTTAGGCACAATTAAATATTTGCTTTTCCACAGGTTATATATAATTTCACGTTAAGATAATTTGTTTTTACTCTGACTCCAAGCAGCATGATGCTAAATTGGGAGAGAAAAATAATAGGAAATGTTACCCAAATTCTCTAGCTAAATTAAATAGCACAGGACAGTAGAGGGTAGGAATTACATTGTAGAATTTGAAGACATTATCTTAAAAATGACAAATTTATATCTGAGCTTCAGGGTTGATCGCACACACTAATAACAAAGTCAAGAATCCTGATAAATGCAAGAGGAACGTGTATGTAAACTGGGACAAAAGTGGGTTAAAAGAAAGTGTGTCAACTAATTACATGCAATCCTATTAGTGTAGTTTAAGCCAAACCTACGAAGCATAATGCAGACTCTTAATGTCCACCTACCCAAATCCCTTAATCTGGTGTGTTCTCCAGAGATGAAAATGGAGAATGTATATCTTTAACGACAGCAGCTCCCCTCAAGTGTCATTTCAGTAGCACAGGTTTAACGCATTTATTCTGAAATTATAATGAATGACAGCTAGGAACGGTTTCCAGCCCTTGGATAGTGTTTAATCTACTGGAGGTGTGGAAGTTTGGGAACTATGTAATAAGAATTTGAGTTTGAAAATTGTTTTTTTACTTACTCCATTGCAAGTATCTTCTGCTTCAGAGTTGTTCTGAGACATCAAACCTAAATAATGTCTTCTGCATTCATGTCCCCATTTGGAAGAAAAAGAAGAATTGGTCATCTTTAAAAGCAAGTTCATGCAAGAGCTATTATAAGATGCACAATATTGTTGTGTCCTTTTGATTACCATGCTGCTCCAGTTCTAAGACACAACGTCCCAGGGAATTTCCCAGTGGCATGTCCCCATGGACATCCCCCTGCCTCAGTCTCCTCTGCCTCTGGGCTACTGCTGCCACCAGACTGATCCGGCAGAAATGCAGCTCCAAACTTGTTACTTCTGTTTAAAGCTTTCAGTCGCTTTGAACTGCTTAGAAAGAATATCAAACTCAGAAATGTTTAGCGTGACACACAAGGCCTTTACAATGTGTGCAGCCTGTGCTCTGGCCATTGTAAAAGCCATTCCAGTTCCCCCCAGCATGCCTGCTTTCTCCGCTCTCCAGAGCATGAACTATATTTTCTATCCTGACAGTCTGTGCAAATATTCATCTGCTCTTCCCTTAGACAAGTAGAATGCTATAATTATATGTCCTTGCCTCTTTGAGTTTTAAGTTTTCTTCTTTTTTTTTAAGATTTTATTTATTTATTTTAGAGAGAGGGGTGAGAAAGAGGGGAGTGGAGGAGCACGCAGCATCAGCTTGTAGTAGTTGCTCCCATATGTGCTTTGACCAGACAAGCCCAGGGTTCCGAACTGGCGACCTCAGCGTTCCAGATCAGTGCTTTATCCACTGCACCACCACAGGTCAGGCTTCTCTTCTTTACCACTGATTTTTTTCCTACTGTCACTATTTGCGTTTGTTGTGTTTTTAGTTATTTTTTCCTTTCAAATGCTCTATCATGTCACATATTCAATCAAGTTCCTTACTTTTCTAAATGCCACCTTTGCAGGGCCTCTGTCCTCTTGCTTTAGTCGGAGTTGCTGACTCTCTAGACCTGTTGCACAGTGATCGTCATGACTCCTAAGCTGAATATATCTTTTTTCTGTGTTACACTTTTTTTTGAGTAAGGGGATTAGTTTTGGTCTTACTGGAGTTCATAAAGTAAATTCTTCATAAAAGATTTTGCAAGGTAAAATTTCTGAGTCCTACCAGGAAATGTTGCCCTCATCCTCAATTGTTTTACTAGGCCCAGAATTCTAAATATTTTTCCCAGTACTTCTCAGTAAACTATGACCCATGGGCCACACTTGGCCCACCTCCCACATTGTACATAAAGTTTTTTTGAAACACAGCCGTTTATTACATATTATTTATGGCTGTCTTTGTGCTTAACAGGAGAGCAGAGTAGTTGGGACAGAAACAATATGGTCTCTCAAGACTAAAGTGCTTCCTGTCCGGTCCTTAACAGAAAATATTTGTTGAACTCTGTGGTCCTGGTGTTCTAAAATTTCACAATAGGTCTACATATATTACTTTTAAAAAATATATCTGTGGCCCTGGCCGGTTGGCTCAGTGGTAGAGTGTCAACCTGGTGTGAGGAAGTCCAGGGTTCGATTCCCGGCCAGGGCACACAGGAGAAGCACCCATCTGCTTCTCCACCCCTCCCCCTCTCCTTCTTCTCTGTCTCTCTCTTCCCCTCCCGCAGCTGAGGCTCCAACGGAGCAAAGATGGCCTGGGCCTGGGGATGGCTCTGTGGCCTCTGCCTCAGGCGCTAGAGTGGCTCTGGTCGCAACAGAGCAACGCCCCAGAGGGGCAGAGCATCGCCCCTTGGTGGGTGTGCCGGGTGGATCCCGGTCGAGTGCATGTGGGAGTCTGTCTGACTGCCTCCCCATTTCCAGCTTCAGAAAAATACAAAAAAAAAAATTTGTGTGTGTGTGTGTGTGTGTGTGTGTGTGTGTGTGTGTGTATGTGTGCACGCCCCAGGCATGCAGCAGATCCTGCCCTTGGAAGACATGCTTTTCAGCTCTGTTAAGTCCGCTGTCAGGTTTCTCTCCACAGGTCTCCCTCGGGCTCACTGTTCAGTCTGGGACCCTCTCAGTCAGATGCAGTCTTCTAAATTGACCCACTGAATCAGCCATTGTTCCTCACATTTTCTCTGTGGCTCTTTGCTCTCTAATATGAGGACTTTCTTAGTTCTTATCACTCAACTCTTCAATTAATTATTTTAAACTTTTATTTATACTAATTTTAATTTTCAAGTCTTTTCTTATTTTCCCATTTTTATTGTTTGCAGCATCTTTCTTATTATGTTTTCTTGATTGATTCTTATGTTATCATTATTCTTTTCATTTTATGTTTTATACTTATCCTAAAGAAGGCTCATTCTTCATAGCCTGTTTATATTTAAGAATGAGGCAATAAAGAAGCCGACTGTGATCTCTATGTACACATTTACAGTTTCATTTTATGGACAATGAGTAGGCTGCCAGCCTTAATTTTTTCAGGTCCCAGATGTTCTGTTTAAGAGAGATTTACCCATACTCCAACTCCTATATTGCCTTCCTAATCCTTGTATTTCTTTGGCTAGAAGCTAAATGGTTGTTAGGGTTCTGCCTTTAGCTTCACATCTCATTCTGATCCATTTGCCCAGTGTCTGTCTCCTCAGTGCCAAGCCTCTCTGGGGTTCTATGGGGAGAGATGCCACTCTCACTCAGAAGCAATTCTTCTTAATAGAAGCTTTGTGGCTCCATGTGACTATATCAGCTATCACTTTATCCCTTCTACCTTCCAATATTTTAATGAGATCTCTTGCTAATTTTTGTCTTTATTGCTAGATTAAAACCTCTTTAAATCTTTTACAAGCCTTTCAACAAGGTCTGTTTCAAGAGGGAGACAAGATAAGCACACACTCAATAAACCTTCTTGAAATAGAGTCACTAGGCCTCTCATTAATGTCATGTAAAATCTCTGAAAACTTTTTCTATGTATTGCTCTCATTCTTTCTTTTTCATGTTCTATGTATTTATATATTTATTTTATTTCTTCACAAGACCGTGATTTCTCTAGAGATCAGATAAACCTAGGAACATAGAGTATCTCTTTAATAATATTCATTGAAGGAATAAAGTAATCATTGTAGGGAAGTGAGGGGAGTCTCTTGAAGAAAAGATATAACCTGTCACTTGCCAAGAGTATTGTATCTAAGCACAATTTATCTTCCTCTTTTCTCCTAGAGATACCAATGTTCTCTACATCCTAACAATGTCCCTACCTCTGGAACAATTCTAGGGAAAGAAAAGTGAATTATATTGCCATTAAAGGATAGCTCAAGAATTTTCTCTATATACTTAACTTATAATGGAATCAGTCATCACAGCTTTTTGCTTTTGGTTTAATAACCAAGGAGACCAATACAAAAAGTATTTCCTTAAGGGGAGAGATAAAAGGTAAGTGATTTAAATGGTTTTTCTGTGGTAGCTAGAGTGAAGACCAACATCGCTGGCAGAGTATTTGCCCTGGTTTCAATTAGAAGATAAATCAGACATAATAAGCAACAGAAACTTCAATTTTAGGGCAAAACTAAATATGAACAACTTTTCTACTGCCTGTGACCACCCAGGGAAGAAGCCATGGAATTCATAAAGATGACTTAAAGGTTCTGGAGTTACACCAGTCCCCCTTAATGAGACCAGGACCATCTCCAAGAGTAGGCAATTTTCTTGCAATCCTCTAGAACAGAGGTCACTAAGAGGTTAGTGCTTTGGAATGGGGGCAACATCGGCAGTTGGGCATTCAGCAACTCTGGCTTGTGTTTGGATGGCTAAACCTCAAATTACCATGCTAACCATACCAAGTAATTCATAATTCACATAGGTAATAAATTTATAGACCTAACAGTCTGCATGCAAATGACTTTCTCTTTGTCTTGCCCTAATAAAAAAGTATAATTTTAACTTTGTCTTCTCTCTTCCAATTGTTCATTATTGCTTTAGGGTACACAGCAAATTTGTGTTTTATTACCAGTTTCAATTTACTGCAATTTCATAGCAGTTTGTCAATATTATCTTTCCAAAAGGAACCTACAAAACCACCATTTGGATTTTTAATGGTCTCCTGGTGATAATTAAAACATCATTTATAAAATAAAGGCCTGCTTGTTCCACCTGACTTCAAGGAACTGCTCGGTTTTACTTAGACTGCATTGCTTTTTCCATATTGAAGACCTATGATTAAAGCAATTGAACAATGCTATATTTCTTGAAGTGTAATAAAACTTCAGAAAATCTAACATATACCTTCTCAAGATAGCCTCACTAGTGAAGCACTAACAAAGGAATTTTGATCACACCTAGTGTCTTTCGGCTCTCCAGTCTCTCCTGCCAGATCTTTGGTTAAAAGGAAGGGTTTGGAGTTAGTTTAAAAAATTATGTTAACGGAACCATCAGGAAAATCTCCCAATTATAGAGAAGTGGTGATATAGGACAGCAGCATTTTGAGAGGAAAGATAGCATAGTAGCTAAGTGCACAGACTCCAGAGACATACTAGCTGTGTCCAAAGCCCAAATCCATCACTTATCAACCAGGTACATTCTCTACAAGTTGCTTATTACTCTCTGTTCAATTTGTTCTTCTGTAAAGTGGGGATAATATTCCCTTTCTCACCAGCGTTTCTGAGAGTTGATTGATGTAAAATGCCTAGATTAGTGCCTGGTACATAATAAGTAAGCACTGTGCAATTGTGAAACATCACCATCATCATCATCCTCATCATCAAGATTTAAAAAATAAACTTTGGTCAATTTTTGAAGACCACTTCAAAACAGTCTGGGTCAGACCCTATAAAATTACCAAGAAACATCTCTGAGGTAGGTTAAGAGAAATAACATTTTTTTTTTAAGTTAAGCACATAGGAATCTTGCCTTAAGAAACCCTGGCGTGTCCCCGTGGGATGAACCCTGTCTTGGTAGTCAGGAGGCTGGGGAATTCCAACTTGTTCTTCTTCCTGATGTTGGACAGGTCATTTGTCCTCTGTCAGCTTCAATTTCTTTAGTTGTAAAATGAGGTGCTGTACCAGATAAATTTGTAGGTATTTTTCCACTCTAAAGTCCTGTCTTTCTAATCAATTCTTTGTAAATGAAATCACATTTTGAGTGCAGTGGGAAAATTTGCCACTTAAAAGAGAGCACAGTGATGGCTGGAAAGTGCTTTGTTCTGACAAGTCCTCCCTGTTGATTCTGGCTTAAAAATGTGGCTGTTCAAAACTCAAGTGTATTTATAGCCAGCACACCTATGTTTCTATTGCACAAGTGCCTGAAACGAAAAGTAAAATGCTCTAATACAAGCTGGATCAGTCCTCTACAACAGTGGTCCCCAACCCCAGGGCCGCGGACCTGTACGGGTCTGTGGGCCATTTGGTACCGGTCTGCAGAGAAAAAATAAATAATTTACATTATTTTCGTTTTATTTATATTTAATCTGAATGATGTTTTATTTTTTAAAAATGACCAGATTCCCTCTGTTACATCCATCTAAGACTCACTCTTGATGCTTGTCTTGGTCACATGATACATTTATCTGTCCCACCCTAAAAGCCGGTCATGAAAATATTTTCTGACATTAAACCGGTCCATGGCCCATAAAAGGTTGGGGACCACTGCTCTACAACAAGCTTGCAGCCTTCCTGGCAAGACATGAATACACCTGGGTGATCCAAATTGCTGGTGACTAACTTAGCACACTTCTTCACTCGAGTGTTGCCCCGATTCTAACTTCCATTTTTGCATGTTATCTGCCTCTATCCCCTACTGAGTCATCTCCCCTGCTACACACACACACACACACACACACACAGAGTGGCATGTAATAACTATAAATATTTTATATCACCCAAGGGATTTTGAAGTTATTATTAAATTAGATTCACTCCTTGAAGGAAAACCATACACACACACACACCAATTCATGCTTTGAAAGTAAACACTTAATTTTTCTGTGCCAAAGAAAATGAAGAGGGAAGAAATATAATATTTAAGATAAAATGTTCCTTTGGATAGTTGTCACATAACAAAGATAATAAAGTGTAGGAAGGGGATAAAAGAGAACTAACTGAATAAGCACCTATTCTGGGAGGCCCCTAATTTTAGATGTTTCTCAGTAACATTTTATTTTATCTCTAGAAGTATTGTGTCCTCAACATTTACTTAAAAAAAAAAAAGTTCTACAAAGCTTTCTTGCCCAGAGTCCCACACAGTCAAAATACCAGACCTAGAATGGGACATCAGCAGAAGAGACTTCATTCTGTTTCTGAATGTCTTCAAGATACCCATCTTATAATTAAAAATGTGTATGTCTTCTTCGTTCATCTGCAAACAATATAATTAAAACCTATTTTAATATGCAAATTTTTATTTTTCATGGATCAATAAGATTAATTAGTTCTGGATTTTCAAATTTAAAAGAGGAGTTATCATATTTGTTGGAAAATGTACTTTGAATTTACCATATCTTTATGATTTTGAGTTTGAAGATTATTTTGTGCTACTGCCAAATATTTGCTGCTTACAATGCAAATCTAGACAAAATGTGGAGAATGATATATGACACCAGCAAAGAAAATGTGATCAGATGGCTAGAGCTTAATCTACTGATTGAATTCGCCCACCCAAGGAAAATTCAGTTGGATGTTATAAAGGTGCTAAATTTTATTTGCAAATGCATTCCAGAAAACACATTCATTTCAGATGCTTTTGAAAAAACAATAACTGAAATGAATTTAACTAGAAATTACCAACAGTGCTAGACTGTAAGAACTGTATCACATCTTTAAGTGAATTGCCTTTAGGTCATAAAGTTAAATACAATAAGCAATTTACAAATAACAGAGATATGAGTGCTATATTATTCTTTTTTTAGCTTACCACTATTGCTCTCATTAGGTACTGGTAAAAGATATTAGCCAGAATATCCATTATTAAAAAAAGAAAAGAGGTTATTATTTTAAAAAGAAAAGAGATAACAAGGGTTGACAAGGGTGTGGGGGAAGCTGAAACCCTGTACACTAATGATAGGAATGTGAAATGGTGCAGCCACTATGGGAGTGTATGGTACTTCCCCCAAAATTATAGATAGTATTACTTTGTCATCCAGCAATTCCACTTCTTGGTATACCCAAAGAACTGAAAAGACTCAAATAGATATTTGTACACCTAAATTTAAACAGCATTATTCACAAGAGCCAAAAGGTGAGAGCAATCCAACAGTCCCTCCACAGATTAATGAATCAAAAAGTAGGTATGTGCATACAATGGGATATTAGTCAGCCTTAAAAAGGAGGACAAATCTGACATGTGCTACAATAGGCAAACCTTGAAGACATTGTGCTGAGTGAAATAAGCCAATCACAAAAGGAAAATTACTACTTGGTTCCACTTATATGAGGTATCTAGAGGAATCAAACTTGTAGAAGTAGAATGGTGGTTGCCAGGGGCTGAGAGGAAGAGGAAATGGAGAGATTGTTTAACGCTATGGAGCTTCAGTTTGGGAAAATCAAGTTCTAGAGCTAGATGGTGGTGATGGCTGCACAACCGTGTGTGAGTATACTTAACACCACTGAACCATATATACTGTAAAATGCCTAAAATGCTAAATTTTGCATTATACATATTTGCCACAATTTTTAAAAAGCAGAAGCTGGGCAGGAGAAAAGAACATAAAGGATTAGTAGCATCAGTTCAGACATCTTTGTTGCCTAAATCAGAATTTATCCATATGAATACTTTGAGCCTTGGTTTCTTCATATATAAAATGTTAATGAACTGGGTAGTATGCCTAGAACTAATATAATATTGCATATGTGTAATTGAAAAATAAAAAATATTTAAAGTAAGTAAAAATAAAATAAAATAAAATGTTAATGATTATGCCAGATTTGTAGTTGTTTGAAAGAATCAAATACATTAATGGATATGTAGAGAGAAAAAAGCTCTTAGCTGAAACTCCTTTTGTGAGTCCACAGTCTTTTCTATTTTTCCACTTATCTAAGCTCAGCTGGCTAAGTCCTTCTCAAGGTCAGTTCTAAAATGTCAGTTGCATAGAACTTTCCAGTTGTTCAAAGTTGGAGAGAGCTAGCCTTGCTGAGTACTTACTGTGTGCAGGTGTTCAGATAGTGTTCTACACATGCCATCTTTTGGCTACAAAACAGGTTACACTATTCCTATTTTGCTAAGAAAATAAATGAAAGGCTATGTACTTTGACCATGGTGGTTCATTTTGCTGCATTCAGACATGACTTGATGATGGAGCCCATATACGAATCCAGGTTACCCCTTAAAATGGAAAACAAGAGCAGGGTAAGGGGGCAGAGTACTACCATTCACCAAATGCCTATGGCATATTACTATTGGATCCAGACTTCCATACTCACCGTTATCTGCTCATAAAAATTAGGGGATATTTCAAAATGAATATGAAGAGCTAAAAAAAAGAAGCATTTCATTTTTTTTTATTGAACAAGAATATCAGATAAGCAAATGACAAGTCAAAGAAAGTCGTTCGATTATCAAATGAGATGCAAACCCAATTATCATGATTGAGTAGCAAGTGACATATCAAATGCTTCTTTTTTTTATTACTTCATATTCATTTTGAAATATCCCCTAATTTTTGTGAGCAGTATAATAAAGGCTGGTAAACGGAACACAACCTGTCTGTTCTCCCCAATGCGTTCCCACTGGCCTCCCAAAGTGTTTCTGGTGGTACTAAGGTAGTGTCACATCGTGGTAACCAACCAAGGCAGTCAGTTACATGGTATCTGTGACACATAATGTTGTGTGACTCGCCCTCGGTACCTCTTGTTATCACTTCCAGTGCCTTTGCTGTTTGTCTGCCAGCAGCCTTGGAGCGCCCGTCACTAGCCACCCTTCGTGGGGGCTGCCGTGCTGCTGCACACGCCCCTGGTTGTGCGCACCCTCCTCCTCTCACAGGCGCCCACGCTCCCTCAGCCTCTGCTGCTGCCACCCGTCACTAGCCACCCTTCGTGGGGGCTGCGGTGCTGCTGCACACGCCCCTGCACACGCCCCTGGTTGTGCGCACCCTCCTCCTCTCACAGGCGCCCACGCTCCCTCAGCCTCTGCTGCTGCCACCCGTCACTAGCCACCCTTCGTGGGGGCTGCGGTACTGCCGCACATGCCCCTGGTTGTGGGCACCCTCCTCCTCTCACAGGCGCCCCACGCTCCCTCAGCCTCTGCTGCTGCCCCTTCTGCCTTCAGCCACATTCTCAGCCAAGGACCCTCTGGCAAGAAGTGTCACCTTACCTTATGGGCACTGTAGTTCTTTCTATGTACAGTCATCACTGCACAGAAGATGTTCTGTGCCTATTGCAGGAGAAAAATTCCTTATTTCTGAATAACCCTTTTAAATAAATACTGTGTCCCCAAGTCTAACAATGTTTTAGTTAAAGAGCCAACTCAGGTTATATTTGCAGCCATCTGCTTTAGTTACGAACATAAATCTGGGGGCTAGCCTATGATTTGAATTCAGACTTCAAGCTATATGCAAAATCATTCCTCCCCACTGACTTTAAGATCATTACGAGCTCAAGCTAGCATTTCCCTCAGAAGGCCTTTTTCTCAGGGCACCTTTATTCTTTGTGCCAGTAGTGCCCTGGGTAGCCTACTTTACCGTGTCGTCAGATTTGTCCAAATACATTTCAATCCTGGTAGCAGGCACAGCTTAGACCCAGCCTGGGTATCGCACTACATATTTTCAGTCTCACTTAAAATCTCACAAAAAAACAGGGAGGTAAATATTATTATTTTCATTTTTAGATAAGGAAATTGAATGGCTAAATAACTTGCTATTAAACAGCTAAGCTATTATTAACTTTAAACATCAAAACATCTAGTTAGGCCCTGGCCGGTTGGCTCAGCGGTAGAGCGTCGGCCTGGCGTGCGGGGGACCCCGGTTCGATTCCCGGCCAGGGCACATAGGAGAAGCACCCATTTGCTTCTCCACCCCTGCCCCCTCCTTCCTCTCTGTCTCTCTCTTCCCCTCCCGCAGCCAAGGCTCCATTGGAGCAAAGATGGCCCGGGCGCTGGGGATGGCTCCTTGGCCTCTGCCCCAGGCGCTAGAGTGGCTCTGGTCGCGGCAGAGAGACGCCCGGGAGGAGCAGAGAGAGCATCGCCCCCTGGTGGGCAGAGCGTTGCCCCTGGTGGGCGTGCCGGGTGGATCCCGGTCGGGCGCATGCGGGAGTCTGTCTGACTGTCTCTCCCCGTTTACAGCTTCAGAAAAAAGAAAAAAAAAATACAAAAAAAAAAAAAACCCAAAAAACAAAAAAACATCTAGTTAGAAACAAAATCAAAATTTGAGCCCAGGTCTGACTGACATCCAGTGCCAGGCACTTCCTAGCCGGCTGCCTCCCCTCCCAAGCCCCGTGCAGAGTTTATGAAGTGCCTCTACCGCCAGGCTCACCCACTCAGCAGCAGTACCTATTTCCCAGGTGAAGGCTATTACTGCCCTGAAATTACACCAGCATTAGGGCTACATTGCATCTTCATCACATACACGTCTCTCATGCTCTGCCTTGCAGTGATGCGGTGCAAAGGGCTCTTCAGACCTTCAGCATTGTATGTGGGAAAATAGCATTTCCATTTATGAGTGCTGGCTAACAGACTCCACCCACATTTTTCAGTCTAACACCTTATTCTTGAAGTTGACTCCTGCAGTAATTGAAAAACCTCCTTATTTAATTAGAAAAAAGCAAATGTCCCCTAGGGCTGTGCTTATTCCAAAGCTGTTCAACTGAGCTGGGACTCTCATGTTAAATTGTTTTGTTTTGTTTGTAGATATATATATTTTTGTTTTTCCCAGTCAGATGCAGGTTATGTACGCTTTCTATCATAAAACTGTGCTTAGTGACCTCTGCTGTTTAGAAGCACTTGTGTAATTTATTCCATAAGGGCATTTGGGCTCATGACAGAGGCACAATTGTCTCAGTTTGACTCCCCTTGAATTCTCCATCATAAGAACTCAATTAGCAGACAAGAGAAATGAAACGGTCCTTCAGGTTATCTTCTAATTCTTCCTGCCAATAGATGACTGTGCTCTTCAATGCTGATTCTAATTATAAATGACTCAAGTGATAGGTCTTCAGTTACAATTTTCCCCAAGGGGATCAAGTCAGCACTTTCAGATATTTTGGCTAATTGTCTTTCATTACAGTTTTTCCTAGTTGATGCTGTTTTCAGAGAGATCTATTTTTAGTTCATTTATTTATTTGGGAAAAAAAATTTTGTTTTTATCATTTCTAAAAATGCTTATATTTCTCATAATAGCTATTTGGGGTAAGAGAGGGTTATCTTTACTCTGAGAAAGCTGAGTTCTGTTTCATATGCCTTTTAGTATAAAGCTTTTGAGGAAGTCATCTCACGGTGGTTCATTAAAAGTAACACCTCTTCTCTATAGTCACATATTTTAATTGCAGGATTTAATGGTATTAGACATTAACTTAGAGTTTTCTATTACAATAAAGCAACCATAGAGTTTTGTCAGGATAAAGGTAAGCAGACACTAATGTAGGGGCAACTTGTTGCACACACTTTATTTGACAAAGAAGTAAACTGAGGCTCCTAGATTTTCAATGAGTTATTCAAGCTCTAGTGAAGTAATGGCAGAGCCATGTTTAGAAATGGATCTTCCTAACTTATTATATGAGGTGGGTTTTCAACCTCATTTCTGTTCCAAAATCAAACTGCATCACTGCCCCCATTTTCCACAAGGAGTTTATATTAGTATTATAGTTAATGTAATTCTAACTGCTATAGTAAATGGGTCCTAGATCTCAGTGGCTTTACACAATAAAAATTCATTTCTTGCTCAAGCAACAATAGAGGGCAGGTGTTCCTGGCTTGACAGCTAGATTTCAAGCTCTCATTTAAGGATCAGACTCCTTTGGTCTTGCATCTCTACCATCTGCAGCTCATGGCTCCTGTTGGTCAAATCAGTTTGTAAAATATGATTTTTATGTTTGCTCACTTATAGTTTGCATTGAGGGCTGGGCAGCACCAGTATATGTGATCTGTGAAATTGCAAATTACCTTCCTGCTTGGGAAGGGCCATTGTTTTGCTAATATTTGCTTGAGGAGAGGTTTTCCTCCCAGAAGGTTTTGTAAAAAGAGCAGAGAGGGGAGAGGAAAAGGAGAGAGAAGCCATGTTTTTCAGGGAGAGCAGAGAGAATGCAGAGTGCTGAGGAAGAAGCCATGTTGGCAGAGAAGGGAGAAGGTGTGCAGGTGGGGAACCAGAGCTGAGGGGCTTTTGCGAGCATCGCTGAGACTGGTGGGCCTTTGATTCTAGGAAAACCAGAGAAGATTATCCTGGTTGTGGAACTGGAGAATGTGTCAGTGGTTTTGGGAGCCCTGAGTGAAAGGGAAGTGTTTTCCCTGTGTGTTTGCTCATCGGCCAGTGCAAGACTTTAATTAAGGATGGTCCACCATTTTTGGTTCCACTGTTTCTTTACCGTCTGCCCGAATCTAATGGGAACCTGCATGTGAATGGCCACGACTGCAGCAACTACTGGCCAGACAGCTCCTAATCGGGATTGTCTCCCTTTGACTTGCCCGGGGAAAGAAAGGCAAGGATTGCCTAGGATTTTATTAAGAATCAGGCCTGTAACAGCAACATTACCTTCACTCACATTCCATTAGAAAATATGCTTTTGTTTTTTCTCTCTACACAGCTGCAGTAGTCTCCATGTGCAGAACGATTTGCAGACCCCAACTTGGAGACTTGCGGTTCGGGGAGCAGAAGAGGTGTACCCAGATCTAAAGTTTGTCTCCCATGAGTGTGCCTGTTCTCCTTTAGTTTCCACCTGGTTGCTCTTAGAATTTTTCCACACCTTGTGCCTGAGCCTAGTTGAGAGGCACATAACATATTACATTTCTAGTGTCAAGGCATTTTTAAAATCTAAACTTGCTGACCTGAGCAAGAAAGCTCTGCTTTTGCTACCTAATTATGTAAATATTGAGAAGAAAATTCATCAGTACTTAACTTAGTGTGTAATTTTTCTCTTGGAATATAGTTAAGGGAAAAGTCATTCCTCTTTAAAGAGCACAGTTCTTAAAGAATTTTCTCTTCTTGTTGCTAACTTACAGCCAAGGCTCTACCAGTACTGGCTTTGCATCTCTACCCCTTTCTGTTGGTATTCATCCCTGGGAAGCTGACCTGTGAATGGGTAGAAAAGGATAGTAAAGGCAGTGTTTGTGTGTATGTGCCCAATGGCCCTGGCAGTGTCAGGAAGCAACTGCCTTGTAGACAGAAGGAGATAAGACATTGTCTTTACTTTTCATAGTTGGAGAAGGCCAGGCAGCCCTGAGGTCATAGGTGTAGTCGAGGTGCTTATACATCTCTGCCCACACTCAAGCCTGGCTTACAGTTCTGCCTCTGGGTCTCTGAGAAGATATTTCTCCTTGCTTTCACCAAGCATTAGTAAATATTGAGTATTTAGTAGGTATAAACTAATCTATTTGTTTTTCTTGATCAGTTTAATGAAAAGTAGAAGTTAAAATTATGCATCCCTAGCCACCCACCATCATAGTTTAAAAAGACTATAATTGAGAATAAAATTTTTATTTGGCAGTAAATTTTTGGTGAATTCTTATCATCTGCACTTATATTGTCATTATGTTGGTTGGGAAGTGACATGGAGTGAAATGTTAGTTTGTCTATTCAATAGCTAGGCCAGACTGAATTCCTTTATATTTTTGATTTAAAATAACTTAAAATCAAGAATGAACAATATTACTGAAGTTTATCCTCATCAGATGTTTGATAGAAATAGATAAAACTTGCCCTCTTTGGTCTTCCTGATCTGAGTGCACTATTCGTAGGCATCAGAATACATGGTATTTCAAGGGTCATTTCTTGAACTGGTTAAAGTTTTTCTCATCAGACATGGCAGCTAAAGATGCGCATGAGGACGTCGGATCATTGCCAATTTTGTCTCTGTAAATTATGCTAAAATTTGAAGTTCTGAACCTTGTCTAGTCTTCAGGTGGGATGAAGTATCTTGATTCTTATTATGTCATGACAGTCTGTCCAGAATGCATTATATTTAACATTAAAAAATGATTGTCAAATTACATTTTAGATTATTCTATGAGTAGCATATGGCTGAACATGGAAATCATTACTTTGTTTTGAATAACCTATTTAAGCACTGTAACAGAAAGAGCCAGTAATCATCATTACTGTTGGGCAAATGCGTTTGTAAAATTTGTATTTTTTTTTAGTTTGCTCACTTTTATTCTTTAAAAAAAGGCACTGGGAAGCCAGGTGTGTGCTTGTCCTCAGAGCAGGGAAGTTGATTGCAAATTGCATTCCTGCTTGGGAGAGGCCACTATTTCGCTAATGTTTGCTGGAGGAGTAGTCTTTGTGGGCCCAGGCAGTTTTGCAGGCAGAGTGGAGAGAATGCAGAGTGCTGCAGAAGAAGCCAGTTTTTGCAGAGAGAGAGAAAAGGTGTGCAGATGGGAAACCAGAGCTGAGGGGCTTTTGTGAGCTCTGCTGAGCTGGTGCAGCCTTTGATTCTAGGAGGAACCAGAGAAGATTCTCCTGGTTGTGGAACCAGAGAATGCATCAGGGCTTTGGAAGCCACTGAATGAGAGAAAAGTGTTTTCCCTCTGTGTTTGCTTGTTGGACAATGCGAGACTTTAATAAAGGAATGGCCCACCACTTTTTGGCTCCACTGTTTCTTTACCATCTGTCTGAATTCAATGAGAACCTGTATGGCCACAATAGTGGCAGCTCCTAGCCTTAAAACTGGCATAGTCAGCAGGATTCAGATCAGATTGGTATGGAGGTGCCACCACCACTGAGGGGTGGAGTAGAGGACTGGTTGTTGTTATGGTTCCCCATGGCTGTCCTTTTGGGGACCATGGGCTGGCTGTTTTTTACAGCCCTGCGAGAGGAAACTGAGAGCTCTGTGCAAGAGAACACCTGAGGTCGAAAGCTCCAGGATGAGTTGCAAACCGAGAGGCAAGCTAAGAACTAACTGCACCTGGAACTGGAGCAAGCGCTGGAGGAGGAGGCTGCATGGGTTCATGAGTTGCAGTTTGCCCTGGAAGTTGCATGCTGGCAGAAGCAGTTGTTGGAGGAACAACTGTGGGTTCAGGTTCACAAAAGCCAGCAGTTGCTGGAGCCTAAGATAGAGCTGTGCTGGCAAAGTGGCTCTGAGTTGGTGGAAGCAAGTATTTCCAGCTCCTCTTCTGAGGATGAGGAGACTTGGGCTAAAACTGCCATCTACAAACTTTGGAAGATAAAAGCCCAGCAGCAAAGGGTACCTACTAAGCCCCTGGTAAGTTCACGAAAGTGGTACATAGGGGTGGATGGCAGCATGCTCTCTGGAGCAGAGGTTGAACTGTTTGCCAAGTGTTCCTCCCTGGGGCAGCATCTTTGGAGCTGCCATGATGGTAGGGATGAGGGAAGAGGCCTGAGGCCTCATGTGTGTGGACAGACTCTAGAACTGAGACCAGAGGGGGCACAGTTCCCTTGTTAGATGGACATGCACCTTTTGGATAATATGAAAGGTCCTGATGGGGAAGGGGGGCAGCTCTGGTAGAGGCCCTCCTGCACTGAGAAGCTTTTCATCCAGTTGGAGAGAAGCTCCAAGGACATTTTGTGCTTTGGGCAAAGTGCTCAGAGAGACATTGTGAAGGGCTCCTTTGTAATTGCTGAAATTGAATAACTTCTGCTGTTACTATAGTTGTTTATGTAATGTGCCTCATTCCTTGCACAGGAATGGCTGTGGTGTGGATTGCAAAGTGAGCAAAGGCAGTGGAATGTTGGGCAAATGAGTTTGTAAAATTCGAATTTTTTTTTAGTTTGCTCACTTGTATTGTAAAATAATGGCGCTAGGCAGCCTTGTGTGCGCTTCCCTCAGAGCAGGGAAGTTGATTGCAAATTGTGGATTGCATTCCTGCTTGAGAGGAGCCATTGTTTTTGCTAATGTTTGCTGGAGGAGAGGTCTTTGTGAGCCCAGGTAGTTTTGCAGGGAGAGTGGAGAGAATGCTGAAGAAGAAGGCAGTTTTTGCAGAGAGAGAGGAGGTGTGCAGATGGGGAATCAGAGCTGAGGGGCCTTTGCAAGCTCCACTGAGCCTTGTGCAGCCTGTAATTCTAGGAAAAACCAGAGGAAATTCTCCTGGTTGTGGAACCGGAGAATGCATTAGGGTTTGGGAGCCACTGAATTGAGAAGAAAGTGTTTTCTCTCTGTGTTTGCTCATTGGCCAGTGCAAGATTTTAATAAAGGAATGGCTGACCATTTTTTGGCTCCACTGTTTCTTTACCATCTGCCCAAATCCAATGAGAACCTGCATGGCCACGATCCAATGAGAACCTGCATCTGCCAAATCCAATGAGAACCTGTGGCGGCCTCTGGCCTTACAATTACCCTTAGTTTTCATTTAATCTATTTTCATCCCTAAATGGTTACATGACAATATTGCTCTAGCATGTAAGTGATTCTTTTTAAGGTGGTATTCAAGTTTCTCATCATGTGTTGATTTTAAATTTTAAAATTTAAAAGAAAAAATAATTTTTCTCATTTAAAAGTTTTTGAGAAGCATCTCAAAAGATACATATACATAATAACATACACACAGCTATACATTCACTGTACTACTTACAAGTAATGATTGTCCTTATTGTATACATTATTTTGTTGAGAATATCTGCAGTAATTCCATTAATTCATTCATTCATTTGAAAGCTTAATTACATGCTATAAGGCCAGTGGCCATCGCCGTGGCCATACAGGTTCTCATTGGATTCAAGCAGATGGTAAAGTATTATAAAGTACTGCACCCCAGATTCTGAAAGGCATTGTACCTCACTTCATCGAGTCCACATAGAGACACCCAAATGTATCTTCAGATAAATTTTGAAGAGTTTTATTAAAGGAGGAAATTTTAAATATGCTGGCTGCATATGGCTGACACAGGCATCTGCAGGCCCAAATCGTGCAGTCCCAAAAATAGTTCGGGGGCTGCTTATATACCCTTGATCACTCACGGGAGGGGGAGAGCATGACATTATGGCACAATCATTAACAAGATTATAACATTTGTCTAGGGTACGGGTCCCCAAACTACGCCCGCGGGCTGCATGTGGCTCCCTGAGGCCATTTATCTGGCCCCCTGCCACACTTCTGGAAGTAGCACCTCTTTCATTGGTGGTTAGTACGCAAAGCGTGGTGTTGCTCACGTACAGTACTACTTCCGGTGACGCTGGATGCATGCCTTATGGCTCCGGAAGCACATCATATCACTTGTTACGGCTAGCAGTGACAACTATGGAACCGGACATTGACCATCTCATTAGCCAAAAGCAGGCCCATAGTTCCCATTGAAATACTGGTCAGTTTGTTGATTTAAATTTACTTGTTCTTTTTATGTTAAATATTGTATCTGTTCCCGTTTTTTTTTTTGTTTTTTTTTTTTTTTTACTTTGAACTAAGATATGTGCAGTGTGCATAGGGATTTGTTCATAGTTTTTTTATAGTCCGGCCCTCCAACAGTGAGGGACAGTGAACTGGCCCCCTGTGTAAAAAGTATGGGGACCCCTGGTCTAGGGGATACACAGAAGCATTAAGACTTTCAAGGTGACACAATCAAAGATGTTTACAAATCTTTCTGGGTTCCTCCTCCCTCACTAGCCTAGAGGTATTTTACTCTTGAGATTCCAGGGAGGGGGAGGAACTACAGTCAATGCAAGGTGGTGTGTAAATTCTGCCTCCTATGGAAAGAGATGAAGTTTCTCAGTTGACCTTAATCCTTTCAGAGAACTTAAAACCAAATGACCCTAGTCATCCTTGTAAGTCAGGAGACTTCTACATTCCTTTTTCTCCATTTTCCACGGAAAGGACAGGAAAGCCGGACCTTTTCTTCCTAGAATATCAATATTAATTTGCAGCTTTTTGGTACCTTACAACAAAAGGAATATTGGAGCCAGAAAATGGTGAGCCATTCCTTTATTAAAGTTTCACACCAGCTGATGAGCAAACAGGCAGGGAAGACCACTTCCCTTTCTCTTAGAGCTCCTTTGGGCAGATAAAATATTATGCTCATTTTGTTAAAGATTACGCTGCCCACGAGGAGGCCGTTGCCCAGGTGATATTAATGTGTGTTGGGGTGGGCTAAAGGCAGGCAGAATCCTTGTAGCCTGGGGCTTGGTTTTGGGATTAAGCCTTTCCTACCCTTTTTTGATGTGGGGTGGTATAATCCAATCATGCCTCAGAGAAGTGACTTTGTATTAGAGACTTCCCTATTTTGTATATTGGATTAAGAGTTTGGATTTCTACACTATAAAATGGGGACGGAGCGGGAGCTTGCCCTCTTGGTTTCTGGGATGATTAGCATGAGAGAGCAGAGGGAGCAGAGCAGAGAGCAGAAAGAGGCCATGTGGCCAGGAGAAGCAGCCAAGATGGCGGAGTGTTGAGTGAGAGGCCAGTTTGTGCAGTTTATGCAGGGAGAAGGAAGGAGATGGGGAACTGAGGAGAATAAGGCTGGTGAGCTAGAAACCTTTGATTCTAGGAAACTCGGATAAGTCAGTGGCTTTGTGAGCACTGAATGTGAGTGCGTTTTGGAGCCCAGTGTGTATTTTTACTTGCCTGCCAGGTGCAAGCTAGAATTAAAGAAAATGGCCTATCAGTTTTTGGCTTCATTGTTTCTTTACCGACTGTCCGAATCCTATGAGAACCTGCATGGGCCGGGCTGCTGGATTTACAGCTCCCAAGCCCTGTTCCCCTACAGACTCATTCTCCGAACTCACAGGCCCCCACAAGCAAAACAGGCCGGGCTGAAATGTCAGGGCTTCGAAGCCCCTCAGCAGTCCCTCAGCACTCCCTTTCTCTCTCTAGACTCTCCAGCAAAACAGGCTGGGGGGGAAAACCCTTTCTCCAGTAAACAATGGCCCCTCCAAGCAGGAAGGCAATCACCTGCCACCCTGAAGGCAAGCACAGCAGCCTCCCAGAGACCACACACACATTGTGCTGCCCCATGCCAATGCAAAATACAAGCAAGCAAACCTAACTCACTGTTTCACACCTGAAACACATTGGTTTGCCTAACACATGCCAGAAGTACAATACTGGGTACTGGAAGTTAATAAATAAGTAGTTGGTCCCCACATTCAAATATCTGAAAATCTCATTAGAAGCAAACATGGAGGCCCTGGCCTGTTGGCTCAGTGGTGGAGCGTCAGCCTGGAGTGCGGGAGTCCTGGGTTCGATTCCTGACCAGGGCACACAGAAGAGGCGCCCATCTGCTTCTCCACCCCTCCCCCTCTCCTTCCTCTCTGTCTCTCTCTTCCCCTCCCGCAGCCAAGGCTCCATTGGAGCAAAGTTTGCCTGAGCGCTGAGGATGGCTCTGTGGCCTCTGCCTCGGGCACTAGAATCACTCTGATTGCATCAGAGTGATGCCCCAAGATGGGCAGAGCATCGCCCCCTGGTGGGCATGCCAGGTGGATCCCAATCAGGCACATGTGGGAGTCGGGCGCATGCGGGAGTCTGTCTGACTGCCTCCCTGTTTCCAACTTCAGAGACATACAAAAAAAAAAAAAAAAAAAGAGAGAAGCAAACATGCAGACATTTAAAACATCAGTCCAAACACCCATCCATCTTGTCATTCATTCATGTATCTAGTAAGCAACAAACACCTTCATGTCAGTCACTGTGTCAGCTCCTGGGAATATAGCTGTTGGACAGATAAAATATATTATGCTCACTTTGTTAAAGATGGCGCTGCCCAGGTGATATTAAACTGTGTTGGGGGCGGGCTGTGGGCAGGCAGGATCCTTGTGGCCTGGGGCTTGGTTTTGGGATTAAGCCTTTCCCACCCTTTTTGATGTGGGGTGGTACAATCCCATCATGCCTCAGATAGGTGACTTTGTATTAGAGACTTCTCTATTTTGTATATTGGATTAAAGGTTTTGATTTCTACACTATAAAGTGGGGGCAGAAAGGGAGCTTGCTCTCTCAGTTCCTGAGATTATTAGCATTAGAGAAGAGAGAGCAGAGAGAGGCCACATGGAGGAGGCCAGGAGAAGCAGCCAAGATGGCGGAGTGCTGAGTGAGAAGCCAGTTTGTGCAGGGAAAAGCAAGGAGATGGGGAACAGAGGTGAATAAGTCTGGTGAGCTAGAAACCTTTGATTCTAGGAAACTCGGATAAGTCAGTAGCTTTGTGAGCACTGAATGTGAGTGGATTTTGGAGCCCAGTGTGTGTTTTTACTTGCCTGCCAGGTGCAAGCTAGGATTAAAGATGATGGCCCACCAGTTTTTGGCTCCGTTGTTTCTTTACTGATTGTCTGAATCTAATGCGAACCTGCATGGGCCAGGCTGCTTGATGGTGGCCGTGGATACTGGCTTTACAATAGCTGTGAAAGGCCAGCGTTGTTTCAGTCTTCATGGAGCTTGAGGTCTACTGGGAAGGTTGGATGTATCCGTGACTAGTGATGTGGGAAGTTTCAGAGTTAGTCACAGAAATGAGACTGAATGTGTGAGCAGAAGCCTGTCCATGAGACTACTGCTGAGGATGTTCAAGGAAGAAGGACTTGCAGTTAAGACAAAAGTTATTTGTAATAGCCTCTAGAAAACCAAAGAGGAAATATTTAGCCAAGGTGATGAGACTATTGGATCTGGAAAGGAGGATTGCTTCAGATCCTTGGGGGCATTCTTTTTGTTTTGTTCTTGCATCTACTCAGCCCTGAAGGATAATACCTTGCTCCCCTGAGAGAGCCAGGAACAGTGGTTAATGAGGTAATTAACATTTCAAATGAAGAAATAATGGGTTAACTCCCTCTCGTCCACAGTGCCTGAGGCAGATATGATATTGCAATCAATTTAGAATCTCCAAAGGAGTTCTCTTTTTCTACTCTTTTCCTCCTCCTTTGTATCTTCCCCTTTCTATTTCTCTCTGTGTAAATCCTCCTTTTCCTCTTTATCTCAGTTGCTCCTCTTTGTTATTCACTCTTCCTAATTTTTTTGCTTTTTTATTTTTTAAAATTTATTTTCTCTTCTGTTTCTGCCTCCATTTTCCCTATCTACTGAACAAAGTATAAAAATTAATGTGCTTACATTGATTTCCATTTGCTGTATGTAATATATATGTATATATACATACTGCTATTACATGCAATACCTTTATCTTTCTAGTTTTCTCTTTCTAAAAAACAGTGTAGGGCCAGTAGTTGTGGTCATTGTGGCCAAGCAAATGCCAGTTCTCATTGAATTTGGACAGACAATAAAGAAACAGCATAGCCAAAAATGTTGGGCCATTCCTTTATTAAAGTCTCATACCAGCCGACCAGTACCATACAGGGAGAACACTTCCCTTTCACTCATTCAGAGCTCACAAAGCTACTGACACATTCTCCGGTTCCACAACCAGGAGAAATCTTCTCCGGTTCTTCCTAGAATCCAAGGTCCCACCAGTCTCAGCAGAGCTCGCAAAGGTGTTCTCCATCCGCACACCTTCTCTTTCTCTGCCAACATGGCTTCTCTCTCAGCACTCTGCATTCTCTCTCCTCTTCTCTCACCCTGAAAACATGGCTTCTTTCTGCCTCTTTTCCTTCTTCACTCTCTTTTCAAAACTTTCTGGTGCAAAACCTCTTCTCCAGCAAACATTAGCAAAACAATGGACCTTCCCAAGCAGGAAGAAAATTAGGAAGAGTGAATAAAATAACAATTTCACAGACCACATACACCTGTTGCTGCCCAGCCCCAATGCAAACTATAAGCAAGCAAATATAAAATCATATATTACAAACTTATTTGACCAACAGACAGCTTTTTCTTTCATAAGATCTTTCTTATGTCCTCAATCTTCTCTCTTTTGAAGTATATAGTTTTTAAGCGATTTGTTTCTGTCTTAACACAACCAGGAAAAAAAAAAGATTAGTAATCATTAATCATGTTTTATGACTATCCTAGGAAATTTACTCACAATCTGCCAAATATTCCTTGCTTAAAATAAAAACCACTAGAATATACAAATAGAGAGAATACAATCGAACGTCTACAAATAGAGAGAATACACTTGAACGTCTGTTTCTTTGAACCTTTATGCATAATGACACTTCCCATCATACTAATGAACCCCAAAACAAGAATATGAATCTCTCTTCTAAACAAATTAAATTTAAAAATTTTTTTGTGATTGTTACCAGTAAAATAAGGAGACTTCAGTTCTTCTTGAGAGAAAGCATTCAATGAAGAGACAAAGTGTAGCAAGTGAAGAAAGAATTCACTGGCTGTCAGGAAGAAAATCACAGAAAAGGGGGCCTTGGAGACAGGTTCAGCGGGTGAGCCCAGGATGAGCTGCTGCTGCTCACTGCTCCTTTTGTTGCAAGTCTTGAGGGGGTCTCTTAGTGCTCAGAGAAAGAAAGAGGCAAGGAAAACTCACCTCGGGGGAAGAAGAAGAGAAAGGAGAGGGGAAAGGGGAAAGGGAAGGGAACTGGCATGTTCCCTGAAGGGAGAGTGTGCTGGGACCCCTGTCCTAAGGGATTTGGGGAAGGTCTTAGGGGAAGTCCCAGGGGAGAATTTTAATGGAATATTCATCAGCTCTCCGGGTGTGTCCTTTTAGGGTGTGGTCTTCACTGATTAGTTGGTGCCAGGGCAGGGGTCAGCACCAGGGTAGGGAGGCATTAGTCAATGCAGCTGGTCCTGATATCAGCTATGGCTTCTTTTAATATGAAAGGTCAGGGGCTTTAAACCACATGACCAGCTAAAGGAGGAAAGGTCACCCTGGGGGCAAGAGATGTGTTTTCCCTTGCCAGGAACCTGGGGCTTTCTGCCCTGGGAGCCCTCCTCAACTCATCTATAGTTCTCGCTCTGTCCCTAACTGCCTACAACCTAAGTTTTCTTTTCTTCTTTAAATTAACAGTAATTCTTCCAATTAAGGAAATAAATAGTACATCACCACTGTAGATCATTTGTAAAATATAGTAATAAAATCAAAACACCCATGCAGTAAAAAATTGTTTTCAAATTTTAATTTGATCTTTATATTGCCATAACAATAATATATTACCAACTCATATTCAGTCTATATTTAACTAAAACTCTATCCATTATTTGTTATTGTTTTAATATTTCAATCAGAAAAATGACTTCATATATCTAGCTTTCTCATGTTTTAGAATCTTTTTTCTCACATCAGTCTTTTTGAATTTTTCCACATATTTAGTAATAGCACCTATTTAAGTTTTATCCTCATATTTTTTTCCATTTATCCAATATATTAGGCTAAAACAGTACAAATAAATTACATGACTAATAGTCTTCAGAATCAATATTTGAAAGGCAAAATTTTAAATATTTAAAATTATAGATTCAAACATAAACCCCTATTTAGTTGTATGTTCCTGAAGGGGGGAGGAAATTATACTTGTCATATCAGTACCACAAATGAGGAATCCAGAATCATAGAGACCAGTGTGTCCTAAAAGCCAGTTCTTGAATCTTGACAAAGTTCTAAATAAAATATAATGCATTATAAAGTTGTTGTTTGGTTTGGTTTGGTTTTTTCCAAAAGGGCCCCTACTGAATTTAAAGATTGTCTTTATTCTACTGTTATGATAGTTTTTATGTAAACTTTTTATTTAAAATAGATTTGAATTTATAGAAAAGTTGCAAAAATGGTGCAGAAAGTTCCTGCATAAAATATCTAATTTTAAGTTTTGTTTGACATTGTACAGTACATTTGTTATAACTAAATAACCTATTTTGTGTCATTGCTATTAACTAAAGTCCATACTTTATTAAACTATACCTTAGTTTTGACCTAATGTCTATTTTCTGTTCCAGAACCCTATCTAGATTACCACAGCACATTCAGTTGTCATGTCTCCTAAGAACATGATAGTTTCTTAGATTTTCTTTATAGCTGATGATTTTTGACAGTTTTGAGAAGTACTGATCAGGTATTTTGTAGAATGTCTCTCAATCTGAATTTGTCTGATATTTTTCTCATGATCAGACTGAGTTGTGGGTTTAGTGGAGGAAGACCATTAGCAATGAAGTGACATTTTCATCACATCACATCAAGGTGTGCATGATCAGCATGCCTTGTGTCTTTACCACTGCTGATAGTATGTTTGACTGCATGACTGAGTGGTTTTTGAGTTTCTCCACTGTAAAGTTATTTTCACCACCTTCTTTCATACTGTAGTCTTTGGGAAAAAGTCACTCACTATGTGCAGCTCACATGTAAGGGGAATCTACATAATTTACATAGAATTTTTATGTGCAGTAAATTTGTCTGTTCCTCACTTATTTATTTAATTAAACATTTATATCAGTATAGACTCATGGATATTTATCTTATACTTTAAACTATAATTTAATGTGTGCTTATTATTCTATTTCTCATTCTGTTCCAGTTAGTAGCCCCTTTTTTTGTAACAGAGACAGAGAAAGAGACAGAGAGAAGTACAGATAGTGACAGACAAGAAGAGAGAGATGAGAAGCATCAATTCTTCATTGCGGCTCCTTAGTTGTTCATTGATTGCTTTCTTATATGTTCCTTGACTGGGGGCGGGGGGGGGGAGCTATAGCAGAACAAGTGACCCTTTGCTTAAGCCAGTGACCTTGGGCTCAAGCCAGCGACCTTGGGCTTCAAGCCAGTGACCTTTGGGCTTAAGCCAATGACATGAGGTCATGTCTATGATCCCACACTCAAGCTGGCAAGCCCACACTCAAGCTGGATGAGCCCACACTCAAGCCAGCAACCTCAGGATTTTGATCTTGGGTCCTCTGCATCCTAGTCCTAGCCCTTTTTGAATAGAATAATAATGGTACTTGATTATCATTTGGGGAGGGATGGTTTGTTTAATTGACTCCAAAATTTTGGTAACCCTGTTTTGTTACTTCAACTGGGAAAGAGAAGCCTAAGAGGGATACATTTTTTATTTAATGAAATTTAAAACACTAGAAATTACAGATGTATATAGCATATATTTGTTGAAATAAGGTGAGATAATTTTTCACTGACAAGTCAGTGAGATGATATTATAGAGAAAGTATTATTTAAGTATGGTTTTGAATATTCTTTTAGAGATGGTACTTAATATATTTACTAAAGTTGATTATTTGAATTGATAACTCCTCTCTGCATACTAATCAGTTATTCACCCTCATCACCTTGCCAATGCTTAACATTATATTTGAAATTAAGCCCTGTCCGGTTGGCTCAGTGATAGAGTGTCGGCCCAATGTGTGGATGTCCTGGGTTCAATTCCCAGTCAGTGCACACAGGAGAATTGACCATCTGTTCTTCCTCTCCTCCCCCTCTCTCTTCGCTCTCTTTCTCTCTCTCTTTCCCTCTGCAGCCATGGCTCAATTGAGTCGAGTGTGTTGGCCCCAGGCACTGAGGAGGGCCCCATGGAGCTTCCACCTCAGGTACTAAAAATAGCTCTGTTGTGAGGATGGCCCCAGATGGGCAGAGCATCGGCCCCAGACTCAGGTTGCTGGGCAGATCCTCATCAGGGTACACGCAGGTGCCTGTCTCTATTTCCTCTCCTCTCACTTGGAAAGTAAAAAATAATAATAATAATAATAAAAGAAAAGAAATTAAATACCTTACTGTACTCCACATATCTCATCACACTTCATTGTAGATCACATTTATGACTTTCACTTGTGGTGAGGATGCTTCTAAATCAGAAGACCAGAATATTTCTAGTTCACAAAGCTAAAGTGGTTGCTATTTGCTTGATGATATATTCTTGTGTTTACACAGTGTCACGATTTTACTATATATTAAGTCAAGTATTTCACTAAGAAGCTCTTAATCAGGTACAACTCCATCCTTACTAGTGGCTATTTCACCTGTTTAAAAAATACAAAGTCTTACAGTTAATTTCACACATTGAACATTTGTGTTTTATCTCTGCTTATTCTCCAAAGTCAGTAAGATGACAGTATGAGTGGAAAAATACATAATCCCAAATCAAAAAGGAAAATGGGAGAAGAATCAGAAGACTGGTGCAGTGAGGTCAACTCACTTTCAGAACTAGAAGAGTGAATGGAGGAGAGTATATGACAGCCCAGAGCAACGGGAACAGTAGTAAAATGTAAGAGCCTGCAGGGGGAAGCAAGTCTGCCTCCTCCATCCTGTCACCATCCTGTCACCATCACACAGAATCCTGGAGAGTCCTTTCTCCTGGAGGAAGCAGGGCTGTTGAAAATGCAGTAAAACCTGGATCTCAAAACAGAGATATAGTTAAAATCTAAAAATAGGCCCTGGCTAGTGGCTCAGTGGATAGAGCATTGGCCCGGCATATGGATGTCCCGTGTTCAAGTCTTGTTCAGGGCACTCGAGAGAAGTGACCATCTGCTTCTGTCCCCATCAACTTCCCCTTCTCTCCCTCTTCTCCTCCCACAGCCAGTGGCTCGATTGGTTCAAGCATCAGCCCCTGGTGCTAAAAATAGCTCCATACTCTAGCATCTTCAACCTCAGATGAGAGTTGCCGGATGGATATTGGCCAGGGCACATGTGGGAGTCTGTCTCTCTACCTCCCATCCTCTCACTTAAAAAAAAAATCTGAAAATTGATCAGAGGATCCCCAAGTCTCCATCCCTACCACATATAGCTACTCACTTACCCTTCTACTTTTTTTTTTTTTTAAGAACATTTTTTTCTAATTTTATTTAGAGAGGAGAGAGAAAGGGAGAGAGAGAGACAGAGAGAGAGAAGGGGGGGAGCAGGAAGCATCAACTCCCTTATGTGCCTTGACCAGGCAAGCCTAGGGTTTCAAACCGGTGACCTCAGCATTTCCAGATCGACGCTTTATCCACTGTGCCACCACAGGTCAGGCATCCTTCTACTTTTTCAATCTAAGCAAACATCAGATGGTTATTCACTGGAGAAATCTCAATTGAGAAACTGGGGCCAGAGAACAAGCCTAGGCATGAGTAGGGACTTGGTGCCAGGCTGAAAACATAAGATTTAAGGAAAGGTCTTCAGCCAAGCTTCTAGCCAGACTTAAAGCCACCATGGAGGAAACTGGAGAATTTTTTCTATGGAGAAAGCAAGTAGCTCTAGACAATTGGACACTACCCCATTACCCCACCACCAGTAAAATGTCCATTCACACTGAAAACCACCAATGAACAAGACCCACCCCCTCACATAGGTTGTACAATCAATGTTTTATCTACTTCAGTTTGAAATTTAAAAGTACAGTCATGACCACCAAATATATGGTGAAATCTCAAACCTGAAAGACAGAAACCAAATAGAAACTCTGACAAATTGGAAACAATTTGTCTTGAAGAAATTTTAAAACCACAATAATTATTGTCACTAAATAGAGGCAATTACTTTAGAATATGAAAGATAATTGGAATTAAGAATTTTAAACTTAAATTTTTTAAAACATGATTATGAGGTAAAAATTAAGACCATTTACCAACAAATAGAAACTGAGTGTATAATTCAGGAAGCCAGCAATGATGTAGAAGTCTCAGAGACAAGAGAGAAATCAGGGAGGAAGAATTCACCAAACAAGAAATAAAAAACTTATGTTCAGGCACCTCAAAATTTACTATTCATCAAAAGGAATAAAACAGCCTGACCAGGCGGTGGCGCAGTGGATAGAGCGTCGACTGGAACACTGAGGACCCAAGTTCAAAACCCTGAGTTCACCAGCTTGAGTGTGGGCTCATCTGGTTTGAGCAAAGCTCACCAGCTTGACCCCAAGGTCGTTGGCTTGAGCAATGAGTCACTCGCTCTGCTGTAGCCCCATGGTCAAGGCACATATGAGAAAGCAGTCAGTGAATGACTAAGATGCCGCTATGAAGAATTGATGCTTCTCCTCTCTCTCCCTTCCTATATGTCCCTATCTGTCCTTCTATCTGACTTTCTCTGTCTCTGTCACACACACACGCACACACACACACACAGGAATGAAACACACACATACACAAACATGCACAGCAAGGCACAGCATCATGAAGTTTCAGATAGCAAGGAAAGGTAAAAATAAAGTTTCCAGGGCGGCAAACATTGGCCATAGACAAAGAATCAGAATAAATGTGGCATCCCACTGCAGAACAGTATTAGAAATAAGACATGGAGTAAGACCTTTGAAAGTCTGAAGTAATTTCCTACCTGAAATCATTGTACCAAATTAAACTATTACTATATTGTAAGGGAAGAAAAAATTTTCAGATATTCAAGAACATATTTATAGGCTTCACAAACACCTTTCTTAAGAAACTACAGAAAGATTAACCTTTCAAAACAAAATTTTAAACCAACAAAAGGTAGAAACAGGAGTTCCAGGACATGGGCGTTTTAGTAAAGACCTGAATCCAGGACACATGCTGGTGATGGTAAAGGCGGGCCCCAAGTTCTCATCAATACAGCAGATTGAGAGGTCTCACCCACTGCTGGTCACCCTGGACCCTCCCACCCACGAGTGGGCGCTCCAGCTGTCATGTGGGTGGTAGCGGAGCAACCAAAGTATAAATAAAAAGATAGATTTAACTATAGTAAGTTGTTTTATAAAGATTTATTCTGCAAAACTTAGCGAAAATCCAACATAATGTGCTTGATAAGTAATTATTATATGCTTTAAATTGCTGTAACTCTGCTTTATAAATTTTATAAAGTAAAGTTACTTCCCTACTTTATAAATCACCATCACTGTGGAACCGGTGGGCGGTTAGAAAATTTAACTACTAACAGAGATACAAAAGTGGGTGGTAGGTATAAAAAGGTTGACTACCCCTGCTCTAACATTTCAGATCAGAAGGTAAGAATGGAAAGCTCTAGAAAGTGAGTCTCCAAGAGAGAAAAAACAGAAACAGCTGAATTACCTGATGTGTCTGAGTGTAGGAAATAATTGAAAGGTATTGTTAAAGAATGTAGAAAGAATAAACAATTAGCAATAATAATAAAAATAACAAAGGAAAAACAAAACATGTGTAAGAAAAGAAGTAATATAATTCAGTTACTTTCCTTAGCAGTGAACAATATTTACATGTTCTTACTAATAAATGAAGAATATTGATTTAATAAGAAATTATAAGGAATACTGAGGAATTCTGTGAGAAATGAAGACTCTTCTGCCATAATGATGGCAGAAGTAATGATGCCATCATTACTTCTTAATGATATCAATAAGTAATTTCTAAAATGAATAAATCAAGAATAATTTAAGAAATGGAAATAAATATCAAAGTGGGTAGCAGAATCAAAATCAGGGTAAATAATGGTTGTCTCCTGGGGGAGGAATTAGGGAGTCACCTTTATGAGCCTTGTAAGATTATTAAACCATTTAAAGTATGTGAGTATAGTACTTTCAGAAAAAAATATTATTAAATCATATATAACGATAAAGTAATATTGTAATTTCTTTAAAAATATGTTATTTCCACTGCCTATTACGTGAATATAACCAATCCAAACCCCAGTGCAGCGGTTCTCAACCTGTGGGTCGCGACCCACAGGTTGAGAACCGCTGCCCCAGTGGCTTAAAAGAGCACTGATTTTTTTTAAAAAAAATTATTTCTCAGGACCTCTTAGATTGCCTAGACTTAGTTGGAAAGTTCTTCTGCCCAGTGATTAGCTGGAGAGCCTCATGCAATCACCCAGCAAGGGAGGTTGGCTGGGGGGCCTCAGTTTTCCTTCATGGGGTTGCTATCTACATGTTGAGGATGACATCTTCCAGTCCAGCATGATACTTTGGACTTTCTTTGGCTTGATGGCTAAGTTCTGAGAGGCAGCACTCTAAGAAGACATGCCCCAAAGTACAAGCATTTATTAAGCCTCTGCTTGCAGGATGACCTCCAGTGTCTTACTGGCTAACGTAAGTTGCATAGCCAAATCAGAGTCAGTGTGGGAAAGTTCTAGACAAGGACATAGATGCTGTGAGGTATGGTTTATTGGCAGCCCCCAATGTAACAGAATAGGACATATATGGACTTTTGCTTCAGCCTAATATGTTCTATCTACTTGGCGAAGGATTAAAGTTAGATTTAATCAATGAAACTGTTAAACCACTTCCCATCTTTGATTTATGTAAATATTCTTTATAGTTGGCATAATTTAAAGGACTCTAATTCCTCCATTTCCTCCATAACCAATTATATAGCATTAGAGGAGTCATAAGCTCTGAGGAGCTTAGAAAGAGACAACAGAAAAGCCACCAAAAATCTCCCTAATGACTTACAAGCAGCAAAATAAATTCATTTGCCCTAGTCATCATTTATTATTACATGTTGTTTAGTGTTAGTCCTTTGGCTTTATTGTATTAGAAACCATTTGTTATAACACTTCTGTCATTTTCATTTGTAATCTAGTTATACATTCAAAAATTTTGAAGAATAATATTACTAATAGTGATAATGACTAATATATGGAGAGAGAGATTTTTTATTTTTTGGCTTTTTTAAATTCAATTTTATTTTATTTTACTTTATTGGGTGTACATAGATTCTAGTGTACCGCTGAATACCTCTCACTCCCCCTTGCCCTCCTCCCTGCAAAACCCTCCCCCCCAGTTTTGCTTTCCTGTTCCCATCCCATCCTATCATCCCATTTCCCTCTGTCCCCTTTCCCTCTGGTCCCTTTGCTCCTGCCTCTGTCTCTATTTTGTTCCTCAGTTCATATTGTTCATTGATTCCCCAAATGAGTGAAGTCATATGGTATTTTTATTTCTCTGCCTGGCTTATTTAACTTAACATAATAGTTTCCAGGTCCATCCATGTTGACGCAAAAAGTAAGATTTCCTTCTTTTTCATGGCCCCATAGTATTCCACTGTGTATATGTACCACCGATTTTTAATCCACTTGTCCACTGACAGACACTTGGACTGTCTCCAGATCTTGGCTATTGTAAACAATGCTGCCATAAACATGGGGGTGCATTTCTCCTTTTGAATCATTGATGTGCTGTTCTTGGGATATATTCCTAAAAGTAGGATGGCTGGGTCAAAAGGCAGTTCCATTTTTAATTTTTTGAGGAATCTCCATACTGTTTTCCACAGTGGCTTCACCAGTCTGCATTCCCAGAAGCAATATAGAATGGTTTCCTTTTCTCCACATCTTCGTCAGCACTTATTATGTGTTGTCTTGTTGATGAGCTCCATTCTGACTGGTGTGAGGTGATATCTCATTGTGGTTTTAATTTGCATTTCTCTAATGATCAGTGATGTTGAACATTATTTTATATGCCTATTGGCCATCTGTATGTCCTCTTTGAAGAAGTGTCTATTCATTTCTTTGGCCCATTTTTTGATTGGATTGTTTACCTTCCTGGTGTTGAGTTTTACAAGTTCTTTATAAATTTTGATTATTAACGCCTTATCAGACATATTGTCAAATATGTTCTACCATTGTGTTGTTTGCATTTTTATTTTGTTCATATTGTCTTTAGCTGTGTAGGAGCTGTTTAGGAATACCTACTACTCCTAGGTACTTTATTATTTTTTTTGTTGCAACAGTGAAGGGGATTATTTATATAATTTCTCTTTCAGACAGATTATTGGTATATAAAAATACTTCTGATTTCTGAGTATTAATTTTATATCCTGCCACCTTGCTGAATTCATGTATCAGGTCCAGTAGTTTTTTGACTGTGACGTAAGGGTTTTCTATGTACAATATCATATCATCTGCAAATAATGATAGTTTTACTTCTTCTTTTTCAATTTGAATGCCTTTTATTTCTTCTTCTTGTCTGATTGCTGTGGCTAGGACTTCCAAGACTGTGTTGAATAAGAGTGGTGAAAGGGGGCACCCTTGCCTTGTTCCTGATCTTAAGGGGATTACTTTTAATTTCTGCCCGTTAATTATGATGTTGACTGTGGGTTTGTCATAGATGGCCTTTATCATGTTGAGGTATGTTCCCTGTATTCCCACTTTACTGAGAGTTTTGATCATAAATGGGTGCTGGATTTTATCAAATGCTTTTTCTGCATCTATTGATATTATCATGTGGTTTTTCTCCTTCCTTTTGTTTATGTAATGAATCACACTGATTTATTTGTGAATATTGTACCAGCCTTGCCTCCCCAGAATAAATTGCACTTGATCATGATGTATGATTTTTTTCATGTACTGCTGTATCCAGTTCACTGATATTTTGCTGAGAATTTTACCATCTAAATTCATCGTTGATATTGGCCTATAGTTTTCTTTCTTTGTGTTGTCTTTGCCTGGTTTTGGAATCAGAATTATGCTCACCTCTTAAAAGGAGCTTTGAAATTTTCCTCCTCTTGAATTTTTTGCAATAGCTTGAGAAGGAGTTATTTTTTCTTTGAATGTTTGGTAGAATTTGCTTGTGAAGCCATTTGGATAAGAGCTTCTGTTTGTTGAGACTTTTTTGAAAACAGTTTAAATCTCCTTTATTGTAATTGGTCTATTTAGGTTTTCTGATTCTTCCAGATTGATGTTTGATAGTTTATATTTTTCAAGGAATTTATCCATTTCATCAAGGTTGTCTAATTTTTTGGCATACTATAGTTTTTTCTTACAATCCTTTGTATTTCCGCTGTGTCAGTTGTTACTTCTCCCTTCTCATTTCTAATTTTATTTATTTGAGTCCTCTCTCTTTTTTTCTTGACGAGTCTGACTAAGGGTTCATCGATCTTGTTTGCCTTTTCAAAGAACCAGCTGTTGGTTTCACTGATTCTTTATATTATTTTTTTGGTCTCTATGTCATTTATTTCCTCTCTGATCTTTCTTATTTCTTTCCTTCTACTTCCTCTGGGTTTTACTTGCTGTTCTTTTTCTAGTTCTTTTCATTGCAGGGGCAAGTTGTTTATTTGAGCTTTTTCTAGCTTCTTAAGTTATGCCTGTAATGCTATGAACTTCTCTCTCAGGACTGCTTTTGCTGTGTCCCATAGGTTTTGAGTTGCTGTATGCTCATTTTCATTAGTTTCAAGGAAATTTTTTATTTTTTCCTTGATCTCATTGTTGACTCTTTTGTTATTTAATAACATGCTGTTTAGTTTCCAAGTGTTTGAGTGTTTTTCAGTTTTTCTATTGTAGTTGATTTCTAGTTTCATGCCATTGTGGTCAGAGAAGATGCTTGATATGATTTCAATCTTCTTAAATTTGTTAAGACTTGTTTTATGTCCTAATATGTAGTCTATCCTAAAGAATGTACCATGAACACTTGAAAAGATTATATATTCTGCTGCTTTAGGGTGAAAGGTTCTGAAGATATCTATTAAATCTAGTTGATCTAGTGTACCCATTAATTCTACTCTTTCTTTGTTAATTTTTTTTCCTGAGGATCTATCCAGTGATGTTAGTGGGGTATTTAAATCTCCTGCTATTATAGTATTGCTGTTGATCTCACCCTTTATGTCTATCAGAGGCTGCTTTACATATTTAGGTGCTCCTATATTAGGTGCATAGATATTTATAATGGTTATCTCTACCTGTTAGATTGTTCCCTTTATCATTATCTAGTGACCTTCTTTATCCCTTGCTATAGTCTTTGTTTTAAAGTCTATTTTGTCAGATATAAGTATTGCTATCCTGCCTTTTTTTTTTCATTTCCATTTGCATGAAATATTTTTTTCATCCTTTTACTTTCAGTCTATAAGTATCTTTTGTTTTGAGGTGGGTCACTTGTAGACAGCATATGTACAGGTCTTGTTTTCTCATCCATTCAGCTACCCTATGTATTTAGATTGGAGCATTTAATCCATTTACATTTAAGGTTACTAAGATGTAATTATTTATTGCCATTTTTTAATCTACATTTGTCTTTTACTAGATTTCCCCCCCCTTTTTTCTGTCTACAGAAGGCCCCTTAACATTTCTTACAACATTGATTTAGTTGTGATGAATTCTTTGAGGTTTTTTGTCTGGGAAGCTTTTTATTTCTCCTTCAATCTTAAATGATAGTCTTGCTGGATAAAGCAGTCTTTGTTGTAGGTTCTTGTTCTGCATTACTTTGAATATTTCTTGCCATTCCCTTCTGGCCTCAAGTGTTTCTGTTGAAAAGTCAGATGTCATCCCTTTGGAGATTCCTTTGTAAGTGATTGATTATTTTTCTCTTGCAGCTTTTAGTATTATTTCTTTATCTCTTAGCTTTTGTATTTTGATTATGATGTTTCTTGGTGTGGGTCTCTTTTGGGTTCTTTTTTAATGTGGTTCTCTCTGCTTCTTGAACCTGTGTGACTCTTTTCTGCATCAATTTAGGGAAGTTTTCAGCTATAATTTTTTCAATCAGGTTCTCTGTCCCTTGTTCTTTCTCTTCTCCTTCAGGAGCCCCTATTATGCAGATATTGTTTCTCTTCATGTTGTCACAGAGCTCTCTTAGGGTTTCCTCAGACTTTTTGATGCTTTTTTTCTTTTTGCTGTTCTGCTTCCATGCTTTTGCTTATCTTGTCCTCTAACTTGCTGATTCGATCCTCTGCTTCATCCAGCCTGTTTTTATTTCCTTCTAGTGTAGTCTTATTTTCTAATATTTTGTTTGTCATTTCTCTGATTCTTTTTTATGATTTCACTGTCCTTTTTGATGCTTGTTATCTCTTTATTTAGGTGTTCATTATGTCCATCCAGTTTTGCTCTAAGGTCTTTGAGTATCCTAACAATCATTATTTTAAACTCTGCATCTGGTAATTTGGTTATTTCCAACTCTCTCAGTTCTTTTTCTGAGGATTTCTCTTGTTGATTCATTTGGATTGAATTGCTTTGTCTTCCCATTTTGTCTGTGTATACACTCTTCCTTTGAGTGTGTTGTTTGTTTAACTAGCTGAGTCTAGGGTTGGTATTGTCTGCCTCCAATTTTCAGTTGTGTTGTTTCTAGGTCTCCTTGGGTTGACATCAGCTGTTGCTTGTAATCTTCTGTGGACTACTTATCTGCTAACAGTATTCTTTTTGTTATTCATGTCAGCATTTTCTATGTCTTAGCTGGGTCAAGTGTGAGGAGCCCTTCTTTATGCTACCACTCAAAGAAGGGTTGTTAGGATCTGAACTGATGCTCTCCATATCTGGCCACTGGACGTGCCTGGCCTTGACCTTCCTGACTGGAGCCTGGTGCAGATCATTAGGGGTCACTTCCTATGACTGGTTCTTATCAACCTTTTTAGAGCTATAAGTGATCTGGATCTTGTGGATGCCTGTGCTGGGCCCAGGTGCCATTGTAAATATCAGCTGCACTTCTAGGCTAGCATTTATCTACAGTTTTCCTGTGTGATGTTCCTTTAAAAGTTCAAGTTTCCTGAGATCCACTTTCTGTTGCCTCTTATTGCTGGCTACTTGTTGGGCTCAGTACTGTAATTCAGTGATTAGGTACAGTACTGGATGTGGCTTACCCCTTAACCTCAGATGTCTTTCTATCCAGACTTTGTATTTATTTTGTTTTGTTTTGTTTTCTTCTTCTTTTTCATTACTCAGAAGGGTGTGGTCTCAGGGGTCCAGTGTGTGTGGCCTCTGTGCTCCCAATGTGTGGTCTGTCCTCTGGCCCCACACATCTGCCCTTGCCACTGTGCACATTTAGGCTCCAGCGCTGCCAGTGCCTCGGCGGCCCCTGAAGCTTCTGCTGCCCCTGGTAGACCTGTGTGTGTGTCTAATCGGACTGCACACAAGATCTCCTGGGACCCAGCCACATTCAAGGGCGGACTCATGCTGTGGGCTGGATTGCGTGCAAGCTCTGACCTCCACAGCGACCTGCCTGGGCTTCTGCCTCCATGGGCATCCCATATGCACTCGTTTGGACCCCTTCCACTGTCACCTGGGCCTCAGCCTACCATGGGGCAGGCCCAAGCCACAGGCGTGATTGCGTGTGAGCTCGGACCTCTGCAGCGGCCATCACAGCCTCTGCCTCTGCACACGGGACCTCCGCAGCGGCCATCACAGCCTCTGCCTCTGCACACGGGACCATGCAGACCATGCACAGCTCCCACCTCCGCTGCGGCCATCACAGCCTCTGCCTCTGCACACGGGACCATGCAGACCATGCACAGCTCCCACCTCTGCAGCGGCCATCACAGCCTCTGCCTCTGCACACGGGACCATGCAGACCATGCACAGCTCCCACCTCCGCAGCGGCCATCACAGCCTCTGCCTCTGCACACGGGACCATGCAGACCATGCACAGCTCCCACCTCCGCAGCGGCTGCACGGCTTCCATCTTCACAAGCAGTCCTGCCCTCACTTGCCCAGTCCGCCCTGGCTCCTGCAGCCGCACCCAACCTCTGCCAGCCCACCCGCCCCCAGCGAGCACTCAGCAGCATGCGGGGACTGTGTAGCTCAGACCCCAGCACTACCTGTCCTTAATGTGCTGCTGCTTCTAAGCGCCTCTTTGTTCTGACTGGAGCAGGAGAGCCTCAAGTAGATGGGCAATTTCTTCCCTTTGCTGGTGATGCTGTTCTGAGGAATAATGTTCACTTTAGATTTACGGCATGATTCAGCCCAGGGGTTAGGGTGTCCATCTCTCCAAGAGTCTCCCCCTGTGCCTCTTAGACCACACTCTCCCCTGGCAACTCCATTCCCAGCGCTCTCTACTCCCAGAGCCCCGGGCAGGTGGCCGTGAGCGAGGCTCTCTGTGCAATCCCTTTAATATGGAGCCTGGGCCCGAGAATTCTGTCTCCTTTACTCAAACAGTATCTAAGCTCCTTTCTCAGCCAAATATAGTCTGCTTGCCCCTTCCAGGCTCTAGGGCTCTAGGCTGGGACTCTAGTTCTGGGGCCGAGGACCCACAACCTACAACTCTCTGGGCACCCCTCCCCACTGCAAGAGTCCTTCCAGGCTGCCACTCTCTCCTGGAAGTGAGGCAGCCCTTTACACATCTCTGCCTTTCCTACCAGTCTCAGTGTGGGTTCTTTGGTGGTCCTTGGCTGTACAATCCTCTTAGTTTAGTCCAAAGTTGGTCTTTCAAGATGACTGTTCTCAAAATTAAGTTGTAATCCACTTTGGTTCTGGGATGTGGGAATTGGAACATCTGCCTACTCCATGGCCATCTTGTCTCCTAGAGAGATATTCATTACATGTCAGGAGTTTGCCAGATAAAAAACTGAATATTAAAACTCTACAGAAACATCACAGGTCTGCAAAAAATTTTATGGAAAATATATATTCTATCATTTACAAAAGCTTATTAAAAATTCAATATCAAAAATTATATTTATCGCTTTCCCACATGTATGTTTCCTTCACTTTTTCCTTTTATTATTTTCTTCCTCTCTTTTATGTTATTCTCTCCATGATCAAATAAACATCTTAGAATTATTTGATTTTCCATAAAATCTATTGAATATCAGTTATCATGTTATTTGTCCTCGTCAGCAGTAATTATAACTATGCACGAAACATGACTATTAAAAATGACTGAAAGCACTTTGAAAATATAAGATGTTCTGTAAACACTGTTTCCCAGTAGTCTACAGCCCAATTAAATGGTATTTGATCTGGCATAAAGTGCTATTTTAAGCATCTTTGAGCAATCATAAATTTGGATACCTTCCTTGCTTTCTGGGTTTCAAATTCCCCAAATGTTCTTTATTGAAATCCAATATTCATTCCAAACTATATTACACTGAATTTAAGCTAACTGAGAGCAGGAGCCAGAAAGACTTTATTCCCTGTCATTCTCGTCTTTATAATAAGAATTAGATCTGGGTATCATGCTTGATTAGACTATGTTCTCAGTTGTGATGCTACTTCTGCAAAAAGTTAAGAGCCTTTTTTATCTATAATTTACAAATTGGAGAGTGAAGGTGATAATTTCAATGCACACCAGGATAACAAGTTTACTTAAACTAATCAACATGACTGAGAGTATTCTACTTTAAAGAGATAACATTGATTATAAGACTAGCCTATAAATAGATATGTGATAAAAAGTTGAACAATTATATTTACTCAAGCTAAAATATGTGCAATCTAAAATAACCTAATTTTGTTTCAGCCCCATAATTTTTCTTTAAAAAAGAAAACAGTTCAATATTGAATTGTTGCAACTGGACCTATAAAGTCAAGAAAACTGTATAGTTCTTTCCCATAACTCTCATGCACACTATTAGTAGACCTAAGAACTCTTGCCTTAAGAACTTCTATTTTATTTAGCTATTTCTATCTATTTATTTTGTATAGCTATGAAATATTTTTTCTCCCCCCCCCACATTCTATTTATTATTTTCAGAATTAATGTTCCTTGGCTATACTATAGGAACACTGTTCTATATAGATGCTTTTCAATTTTGAAGTTATACAAAGTTATTTGTGTTCAAAAATATTCACCTAATCTATTGACTTGGATGTAACGCAGTTCAGATTTTAGTGAACTGGGTGAGAATTCATTATAAGGAAAAAAAATTCTACAAATGCTTTGAGAAATTGTTTGGTAATACCTCCTACACCTGAGTTTAAGCCTACACCATGACCCTGTTGTTCCATTCTATCCTGCTGGAATATGCACATATATGTTCAAAGAACAGTAATAGACATAGCAGCTCATAATAGTCTTGAACTGAAAATAAGCCAAATATCACTGACAAAAGAATAAAAAAAAGAAATTGTGAGATATCCAAACAATAGAATATATATTACTTAACAATGAGAACAATGGAATTATTACTACCCACAAACATAAAAATTTCAAAAACAAACTGCTGACCAAAATAAGCAAGACAATAAAAAGAATAGACTGTATAAGTTCATTTAGATAAAGTGTTGTTTTTATTTTAAAAAAGGACAGAAATAATCAATAATGGTAGAAATCAGAATGATGTTTGCCTTAGACATGATGTAGTGACTAGTGACAAGAAAGTGTCAAAGGGAGACTTCTGGGATTCTGAAAAAATTCAAGGTCTTTATTTAGGTATTTGCTTTGTGAAAATTCATCAAACTGTACACTTAATGATTGTGTAATTTTCTGTAAGCACACAAAAGTTTGAAGTGAATTAATAGTTATAAATAAACTTTTTTATTGCTATCCAAATAATTTAACTTTTAATATTTTTCCTTTTTGACCAATAATTTTTTTTAATGCAAGTGATATTGGAAATAACTTAAATAATAACTCTACTCAAAAATGTCTGACTTTCCATATATCTAGACATTTATCATGCTAACTTTAGAGCTAACAAGAGCTTGTCATTAGTGTGTGTTTGGGTACAAGGGTATGCATGTGTGCGTAACAAATAAGTACAAGTAAAAGGTGTGGACAAGTGATAGTATTATTTATTATTTATGAGGGTCACTCTTGCTTCTGTGTGGAGACCAGTCCAGGGATAGAGACAAGGATGAAAGCAGGGACAGTGGTGAGCAAATAGTTGTTTGGTAACCGAGCTCAGGAAGGTGCTTATGGAATAGAAAAGTGATCATTTTCTGTACACATTTCAAAGGTATGACAGAATTGATCTGATATGAGATATGGGAGAAAAAAATCAGATGACTTCAATATCTTTGGCCTGATCAATTCATAGATGAGAGTCAAAGAGAAGGGAAACTATAGGGAATGCAGGGGAGAGAGGTAGATAGAGTATAAAGGCAGGTGTTCCATTGCTCCTGCAAAGCCTATAATGCCTGTAAGATAGTGATTTTTCCACCAGTGTGCCACAAGAATTTTTTAAACATGCAATATCTCTTTTCCCTTAGATTGTCAAGTAAAACAATGACAACAGCTAACACAATAGCCGTCTGGTGTGAATGAATCAGTTGTGCCTATATTTTTTGTCAGATCGGCAAAGAATATATTGTGTGTGCTGCAGAATTTTAGTTGATGTGCACCAGGAGATGAAAAAGGTTGAAAATCACCACTGAAATACATTTGTGTTTGGATAAGGACCTGGCAGATTGGTGTATGAATTTGAAATTCGGAAGAGAAGGTGGAGCTAGGGATACAGATTTGACAAGTTGTTAGATTCTAGATGGCATTTAGTACGGGAAATGAGTGTAGATAAAGCAATGAAGTAGTCTGAAGACTAATCGTTGGCAACCTTAAACATACAGAGGGTAGGGAGGTCAGAAGAACCTAGAAATAAAATAAAAAGCCGCAGTGAGTGAAGTAGGAGGTGAACAAGGAGTTGTGAGTTTGTAAAATTAACTGAAGAAAGTGTTTCAGAAGAAACTTCTTGATTGAAATACCACTAACAATTCAGATAAGAGGAAGACTGGGAAAAGAGCACTGGATTTGAAATGTAGAGAGATGTCTTAGCAACTAGCATAAGAGGAGTTCTATTGCAGCGAGTGGAGAAAAGCCTGATTGGAGAGGGTTTCAGAAATGATCCAAGGAGAACTGGAGAGCGCTGTGTCTGAGCACTCTTCAGGGGTCTTATTCTAAGGGAAGCAGAGGCTGGGTGATTGTTAGAGAGCAGGGGCAAAAGCAGGATTCTTAAAAATGATTCCAGACATTGTAGCATTGTGTACATGCTTAAAAAGATGCAGTGGAGAGTGAAGAGGGGGGAACTGGTGACCGAGGAGAAGCAGAAGCAGCTGGAGGAGTGCGTGGTTCTGGAGTGGGTGAGAGGGGAAGAAAGCTGCGAGCGGGAACTTCTGCAAGGGTTCACCCTTGTAAATGCAGCTACAACATTTAAAGCGTTTAACTAGGATGTAATCCTTACTAAAGGATTGATATTCTGCAATTTCTATTCCTTTAAACGTAAATGTCTCATTGGATGTATAAGCTAATAATCAAGCACTTTCTGTGAGAGAGAGAGAGAAAAAACTTACTCAAGTCACTCATTTGGTATGCACTGTGGTTGTCTGTCATTGTCCTGAGGGACTGGCTGTTTGCTGTTACTGAGACTGTGAAGGCATGCGGGAACCATGATCACACCTATTGTTGTGTAGCACACACTTGTTACCTAGAATAAAGCAATTCCTCTGGCATTCTGATGTTCAAGAGCCTGTTTCACACCTCTCACTTCTGAAATGGTCAATAAAAGGCCTGACATTCCAGCCTTCCCTCACTTTGTTCCCTATTCATCCCTTGTATGTTCAGGAAAATCAGTCTTCACCCCTTATCACTTGCCTATCATTTGTGAATTCACTTTTTCAAATGAGTTATTTATATATTTAGAAATGCTAGATCAAAGGAGGTGTCATGGAGAAGCCTTTTCATTTTTGTAAACTACATGTTTTCACGTATTTTTATCAAGGTCATTTTAGTAATGTTATAAACTGTGTTTAGTAGTAAGTCAAATTTTTTAAGATCCTGTAAAAAAAGAGAAATGTTCTCTGAATAAGAGAATCTACATAAGAAATCTATGACAGTAGAATAAAAAAATCTCAGCCTTGTAGTTTAGGCATTTGGCTTTTATTTTATTTATTAATTTTATTTATTGATTTCAAAGAGAGGAGAGAGAGAGTGAAAAGTGGGGTGAGAGGAGTGAGAAGTATCAATTCCTAGTTGCTTCTTGCATGTGCCTGGACCCCGCAAGCCTGGGATTTCAAACCAGCGACCTCAGCATCCAGGTCAACACTTTATCCACTGACTGCACCACCACAAGTCAGGCTAGGAATTAGCCTTTCTTTTTAAGATTACTTTGCTAGATTTCATAATTTTTTCTATGCTTTGATTCTACAAGTGATAGCCTTATATATTATTATCAGTGAGAAAAACTGCTATTTAAAATAGCTGTCACTTAAAGATTATAAAAATGTAAAAAGAGTATGTTATCTGATGGAACCTCTTAATAGTGTTTGAACATTTAAGATGTTTATGGTATTAAATATTACGTGGATGCTCCTCACATAGCTTGCTAATTCCGGAGTCTCCTTTCCCCTGACCTCTGGGTGTAGCTGCAGGACAAGCCATTTGCACTTCTGTGTTCCTCCTCCTTTTCCTATCGGGCTGTTGACAATCGCCCTCTCCTTTCAGTGGCTAGAAAACTTTGTTAGCCCTCTCTCACCAATGAAATTTAGCTGTTTATTAGGTTAGAATCAGTCTTGTTGGTGTCCTTTCTACACATTTACTCCTTTCACCATTCCTACTCATCTCTCTCAGCTCTGACTTTTCTCAAACTTCCCAAAATCATAGTCAGACATTTAGAATTTCAAAGCCAGCACCTTGTGTGCTCTGCCTGATATTCCAGCCTTCTCTCACTCCATTTCCTGTTCACCTTGAATGTCAAAGAAGGTTGGTCTTCAGCCCTTATCACTCCCAGAACATGCTCACTGCTTTTCTTCTTCCATGCTTTTGCTCACACTGTTCTGTGAGCCAGGAAGTGGAGATAAGGAACATATTCCTACTTATCTTATCTTTTTCTTTTCTTTTTTTGACAGAGACAGAGAGAGTCAGAGAGAGGGACAGATAGGGACAGACAGGAAGGGAGAGAGATGAGAAACATCAATTCTTCGTTGCAGCATCTTAGATGTTCATTGATTGCTTTCTCATATGTGCCTTGATGGGGGAGCTACAGAACAGCCAGTGACCTCTTGCTCAAGCCAGCGACCTTGGGCTCAAACCAGCAACCTTGGACTCAAGCCGGCGACCTTTGGGCTCAAGCCAGCAACCAAGAGGTCATGTCTATGATCCCATGCTCAAGCCAGTAATCCCACACTCAAGCTAGTGAGCCGGAGCTCAAGCTGGATGAATCCATGCTCAAGCCGGCACCTCAGAATTTCAAACCTGGGCCCTCTGCATCCCTGTTCACACTCTATCCACTGCGCCACTGCCTGGTCAGGCTCACTTATGTTATATTGAGGTTCATGTCCACATTTATGACTCTAAATTCTCCTGATCCTTGAAGGACCATCCCAAGTGTCAACTCATTTTCAACCTTCCCGGAGTTGCCAACCTTGCACAGTGGCCCCTGCAGTGCCTAGCCCAAGCTTCAGGCTCATTTCACAAACGATTAAACCTGGGCTCAGGGAGTCTTAATGACCTATCTGCTCCACAGAACTGCTTTGCCTCAGCCCGGGATACCAACACCATGCTGTAATTTTAGGGCACTCAGCTGCTTTCTAATCTTTGTCTGAAGGAAGTAAATGATTTTGTCATTTTCAATTTTTCTTAATTTAAAATTGGGAAGTACTAAGTGGTGCTTCTCTGTCACTAAGAGTCTTGCAAGACTAGAACAAAGTAGATTATTAGTGACGTGAGCTGAAAAATGAGAAAGCACTGAGGCTGTGTGGTCTCTTGCAAGAAAATCGAATGAAAAGCAAATGTTTTAAACTTTTACGTACATGTTTTAATGATCAAGGTACAAAATAAATATCTGGACCTAATCGGGAAGGACAGTCATGCTTAGCATAGGACAGACATTTTGGACATTTTATATGTAGTCATATTTACGCACGATACCAGTTCTGCGGGTTAAATATTGCCACACCAGTCTTAGAGCTGAAAGAAAGGGAGTCTAACAGATGCAGTCACTTGCCATGAGCTGAGCATTGGTGTCAAAATTGGAAATCAGAGATAAATGTCAGCTGCATGTGCTTCACTGATTTAACTAATGTTAACAACTGTAGACAAAGGACAACATATTTTGAGGTCATTTGTTGACCACATTTATGTAAATGGAGATAGCTAAGGTTTTGGATGACAATAAGGACCGTGGCTCCTAATGATTTGCCTTAAAAATCCCATAAAAAAGAAGAAGAACTACAGAAAACTTCAAAAATTATCCAAATTCCTTTGATAAATTGAAACCGTACTATCAACATTAAAATTGATAATTACTGGGTCATGAGGTAGAATTAAGATTCCTGTCATCACCACAAAAACTTCCAAGTATTTAGTTGAGATGAAATTTGATCCCAAGCAGAAGTTTTTTCTTATATTTTAATGAAATGTAAGGTGACTTTCAGGTGTGACCCAAGTCCACAGATTGTATAGGACTAATTCCTAAAATATTGAAACACTGAGCGGAGTAGGAGCGGAGTCGGTATCTGTGAGCCTACTCTCTCCTGGGAAGAACGTCTGGTTAGATTGCCAGCTGAGCGCTAGCCAGCCCAGCTGGCCTCCTCACGGCACAGCACGTTTGGTGATGACCTGGAGTTGAAGTTCCTTCCTTATCTGCAAAATTCAAACATTTAGTTTCCCCTTTATCATACAAATTAATCATGTTCTGCTAATATGTTACCAATTAAGAAAAACCTACCTGTTTAAATATTGCTTTAATCTCATTGCATTAATTTAGACCCCTAATTCTATTAGTTTAATTAAATTTAAAAGGGCCGTGTAGGCTCTGGCCAGGTGGTTCAGTGCATAAAGCATCACCCTGGCACACCAAGATCATAGGTTCTATCTAGCCTTGGTCAGGGCAATCAATGAGTGAGCAAATAACTAAGTCAAACAATGAGTTGATGCATCCCTCCTCTTTCTCTTCCTTCTCCCCTCTTCTCTCTCATCCTTTCCCTCTCTCTCTCTCTTAGTCTATGAAAAAATTTAAAAAACAAAAATAAAAAAATTCAAGAGTCATATAGACCTTAGACGTGTTTGCAGTCTCAAACACTATATTTGTGGTAAGATTTATTTTAGATAATTATTATTGCTTAATATTTTAACTATAACCTTGGTCGTCGCAACAACTTCATACACTTTCTTTCCAATGACTGTCTCTGTGGAGATCAAACCTGACCTCGGGTACGGTACTTTGATTTGATAGGGTAGTCTGAAAACGAATGTGGATATTTTGTCTTTGAAGGGGCACTTCCTGCTTCTACCACAGAATTGATCATGGTTCCGAGAGTTGCCTCTGAGAAAAACCATCTTCCTGGGGATTTAAGACACTGCTTGGATGTCTGTGATCATGTGGCACTAAGTGAATTTTGATTTGGGGTCTCAGCTCTGGCTCACTGTTTGCCTCTCTCGAATGGCTGTAATTTATTGGTTTCTTGTGCACTTTGTTTTCCAAAACTCATAATCCTAGAACCAATGTGCTTCACATCATAAACCTAACATCCAAATGCTTGAGGAGGCTCCACTCCTTGTCACAGTGGCTAGGCTCAGCAGGTGCATGGGCCCCAGGTGGCCTTGGAGCCCAGAACAGAGTAGCAATGGTCCTAGGCAGCAGTCCTTTCAGAAGCCTGAGTGAAACTTCCCCTAAACTAGTCTTGCATGTTAGCAAGCATCTTGAACCTTTCCCCCGTCAAACCAGGAAACCTGCCCTGGCTGGATAGCTTGGTTGGTTAGGTTATCCTCCTGAAGTGAAGAGCTTGCTGGTTCGATTCCCAGTCAGGGCACATACAGGAACAGATGTTCCTGTCTCTCCTGCTCTCTCCCTTTCTCTCTCAAAAACCAATAAAATTAACATTTTTTAAAAATTATGAAACTTGTTTAGTACAGTCTCCATCACCTTGCCAGAGTGTCTCAGCAGTATATTAAGACTTTAAAAGAGAGCTGAAAAATATCCTATCAAATTATAATAATTTCACATATTTGCAAATCATCATTTTCTTTCCCACACTCTTATTACCACTAGTACCATATTATCAGTAGGTGAATGTTCTGGCAATAAATTCTAATCAAATGATCACTCATTAAAAAATTTTCATTGTAAAAGCTATGTATGGGCCCAGCGGGTTCCTGACATACTGGGCAGACCACTTACCACTATGCTGTGCACCTGAAAGAGTAATATTGTCTGAAAACTGTAATTGAAAAAGAAAATCTAACCAGAAATAAGATGGAGGGGGAAAGGATGTATTTTCAGACATAATGATGATGACTCCAAATTTTATTTTATCTCTGCTAAAATGAGACAGTGCAAAGCAGAAATTTGGAAGCAAAAGACTAGAAGAGAGAAAAATTCCAAGAATCCTTTCTGGGAGATGTGGTAAGGTACAATAAAGTCATGGAAGATCCCTTTAAACAACAACAACAAGATCTCTCTCTAAAATCTCTCTCTGTCTAGCATGCATCACATTATTGCCCATCATTATCTTATAATGACTCACAAACTCATTGTTTATGATTATCAGATTCAGTTGTCAGTGAAATTGTTCTGAAAGAATATATTTCAGCTCACTTATCTAGATACAGTAGTATGGATTTACCTGTCTCACTGACCAAAAAAAAAAAAAAAAAAAAGTTCACTTAAAAATCACTTCATCAATTGCATATAAATAGCAGATGTCTTTTTGCATTCATTCTACATATCTTCATTGTAATATGTTCCCATCAGATGTTTATTATTCTCTCCTACTGTTTGGATTTCTTAAACTGCTGACACGTCACATGAGTAGCAAAGAAGATTCTTCAGGCTTTTGTGTGATTATTGTTGCTAAGGAAACCATTTCCTTTCCAGTGCAGTGTATGGGACATCTGTGCCACATTGAGTCTGCTGCAGAAAGACACATAACATCAGGAATAAAAGTGAAGGAGGAAGGAATATAATTAAATCAATAAAATATGGAAAGTAATACCAATAGAATTCCCTTTAAATAATATTCTGATAGTGGCTTTTTTAATATTAGAAAAAAAGGTAATCTTTTGTGTGTAACATCAGTAACATGGGCTATGTTTTTGTTCATCACTTCCACTTCTGGACTGGGTCGCAATCTCTTTTTTTTTTTTTTTTTTAATTTTATTTATTCATTTTTAGGGAGAGAGGAGAGAGCAAGAGCAAGAAGGGGGGAGGAGCCAGAAGCATCAACTCCCATAGGTGCCTTGACCAGGCAAGCCTGGGGTTTTGAACTGGTGACCTCAGCATTCCAAGTCGAGGCTTTATCCACTGCGCCACCACAGATCAGGCTGGATTGGGTCTCTTGTCTTCCCTCCGTGAAAGCCCTGGTGGAACTTATTCTAAGAGAACCCTTCCCAATCTTTCGCAAACCGCATCCTGACCATTATCACTTTGCAGAGAAGACAGCATGTGTGTCTTGAGAGCAGTGACATGTCACAGTGTTCAAGGCAGCATGCCTCTCATCCTGTGCTCTTCTGTCATCATCCCCAAGTCCTGTCCTGCCCACATCCTTTTTTTTTCTCCAGTCCTCCTGACAACCGTTATGGTCTTATTTTTCTAAGTTTCTTTACTTCTACTTTAGACTATTCCTTGTAACCTTTTCCTGTCCTCCCTGGAATATTTGTTTATTATTTAATAAATAATGCAGTTATCACTTTGCATCCTGCCTTGAGTGAAATCTGACCATGCTCTGAAGGTTCTGCTACTTCTGCAGTCATCTGCAGAGAAGGTTGCCCATTCTTTTAAACCTATTATTCACAGGTAGGAAGAAAAAGAGCTGGTCTTCTGCATACCCTCCACCACTTCCAGGCATTACCTTTCTATCCTGGTCTAAAACTCCACATATCTGTACCTCTTCTTGCCGTGGGTCCCTACCTCAGATAGCTATCTGCCTCGTGATGTCTCTCCATATTCGTTCAAGACATTGGAGCCAGAATTGCGTCTTCCTTCACGCAAACCTAAGAAATTTCAACATTCATGTAAGTGACCCTATTCTCATTTACTAAACTTCTCTGACCATTCAGTTTCAGCCATCTACTCACTTGTCCAAGATTTTGAACTTGTTAGAACTTTAAAAGTTTAAACATAGTCCATTTCTGCCATGAACGCACTTCTACCACATCCTCTCTCACCTCTCAGAGACCTCCAGTTACTGATCTCAGCATCTGCCTAGCATCTCTGCTTGCCTTTTCTTCGCCTTAACAACCCTAACCCCTAGTTTTTCTTTACATATTACAATAACTACACATATCATCCTTCTTCCTGAGGTTTTTTGTTACCTGTCTATGACCCTCTGTCTCAACCTTGCTCCTCTGTATTTTGGCTGCACCTTCCGAAGACCCCCAACCTTGAGTTCATGCTATAGTTTGCCTCCTCTATCTTTCCCTGGGACAGCTGAATTTATAACTTATGAGAAAGTTATAAATTGTTGTAATTTAACACTTTGGATTGTAACTTAATCCAAGATCTTCATCCTGAGTCTCAGTGCCCCGCCCATGACAGTGTTCTTGGTCAGACTTCTCTGGCAGTCTTCTAAGCAACAAGTCCTGACCAGTAAGAAGTTTCTTCAGCCTCAGAAGAAACAGAAAATTGTAATTGTTCAGAGCAAAGAATTAGGAAATAGACAAAGACTATCAAATGTAAGAACAAGAATTCAAATGCAGATCTGTGTTTGCCTGAATCCCAAGAAAAATTTCTGGTTAAATATTATTGTTGATATTGATATAAAAATAAAGTTTTAGTTTCTTAAACACCTTCCTTTTGAAACAACAAAATAATATTCTGTATATTTCTTTTTACACTCCCATAAATTTTACTTTAAGAATATCTAGATTAATATAAATCAGAATTTTTTAATAATATGATCAAGTGTTCCAATGATTATACTTTGTCACATATAATTTGACATTTTCCATGTCATTTTATTTATTCTCCTTTGGAAGCTCTATTCACTTTTCTGGCTTCAAGTATCACCTCCATAATACTTCCCAAAACCAATCTGTCACTTTCTCTTCCCTTTTGAACTTCAGTCCCAACTATCCAAATGTCAATTGGACATCTGTGTGTAGAATTCTGCTGTCTCTTCAAAATCAATGAGTTGAAAACTAACTTGTTTTCCTATGCCCCTTCAAATCAGTTTGCTGACCTCCAAATTTCTATAACATATACTTTATCCAAAGTTCAATCATCATTGTTAATCTTCATTTTACTTTGTTCCTCTCAAGGATATATTTTCTTTTCTCAACATCAGTTCTGTCACAACCAGAATTCCCTTGTTTATCCTCACTTTGTGTGAGAAATGGCACATAATCATTTTCTCTTTCTTCTTTTTATCCTTCAAGATGAAAACCCTTGGTGAAAAGTCCTAACCTAGATATCTTTACTTATTCCATATTTATGTTTACTTTAGCTTCTACTTTTTTCCTTTTTATTTTTTTATTAATTGATTTTTAGAGAGACAAAGAGAAAAAGGAGGAGGAAGAGAAAGAGAGAGAGAGAAAGAGAGAGAGAGGAAGATCAATCAATCTGTCCCTATATGTTCCCTGATGGGTGATTGAACTGGCAACTTTTGCACTTTGAGGGAAGCATTCATTTGTTGTTCCACTTAGTTGTGCACTCCTCGGTCATTCCCTTATCTTCCCCTATGAACCTGAAACTTTGGTGTTTAGGATGACACTTTAACCAACTCAAACTGGCCAGGACTAGCTCCTACTTTTTCTTAGCCCTTTTTTCCATTTTTTTTTTTTTTTACTTGTAGTGCTATTTTACAATATTACTGATGCTGATCAAGGGTGACTATGAATGATTATATAATAATATCCAGAGATTGTTTTTAAAACTAATCAACTTTATTATAATTAAATATTTCTCAAACTGAGATGTGACAGTAAGGATAAAGTCCCATGTGGTTTACAGGTGAAGAAACTGAAGAACTTAGAAATTAGAATACAAACTCAGTGAGAGGCGAATGTAACACTTGAAGCCAGTGCTCTGATACTTCGGTTCCTTCAATCCTTTAAGCAGGACAAACTTAAGCTGATCTTAATATTAGTGAGCATCAGCACGGGAAATCACTTAATATCAGAACAAATCATGCATTTATTTTGACAATTCATCATGTCTATGTATATCAAGATTTAAAAATCACTAACTGCCTTCAGTAAGCCCCATACAGTATAGGAAACACCATTACTTCTTGAAAAACGTGAACTTTTTTGAACTATACACCTCTTATCAACCTCCTTCCTTTTTTTTTCTTCCTGAAATGTATAGAATTTGTTAAAAAGGGAGGTCTCAATTAGTCATATAATAAGCTCTCTAATACATAAAAGAAATCTCTCTTAGACCCAAGCATTATTTCTTTTGTTTCTGATTTTTGTTTTATTCAGACTGCAAGCTCTTGAAGGCAAAGTTGTACTCTTACAGATATTCCCTGAAATAACTTGGAGACACTTACTTACAGAGCCGTCCCTCTAGTAGCAGAGAAAATGTACATTTTTTTGAATTCCAAAAATGGAATTGGGTTCCTGAAATTTAAAATTAATAGCATGTATATTTAAGTGACTACATAACAGCACCCTGTTTATTACTTTAATTATTAAATAAATGACACATTAAAGTCATCCTGTTATGTTGACAACAGAGCTTTGCAGAGAATAAAGATGTCCCAGAAGATCTGTTAGAACAAATACACAAACTCTGTATATTCACCCTCAAGTAGGCCAACGGGGTAGTTATTAAGACCAAGTCACACCTGGAACTATTACAATTCATGTCACAGTTGTGATAATGTCATTTATCATGTGACCTCTTATGTAATAATAAGGACCCAAAAAGGCAATGGAAGAACTGAAGGAAGAGGTGCTGGAAATGATTACAGATCTATACTTTGTCCTCCTAAAATAGGGCTTTCAGATGATTTCAGTGTTTCCTACATCTTGCAAAGTGAAAAGCAACCATTTTTACTGTCTCTTTGCTGAAAGCACAATTAAAAAATTAAATTTAAAAGTAAACCTTAGAGATCATTTTTCATTTTGGCAATTATAAATTTTTGATGGAAGGTATTACCATCATACATTATGCTATAAAAAATACTTGAATGATCCAAAACCATGAAATTTTTGGAAGAAAATATAGGGAATAGCTTCATGACATTGACCTTAGCAATAATTTTTGGATACAACACCAAAATCCCAAGCAACAAAAGTTGAAATAAACAAGTGGGACTACGTCAAACTCAAAAGCTTCTGCAGAGCAAAAGAAATTAATTACAAAATGAAAAGGCAACCTACTAAATGAGAGTAAATATTTGCGAATCATATTTCTGATAAAGGGTAAATATTCAAAATATATAAGAAATACATCTCAATAGCAAAAAATAGAACAAAACAAATGATTTGATTTAAAAATGGACAAAGGACCTGAATAAACATTTTTTAAAGGAGATATACAAATGGCAAACAGATACAAAAAAAGTGCTCAACATCACTAATTATTAAGGAAATGAAAAATCAAAACCACAATGAGGTATCACTCACACCTGTTAGTTGGGCTGTCACCAAAAGGATAAGAGATAAGTGCTGAGAAAGATGTGGAGAAAGGGAATTTTAGTGAACTGTTAATGGAAATATAAACTGCTACAGCCACTGTAGAAAACAATATGGCAGTTCCCCAAATAATTAAAAATAGAATTACTATATGATCCAGAATTCCACTTTCAGATATATATCCCAAGGAAACAAAGTCAGTATCTCATAGAGGTATTTCTGCCTCCATGTTTATTGAAGCATTATTTACAATAACCAAGACATGGAGCCCTCCTAAATGTCCATCAAAGCATGAATGGATAAAGAAAATGAGGCATATATACACAATGAAATACTATCCAGCCATTAAGAAAGAAGGTAATTCTGCCATTTGCAACAACATGGATAAATCTTGAAGGCATTAAGCTAAGTGAATAAGTCAAGCAAGAGAACAGAAATTGCATGAACTGACTTATATGTGGGAAAAGAGAGAGTAGGTTGTGTTAGAAGCAGGGGGTACAGGGAAATGGATAAAGGTGGTCAAAGGGCATAAACTTTATTATTGCTTTTTTTCCCATAAAGAGCTGTAGTCAGGCATTTTTTTTCTGTTTATATGACTATAACTAACTTTTTTGAAAGTTATTTCCAAGTAGAAATACCTGTCTACTTTTATTGCTCGTTTTCAGAACCCCGCCACTGTGTGTGGTTTCACAGCACTGAGTGAGGGCTTGCTGGCAGGTGAAGCCCTGGGGACCCCCTTATGTGCTTCATAGCACAGTCACTTGGCTATAAGGCCAGAGACACAAAAGACAAAGGAATAATTCTACATAGGATGAGGAGTGTATATCCAAGAAATGTCTTCCCTCTACAATTGCTCTAGAAGAAAGATGTCCATTTGCTAGAATTTCAAGGCACCATGTTATGAGCAGAAAATAATGTCAGGTCCTGGGAAGAGAATACAAGGACATAGAAAGTAGCTTCTTTTGGGAACTTGCAATCTGTTTTTTAAGCCAAACACGTGAAGTACACATGGAAATATAATTAATTATAAGAGGGAAGATGAATGTCCAAGATTGGCAATTCAGTACAGCGAGCAAACCAGACTCACTTTGTGTGTACTTGCACAAGTCAAAATCACTAAGATTCCGTTTTCTCAGCTATAAAATAAGAGGCTTGGACAAGACAGTTTTCCAAGTTCACATTCTTGAAATGGGGAGCTTCGAGCAAAGAAGCATGACATTTCAGGCAGGAAGGAGAAGGAAGTGTGATTCTGTAAGGGGAAAGGCTTGAGAAGGCATGGAAATGGGAATATGTAAAGTCATTTGGAGCATACAGAGCAAAGCCGTCTGTCCCTAGCTTTCTGAATATGTCATCACCCTTCGTTTTCCACATAGTCTAACAATTACAGATCGAGGGCATTGCCTCTTCTTACTCTCCTCACTCCCAAACGTGGTTTTATTTCAGTCTGCACCTCTGGATAATTACGAGCCTTCAATCCAAACATCCTAGGGTTGTTATCACAGCTTCTGGATATGATAAAAAGCAGTAACTCTGAAGAAATTAAGGAATCCAGAGCTGAAACCCATGAAATCAGTCCATGTTGTTGCCAACTCGCTCACGTCCTAACCCGGTACATACTCAGGGACTGTTTTTGGTCAAATTTCTCTGAAACTGTTCATAGCCCTGGGCAAGAAATCAAAAGACTCATGTTTATATCTCATCCAGGTTTGCCCCTAACCACAGATTGCTCTCCAACAAGTCATTCAATTCACTGAGATTCAGTTTCTCCACATTTCATGTGCCAATATTCTCTTCCCTGCCTCTCTCGGTGTTTTTTATGAGGCATAACATAAACTATTTAATATATGTGAACATTTTTTGAAAAAAATATAAAGTGCTAAGCGATATAAAGCATAATTATGACTGATGAGCTTTCCAGATTTACTCACATATGTTAAATTTAAGGCTATGGTAATTACTAGATTAAAAAAGACAACATAGTAATAGCTTTACTGATTGTATTGCGATACTCTGCCTGCAACATTTTGCATTATTATGTGCTCTTATTACATTGAGGCTTCTGCCTCGCCACTATGGTTAGTGGTAAGAATAGTGGTGGAGGTTGGAAAATACAAAATAATATAATAGAAACATGAAGGATAAATGAGTGTTTAGATACATATATCTGGAGTAAGTCCTGTAAAATGCTAGGTCTAAGAGTAGCCATTGAATTAAAAGCCATCTATGAAAAATGTTTATTGATTTTCTCAAATGTGGTGATAGTAAGCTTTTTTATTTCTTTACCATCCTATAAATTATAATGTACTGTGCTTTTATTAGCAGGTAGCAACACATAGGTAATATAAACTCACTTCCAAAATGTAAAGAGTAAGAAGCCATCAGGAATCATTTTATCAGCATCTCTATAATTGTGTTTTTAATTATCTTTGGCCATTTTAATTTCATAATAGTAACATTGCCACATTTCTCATTTTGGCTTTTTGTACACAACCTTTTTCAGCCAGAACAGTAAATTTTGTATGTGTGTATACATATATACACTCATATACATACATTAATATAAAATTAACATATTCATTGAATATATTCATATTTATACATGTACATATATACACAAGTATTCATGTAAAATTTCTAATATTTGATCATTTATTACATATAAAATGGAAATTTCATGGTTTTATCTAGTAGATAAGAGTGCTTTAGTTCAGATCCAAATTATCATATATTTTTTAGATCAATCTATTATACTGTATTATAAACAACTACAGAGAAATGTTTAAATAGAAATAGAAGTTTTTCCTTTTGACTTGTATGTTTAAACAGAAGAGAAACGTTTAATAATTAATAAATTTTAGTTACACATAATAGCTGAGAATATTTTACTGTAGTTGAAAGTTAACACCATCTCTAAAACAATGTATTTTATCAAAATATAGAAAAAATAACTATATAACAAGTGTAATATATCCACTTAATATAAATTTTTAATTTTGTCAAACTTTGGTTTGCAATTGGGTCTATTTATACAATAGTAGAAAACTTTGAGCTCTTTTTCAACTTATTGTTTAATTTTTTTGAGGGGTGCCAACAAGAACAAGGAGTTACATGTGGGCTGTCATTTATTTATAGTTTGCAAACTTGGAACTGAAGCTTAGATAGCTCGAAAGTATGACCAAGATCAGGGTGGTGCTGAAACTTCATGAAGCACTTTCCCAAGAGTTGACAAAGCGTTGGTGATCTGCTAATCATCTCCTTCCAGACAGCTGGCTTTGCTCTGCATAATCATGACAGTCTGCCTCAGATATTTTCCTTTCAACAAACGGAAGCACCTTAGAGACATATCTTTGGGTCAGTGATGCAATACCAATCCATCTCCACTCCCTGGAGAACATCTCAGAATGCCTTTGCTACCAATAATAACTTAATGCTTTAACAGAAGGGGAACACATTTTCAGAAAAAGATACGGGAAGAAAATCTAACCAACAGTTTTTGCAGAGCAGTCACACCTGCTAGAAACACCACTCAGGGCTGAGATCAGACTCAGGCTGAGGCTTAAAGCACACTCACTGCTCCTTCCAGTGGGGATGTCCGCTGCTGCCTTTCACTTTTCCTGGAAGAGGACTGACACACAATAGGAAAACATGTGTCATAGTAGATGAAATATAAACACTTGAGATTTATTTTGGATCCAAATCTTATCTCTGCCACTTGGTAATTAAATGAGATGGGTCAACGTAATCAACTTCTCTGAATATGATTTACTTGTCCATAGAAAAATCTTTATCATGGAGCTGCAAGGTATATTGATGGGTGAGAAGCGTGCAGAATAGTGTATAGAATATTGTAGAGGCTTACTACAATAGCTATAATGAGATATTATCTAACTTATCTTTGGATTGTTTCAACTGATTGGTTAGAGTTGGGACAGAGTTTTAAAGAAAGAAAGTTTTATTTTGTTTGTATAAATTTTCCTTCCACCAGTAACACATTAATGACAGCTCCAAATCACTTATTTTTTTGAAGGACAGTTATATTTACCTTAACTTATGATTTTTCTGTTGAAATCAGTTCTGGTAGGCAACTCAGTTGTATTTTCAATGTGATCTTAGCTAATTTACATAGTTTGCAGTTAACATATTTCTTTCATTGATGAGAAAAATTAAGATAGTGTAGATAGTAACATGAACAGTTTTCAAATGATTGTGTTGTGATTACTAAAATAACGCTATAAAAATGACTAGGTAGTCAAAGTATATCATATGCAAGATGGCCTTCTGACTCAGTGATTCCATTTCTGGGAGTGGATCCTAAGAACCCTGAAACACTGACTAACTGATTTGAAGGAACATATGCCTTCTATTTGAACTACAGTGCTATTTACAATAGCCAATAATTGGAAGTAGCCCATGTCCTTCAGTAGGTGAGTGTATAAAAACAAGGTGACCAACTGTTTTACAATGAAAAAGAGATCAAAAATAAATTGAAGAAAACTATCATAAATAAAAGAAACATTTTATTCATTGTAACAATACTACACTATAATATGATAAATGCATAACAAGAACATTTGTAATATTTTATATTGTAATTATGCTTACGTGCCTATTAATTTTTAATAATAACTGTAAGAAAAAAGTACTCATTTAGATACAAATATGTCACATTTCACACAATGGATCGACTCTGCATCGATCGAATACGGACATTTACAGATTAGTCTTCCAATATCAAAAAGGAGGACATGTAGGAGGACACTTTTCAAGGGAGGACGGAACTTACAAAAGAAGGACTGTCCTCCCTAAAGGAGGACGATTGGTCACCTTAAAAGGCTGTTATAACAATGGAATACTACTTGGCTATAAAAAAGAAGAAAATTTTACCTTTTGCAACAGCATGAGTGGACCATCATGCTAAGTGAAATAAGCCAGTCAGAGAAAGAAAAGTACCATATGATTTCTCTAATCTGTAGAATCTAATGAACAAAATAAGCTAACAAACAAAATAGAAACATACTACAGATACAGAGAACAGACAGATAGCTGTTAGAGAGGAAGTGGGTTAGAGATCTGGGTGAAAAAAACTGAAAGGATTAAGCAAAGAAAAATAACTCATAAACACAGACAACAGCAAGATGATCAACAGAGGTAAAAGGAGGTAGGGTGAGATAGAAGAAAGAAAAGTACAGATAAATGGTGATGGAAGGAGACTTGACTTAAGGTGGTGAACACAGTACAATATACACATGATGCATTATAGAATTGTACACCTGAAACCTATATAATTTTATTAACCAATATCACCTCAATAAATTCAATAACAATAATAATTGCAAGACTGATTGCTAACAAATTAGCATGTAAAACATTTTGCTACTTTATATATTCTGACTTGTCACCCTGCTGTGAAAGGACAAACTGAGTTCTGGAATGCACTTTGTCATTTGCTACTTTTCAAGTAAGTTTTGCAGCCAATTTCTGAATCGTTCTTCTCTGCCTCATTAACTTTTTAAGACCATCTTACTCTTTTGCATGCCTTAGTAACCACAACTCTTAAAAGCCAACCACAAACACCCATATTATTCACAGAAACTCCCCAGAGCTCTTCTGTGGACAATTTGTTCTTGCTCTCCCACTTCACTTAATTTTAAACCTTTGGCCCCACCACTCTGCCTTCGTACTTGCTTCTGGCTTCATTTGTTACTTGTATTTATAATGCCCAGCATTTGAATCTCACTTCTGCCAATAGATTTTGGCTGCACGTTCCACTTTGTCACAGGAGACCTGGCTGGATTGATCTTGATATCCCACCTTCTGTAAACTTTGAAACACAAGTAATCTGTGTCTGCTTCATTGTATCTGGGATGACTCACAGGCCTGAAGTTCTAAAAATAAGCAATTATAATATGGCCGCCACAAACATCCTTTTAGTCAACCTGACCACCACATGGTGGCCTCAGAATGACTCTTTTTAACCTTTACAACAATTAAGAGGTTACTTTTCCTGTTATACTGGCCTATATGTTTTTCTGTAATGTATTTCTGAGTTAAAAAAAAATGCCTGTCTAAAAATTTCTGGGTTTTTTTCTTTAGACTTTTTAGCTTTTTTTTTTCTTCAATTCAAATTGACAAGTCAAATTGCTCAAAGCAAACTAGCCTTTTATTTCATTGACAATGTTAACTGGTAAATGTCCTAAAGCCACTTCTACTTGGCTTTGGAATGTATTTTAAACTTTCATATAATTCACTTCAAGCAGAGTAGTTACATGAGAAGTTGCCCTTTAATTGCATCTTGGAAACCTGGAAGGTTCTTTCTCAGGATGGTTTCCCCAGAACTGTCTCCTTTGGAGGCTAACAGTAGGAGTGCTACTTAGAGTTGTGGCTCTCAGATTATCCATGCTGGCAATATAATTCAGATACAAAGTAGGTATAAAGAGAAACATTTTAACTAGGGAAGCAAGCAATAGGACTGTAAGATAACCTGAAAGCAAGACATCTGGCTCAACAACAAATCTAGTGGGAGAGACTCTGACATTTATATGGTTGACAAGCTTATATAATGTGACTACTTATAAAAAAAAAAAAAGAGAAAACTTGATGTTCATTAGATTAGAAAAATTTTTTAAGTCTTTTTTCAAGTAAGTACTTTGGCCCTTTAAAGAACCCACTAAAATAATTCTGAATGTAACTTCATAATGAGCTTTTCAAAGTAGACAAACAAATATATTTACTTGGCTTAGTGAATGATAAAAATTACATATTATGTGCCCTGGCTGGCTAACTCAGTGGTAGAGCGTCAGCATGGCATGTGGAAGTCCTGGGTTTGATTCCAGGCCACGGCACACAGGAGAAGCGCCCATCTGCTTCTCCACCCCTCCCCCTCTCCTTCCTCTGTCTCTCTCTTCCCCTCCCACAGCCAAGGCTCCACTGGAGCAAAGTTGACCGGGCTCTGAGGATGGTTCCATGGTCTCCACTTCAGGTGCTAGAATGACTCTGGTTGCAATGGAGCAACACCCCAGATGGGAAGAGCATCACCCCCTGGTGGGCTTGCCAGGTGGATCCAGGTGGGGTGCACGCAGGAGTCTCTCTGCCTCCGCTTCTCACTTTAGAAAAATACAAAAACAAAAATCTATATACTGTGCAAGGAAACATTGTTTGGATACAGTGCGAAAGTGAATTTGGAATCAGATGAACTTCACTTATAATGTCAAGACTAGTGAGCATTCCGTATCTTGACAGGTGTCTGAGCTTCCATCAACTCACTCATTAAATTCATTTTCCAGTAATGATTTAATTTGTTTATTCCCTTATTTCAATTTAAAGTAAATTATGATAGCTTATGAAGATCTATACAATATGAAAAATCAATTAAAATAAAATACAAAGAAGCTCTCTAAATGCATCCTTAGAAGTCTGTATAATTGTAATATGTGGTCTATAAATTCCTAGAATTAAGCCATTAACTAGTCTGTATGATAATCAGACATGAGGAAAGGATGATTAGTTACAAGATCCACAATATCCATAATAGAAGCAAACTCATTGCTCAGAGCACGTTCAACACTAACAGTTGTCACCCCTGTGTTTATCAGGAGTGGACACAGTATCACGTAATAGGCAGCATCGGCATCAAGGATCATAAAGTTATTACTGAAAATTTTCCTCAGGGTAGCCCAGTGGATTCACATGAAGTGCAGCTGGGTCAAAGCTCTTACGTGGGGAATCAATACCATGAGATCCAGATATTAGCAGTTTCCCTGTCTGACTTATTCTAGGAGTAGATTTTGGAGTATCTAAAATATATGGAGTATGTATTTTTCTGGTAAATTTTTACAAATATTATTTTTCTTGGTTGAGCTTCAGAAATGCATTGAATAGCCCTAAGTCCAAGATCATCTCTCTGATGTGTACCTGCCATACTGGTGTCTGACTGCTACTCAAGTGGAGATTAAATCCTTTATCTGCAGAGTGAAATGTAAGATTGATTTTCTTATGAAAACTGATGTACCAGAAGACAGGTGCCCAAGCAAAGGGTCACCTAGGTTCTATTTGGAGGGAAGTCAAGAGTGAAACTATAGATAAGACAAAAAAGATTCCCATCAGAAAAGGATTTCAGTTCATGGTAATAAACAAATAAACCCTTATTAAAGGATTTAATGTCCAAATTTACATTATTGTGTATAGATTAATTATATTTGTGTTTTATAGGTCATAAGACATTTACAGTAAGGTTTACATTTGGTAAAATTCCAGGTGGTCTTTTTTTCTTTTTAATGAGTCACTTCAAAAACAAGATATCGACACCTTGCAGCGCAGAACATCAGGAAGTCACCAGTAGTTGAATAAGATGGGTTTACTGACTCATTGCAGTAAGGGAGAGCGCAGACCAGGAAGATTGAAGACTTGGCCTTGCATCAGGTGATAATGAGGAAGGCTAAGGAAGTGGGACATTTTTTCTGGATTGAATGTTTGAAGGGAGCAAGGATGTTTTCTGATTAGGTATCTAAGTGAATTCTTATCTAGAAGATGGAGGGATGAAGCAAGGCCAGTATTGTAACTGTGAGAGATACAGCAGAGAGTGGTCTGGGTATTTTCTTGATCCATCATGGTCACAGAGTGACCTTGTCTGAAGTTGGTGCCCTATAAAATTATTGATTGACAGGAGAATACCAAGGCCCAGTTTTGAGTGCCAGGCCAGCTCCTAGCAACAAGATCTAACTGATAGTTCCAGGATAGCTCTTATCTGACAGCTTTTTTGTTTCTCAAAGTCCAGGAATTTTTGTTTACTGATAGTCCTTGTCAGACTGAGCCTCTAAAAGGGGAAGCCCATGTTTTATAAGACAAAAGTCCTAATAAGAGAATTTAAAGTTATTAGCAATTTATAGAAAATAAGAGAAGAAACCTTTTTCTTCATTTAGTTGAACTTTAAAAGACCTACCTATAGCCTGGTGCAATGGATAGAGCATTGGACTGGGATGCAGAAGACCCAGGTTTGAAGCCCCAAGGTTGCCAGCTTGAGTGTAGGCTCATCTGGTTTGAGCAGAGCTCACCAGTTTGAACACAAGGTCGCTGGCTTGAGCAAGGGGTCACTCAGTCTGCTGTACCCCCTCGGTCAAGGCACATATGAGGAAGCAATCAATGAACAAGTAAGGAGCCGCAGCAAAGAATTGATGCTTCTCATCTCTCCCCTTTCCTGTCTGTCTGTCCCTATCTGTTCCTCTCTCAGCCTCTCTCTCTGTCTCTGTCACAAAACAAAACAAACAAACAAAAAATGACCTACCTAAAGTAAAGGAGCACATACATTTTAAAAACCATCCTATTTTTCTTAAAATTTTCATCTTACAAGTTGAACCAAAGTGAATTCTTTCTACCTAACTCAGGACAGTCCTTCAAGTTTTATTTAATGATCAGATAATTTACAAATAAGAAAAGAAAATAATAGTCCCAGTGTTTTCAGTGCTGGTAAAACAGCATTTCCAGCACCTTCTTCAGTTCTGTTTAATACTATATTCTGACATGAATAAAGACATGACAGCAATCTTGAAATGCCTAAAACTCTGTCATGTGGAATATAGCCTTTGAACTTATTCTGTTCTGCTTCAAAAGCCAAAATAAGTATCATTAGTTTTATGTAACAGAGAACAAAGATTTCTGTTCAGCAGAAGAAATAGTGTCTCATAATTAAGGACTATCCAGAAATGGAATGGGTTGCTTAATTACATAGTGAACTTCCCGACATTGGAAGTGTTAAAAACAGAGGCTGAAAGAACAGGGAAAAGCAGACAGAGCTAGCACGTCTAGAAGGAGATTGGACTAGTGCCAGTCAAGACCCTTTATAACTCTGGGAGCAACACTAACAAGCTTGAGAAAATAATTAGGAACTCAGCTGGTTACCATGATGTAGGACAAATTAAAGACATTGTATTAGAGTTCTCCAGAGAATCCAATCCTGGGGGCAAGAGAACAGGAAGCCTTCAAGATTGAGGCTGGCTGGATCCGGCAATTCCTAATCAGGCTATTGAAAGGCAGATCATTAAATGAGCATGACCCCGACACAGAAATTTCGCCACTCTCCTTTCTAATACTTTAGGTTCTAGGCAATAATAATAGTATTTATCAGTTACTTAACTATAATCACTGCACAGTGTTGACGGCTATGCAAAAGCTTGCAACATTTCATTTAATATCTTCACAACAATTCTATGTGAAAGGTACTATTGTTATGCCTGTTTCAGAGATGTCATACCAGGCTTGGGGTTACAGAGCTGCCATGCAGAAGAGCCCAGATTTAAGCCTGTGTTGTCCGAATCCATGAGCTTGCTCTGTACTCTGGGTCACACTAGTTCTCAGTGGAACAAGGACAAGGCTCTACTCCAACAGTTATAAAATGATCCTCTCATCTATTAAGGGAAAGGGGGTAGGGGGCAATAACGTTTGGCAATAACCTAAGTAGCACAATCAAATGTTTAGTTTTCCAACCCTAAAGAAAAGATCAGATTAAACCAGAGTGAGAAAGTTTAGCACTATTAGAAAAGATGATTATATTTTCAGGCTTGTATATTTTAAGTTTTTCTTTAATTTAAAGCATAATATTTTGATGTTACCAGTGAACCATGTGGGAGTGGATTTTATATGTTTAATTATTCTAAAATCTTGTAGGCGACCCAGTGATCTTGAAGCAAATACTGCATTGAAACAGTGCTAGTGGTAGTACTAGTAACAGAAATAGTCATGGTAGTCATAGTAACGGAAGTGGTCGTAGCAGGAATAATGATAGAAATTAGTGACAAACATCTGTGTTAAACTCACTTTATGACAAAACATTGTTCATGCCATTTTACTAAATGCTCAATAGTTTTATAAAGTTGGTTTTACCATTTTCTTTTTAAAAAAATGTTGAAATATTAAAGAATTTAGGGAACTTACTCATATGCCATATTTAGCTGGTTTGAAAGACTTTAATGAAAACCTTGAATACACAAACATATGAACATTTTATTTAGATAATTTGAAGAGGGCAGTAAGATATGTGTTGGGGTAAATGATTAATAAATTATTAATTTTTTAGCCCAGGCCAGTTGGCTAAATGATAGAGCATCAGCCTGGCATGTGGGTGTCCCAGTTTGATTCCTAGTAAGGGCACTCAGGAGAAGGCCCATCTGCTTCTCCACCTCTCCCCCTCTCACTTCTCTCTGTCTCTTCTCCTCTTGCAGCCATAGCTCAATTGGAGCAAGTTGGCCCCAAGCGCTAAGGATGGCTCCATGGGCTCCGCCTCAGGTGCTAAGAAGAGCTCTATTTCTGAGCAAAGGAGCAATGCTCCAGATGGGCAGAGCATCACCCTTTAGAAGTCTTGAAGGGTGGATCCTGGTTTGGGCGCATGCAAGAGTCTGTCTCTCTGCCTCCACTCCTCTCACTGAATATATATATTAGACTAGAAACATTAGATACTAGGGAGCAGTTGAACTTCAGACTAAATGATTTATTAGTACCATAAAGTGAATGCATTTTAAGCTTTCCTTTGGGAGAAAGTGACTATAAACATTCATAGGAATAAAATAACCCCAGTGTTAAATATATTCCAGATAATATATCCTAGTTTCATGTTGACCAAATTTGATGAAAAGTACCAAATAACCATATGTTCTACACAAAGCCATTTTAAAAATTGGTCTGAGTGTTTAATTTTGTGGCAGTTACAAGTTAGAAAAGTGGACAAAATTCTCTTATCATGTACTTGACCAACAATGTCATTAAAGCTACTGGTTGCTTGTGACATAAATGGTGGTTTAGCAATTTATTGCTGGTTAATAATCCAGGACATTGTGATAGCTCTTCAGGTCTCTCAGGTAAACACAGCCTGTTTAGTGTTGCATGAGAATAAGATTATTTAACATGATTTAAGGGGATGAAGACATAATTTCAAATTCCATGATTCAATTGATAAAGCCTGAATTGAACTCAAAAGGAATGTCAAGTTGGATCTCTGGCTTCTAGGAGCTTAAGGACTAATGGTGATTCTGAGACATTAAACAGGCAGGTGATTTTATAAGTGGCAATATAAGAAATACAAACAGCCAAAGACTCTAGATTAGGGGTCCCCAAACTTTTTACACAGGGGCCAGTTCACTGTCCTTCAGACCATTGGAGGGCCACCACATACAGTGCTCCTCTCACTGACCACCAGTGAAAGAGGTTCCCCTTCCGGAAGTGCAGCGGGGGCTGGATAAATGGCCTCAGGGGGCCGCATGTGGCCCACAGGCCATAGTTTGGGGATGCCTGCTCTAGATTATAAAATTAATATACAGAAACAGTATTCAGGTTTTGCTTTCGTCATCACATGCTTACTGAGTGCGCTCTGTGTTCAGTGGGGCAGCTGTGCAGTGTGTCCTGAGGATACATTGCACTTCAACTTTATTGTGCATCTTGTTAAAGCGTCGATTCTGGCTCAGTAAGTCTGGCATGGGCTTGAGAGTCTGCAATTCCGATAAACTCCCAGCTGATGCTCATGTCGCGGGTCTGTAGATCACAGTTTGAGTAGCAAGAGCCTAAATTATTTTAATAAAATCTTCTCTTTAGCACTTCATTAAAATATGAGACATCTTATTTAAACACTAACATGAATATTTGGAGAGACTGAGATTAGATGTAATTGTGACCTCACCTTACCGATGACAAAATTTCAGTTAACATTCTTGCCAGTTTCCCAAAGACTTTTGGCTGCATCCATATAAAAAGGCCACCTGTAAAGTCGAGAAGGTGGTGGGATATCTCGTTTCTGTCAATGTCTTGATTCCTGTCTAAAAGCACCCACCTTGGGGCATGAGGCAATCATGAGTTCCTGACACAGACACCTGTCTTTTAGAAATTACACTGAAACCACCAATTTATTTTGCAGCCATTGCTGAACAGCTATCTAGAGATAATAACTTTAAGCCACTACCAGTTTAGGCCAAATTGGAGCCAATGACCTTTGGGTGAAAAGTTTCATATTCCATTTCCAGTCCCTGGAGCCATCAGAGGTTCTTGTCCAACGAGTTGTAATTCATGAATTTCAGCATGCTGCCTCCAGGTTCAAACCAGAGATTGTTTCTTGAAATTCAGTCAGTCACATTTAGGCTACTGGTTATTCGTGACATGAATGTAAGAGAATGGTATAAGGATTCTTATGTTTGTCTTTCTAAGCAGTGTTTTAACTGGTTTGTTATCTCCGTTAGTTGATAAGATGGATTGCTAGTATCTCTAAGTAAAAATATAAACTGAAGCCCATTGTCCATATGCTTCATCAGTACTCTTTTTTTTTTTAATGCAACTGCCAAATATAAAATTAGCTTTTTTTTCTCAGCAAAAGACAGTTGTTGAGGAAGATTAGTAAAGACAGGTGAACCACTGTGGAAGAAAAATTCTAAATGTTCTCATCTCGTTATCACTGAAACAGTGACGTGGGTTCATTGGAAGAAATGGCCTGTGGTATTCTTTTCACTAAGTATTCATCCTATGAGGTAATCATCTAAATTAATGAGGATTTGCCCTTTTATATGGAGGAGAGAGCCTGATCCAAGTGAGCTCATAAAAAGGAAATTGCTGAATGAAGCCATTACTCTAATTAGCGTTTATGCCCCAATGTTAACAGTATACCTTTTAAAAAATATGACATTTAATACATTCCAACCTCCACAGTGAGTAGTGTTTGCAGCCCGAGTGCTAGTTTTAATTGTCCTTTCAATATCAGTTTAGACAAATCTACTAATAGGCTGTGTTATTAAATAAATGCCTCTGGTAATAGAAAAAAATGTCATTACTGAGCTGGATTAAATAGCTGTTCACCGTGATAAACAGTAAACTGTCAAAGCTCATTCCTTCACAAGACCTGCCTACCTATTAAGAGTTCCTTTGCTTGTCTATATTCATGTAAACAATATCATTCCTTATGATAGAAAATACTGAACAAAGCTTAAATACTATTCCTCTGACCTCCTCAGATAAGGCTGCTCAGATCCTCAAGTGTTGAATGTTTTGTTAAATTCATCATCATGGGATTATCAGTTTGGGCTTGGGAAATAATTTCATTTTACTGAGGTTTTTGTTGTTAGTATTTCAGTTTTAATGACCTCTGACATGTTTGTGAAACACACACACACACACACTCAAAAAATCTCCTCATACGATCTTCAAACCATTTCCCATCTCCCTTGTTCCACTCTAAATTGGGTTTCACATAGCAACAAGAATAAGTAACCTTCTAAATCTTTAATTAAAATCATGTTTTCCCCCAATAAGACCCTTCCCAAATCCCTTGACTTTGATGACAAGGCCATAGAGGTCCGACTTCCTGTCTACCTTCCCCCAGTTCCGGCCCCCCTTCTCCTTGCTCATTTCTCCTTTATCAGGTTAGCATCCGTCAGTTCCTACATACACAAAGCTCTTCCTGTCCCAGTGACTTTATGCTTGCTGTCCCTTGGCCTGTAACTGTCTTCTCCTGGCTTTTCATACAATAGGCACATTTTCATTCTTTTGGTCTCAGTTAAAACAGTAAGAGCTTTCTTACTCACCCTATCTAAAGCGGATTTCTCAATTACTCTCTCTTACAACACTCTTACAGGTCCTTTATCTCAATTAGTTGGTTAATTTCAATGTTTTTTCTCCTGAACTTTTAAGTACTTCATCTGTATTGCTCATTTGCTGGGCACATATTAAATGCTCAATTAATTGAATCATCTATGCCTGGAAAATTGAGTGTTGCTAATTGATTATTATGTAGACCAAGTGGTGGCAATCTACATTTGTGGGCCAAATCTACTCCAACACCTATTTTTGTACAGCCCACAAAGTACAAATGGCTTTTACATTAGAAACAATATTTAAAAATTGAAAGAAGAACAATATTTTGTCATAGAAAACCCATATGAAATTCAACTTTTGATATCTAGAATAAAGTTTCTTATTTTTGGAGCAGAGCCACACCAATTCATTTATGTGCTATTTGTGGCTGTGTGCAGGCTACAGTGGCAGAACTGAGTACTTGTAATAGAGACCGTATGGCTCAAACAGTACTTACTCTCTGACTGTTTAGGAAGAATTTGCTGGTTCCCTAACATAGGCTGGTTTGCGTATCAGAAATCTAACACCAAAAGAACACCTATGGGATTCTGAAGCTTTTTACAAAGATTATTTGGAAGAAGGAATGACAGGGGACTAAAATAGGCTACTTGAATTCCTCTTATACTGGTCCTACTTTTAAAATAAACTTTATTTGATGGGTCTACCTCCCACAGAGGCCATCCACAAAAGCAGTGGTTCACAGATCTTAATGTGCATCAGGATGACCCGGAGTGACCCAAGCCCAGAGGTTCTGATAGGAGAGGAGCAGTAGGGTATGAGAATTTGCATTTCTAACAAGATCCAAGTCAAGAAATGGTGACCAGCATCACTTTTTAAAGGCAAATTAAGACTTATAGAATATTATAATGTTTCATGAAAAAGTCCATACTGTAGCTTGGTTATGCCAGCTCGTAGCATATCCTAAAGAAATCCTGAGTCTTAGAAGTTAGAATCTCATTTCTAAGAGAAAAAGACCATCATGAAAAGGCTTATGGTTGTGGTTCTTCAGGCAAGTTGCTAATGTTAATTCTTATTTTTCTCCTTTGAAACCTAAGTGAGGTTCACTGTTGTTCTCACGTCCATCACTTCCCACGAGCCCAAGCTCCCGTCAGTGCACTCCACACTAGACTCCTCATTGACCTCAAGACTTTCTCTCTTGCTTTTTCCAGTTTATTCTGCATGCTGCTGCCTGCCAGTCAACTTGAAAAACAAATCTAAATGCCTTTTAGATTTTAATATATATATTTAAAAGATTTTTAATTTATTGACATTACAGAGAGAAAGGAAGAGAGCAGGAGAGAGACAGGAATACCTGTTTCTGTATGTGCCCTGACCGGGGATCAAACCAGCAACCTCTGTGCTTCGGAACAATGCCCTACCCACCCAAGCTATCTATCCAGGGCTAGATTAAGTATAGTTCGCTGATTTTATATTTGTGTGATTATTTGATTAATAAATGTCTCCCAAGTGAAAGGTCTCTTTTGTTCACTATTGTGTCTTCAGATAATTCATGCCTAGTACATAGTAGGCTCTCAATAAATATTTATGGAGTGAATGACAGAATAATTGGATGCATAATAAATTCACCCCTATCCATCACTCAGTTGTCATTGGTTTAGTCAACTGTTGATTGATGGTCTCATCCACCCTGAAACTTCTTTGTAACTGAGCCTCTTGTAGATCAAGTGTCTATTACTATCATGGACTTTTGAATTGACTCTTTTTTATTGATTTTAATTTATTATGTTTACATAGATTCTAGTGTTCCCCTGAATGCATCCCCCTTCCCCTATGTTCCCCTCAACATCCCCCTTGCCCCCTCCTCCCAATGCCCTCCCCTCTTCCCCCCAGGATTTGCTTCTCTGCTCTCTATATTGCAGTGTTATGTGTGTATAATTTCACCAATCTCTTTCCCTTCTCTGATCCCATCTTCTCATCCCCTTTCCCTCTGTCTGCTTTCCGTCTGGTCCCTTTGATCCCACCTCTGTCTCTATTCTGTTCCTCAGTTCACATTGTTCATTGGATTCCTCAAATGGTGAGGTCATATGATATTTTTCTTTCTCTGCCTGGCTTATTTCACTTAACATAATAGTTTCCAGGTCCATCCATGTTGTCGCAAAAGGTAAGATTTCTTTCTTCGTGGCCCCATAGTATTGAATTGACTCTTAAAGTTCTCCTTTCCCCATTCATTATTTGTGGATGCCATAACTTGCTACCTGTAATTCACTACTTATGGAGTCTTACTTTTTTCTGAAAAACTAGTCTAGGAATTGCAATTATTATGCAATCTAAACACTATCATTTTGACATGTAAGTAACATAAAAATGATTTCTGGGATGCTTTACTTTTTTTTGTACTATGTCTTAAAAATCCAGTGTGGATTTTACATCGTGTAAAAGGCAAAATTATAATGTAAAAATTTAGGAAGTGAGGGAATTGTACCTCAATAAAACATATACCTTTAAGAATTAATGATTGCTCTCTAGAGTTTTAAATATAAAATACCAGTAGTTTTGACAGGGTTTTTTTTTGTCATGATGCTAATTTTAATAGTGTGTGAGTGTAGTGATTCAGAGAAAAAAAATCTGCATTATTAAAGACTTGCTAGCATTATACAGACAAAGCCTTATGGTTAGATACCAAAAACTCTTGTTTCCTTTAGCCTTTTGGGATGTTCATTGTCTTCCTGGCTTATAAATTGGTTCTACTTACATCTAAATTGCTGCTAACTTTAACAACACTCTATCATTTAGGATGTATGTTTGTGTCTCACAAATTGTCAGATGATACAATGAAAATGTTGACTGTTTACAACACATCAAAAATTTTAATGTGTTACCTGTACTAAAATATAAAGTTGAAGTACTTCATATATGGTCTTCCACAGAGTAATCATAGTTCACATTATACTTAGCAACTGTCTAATTCACCAACACGATGACTATAAATAAAAGCTTGGAACAAAAATAGAAATACTGTTCAACCTCAACTTTCCTGGGAAGGAATGTGCGAAGAACTACAAAAAGAGAGTATATGAATTCCCCACATTCGCACTGAGAAAGCAAATGAGTCCAGGCTCTTAAGTAATTGAAATTGTTAACCACAGTTTATTGTTCTCTAGTCATTGTCCATTCAGGACTTTCTAACACAATGGCAAGGAAATATAACCTGCTGTCATTACAGTCTTTAAAATTTTTTATTGCAGAATTCTAGAACTCTGACTCACTTCTGTTAATTTACAAATGAGGAAACTAAGAGAAGTATAATGTCTAACCCAAGTTCTTTTAGGAAGTTAGCGGTAGAATCTCAAATAGAACGCAGATCATCTGACTATGTGTAGGCCCTTTTCAGTAGGACAAGCGTGGAGAGATCCAGCAGACAAACTCTCTAAGTAGAAGTAAAATTCTTTCATGTTTTTCTCACTTTTATTAACAACTGAGGATTAGAAGTTAGATATTTGGCAATTTTCTTTGGTCATTAACCAACAATCAAATTAAGATTGATCAGAATTTTCCTGTGTATTGTATTTGGAAGACATTGACAAAAGAGTCTTAAAAGTCTTCTAATTTCTTAGTAATATTATAGTATCACAGTTAATAGCATCATTAACAGAAAAATGTTATATGATAAATCATGAATACTGTGTGAGAAAAAATAATATAGTTCTTGAAAGGTTCAGTTTCCTTTATCAATTTTTTTCTTTATCAATTTTTAAAGTATATTTAATCAAGATAACTATCACAGAAATCCACTGAACTTTGTATGAATGTTCATTTAAAAATTGATCAAAATTTTACTCTTACAGAGCCAGGAAGAGACTGTCTCTTCAGCACTTAACCCACTAGACACTTAAAAACTTAAACAATTAATTTCATTAATAACAATTGCAAATGGTTTCCACTCATAAAAGTAGACATGTAAATTTTTTATAACCTTTAATTATAATAGACATTATTTTAGTCTCAGTTTTGTTTCCCAAAAACCTTTACATTACCGTTTTACTTAGGTTCCTCAAGGGTCATTATATTTCCACGCCAGTTGCCCCACAATTCAGGAAAACGTCCCCATTGTGATTTGAGAGCACCAGAGGATCATCTGTAAAACATGCTTCCCACCCATCAGACCAGTTACAGCCAAAGTTTCATGATTACCTTTTTGGATTAGAGTTAAATAATGGTTTAAAATGCTAATATTTTGTGGGATAGAATAAGCCAATTTTAGTCATTGGCATCTTAGTTTAAATTCGTTTTTGAGAGTGGTGAGCCAGTCACTTGGCAAGACCCAAAGGAAAGAAATGGGACACATATATTATGTAGGAAAAAAGAATTGGAATTGTTATTGGCATCAGTTATGAAAGTAGGAGCCTAATGAGAGAAGTATGAGGCACTGGGCATAAGCACTATTAATGCTCAAAATCAATGTGTTTCCAGAAAGAAAACAAGACAGAAGACAGAAGAGATGAATGATTTCTCTGTTTTTACACTATTTCCATGAGTCAGCAATACCTATCTCTACTGAACATGACAGGTTACTCACACAAGTTTATATGCACATTATTTACTTGAAATGTTTATTCTTTTTTTTTTTTTACCTTATAACCAACAGCTTGATAATAAAGTCAAAAGTAGATTTTTTCAAATAAAGACAAGATAAAATGATAAACTGGATGATCAGGAAGCAGGATGGAAGAACATTGCTAAGGAATGTACATCTGTTGGGTAATTAATATTTTACACGTACTCAGTGCAGCAAAGCAATTCAACAAGAGAAATGTCATTGACACAATGTCACCTTAAATTGTTACTGAGTGTTCGTGTTTACTCAATTTTCTCAGTTTTTTAAGCAGAAATTTTCACTTTATTGCCTATGAGAAAAATTTGTCACTCAGGCGATAATTTGGGGACTTACATGTTGCTTGATAAAATGGATAGTCTAAGACTGTGCTGTCCAGTATAGTGGCCACAAGTCACATATGGCCATTAAGCACTTGAAATGGTTCTGGCCCCAATTAAGTTGTGCTTATATATAAGCTATGCACTGGATTTTGAAGACCTAGTAAGAAAACAGTAAAAATATTGCATTTAAACTTTTTACATTTATCATGTATTGATAATATTTTGAATATATTGCATAAAGTAAAACATTATTACAATAACTTTCACCTTTTCCCTTTTTTAGTGTGGCTGACTAGAAAGTTTTAAAATTATGTGTCTAGTATTTGTGGGTCATATTACATTTTTACTAGATAGTACAGCTCTAAGGGATTTAATGATTTAAATATGAATTTATATGATTTATTTATATAATTATAATTTAATATGATTTAAATGTGCTTAAGAACGAGGCTTGTATATATTTTTTTCTATAATTACAATGTTCAAATGCTTTACTTTGAAAGCAGATACATATTTGACATTGAAAATTGTATGTATCTTTTTTTTTGTTCTGTTGAGGATTCCCTTGTATAATTTCTCTCCATATGCTATTTGGCACAGGTGGAAAATTATTGAATCTTTCTGGCTATGCCTGAAGGGGAGACTCACTGAAAGGAAGGGTATCTAATGTCTTTTAAATACGTGAACCACCTGCCCTCTCCAGTTTGTGAACAGTTACATTTAGCACATATTGTCCTCTTCCTGTCCACATTTGCTAACATGAGTAAATGACACTTCAGTGAGACTGACCATAACCTCCTGAGAACTTGCACACAAGCTTTAGAATTAGCTAGATTAAAGCATCTACATGATTTCTGGAGACTATTAGAGGACAATGAACTAAAATTCAAAATGTAGGTCATTGGGATCATATTGTGAAACCAGCATTCAGTTCATTTAAAATAAACTTGAAATATTTAAGTTAGGTTTGTTGCAGAATAATTCAATTCTGCATATGAAAAAAATCAAACTTTTCCATTGTTTACATAATTGTGCACACTTTGAAAGTCATGTTCAACAACAAATGTTCACAAAATTTAACAGCAATTTGCTGTTCAGTACAGATATCAGTGACAACATGTCACTTTGGATGTTTTTCCTATTCCTAGCACATATGAGATTAATGTTTTTCACAGAAGAAGAAGACATTATCTTATGAGGTCAGAGAGTTTTTGTATCTAGGTTTCAAACTACAATCTACTTATGACATGATGAGGAAATAATACCTTTTTGGGGGAGACCAAATTTAAGTATCAGAGTTACTTACAAAAATTGCTTCAGTCAGTTGAATAAAAGCATACTAAAGTGAAACTTTGAGTCTTATTTTCTTACAGGAAGTGCAATTTCAGGAAAGTAAAGTATTTTCTAGGTTACATTTACCAACTTTGTTTTGTTTTTACAGAATTTCTAACTTATTAACTGTAGTCACATGACTGATTCTTGCCATGGCTAACAAGAGCTATGATGACTTTGATATGAATTTTATCTCATTGCTCTCTTTGTGCACTAAACATGCCTCAGTGTTTGAATTTAGAATCCTCTCATGACGTCCCTGATTTGTTAATACAAATCTAAATTTCTGACGTGGATAAACATTATTGTTCACTTATGATGTGGCAGGTTTTCTAACATAATTACCTATGAGTGCATCTGGAACTTGCATGTCTTCTCTCTGTGTAAAGTCAGAGTCAATTTTCTAGGTGCCATCAAGGAGGCCAAGTATCAGTCAATTTGCTCCATTTATAAAACTGTAAAAAGCAAATCATGAGATTTTCAACACCTTAAATTTTGCCACACATTGCTTCCAAAACAAGGATATTTTCTCAAGCTCTCTGGGGATCGCAGTGATGGGCTATAGTGTCTGTACGCCCAGAGTCACTGTAGGCAATCATCCCTCTTCTACTAAAACCATTATCCAAAATTGCTTCTTTCTGGTTACCTAGATGGTAATAAAGGCGCTGAGAATACTGGGGAGAACTGTGTGTCAAGACCTCATTCTATGCAGTATGTTGAAGATAACAATATTACTTTTCTAAAACCCATCTCCACTTGGGTGCTGTATGGAAAGATCTATGGTTATTTGATGTAAAACCTACATATGTTATTATTATGACCCCAGAGGACAGACAAAACAGTCAGCATCTGAGTCTACTCCTTAAAAAGCAAAACGAGCTAAATAATAAATCATATGTTTCCATCATGAAAACCGATCAAGTTGAAAGGGTTGAAAATAAGCAAACATATTTCAGTTTACTACTAGAACTTTTACATATCTTCATACATAAGTTATTTTTTGTGTTTTTCCTTTTTCTTTTCATAATATCAGAACTTGAAGGCATAAACAATATGTTGCATCTTAGAAAATATTATTTTGGTATTTATTACCCTTTAATAAAGTGTAAGAGTACAAAAAAAGGAACAATTTATAATAATTTCTTGAAATAGTTTCCTATTTCTTTGTTCCCCTGACTTCATTTAAAAATGTGGGGTTTAGAAGAAAGACAAAAACATTAATTTTAAAACTCAGGCTAAGAGTCTGACCAGGCGGTGGCACAGTGGATAGAGCGTCGGACTGGGATGCGGAGGACCCAAGTTCGAGACCCTGAGGTCTCCAGCTTGAGCGTGGGCTCATCGGATTTGAGCAAAGCTCACCAGCTTGGACCCAGGGCCACTGGCTCGAGCAAGGGGTTACTCGGTCTGCTGTAGCCCCACGGTCAAGGCACATATGAGAGAGCAATCAATGAACAACTAAAGTGCGAAAACAATAAATTGATGCTTCTCATCTCTCTCCGTTTCTGCCTGTCTCTCCCTATCTATCCCTCTTTCTGACTCTCTCTCTGTGTCTCTATAAGAAACAAACAAACAAACAAACAAAAAAACCCTCACTCAGGCTAAGAATTTTAGGACAAGTTATGTGGTCTAACAAGTGTGGAGAAAGCAGAGGAGTAATCCCACGATAGTCTGCAAGTGTAATACATAAAAGGTTACTTTGAAAGTTATTCTCATCTCTTCTGGATGATTTAGGAATGGGTCTGCATAAAAGTGGGTAATCCTAGAATTCTCTAAGCTGTTCTAGTCCCTCTTCCTTTGCAAGAAATTAGTATAACAGTGTCCAGTATAAATGGGCATTTACTAAATTTTTTCTTATTATAAAACCAATTATTGATATTTTCTAGGCTATTTTCAAATTTGTAGAAAGCTTTTCTATATTTATAATGTCAGAAATGGGTTCTTTCATCCTGTTTCACTCTTTACAATAATTATATATTTATTTATTTATTTATTTATTTTTTAATAATTTTATTTTTTTAATGGGATGACATCAATAAATCAGGATACATATATTCAAAGATAACAAGTCCAGGTTATCTTGTCGTTCAATTATGTTGCATACCCATCACCCAAAGTCAGATTGTCCTCTGTCACTTTCTATCTTGTTTTCTTTGTGCCCCTCCCCCTCCCCCTTTCCCTCTCCCATTCCCCCTCCCCCCCGTAACCACCACACTCTTATCAATGTCTCTTAGTTTCACTTTTATGTCCCACCTACGTATGGAATAATGCAGTTCCTGTTTTTTTCTGATTTACTTATTTTGCTTCGTATCATGTTATCAAGATCCCACCATTTTGCTGTAAATGTTCCGATGTCATCATTTCTTATGGCTGAGTAGTATTCCATAGTGTATATGTGCCACATCTTCTTTATCCAGTCATCTATTGATGGGCTTTTTGGTTGTTTCCATGTCCTGGCCACTGTGAACAATGCTGCAATGAACATGGGGCTGCATGTGTCTTTACGTATCAATGTTTCTGAGTTTTTGGGGTATATACCCAGTAGAGGGATTGCTGGGTCATAAGGTAGTTCCATATTCAGTTTTTTGAGGAACCACCATACTTGCTTCCATAATGGTTGTACTACATTACATTCCCACCAACAGTGTATGAGGGTTCCTTTTTCTCCACAGCCTCTCCAACATTTGCTATTACCTGTCTTGCTAATAATAGCTAATCGAACAGGTGTGAGGTGGTATCTCATTGCCGTTTTGATTTGCATTTCTCTAATAGCTAAAGAAGATGAGCATCTTTTCATATATCTGTTGGCCATTTGTATTTCTTCCTGGGAGAAGTGTCTGTTCATATCCTCTTCCCATTTTTTTATTGGATTGGTAGTTTGTTTGTTGTTGAGTTTTATTTGTTCTTTGTATATTTTGGATATTAGGCCCTTATCTGAGCTGTTGTTTGAAAATATCATTTCCCATTTAGTTGGCTTTCTGTTTATTTTGTTATCAGTTTCTCTTGCTGAGCAAAAACTTCTTAGTCTGATGTAGTCCCATTCATTAATTTTTGCCTTCACTTCTCTTGCCATTGGAGTCAAATTCATAAAATGCTCTTTAAAACCCAGGTCCCTGAGTTGAGTACCTATGTCTTCTTCTATGTACTTAATTGTTTCAGGTCTTATGTTTAGATCTTTGATCCATTTTGAGTTAATTTTTGTACAGGGGGAGAGACTGTAGTCCAGTTTCATTCTTTTGCATGTGGCTTTCCAGTTTTCCCAGCACCATTTATTGAAGAGGCTTTCTTTTCTCCATTGTGTGTTGTTGGCCCCTTTATCAAAAATTATTTGACTATATATATGTGGTTTTATTTCTGGACTTTCTATTCTGTTCCATTGGTCTGAGTGTCTATTTTTCTGCCAATACCATGCTGTTTTGATTGTCGTGGCCCTATAATAGAGTTTGAAGTCAGGTATTGAAATGCCCCCAGCTTCATTCTTTTTCTTTAGGATTGCTTTGGCTATTCGGGGTTTTTTATAGTTCCATATAAATCTGATGATTTTTTGCTCTATTTCTTTAAAAAATGTCATTGGAAGTTTGATGGGAATTGCATTAAATTTGTATATTGCTTTGGGTAATATAGCCATCTTGATTATATTTATTCTTCCTAGCCAAGAACAAGGTATATTCTTCCATCTCATTATATCTTTTTCGATTTCCCTTAACAATGGTTTATAGTTTTCATTATATAAGTCCTTTACATTCTTTGTTATGTTTATTGCTAAGTATTTTATTTTTTTTGTTGCAATCGTGAAGGGGATTATTCTTTTGAGTTCGTTTTCTAATATTTCATTGTTGGCATATAGAAAGGCTATTGACTTCTGTATGTTAATTTTGTACCCTGCGACCTTACTGTATTGGCTTATTGTTTCTAGTAGTCTTTTTGTGGATTCTTTGGGGTTTTCGATGTATAGGATCATATCATCTGCAAAAAGTGATACATTTACTTCTTCTTTTCCAATATGGATGCCTTTTATTTCTTTGTCTTGTCTGATTACTCTGGCTAGAACCTCTAGTACCACATTAAATAAAAGTGGAGAGAGTGGACAACCCAGTCTTGTTCCTGATTTAAGGGGTAAAGCCTTCAGTTTAGTGCCATTTAATATGATGTTAGCTGGTGGTTTATCATATATGGCCTTTATCATGTTGAGATATTTTCCTTCTATACCCATTTTGTTGAGAGTCTTAAACATAAAATTGTGTTGTATTTTATCAAAAGCCTTTTCTGCGTCTATTGATAAGATCATGTGGTTTTTGTTCTTTGTTTTGTTGATATGGTGTATTACGTTAACTGTTTTACATATGTTGAACCATCCTTGAGATTCTGGGATGAATCCTGCTAGATCATGATGTATTATTTTTTTAATATGTTGTTGTATTCGATTTGCTAGTATTTTGTTTAGTATTTTAGCATCTGTATTCATTAGAGATATTGGTCTGTAGTTTTATTTTTTTTGTGCCATCCTTGCCTGGTTTTGGTATGAGGGTTATGTTGGCCTCATAAAATGTGTTTGGTAGTATTGCTTCTTCTTCAATTTTTTGGAAGACTTTGAGTAGAATAGGAACCAAGTCTTCTGTGAATGTTTGATAAAATTCGCTGGTATAGCCGTCAGGGCCTGAACTTTTTTGGGGGGGAGGTTTTTAATGGTTTTTTCTATTTCTTCTCTACTGATAGGTCTGTTTAGGCTTTCTGCTTCTTCTTGACTCAGTCTAGGAAGGTTGTATTGTTATAGGAGTTTATCCATTTCTTCTAGGTTGTTGAATTTAGTGGCATAAAGTTTTTCATAGTATTCTACAATAATTCTTTGTATATCTACGGTGTCCGTGGTGATTTCTCCTCTTTCATTTTGGATTTTGTTTATATGAGTTCTTTCTCTTTTTTCCTTGGTAAGTCTTGCCAAGGGTTTGTCAATTTTGTTGATCTTTTCAAAGAACCAGCTCCTTGTTCTATTAATTTTTTCTATAGTTTTTCTGTTCTCTAATTCATTTATTTCTGCTCTGATTTTTATTCTCTCCTTTCTTCAGCTGGTTTTGGGTTGTCTTTGTTCTTCTTTTTCTAGTTCCTTAAGGTGGGAAGTTCAGTGGTTCACTTGGGCTCTCTCTTGTTTGTTCCTATATGCCTGAAGTGATATGAACTTCCCTCTTATCACTGCTTTTGCTGCATCCCATAGATTCTGATATGTCGTATTGTCATTTTCATTTGTCTGTATATATCTTTTGATCTCTGCACTTATTTCTTCTTTGACCCATTCATTTTTTAAAAGTATGTTGTTTAGTTTCCACATTTTTGTGGGATTTTTTTCCTCCTTTTTGCAGTTGAATTCTAGTTTCAAGGCTTTATGATCAGAAAATATGCTTGGTACAACTTTGATTTTTCTGAATTTGCTGATGTTGTTTTTGTGGCCCAACATATGGTCAATTCTTGAGAATGATCCATGTACACTGGAGAAAAATGTATACTCAGTCACTTTGGGATGAAATGTCCTGTAGATGTCTATCATATCCAGGTGCTCTAGTGTTTTGTTTAAGGCCACTATGTCTTTGTTGATTCTCTGTTTGGATGACCGATCTAGAACCGTCAGCGGTGTATTGAGGTCTCCAAGTATGATTGTATTTTTGTCAATTTTTGTTTTAAGGTCAATAAGTAGCTGTCTTATATATTTTGGTGGTCCTTGGTTTGGTGCATATATATTAAGAATTGTTATGTCTTCTTGATTCAGTGTCCCCTTAGCCATTATGAAATGGCCATTTTTGTCTCTGAGTACTTTTCCTGTCTTGTAGTCAGCATTATCCGATATGAGTATTGCTACACCTGCTTTTTTTTGGATGTTATTTGCTTGGAGTATTGTTTTCCAGCCTTTCACTTTGAATTTGTTTTTATCCTTGTTACTTAGATGAGTTTCCTGTAGGCAGCATACAGTTGGATTTTCTTTTTTAATCCATTCTGCTACTCTGTGCCTTTTTATTGGTGAGTTTAATCCGTTTACATTTAGTGTAATTATTGATACTTGTGAGTTCCCTATTGCCATTTTATATCTTGCTTTCTGTTAGTTTTGTGTCTTGTTTGATCCTTCTCTTTTGTTTTTCTATCTTTTGTTTTTATTTGGTTGTATTCCATACATCTTTCCTCTGTTGCTATCTTTTTTATCTCATGTGCTTCTGTGGTGGTTTTTTCAATGGTGGTTACCTTTGAGTAATGAAAAGGGTCCCTACCCTGTTCATTGTAGCGAACTATTTTGTGAGTACTTTTGCACTCCATCGTCCTCTGCTACTGTTAATCTCCCTCTTCTCCCCCCCTTTCTTTTTGTTGTTGTCACAGTTTAAATTTGGTTTTATTGTGTTCTTCTTGGAGCTTTTACTTGTGGCTTTGGTTTTTTTTGTTCTTTGTATCTGATTGGAGAACCCCCTTTAGTAATTCCTGGAGTGGGGGTTTTCTGATGATAAATTCCCTCATCTTTTCTGTATCTGTGAATGTTTTTATTTCTCCTTCATATTTGAAGGATAGCTTTGATGGGTATAGTATTCATGGCTGAAAGTTCCTCTCTATCAGGACTTTAAATGTTGGGGTCCACTCTCTTCTAGCTTGTAGAGTTTCTGCTGAGAAATCTGATGATAATCTAATGGGCCTTCCTTTATATGTTGTATTCTTCTTTTCCCTGGCTGCCTTGAGAATTTTTTCTTTCCTGTTGGTTTGTGTCAATTTCATTATGATATGCCTTGGAGTAGGTTTGTTGGGGTTAAGAAAACTTGTAGTTCTGTTTGCTTCTTGAACTTGAGGCTTTAGTTCTTTCCACAGGCTTGGGAAGTTCTCATCTATTATTTGTTTGAGTATGTTCTCCATTCCATTTTCTCTCTCTTCTCCCTCTGATATACCTATTATTCTTATGTTATTCTTTTTGATGGAGTCAGATAATTCTTGTAGGGCTATCTCATTTTTTTAATTTTTGAGTCTCTTTCTTCTTCTCTCTGTTGTGCCTCAAGTTGCTTGTCTTCTATTTCACTAATCCTCTCTTCTATCTGACCTATTCTATTAGCTAGGCTTGTTCCTTCGTTTTTCAGCTCATGAATTGTGTTTTTCATCTCTGTTTGATTTGTTTTTATAGTTTCAATTTCCTTGGACATATATTCTTTGTGTTCATTGAGTTGTTTTCTGAGCTCCCTAAATTGCCTTTCTGTGTTTTCTTGTATATCTCGGAGGATTTTTAGGATTTCTATCTTGAATTCTCTGTCATTTAGCTCTAAGGTTTCCAATATATTAAATTTTTTCTCCATAGATTTTTCCTCACCCAGCTGTGTTACCTCTCTTTCTTTTGTATCCATGATATTTGATTTTCTCTTCCTTAATGGCATCTGAGGGTGGTTTTGTTGATAGTATTAATGAGATTTAATAAAGAATAAAAATTTAAAAAAAATAAAAAAATAAAAAATCAAAAAGAGTTATTTTTTAAAAAAAAAAATTAATAATGAAATAAAGAAAAATAAAATAAAATAAAAATTTTAAAAAAAGGGAATTATTCCCCCCCTCCTTTTTTCCTCTCCTCTCCTCTCCCCTCTTTCTTGAGAAAATCTTGTGGTGAACTGTGAATTATAACAAACAATGCCTGTGATGGAGGACCTGAATTGAGGAAAAGTAATAAAGGGGCAAAAAAAAAGAAAAAAAAAGAAGAAAAAAAAAGGGGGTATGGACCCACAAAAAGCAAATAAGGAAAACATTTGGGTCAAGAATAAAATGATTTGCTTTTAGGTGTTGGTTGTCTAAGAGTTATGATGAGAGGAATAAGAGGAAAACAGAAAAATGGGGGGACAAATTAAAAAATTACTATTGTATTTAGTGGAACAAGAACTAGATAAAATGGAGAGCCAGGGATGGGAGCACTGCTAGTGAGTTAAAAAGGTGAAGTAAAAACCCCCCAAAATGCCACAAACATAAGTTTGAGTCCCAGATAAGATAATTTGTTTGTTATTGAGGTTTGAATGAGAGGAGATGTAAAGGAGAAAGGAGGAAACTAATATAGAGGGAGAAAAGAAAGAGAGAGAGAGAAAAAAAGAGGGAACCACTAAAAGAAGAAAAAAGAAAGGAGAGAGAGAGAGAGAGAGAGAGAGAGAGTTAAGGGTTTTGGATTGCAACCCTCATAGAGAGAAAGGAAGAGGAGAGAAAAGATAATGGGAGATGTAACACTTATGGGTAGTGTAGTTCAAGGAGAGGAGAGAGTAAGACCGGCAGAGAGTTAATCGGCCAAATTGGAGGAGGAAAAAAAGTATCAAAAATGAAGATAAGAGAAACAGACGAACAAATATAATAAAATGGGATAGGTTATAAAGTCTGCAGATTATTCTTGATTTTGAGAGGTTATCTTCTTGCTTTTTCTTTTCTCTCCCTCTTCCTGGTCGGTGACTCTGTACCCCGGGTTCTGCCCCTTTGGCACGCTCAGGTAGAGGTTTGCAGTTGATAAGTCTCTATGGCAATGTCATGTATTGTGCTTTAGTCTCATTGGCAGTCGAGGCTCATTAGCATTTATAGGCTCCAACAGTGAGAGAGTCCGTGTTCCTGGAGCCTTTCTCCTAGTCTTTCCTTCCTCAATTAGTAGCCTGATAATCCAGCTATGGGGTTGCTGCTGCCTCTGCCTACATAGTAAGAGGCTCAAAGAGCTGGCAACTCCCCACTCTATTTCCACTCAGCACAGGGCTCTGGGTAAGGCTCAGTCAGTCAGAGCTGCTAGCATAATCAGGCGGGCTTTCCGCCCACTCAAAGACCTCTGGCTCTGCCACTCTGTCTGGTAACACAGGCGGGCGCCCACTTCCGGGGCGCTTGGAGGAAACTCTCACTCAGTATCTGCATGCGCAGACCAGGATATCCGGCCAGCAGTCTCATGCTCTGAGTGAAACCCCCAACCGCATGGAAAAGTTGCAGCATTGGAATTGGCTCTCGCTCTGTCCCCATGCGCGGCTTTTGCAAGGCGTTGGGGCGGCCCAAGATTCCGCCGTGGCCCACACAAAGGCCCCTGACTCTGCCCCTCTATGCAAAAACACGGGCGCGCACTGCCGAGGTACTCGGAGGAATCTCTCACTCCCTTTCTGCGTGTGCAGACCAGGATATGAGGCCGGCCGCTTTTCCCTCTGAGTGAAACCCCCACCAGCACGGAAAATTTCCACCATTGGAATTAGTTCTCGCTCCCTCCTGTGCGCGGCTTTCCCAGGGCACTGGGGCTGCCCAGAGATTCTGCTTTCAGCCCACAGAAAGGCCTCTGACTCTGCCTCTCTGTGGGGTAACACGGGCACCCACTTCCGGGGCTTAGGAAGAAATCTCTCGCCCACTAACTGCACACCGACCAGGAGTTCGGGTAAAATGGCTGCCCCACTTGTCTTTCTTTGTTTGGGTTTGGCACGAGTGTTAGCTTGTATTGCCCGGGTTGCCACAGGATCAGTTTTTCCTCAGCTTGGATCTCCGTGCCACAGCCTGGTTCGGCCATTTGTGCCATGGCCTGGATCTATTTACCCCCTTTGCCCGCCTCAGTTTCTATATTCACAGTTACCAGAGAAAGTCGCCCTGTTTAGGTTAGTGAGGAAGGCGGAGCATTTCTTACTCCCTAATTCCTTCAGTGTTTGGTTATATATTTAGCCAATTTTTCACTCGACCATACCTTCAGGTGTATTGCGAAGCATCTGGAGGCTCCAAGTATAGGTTTTTCTGTTTCTGGTTGAAGATCTTGTTGAGTTTTAGGGGAGATTTATCGGTATCGCTTCCTACCCCGCCATTACTCTGACGTCATATATGTATTTTTAAAATCCATTCTGTAAATATTTAAAAAGCTGAAGAATAAATTAGGTACCTCACATAATTGTATCTATTTAACAGGCATTGATTAAAAATAAGACTATGTAGGTTTATAGATTATCTTAATTATAATAGAAGTAAATGAACAATTTTATATATCATTTCTATTTTGCCATCTGTTCAACAACAAAGTTAGTGAATTTTACGTAAACTTACATGAAACTGCTAATGAATAGGTCATTGTTTTCAAATAGAAATGTATTCAGTAAAAAAATGGGCTAGAAAATCCTATATTCCCACTCTATACCCTAAACACACACACACATTTTTGCAGGGGGGGTGGGGGGGCAATTCACCTAAAATGTTCCAACTTTATTATTTGTTAGCAATTATCTTTCCCTCTTAAAAATGATACATTTGTGCTCATTGGTTGTAGCTTTGAAGTCCTCTAGCATTAGCTCTGAGCAGGATGCAAATTTCATCACACTTTTCTGTTGAGAGACAATATACAGTAGTATTTTGAAAAGAGATGAGGTTCTTATGTCTTAAGATACAGGTTTTCCACTGGGTTCCTGTTAATATTGGGAAATAGTTTAATTTGTTAAAGCTTTCATTTTATTTAACTGTATAGGCAGCATGACTTTGTGTGTGATAAATAAATGCCGAACTTAGCCAACATTTATTGGGCACCTATTCTGATCCCTTCATTGTCTTAATGTTTATAAAGCACAGTGTGCTAAAAGTTATTCCAATCTTCATTTGATAAAAGGGTGTATAGTTAAGATGCCCTTTACAGCATCCAGCTCAGTAAATGGTGGTGATGATGATGGTAATAATAGTAGGAGCTAAGTTGCTTTTGTGACTGTAGTCATTGTATTGCCTGGTATTTCCACTTTAACTCAAATCAATTTAAGGCTATGAAGAGGCAGCCAGATTAGGGAACACAATATTCAAAATCAGGTTTATCTCATAATGATCTGTACTGTTAAACATTACACTATATAATTATGGTATTTAGAAAATTTTGAGATTTACATTTGTTAAATGCATAGAGGCACTTCATTCTTAATAAGACAGTGTTTCAAAATTATATTAAAAAATAGTGTTGAGGGTATAAGGGGGATAAATGATAATGGACGAAGACTTGACTTGGGGATAGTGTGGACAAATACTTGACTTTGGGGCTGCATACACAATACAGTGTACAAAGATGTGTTATAGAATTGGGCATGAAACCTGTATAATTATGTTAACCAGTGTCACTCTGATACATTCAATTAAGAAATAAAAAACAAAAAATAAAAATATAGTTTGGTATTTTTTTTTTTTATTTAAGTGAAAGGTGGGGAGATAGTGATGCAGACTCCTGCATACGCCCTGACAGGGATCCACCCGGCAGCTCCCATCTGGGGCTGACGCTCCAATCAGCTGAGTTATTTTTAGCACCTGAGGCTGATGTGCTTGACCAACCAAGCTATTCTCAGTGCCCAGGCAGATGCTTCAACCAATTAAGATGCTGACTGCAGGAGAGAAAGAGAGTGAGAAGGGAGAAAGGGAGGGGGGAAAAAGCAGATGGTCACTTCTCCTGTGTGACCTGACTGGGCTCTATTCACTAAGGCCCTGGTCAGCAAATCACGGCTCGCAAACCACATGCGGCTCTTTGGCCCCTTGACTGTGGCTCTTCCACAAAATACCATGTGTGGGTGCTACCTCGATAAGAAATATACCTACCTATATATTTAAGTTTAATAAATTTGGCTCTCAAAAGAAATTTCAATCGTTGTACTATTGATATTTGGCTCTGTTGACTAATGAGTTTGCCGACCACTGCAGGGCAACCAGCCAGGGTCATTTATTTATTTTTGTGTGTGAAAAAGGCACGCTGTCTTAGTATATGAATTTGTATGGAGTTACATCACGGACCCAGTGCAGTAACTTTACTATCTTACTACCTGGCTGAATCCTCAAGTTGGTGTAGGTATTTATAGTTTCCTTGTTCTATGTTTTGTGTCTGGGGTAAAGCCCTATTCTCCATAATTATATTTCTTAAGTTTAGTAACTATATTGGTTATTTCTGTACCTCTTTTAAGTTGTCATTATCATTTCTAATAAAGATAATCTTTTTAAAAATTTTATTTAGAAAATTAAATTTAATGGGGTGACATTGATCAATAAGATACATAGGTTTCAGGTAAGCATTTCTATAGCATTTAAACTGTTGATTGTGTTGCGTGCCAATCACCCAAAGTCAAATAATATTTTGTCACCACATATTTGTCCCTCTTCACTCCTCTCCCTCCTGCCTCCTTGCCCCTCAACTCCCTCCCCGGTAACCACTTCACCTTTATCTATGTCCACGAGTCTCATTTTTATATCCCACCTATCTGCAAAATTATATAGTTCTTAGCTTTTATTTATTTATTTATTTATTTATTTCACTTTGTATAAAGATAATCTTATCTAATGATTAATACCGTTTTACATCTCAAACTTGATCTGAAGTATAAATTTTATTAACCAAATTTTAAAAATAGGACATTTTTTATGCAATTCATAATTATATGGCATGCCAATAGGTATAATTATTTAGCAATATAAATTTAATAAGAACTATTACTTAATATTTGTTTGGCCTGTGCTATGCATCTATTTCTAATTAGTAAACAGTTCTTTTTCTATTTCAGGGCAATTTAAACCATAAAAGAAAAATTGTAAAAAAAAATCACTAAAGTATGATCCATTTTTCTTAGTACTAATCATACTTAAAGACATTAAAGATTTCAGAATGCAACTTAAAATTATATTATTATTTGGACATGCAGGATTATGTGCTACTTTAACATGTTTATTACATAAGAAGTAACTAATGAGATTCTGTGGGAAGCAGAGCAGCGCTGCTGATAACGCACCAGCCCTTACCGATGCCGAAATGTGGTAACAGACTTCTAGGGAGCAACTAGCAGTTTTTGTTCACACAGAACTTGTTCATTACGTGTAAAGGTCTGATTCATTTTATTTATTTATTTATTTATTTATTTATTTATTTATTTATATTTTTCCGAAGCTAGAAACAGGGAGAGACAGTCAGACAGACTCCCGCCTACGCCCGACGGGGATCCACCCGGCACGCCCACCCGGGGGCGACGCTCTGCCCACCAGGGGTCAATGCTCTGCCTCTCCGAGGCATCGCTCTGCTGCGACCAGAGCCACTCTAGCGCCTGGGGCAGAGGCCAAGGAGTCATCCCCAGCGCCCCGGCCATCTTTGCTCCAATGGAGCCTCGGCTGCGGCTGCGGGAGGGGAAGAGAGAGACAGAGAGGAAGGAGAGGGGGAGGGGTGGAGAAGCAGATGGGCGCTTCTCCTGTGTGCCCTGGCCGGGAATCGAACCCAGGATTTCTGCACGCCAGGCCGACGCTCTACCACTGAGCCAACCGGCCAGGGCCTCTGATTCATTTTAAATGTTCTAAATCAAATTCAAAAGTAACCTTTAGCCAAATGTGCATCATTCACTTTGCAGACTTCTGTATAAAAGTTCTACATGCATAAGAATCGCTTTACATGGTAATACTATTTTTTAACTTGTATTACTCTTACAACTGTGACTATAAAAACAAGCCACAATATTAGTGGCATGCCTAGCCTTCAGAATGTTCACTTACTTCGTGTCAGCATGCGTGCACACTGCCATCAAGAGCACTGCAAGCTCACAGTTTAGGCAGCTCTTTCTTGTGCATTCATCTTCACAGCAACCCAGTTAGGATGGCAAGTGTAATGGACATTTGTCACTTCTGCCCACACAGCATACCAAGACCCTTCTGCCTGGGGAGAGCCATGGGATGGAGGGCGGGCTCAACCCCCTCTCCCTAAATCAAAGGAAAGCAGCCCTTCTCTGGCCCTAACTTGGCAGCTGAAAGGCTCTCACGTGACAGCCAATGAGACGCCCCTATCTGAGAGTTTTTCCAGTAATGCCAGAGAAGAGCTGGGGCTCACTCCCAACCGGATAGTACCTGTGGCTGTAACTGACCGGCTCTCTGAGTCCAGGGCAGCAAGGGCAGCTTGTCTGTCCCCACTGAACTGCTTTGTTTCTGCTCATCTTCCCCAAGGATTTTCAGCTTCCTCCCTATCTCTTCAGTACATTCTTATTATTTTAACTTAACTAGAATAGGTTTCGGTTGTTTGCAACCGAAAACACGGGTGATTATAGCAAGTATTGCTATTCCCAATTTATAGATAAAGAAATTGAACTTTACTAAGAGTAAGTAACTTGCTTGAATTGTAGTTGTGTAGAAAAGCCACATCTAGAACCCATAACTTCCAATGAAATGTGTCTGTCTGTCACAGCAGTTTTCCCAGTGGCCTTCAGTGGCCTCTGCAGATGTGCTGGCATCCACCCGCCCCTGCCCTCGTGCACACCAGGCCCCTGACTGCAGTCAGCCTGTTTCCTGTTCTAACCCTTGTCTGAGTGATGTCAAATGAGCCTGTCCTCTACGCTTCTAGAAGACAAGGATTGTATGATAGCCATCATTTCATTTTCTCTCTAACTTGCTGGAGTGCCTGTGTGAATAGCCAGTACTAAACAAATATTTTAATGAATGAGTGAGCAAATGAGTGCAACAACTATTCAATTAATTAACTGAAGACGCCAATATAAGTCTGAGGTTGATAAAAGTATAACATTGATTTTTTAAAAACCACCACTACACTCTTTAGTAGTCAAAATCTTAGACTATTTTAACAAGTAATTTCTTGAATATATAAAAATGTTCACTTAGGAAGCATTAATTTTATGCCTACTATGTGCCAGGCTCTTATTACAGAAAGAAATGAGAGTTTTCTTCTTCAAGAAGGCTCTTAGATTAATGGGAGAAACAAATGATTTTGTAGCTCAGTCATGGAGCTGAGGGAAAAGAGCTGTGGTCACCTGAAGAATGATGAGAGCAGCAGGCCTACTGGCCACAGACATGGGATCACCAAGCCAGGGGAGACAGCTCTGAGCAGGGTGCCAGGCGCATTGAGGACAACAGCCAGAGGCCATTGAAAACCGGAGAAAAGCACTGTGGGCTTTGCCTTTCCAGAATGTTTCGAAATTTGGTTTAAAAAAAAAGAGGAAGAAAAAGAAGAATGTGTGCTTATTCAGACATAATTGTTTTTATTTAGAAATTAAATTTAACACAGTAACATTGGTTCATAGGAACGCATAGGTTTCAGGTAGACATCTCTATAGCACTTGAACTATTTATTACATTGTGTGCTCATCACCCAAAATCAAAACACTTTCTATCACTGTATATTTGGACCTCTTCACTCCCCGCCCCTAACCCCCTCACTGATAACCACTTCCCTTTTGTCTATGTCTGTGAATCTTAGTGAAGATGTGGTACATAAATACAATGGAATACTATGCAGCCGTAAGAAATGTTGACAGAGTGACATTGTGACAGCACGGGTGGACATTGAGATATTATGCTAAGCAAAATAAGTAAATCAGACATAATTATTTTTAAAAGATTACAATCAAGACCTGTTATCAAAATTTTTAAATTATTTTGAAATTGTGTTGTACCATATGAGACTAATATATAAGATTATATTTTGGTTTGGCACAAAGGTAAGAATGAAGAGAGATGTACATCTTCAAGCAGTAAAACACAATATAGCACAAGTAACAAATGAAGATAGAAAAATATTTTAAAAACCATGTAGATATGTTTGTGTGTATAAACTACATAAATATATATATATATATACACACACATATATAATAGGGTGTGAAATTGTTATTCTTTACAAATTATGTAATAGTAGGGAAAATATTTAACTTCATAATGTTTTGGTATCATTTGCAGACAATTACTACGGTACCCCAAAGCCTCCAGCAGAACCAGCACCATTATTATTAAATGTAACAGACCAGATACTTCCAGGAGCCACTGCAAGTGCTGAAGGAAAAAGAAAGAGGAATAAATCCGTGAGCAACATGGAGAAAGCAAGTATAGAGCCTCCTGAGGAGGAGGAGGAGGAGAGGCCTGTGGTCAATGGCAATGGAGTAGTAACACCAGGTTAGTCATTTGCATTTGTTAAAGGTTCATCATCTCTTTTATATGTAACTAAATATATCTTATATCTGTGTGTTCAAATATATATATATTTTCTACATATGTATATTTTTACAGATGCATATATATATTTATAGTTATCTTTGGGGAGAGATTATATCAAAAGGAAAGGTCATAATTCTTGTATCAAATTTATTACTTTTAATTTACTAATAGAAAAATATATAAAATAAATGGTTTTAGTTAGGCCTGAATCATTATTTTTTATTTTATTTCTACTCTGTATAGGGCAAATCAGATGAAGCATTCTTTTTTTTTGTACCTTTCTGAAGTGAGTAGTGGAGAGGCAGAGAGACAGAGACTCCCGCATGCACCTGACCGGGATCCACCCGGCATGCCCACCAGGGGGCGATGCTCTGCCCATCTGGGGCTGTTGCTCTGTTGCAACTGGAGCCATTCTAGCACCTGAGGTGGAGGCTATGGAGCCATCCTCAGTCCATGGGCCAACTTTGCTCCAATGGAGCCTTGGCTGCGGGAGGGGAAGAGAGAAATAGAGAGAAAGGAGAGGGGGAAGGGGGAAGAAGCAGATGGTCACTTCTCCTGTGTGCCCTGGCCTGGAATCGAACCCGGGACTTCCACACACCAGGCCGACGCCCTACTGCTGAGCCAACAGGCCAGTGCTGATGAAGCATTCTTGATCCACAGATTCTCAAACTAGGAATTTATTTAACTGGGAGGCATAGTGAATCTAGAAAGCACCATATCCTTCTACTCATACCTTAGACATGAGGAATAGGTTGTTTTTGTGCTACGAATTCTTTAAGGACCTCAGGGAAAATAAATTTACCTAAATTCTTCTTGACCAGCCTTAACTGTATGATGGTCTGTGAACCTCTCACCCTAAAGATGGTAGAGAACCACTGTCCAGGACAATTCTGAGATTTCTGGATAGTCAACAGATGCCACAAGCAATGGCTCTGAAAGCCTGGCTGGGAAAATGGTTCTTATATATCCTTTTCTTTCCATTTTGGGAGATGAGAGGTGTGTAAATTAGGCAGCTCTTTACCTAGTCTTCAAAGATGGAAGAAACAGCCCCACACCAGAAAATTGGTCCATCATCCCTTCTTTGAAATCTTTTGAAAACTCATCTTTAAAATATCTTTGTTTTTCTTTATGTTTATTCAATGTAAACTTCAGAATTTTTTTGTCCTCCTCTCATATACGTTCACCCAGTTCTTCACCTTATCACATAATTTTCCAAGACATTCTTTGTCCTGCTTTGTTTTCTCCCCTTACATATTCACCAAATATAGTACACTTCAAATAATATCAAGAAAATGGTTGCTTAAATTTTAGTTAACACTGCTCAATGTCATCTAAGAGCCTATAATAGCAATTAAGATTAGACGCCATTTCAAGAGCAAAAATAATATAATCAGTGGGACACATTTGAAGAGAAAAGCTTACTGAGGTAACTTTATTCCATTATAAAAATTTTTTATATTAGTGGTAATAATATTAAAATTAACTTCTTATGCATGTTTACCATGTGCTAGGAACTTTCTAACATCATTTTATGTATTAGTTCATTTAATTCTCCTAATAGTCATATTAGCTAAGTACTAGTTTACATTTTAGGATGCTGAGGTACACTATAGTTAAATAATTTGCTCAATAACTTTAATTCATACATAGGAAATCTGAATCCTGCTGCTATGGTTATCCTGATTCTCATAGCACCAAACAGGACACAGTTATAGTTGTTAACTGTAGTAAATGCAGAATCACTATTTTACATGTACAGCTTTAAAAAAGACATAAATTTATACCTACCAAATCATGTATAAGTAAACTTACTTTCCTCTGTAGATACAAAAAAATCCTAGTATTTTTGTTTGTTTGTTTGTTTGTTTGTTTTTGTATTTTTCTGAAGCTGGAAATGGGGAGGCAGTCCGACAGACTCCCGCATGCACCCGACCGGGATCCACCCGGCATGCCCACCAGGGGGCGATGCTCTGCCCATCCGGGGGTTGCTCTGTCGTGACCAGAGCCACTCTAGCGCCTGGGGCAGAGGCCAAGGAGCCATCTGCAGCGCCCGGGCCATCTTTTGCTCCAATGGAGCCTCAGCTGCGGGAGGGGAAGAGAGAGACAGAGAGGAAGGAGAGGGGGAGGGGTGGAGAAGCAGATGGGCGCTTCTCCTGTGTGCCCTGGCGGGAATCGAACCTGGGACTTCCGCACGCCAGGCCGACGCTCTACCACTGAGCCTACTGGCCAGGGCCAAATCCTAGTTTTTTTAATTCCATATGTATATATGCATCAAACCTACCAATCTTTAACTCCTTGTATATTTTGTTAAAAATAACTATTTTTATATAATTAAAGGTTTTCAGGGAGTACTCAAACTATTGTACCTCTATTATTCATTTAATTCATCATTTCTCCTTTGAAGTATGGTTTATAGGTAGAACTATATATTTCTTTTTCTCTTGGAACAAACCTATGTAAAATCAGTGACTGCTTATAAATATGTAATTTCTCTAGGAAGTGCTACTAACATTTACAATGAAAATTCACATAGATTATGTGAATACTTGTTTTATGCCATGTTTCTTCTTTTTGTTTAAATTTGCATCAGACTCATGGATTTAGCCCATATTACCTAGAAAAAACATACAATGATATTTTAGTGTCTCAAATCAGAAATGTTTCTCTTTCAAACATATATTTTCTCTAATACCATAATCATCATATTTACTTAGTGAATGAGATGCTGAAATTTAGTTTAAGGTGCTTAACTAAGGTAAGAGCTCATTTAGTAGTAGAGTTGATATCTGGATACCTAAATACCTGATCCTGTCCTGGGCTGTTAAACATGCTGAGGACAGTGACTCCTGGCCTTCCTAAGGTAAATCACAATTGTGCAGCTCAGGGTATTTCATCTACATTGTATTCCATCATATTCATCCTTCACTGGGTTCATGGCAGTGGTGTTAGATCTAATGGTTGCAAGGATGATATATATGACATCATCTTACAGAATCTGTCTTTAAACTGATAGTTAAAATTCATATGCCCAGAAAACCTTCCCTTGATATTAACTGCATCTATATTTAGACATCTTTATCTTGTTAAAGTTGACATCCAACCCCATGGCTTCAAATAGATTTACCTGCAGCCTTCACTTCTCTCTTATGTTCTAGTGCAGTGGTCGGCAAACCGCGGCTGGCAAGCCACATGCGGCTCTTTGGCCCCTTGAGTGTGTTTTTTCCACAAAATACCACAAGCGGGCGCTACCTCTATAAGGAATGTACCTACCTATGTAGTTTAAGTTTAAAAAATTTGGCTCTCAAAAGAAATTTTAATCATTGTACTGTTGATATTTGGCTCTGTTGACTAATGAGTTTGCTGACCACTGTTCTAATGCCATACTTTTAGCTACTGCTCACTCAACTTCCCCACCTAAGCATTTCTTCAACTTAAGTGCAACATTACACTTAAACTCTTCTCCTGTAAAACAAACAAGCAAACTAACTCATAAAGGCCTATAGCTAGTTTCTCTATTTTTCCTTTTTACACAGGTAGCTAAGAGTTATCTTTGATTCTTCTTTCCCCCAGTCTCTCTCTCTCTCTCTCTCTCTACACACACACACAAATACACACACACTCACAAACACACACATGCACACAGAGGTTCCTTGGATTATGACACAGTTCCATTCCTACAACAGAGACGTAACCCAAATTTTAGTGTAAGACGAAACACACCCTAGCCTAAGTCACTTACCTTTTCTAACACAGTTGTAAAACCATGACCTAGAGCATAAAAACACAACTAAGCCACAGAAAAATAGTGTAAAATTCCTTACCTTTATTCCTGTGGTTGGCTTGCACACTGGAAGGGGCATTGCAAGGTGGGACACAGTGACTTATTGGGAGGAAGAAGCTTGAGAGGCAGGAGAACCTGCAGAAGGTGCTGGAGATACTGGGGCAGGTGAATCAGGGTTGCCTAGGAAACATGCTGAAGATGCTGGAGATGAGTCTACCTGTGCTACAGGTGTTTCATCTCAGGAAGCAGCTGATGTAGAGGGTACAGGATCTGTTGCAGGCCTCTCCACCTTCTTAAAGAATTGTTCCAGGCTAGTCTGGAAGGTTGATGACTTCTCTTCCAGAATCTGCCTATAGCACTGCAAGGCATCCATAACAGCTCTGTAGACCTCACTGAATCTGTCATCACTGGGGTCCTCAGCCTGAAATTTTGCCAACCCATCCTCTGCCATGGAAAAACCTTCTGCCAAACCCTTGGTAGTAATCTCTTGGGTTCTGAGGTTTCTATCTCTTCTTCTCCAGTTGAATGAGGTCCTCAGCAGACAGCTCCTCTCCATGTGATGCCAGTAGCTCTGTGACATCCATCGTGATATCTTTCCTGTTCTTCAAAGCATTACCATCTGAAGACTCTGACTTTCATTTAGGAGCCATGATAAGGGCCAAGAAGTTTCCAAAAGCCACACAAACAAAACACTTGCACTTTTAACAGCCAAAAATGACGTAGGTGAGCATGCTGCTAACTCCCTCCCTCACAGGCCGCATTACTATGTATTCTTCTGCTGCACGCAACCAAACCAGTTCACCACGTAGTCCGTAAGTACGACAGTGTGATGTTAGCAGTGTGAGCCAAAATCACGTCTCAATTTTCTTAACTTTTTATGGAGTGAGCATTGAAAATGCAAAATGTTGAGACTGTCATAACCCAAGGACCCCATATATATATGTATGTGTATATATATAATTATATATATCGTTGAGTATAAAAAGTCACTAGTCCTTTAGCTTCTTTTCCCCTCAAATATCACTGCTCCATCCTAGATTATCACCTCATTTGTACATCACAATCTCCAGACTCCACTCCTGTTAAATGACCTATTATGCCTTGATCAATTAAAGATTGTTGAACCTGCATTTGATCATGTAACTATCCTTCTTAAAACCTAAATAAGTTTTTATTTCTGCTGCTTCAAACTTTTTGGTCAACCACTCAGGTCCTGTAACATTTCTGTTCATTTTGGCTTCCATTACTTCTCCATCCTCTTCTCTCTTCTACATTCCATACTCATAAACACCTTTATCTGTTTGATAAGGCCTTTCTCCTTTATTTGAACCTTGTATACTTTTATTCAAATTCAGTAAAAATTTTAATATTCTTTAGAAATCATTTGTCTACTCCCATAATAAAATGTTTAGACTGTCCATCTCTGAGTTATTTATTTATTTATTTATTTATGCTTCTAAAAGAGTGAGAGACAGGAAGGGATAGAGAGAGAAATGAGTAGCATCAACTCGCAGATGCTTCATTTTAGTTATTCATTGATCGCTTTTTATATGTGCCTTGACTGGGGGACTCAAGCCAAGTCAATGATCCTTTGCTCAAGCCAGCAACCTTGGGCTAAAGCTAGTGACCGTGTACTCAAGCCAGCTATCTTGGACTTCAAGCCAGTGAGCTTGGGCTCAAGCCAGAGACCTTGGCATTATGTTGATGATCCTGTGCTCAAACTGGCAACCCCATGCTCAAGTCAACGTGCCCATGCTCAAACTGGCAACCTCAGGATTTCAAACTCAGAACCTCAGTGTTCCAAGTCAACACTCTATCCACTCTGCCACTGCTAGTCAGGCTCTAAATTATTGATGTACAATTTACACATTTTATTAATTTGGGAGGTGTTGGTTAGCTTGGCATGTGTGGATAAGTTTTCATAATGTATCTGGCATTCCCACACATACAGTAAAGTTTGTTAGGACAAGGACCACTTCTACTTTTTTGTTTACCTATATCAGTGATTAGTATATATCTTTAAGTATTTCAAGCTCATAGTAAATCTTTATCTTTAATTAACCATACTTCTAGAGAATGTCAAAGTTTTCCTATATTAATATGATTAGATGTATTTCACGCTCATTTAACACTGCTCCATGTCTTCAAATATGATGTTTCCAAGTTTGAAACATGAGAGCCTAATCTTACATTTCTTCAAAAGTTATTTGGAAACTAAAGAAAATTGTGCAGAAGTATATTTTTAAAAATATATTCTTAGAGATGAGAATTATTCAATCTTTCTAATTGTGAAAAATCTGCAATAGGTAGTTAAATAGATAAATAGAATTTCTTCTAAAAGATTGAACTTTTTTGAAGAAATGCAAATTTGTAAACCATAGAAATTAGTTTAAGCTTTCTTGAATTGCCTTTATTTCATGAATTATCTGCTAACTTTTCCGGAAAGTAATTCACTATTATATTTGAGCTTCCCCTCACCAGCTATTAGTAAGCCTAGTGCAAAGAATTAGAAATGCACATAGATTTTAAAGGCAGCTAAATCTCTCTGTTAATACACCCTCACACAATACCAGGAGGAACAGGGCCTGTGAGAGCTACCTTTGCCAACAAAGGGAATACAGTATGTGTACACAGAGCTGCCTTTTCCAGGCCCCCAAGCCTGCAATTAGTGCAAATGAACTGCATCTCCCAGAGAGCAAACAGAGTGTCCCTTATGTGATCACCAAGTGTCCTCAGCAATGATCTCAGTTCACCATTAGGGACCTGCATTCAGGTCCTGTGCTGCTTGGCACACTGACTATGCATGCACCATCAGTCCTGCTTCTGTGAATGAGGTGCTGTCACTGTCAAAAGAATTATGTCCTCCATAGTGAATCTCGCTGTTTCCTGCGAATAATAGCCCACTCTGAAACCACCCCAGTGCCTAGCCCCTGCTTGTTTTTGCGCGGGTTCACAGAGACGGTGATGTGTATCCACTCAGATTTATTATTTCTTTTGGCGGGGGAGGCTTAATTTTATCATCTTATTCTCAAACACAGTACTGGGTTTTATCTGTCCATTGAAGAGGCAAATTTCTGGGGCTATGGTATATTAGAGATTCCATTTTTAAATGAGGAGCATTCTATAATTCTTAATAGAATTACTTGAAAGTTGAAGCTGGCCTAATTATAAAACATTCTTATTTAGATATGATTATAAAGTAACAATAATTATATTAGAGATTATGGGGATGAACTATAATAGTAATTATAATTACACTGTGGGGAAAAAAGTGGAATCACTACTAGTTTTAGGAATGTCACTTTAAATCAAGGCAGACTCACTTTGCAATTAAACTGAAAGCGATGCATTATTTGAACCTCTTCCTGCCCTCAAAATTGATTCTGCATTTTCAGGATCTTGCACTCAACCTGTGTGGTTTCTACTTCTCTGAGGGTTTGTCTGACGTGTGTGAGAGAGATCTGATCCATGAGCCAGGACTGTGGAACAAGGACGTCAGCTCGTGTTGAGGGTTGAGCAGCCATTATAGAAGGCCTGTGGACTAGTTGAGTCTAAGCTTATTTCTCATTACAGTCATCCATTCTCTCTAGGTCTGATTTTCACCCAGTCTTCTATCTTCTTATCTATTTCTCCTTATAGAAGTGACTATAATTTTGGTGTGAAATATCAGATTGCTCTAGTTATTTCTGGCTGACCTCTGTCTCTGAAGAGGGAAAGTGTCTGGGTAAAGTCCTTCTGCACACCCATCCCTTCCACATGGCTCCATCATCAGGAACAGCACCCTTGTCTTTTTTCTCCTAGTAGACTTCTCGTTCTCATCAAAAAACACCTAAACTCCAGCTTGGCCCCAAAGAATAGCATTTGAGTTATCAAGATCAAGATTTTTAAAATGTCTTCCTTTTCTCTTTCAGCCCCTTTGATGTTCCTAGAAGTTAAGAAGGTGATGTTATGTTTCATATAGAACTAGTCTATTCATTTTTTTCAGAATTTTTAAAGCAAGACTTAAAAAATATTATACATGCATGTCCTATATTTTATTTTATATCTTGCTTTGATCTTTGAGTATGTTTGATACTGTATCAGTATCTTTCACTCCAGAGTTAGCTGAAGATTTGGGGAACAAGTTTCTACATGATAATATCTTCAGAATTTATTACATTGTGAAAATCATGCAGTACATATAGTCTCAAATCTGTGAGGACTGATTTTACTGCCCTGTTCAGTCTTTACTTTCATTGTAATGTTAAAAATTAAATCTTGCAGAAAGAAGAAAATATACTAATTAAAGCAGCTCTTCTCCCCTGTTAATGGGAAATAATTCCCTCTACTCATTTTTCTAGTGATTCTTTCCAATTTAGTTCTTTTATATCTTGGAATTTCTTTTCTCTTTCATCTTCTAATCGTGGATCTTGAATTTTTTATTTTCATAATTTTCAGCATTGCTCTTTTAGTGTTCAAAATAACTTGTAATCACTTGTATGTTTTAGATAAAGATAAAAAAATAATTATGAAATATTAATTAGGAGTTCACATTTTTCTGGCTATCCCCCTCAGTAGGTGAGATAGATCCAATTTGGTTACAAATATCACAGATAAAAAATAATTTCTTTACAGAATTAGGAATGAATGCTTTCTCAATTGATATATCATCTCAAGAACCATTACTCTAACTTTCTCTAATTCTAATACTTTATTCTAGACTTGTGTTTCTTTCATAGCCTCAAACAATAAAAGGAAGTATGTGCTTATATCTCAGATATATGGTCACTTAGTTCAATGAATATTGTCAGCCTGGAATATAGACATCCTGTGTTCAATTCCTCATCAGGGCACATAAGAGAAGAAATCATCTGCTTCTCTTCACTTCCTTTTCTCCGTTCTCTCCCTCTTTCCCTGTCACAGCTCTGCCACAGCCAGTTAGTTCAAGCATTGGCCCCAGACAGGGTTGCCACTTGGATCCTGGTCAGGACACGTGCGGGAGTCTGTCTCACTATCTCCCTTCCTTTCTCTCAAAAAATAAAAATAAAAAATCTCAGATATATCTATATCTATTTATATCTATGTGTATGGATATAGATATAGATATTTTAACAGCCATCATGTTAGGGGCCACCCCTCCTTAACATCATAACTTAACTGAAAAAAAATCATAATACATGTCTTTTTTAGAACTTAGAAACAATTTAAGAGAACCAAGGGGTCAGGAAACACCAGCTAAGAGTAATCAGCGCATAGAAAAACCTCTGCAGGAGAGAAGTCGCCCTCTTTGCTAACTGCTCTTCGGAGCCTGGGAGTCAGAACAGGAGGAAAACCGCTTTGCACTCACTTCCTCTGCAGTTTTGAATTTGGTCCATCAGCGTGTTTTACTGCATCCAAAAACTAATTATATTTTCAAATGATGAGCAAAAATTCACTAATCATTCAATTTGCAAACATTTTAGCACTCCTATTATAATTCCTCTTCTCATTTTAGAAGGTTTAGGAAAAGTAAGGAAAATTGAAAACAGCATACTTTAAGCAATAAGCTACAATCTTGGCTACTTTCAATGAACGGGTTATATAGAATGCAGATGGCCACCACATCACTTTTCTTTCTGAAGACAGAATGTCCTCCCTTTTAGTGTAGGATATAATCAATAGTATGGCCATAATAAAAAGTCGATTACATTGATATTTTTCTATGGTTCAAGAAGCAACCTGGAAAGTGTTCATTAACAAGAGCCTGTGTTCCAGATTCTAAGACTTTCAGTTTCCCTAGCAGGTAGCTCAGTGGTTAGTGTCATCCTGATGCTCCAAGGTTGTGCATTTGATACCCTGTCAAGAATCAACCAGTGAATGAATAAATAAGTGGAAAAACCTTTCAATGTTTCTTGCTTTGTCTCTCACCCTTCTGTTTCTCTCTCTCTCTCTCTCTCTCTCTCTCTCTCTCTCTCTCTCTCTCCACCTACTTCTTTTCTCTAAATTCAATAAAATATTTTAATTTACTTTTTATATTTATTTTAAATGTTTATTTTATTGGTTTTAGGGAGAGAGAAAGGGAGAGAGAGACAGGAACATTGATCTGTTCCTGTATGTGCCTGACGGGATCACACTGGCAACCTTTGTGCTGCTGGTTGATGCTCTAAGTCTAACCAACCCAGCTATGTGGCCAGGGCAATAAAATATATATTTTTTTAATTCTAAGAATTTCAGCTTCTAGCATGAAGTGAACAACACACTCTGGGAGCCTGTTTGCCCCTCTACCCCACAATACAATAAAACCTTAGATCCATATAACTAACATACATTTTAATGATATTGCTGTATTGGCAAGAAAACAAGGGAAATCTTCACGCCCACCACTTCCACCTCCACGGAGTGAGTGTGGGGCGATCTGTTGTAAGCAGGCTGGAGAGCGACGGTTGCCTTGGGCACAATGAGGAGACTAAGTCTTTGGCTAAAATATAAAATGGGAAATGCGTCTCTGATTCGGCTTTAAATCAGCACCCTCACAGGTGAAAGTTCATCAGTGATGCCGAGTCTGTAGCTCAGTAGCAGCCCCCAGTGCCCAGCAAAATGAATTGCGAAACTCTATAGAAAATAATACCAAACTTGGGAAAAAAATGCGTGGTTTCTGAAGATAATGTTCTCTTTTAAAACCCTGAACTCCAAAGTCCATCTCAATTGAGGAAGAAAAACTCAATTTATGCAAACACCTTGGAAAGAGAAAATATTAGGTTTGTGTGTATCTTTTTTGTAGTAAATGCATTTTTTTTTTACAGAGACAGAGAGTCAGAGAGAGGGACAGACAGGGACAGACAGACAGGAACAGAGAGAGATGAGAAGCATCAATCATCAGTTTTTCGTTGCGACACCTTGGTTGCTCATTGATTGCTTTCTCATATGTGCCTTGACCATGGGCTTTCAGCAGACAGAGAACCCCTTGCTCGAGCCAGCGACCTTGGGTCCAAGCTGATGAGCTTTGCTTAAACCAGATGAGCCCGCGCTCAAGCTGGCGACCTCGGGGTCTCGAACCTGGGTCCTCCGCATCCCAGTCCGATGCTCTATCCACTGCACCACTGCCTGGTCAGACTAACTGTATTATTTTTTTTTGAAAATACCTAATATCTTCAAAATTATATAAAATTGACCACTCTTGTCTCTGTAGGAAGAAACCATTTAAGTTGCTTGATTGATTTAACTGCAATTTATGTAGTGTTCTAAGTAGTAGCACTCACTGATAATAATATATAGCATTTACTAAACACGTATTATGTTTCATAGATTACTGTTATGAGCAATTTATAATATATACAAGTAATGTCAAATTCTAGTAAGTACATAATGTTATTATTTCCCATCATACATGTAAGGAAACCGAGGAATGCGCAGAGTGTTATAGCTTGCTCATCCTGGGTTCGATTCCCGGTCAAGGTACACAGAAGTGCTCATCTGCTTCTCCATCCTTCCCCCACCTCCTTTCTCTCTGTCTCTCTCTTCCCCTCATGCAGCCAAGGCTCCATTGGAGCAAAGTTGGCCCTGGGCTCTGAGGATGGTTACATGGCCTCCTCCTCAGGTGCTAGAATGGTTCCGGTTGCAACAGAGCAATGCCCCAGATGGGTAGAGAATCACCCCCTGGTGGGCATGCTGGGTGGATCCTGGTCGGGCGCATGTGGGAGTCTGTCTGCCTCTCTGCTTCTAACTTCAAAAAAATACAATAAATAAATAAATAAATAAATAAATAAATAACTTGCTCAGTATCACACTATGAAGGACACATTTAAATCCAGGTGATTTGACTCCAGCCTCAGCAGTTATGTTCTGCCTGTGTAGAGTGTTTTTACTACTGTCTGAGAATTGTTAAACAAATAAGAGAAAAATTCTTTTTAATCTCAAATTATTTATATGATTTTTCTTTGTCAACCACAAATATGTTCTTCAATCTCTTTTTTCCCTTAAATGTTTTCTAGTCATATTTATTTCCAAAGAAATAATATAAAAGGCAGGAGGAAAAAAACCTTGATTTATTAAAATTTGTCAAAAATCATTAGAACTATAAATCACAGAGCTCTCTCAAAGGTAAGGCAAATTTTAGAAATGTAAATGTTATGACTACTCAAAAAAATCAACAATTTCTTATCTAGCTTTAAAACATATAATATTTCTGTCCCATTTCAAAGGATGGCAATTACAGAAAGCTGAATATCAGTCTTATGCCTCAATCAGGTCAAATGAAAATATAGATAAGGTATATAATAGGTATTCTTCTTCTTGAAATGGTTTTACCTTGGTATTTGATTATTCTTTAATGAAACCGGGAAGGGACATTCAAAACCATGTCATTCTGGTTTATCCTTAGATTTGCATCCAAAAGTCAATGTATTAGATACTGCTGGGGTGAGAACCATGAAGCAAATAGAATGTCTACTTCATATATTGATGTAATATCCACACCTGAAGCTGGACCACAGCTATAGAACTTGTGTGAATTGGACTGAATGAACTGGACTAAATGCAGTTAACTCTCTTCCAATTAAATGGCTCAGTCTCTGTGCTCTGTAAGGATCTGGGAGCTCTTCTGAATTTCTTATGGGAAGAAGAAAATCATTTGCTGAATACAACAAAACCACTAGGTTAGGAAAGAGTAAAGAAATTATATATTTTTTAATTCTTTTACCACAGTAAAAGTATACATAAAAATATGTTTTTTAGGTCACCATTTATAAGACTGTGTATTATTAATGTCTTTGTGGTATCTTGATGTGTCTATAAAACTTCCAGGAAAATCAAGAATTCTGGGCAAAGGAAAACTTTTTTTTATCATTATCATTCTTTAAAAGAGGTTCCTTCTCTCCTGAAATACATTTTGTCTCTACTGTTGATCAGAGCAAGATGGGGGAGGGGGTGAGATTTGCTCTAGTTTGCAAGGCACCTGAACAACCTGGAATGCAAGGTGCAATGCTTAACAAATGCCAGTGTTTGATCATCTGTTCACTTTAGCACCAAGCATTTTAGGGGAAAATTACATTTACATATACAAAAAACATCATGTTTAGATTTAACAATAAAACTATGCTGAGAAATGTCTCTTGGAAGTCCAAAATGACAATTCTACATTAATTCAGAAATAGCTTCATACTGCTATAAAAGTAAAAACATATGCATGGGTTATATGGCTCCTTCTTCTTAGAATTTCAGTAGTCTAGGGCAGTGGTAGTCAACCTGGTCCCTACTGCCCACTAGTGGGCATTCCAGCTTTCATGGTGGGCAGTAGCGGAGCAACCAAAGTATAAATAAAAAGATAGATTTAACTATAGTAAGTTGTTTTATAAAGATTTATTCTGCCAAACTTAGCGAAAATCCAACATAAAGTACTTGATAAGTAATTATTATTATATGTTTTAACTTGCTGTAACTCTGCTTTATAAATTTTATAAAGTAAAGTTACTTCCCTACTTTATAAATCACCATTACTGTGGAACTGGTGGGCAGTTAGAAAATTTTACTACTAACAGAGATACAAAAGTGGGCGGTAGGTAGAAAAAGGTTGACTACCCCTGGTCTAGGGCTTCTTGAACCACAGATCTGACATATATGGGATTTCTGTGAGAGCATACGCCACACATATTTCTAAGCTGAACTTCATGGGAGGAGGGCAGTGCTGGCAAGAATGGGTACACATGCTCCTTTGGTGAGCATGTAAAATTTATTTTTTTCCATCATTACTAACAGTCTGTTCTGATGGTACATCCAGGCTATGGAATATTATTCAGTGTTAAAAAGAAATGGCTCATAAATAAATTGAAAGGCATCAAGTAAACTTAAATGCATATTACTAAGTGAAAGAAGCCAATCTTTAAAGGCTCAATACTATATGACATTCTGGACAAGGTAAAGTATGGAGAGAGTAAAAACATCAGTGGTTGCCAGGAGTTAGAAGGGAGAGAAAAGTGAATTGGCAGAGCATAGAGAATTTTCAAGGCCATAAAACTAGTCTGTGTGACAGTATGTTAGACACATGTAATTATACATTTTTCAAAACCTATAAAATGTACATTACCAAGAGTGCAGCTTACTGTACACTATGGTCTTTGAGTGACAATGATTTGTCAATGTGAGTTTACTGGTTGTAACAAATTTACATGCTGGTGGGGGATGTCAGTAATGGAGTAGGCCATGCATGTGTGGTGGCAGGGAGCACGGCTCTCCCCGGAACTGGTTCTACCCCGTGTGGGAAGCCTGCCCTGTTTCAGGGCTGCCTGGGGGTACAGTAGCCTGATTCTGGGTTTCACCAGAAGCCCTTGGTTCTCACCATAAACTACATTCTTAGGTTAGACTTTATGAGGAGTAAATGTAGAAATGTTATGGGTCTCCATTTGCCTTGCTCATTTTTTTTTCTCTTATTTTGTTAATACAAAAAAGACAGGAGCCACTTAGTATAGCAAGTTCTTTTTCTCTCCCTCATTAAGCTCTTGTCCAGTATCTTGCACACTGTAGGTATTAAATTCATATTTGATAATGTAATGATTGATCAACTAAATTAAAATGAATGAATGAATAAACAAATGAGTTAGATAAACTGGGGGAACTTGGCTCAATAATTTCTGTCATGTTATTAAATATAATTAGACATATCCAAAGACTTTAGACTTTTTTTCAAGAGCTGTCTTACATTTTTTTGAAAATATAATAGTACTATGTAGTTAAAGAAAAAAGTTTATTTGTTCATAGCTAAGCTTCTTGAATGAATTCTGTCAGTATACTCTATATTTTCTTTTCATTCTTTTTAAAACTTTTCATGAGAGATAGAGAGAGAGAGAGGAAAGGAGAGAGATGGAGAGATGAGAAGCATCAACTTGTACTTGCATCATTTTTTAGCTGTTCATTGATTGATTGCTTCTCATACGTGCCTTGACTGGGGTGCTCCAGTCAAGCCAGTGATCCCTTGCTCAAGCCAACAACCTTAGGCTTCAAGCCAGTGACCATGGGATCATTTCAATGATCCTGCGCTCAAGCTGGTGAGCCCATGCTAAAGCCAGATGAGCCCGTGCTCAAGCTGGCAACCTCAAGATTTCAAACCTGGGACTTCAGCGTCCCAGATGATGCTCTATCCACTGCACCACCACCAGTCAGGCTTATTCTTTTTTTAATCCAGTCTAACCAGGCTTTTCTAGCCACCATTCCACTATTACTGCTCCATAACTGATGACCAATGTCACCAGTGACCTCCATGTCATTAATTTCAATAGATTTTATGCCTCACCTGCTGAGTGTTCAGGAACTCTGCCCAGTGCAGTGTTTCCTCCTCGGTGCCTTCAGCTTGTCTTTGATGGCATAACGGCCAGTCGGTTTTCTTGTTACTTCCCTGGCTGCTCTTTCCTGATCATCCCCTGACTGCTAAATGTTAGAGTTCCTCAGGCAGCTGCTCCAGGGATTCTTGTCTCCACTTGATCCACTGTCTCTCTAGGCAAATTCATTCACTTCAGTGGCTCATATGATAATACAATCCAGCCATATTCAGTGTCTTTCAACATGTGTCTCTCCGGCGAGAACTCGCTGGCATGACCTCCACTGCGAGGTTGGCATGGCCTCTCCCTCAGTGTGCCCAAATCTGGGACCACAGCCTCCCTGCTCTCCTCTTCTCGTGTTTCTTATCTCAGTGAATAGCTTTGCCATACACTAGGTTTATGATGACTTCTCATTTTTTCCTTATCTGTTCTGTTTTTTGAAGGTTATACCAAACCTACTCTCTAAATATTTTTTCAGTCCACATCTTTCCATGCCCATGGCACCATTCTCTCATCTGGAGCATTAAAATAAGTCCCCACTAGTCAATAAATATATATTTATTCCTTTCACTCTCAAACCCCCAATATACTTGAGATGATCTTTGTGCAGAATGAAAATCTAATTCTGTCATTGCTTTGATTAAGGTACATCAATACCTTCTCATTGCTTTCATAATACAGTCCCACATTCTGAGAATGCCTTCTAAGACCTTGTCTAATCCACTCCTTCTTTACCAGTTTTTTTCTCCCTTAACTTCCTCTTAAAGAAGTCTTTTGGCTCCTTTTACAAGTTTCACATTTAATAGCATATTGAACCTGACCAGGCAGTAGTACAGTGGATAGAGCATTGGCCTGAGACACAGATGAGCCAGGTTCAAAAACCTAAGATTTTCAGCTTGAGTATGGGATCATAGACATGACTTGATGTCACTGGCTTAAACCCAAGGTCTCTGGCTTGAGCAAGGGGTCATTAGCTCAGCTGGAGCCCCTGTCAAGGCACATATGAGAAAGCAATCAATGAACAACCAAGTTGCTGAAACAAAGAATTGATGCTTTTCATCTTTGTCCCTTCTTATCTGTCTGTCCCTCTCTATCTCTGTTGCTTAAAAAAGAAAAAAGAAAGGCACATTGAAGAAGAGGCTATCTTAATTTTTAAGTGAGATTAAGTGAATGCATATGCATAAAATCTCATCTTTCCCTTCTGTAGCATTCACCACACTTAAAGTTGTTCAATGACTACACACTTTGACATATTTTCAGTTCCAAAAGTACAGGGATCATGCCTCTCTTGTTCATTCTTCTGTCCTCAGTGTCCAACACTAACTGAGTGCTCCACAAATATTGATTATGTGAATATAGAATGAATGAATATGTTTAGAGCATGACTTTGTATTTTGACTCTCCAATATGTGACACTCGGTAATACCTGAGAATGCTGTGTTTCATATATTAGTAATTGCAGGTTGTAATAAGGTACAGGCAAGATAATTTAAAGAACATAATTGTACCTTCTCTTGTTGATTCTCTCCTACACAATTTGCAGAAGTCAAATCTGTATGAGAAATCAGCTAGGAGATTACATCACTAAGGCCATATTCTTTTCATAAAGTTTTCATTTTAAAGGCAAAATAATGAAAGACTATATTCCAACCTGGCTTCCACACCCACCACTTCACTATAATTATTCCATAACTGGTAGCTAATGTCATTGGTGACTCCCATGTCATTAATTTCAGTAGTTTTATGTCCTTAACTTGCTGGATTGTTTAAAAGCTTTGCCCACAGTGAAGTCTTTTCTCCTCATTGTTATAGGATGTTCTTAGGCTTTCAATTTTATAAAGATAACTTTAATGTTACTTTTTGAGATTGATACATATTGCAGAAAATTGGTCCAAGAAGTTTATTGAGACAAAGATGATGTTCTACTTTAACTTGCTCACTTTTTTATCTTTATTAACTTTTGAAGTTATAAAAATAATATGAACATATATAAAGAAAACTTTTCTCGCCCCATCCAAATTTACTTAAGTAATCCAAGTTGACTCTGTGGTACATCTCTCCATCTAGTTTTCATGCTCATATAATTAAATACAAAAGTATATTCATATATCTAGATTGATGTGTGCTTATTTTTTTAAAAAAATACACTTAAAATATATATTACTCTGCAACTTGGATTGTTCTTTGAATTGTAATCACTTCCCAGGTCAATAGATACAAATTTAATTCATTGTTTTTACACTATGTAGTTTTTCATAATAATGATAATCACAGTTTATTTAATCACATTCTCATTAATAAGCCTTCAGATCATTTTCAGGGCTTTGCTACTATAAACAATGCTGCCATAAATATTATATTATTATGCAACCACTCTGCAGAAAATGCTCCCTTCCAAGTCCTAAACTTCAGCTGTTTGTTCACAAGCCCCCTCTGCTTTTTGCTCCCTTGACCTTTTCTGTGTTTTCCCTCTTCTTATGCCAGCACACCACTCCCCAGACTGATAGAACATACTGGTGCTGAATCCCTGAGTGAAATAGGCACAGGCGGTCTATTTATTTATTTATTTATTTATTTATTTATTTATTTAATGCAGTGACATTGATAAATCAGGGTACATATGTTGAGAGAAAACATCTTCAGATTATTTTGACATTTGATTATGCTGTGTACCCCTCACCCAACGTCAAATTCTCTTCCGTCAGTCTCTTAAATTGAAGTATTTTTTCTTTGAATTTCTCTCCCAGCCACCATCTTACCTTGCAGGAAATTTCTCTGCATTATATCTTTCTTCTTATTAACTCCAAGAATGCTTTTTTTTCTAGATCTACCTGCTCTACTCTTCCCTGACAAAGACTCATGATATGTATTTAATGGCAGAAAAGCTAAATGGGAAGGAAAAATAGCAGAGTAGTTTTGACAGAGAACATACTTTAGGGGCTATTTTTAAAATGTCACATTTATACAGTGATGCCTACACCTTGACCAAAATATTTGCCATTTCACGAATAAATAGCCTTTAAAAATTATCCTTTACCCGCTCTCTGATGTGCCTCCTGATAAGAGCTTTAGAGTGCTTTTACCTCTCTACCTTTTCTCCACGCTGTAGACCCTGAACTTTCTCCAGCTAAGGTTTAAAACCCATGCTGGTAAAAGGTTTTTCACACATTATCTTCTCTTTCAAGAATCTTTCTTTAGCACATACTATAATTTTGCAGAAATGTGACCATTCGCCATTTACATTTAACTCTTTTTGCCGGATTTATTTCTTCTTAATTTTTCTTTATTTCAGTACTCTCCTTGTTTTGAGATCTATACTCTGATTCACTCATCATGAATTTCTCCAATGTAGTCCTGCGATAGGTAGGATTCATGAGTAGTATGCTTTCAGGAGTTTTGCATATTAAAAGTGAGTTTCTTCTGCCTGGATAGATGAATAATACTTTGTCAGAGTTAAGCTCTTGGATTGCTGTATTTTTTTTTTCTAGAGTCACTACAACTGTTACCTTTTAAGCTTTGAATTTGATGTATCATAGATGAAAGGTCTGAGTCTTTTCTGTTCCTCTTTTCCTTGTAAGTAATTGTGTTTATTCAGTGTAAAATATGCTAAAGTTGTTTTTTAAAAAAATGTTACCCTATAGTGGGGATAACAGCTGTGTTAGGCTTGCTCGCTGTTTTACCGGCTGCAAGCACTTTGCTGATTGTTGCATGGGTGTGCAGCAGTGGCCCGTGTGTATCGTCCATACAAGGCTGCAGGTGCTTTCCCCAGGGCATTCTCAGAGCACTCTCCACCACCAGGGGGTACATTTTTCCTGCTCCCTTGCCCTTCGCTGTGAAAAGCAGATTTTCCTTTGTTTATTAGCTCTTTTCCTTTTGTTGGTTATATGCTCACCTGTCTTTGCAGGCCTCCAGTAAGCGAGGATGGCCTGACGCTTTCCAGCTCCGCAGTTCCTCTGCCATCTGCCCGAATCCAATGGGAGCTGCCTCTCCTCAACCACCAGCATTACACCTACCTATTTCTTTTTTTAATTTTTAAACTTTTATTGATTTTAGAGAAAGCAAGAAACATCAACTCTCATGCATTCATTGGTGTTTTTGTATTGTTTTTTAGAGTAAGAGAAAGGAAGTGGGCAGTTAAGCATTCATTTGTTATTCCACTTAGATGTGCAGTCCTTGGTTGCTTCCTGCATGTGCCCTGACTGGGGATTGAACTCATAATCCTGTTTTTTAGGGAGAACTCTCTAACCGACTGTGCTAATTGGACAGGGCCCATTGGTTGATTCTTGTACGTGCTCTGATTGAGGCTAGAACCCACAACCTTAGCATATGGGAAAGATACTCTAACCAACTGAGCTACCCAGCTAAGACCATTTAAAGTTGTTATTTTTTTTAATGATAGAGTTTTGAAATTTCACCTACATGTGCTTAGTGTGCTATGTGCTTCAGTAATCGGTCCTTAGATTAAGTGAACCATTTCAATCAGCAGACCGAAGTATTTCTTAATTTTAGCTAAATTTTCTTCCATTTTTTATTCAGTTATTATTTCTTCCCCATGTATTTATTCTGAAGTTTGTACTATTCACATGTTGGGACTTCTGGGTCTGTCCTCCAACTCTGCTATCATTTCTCTTAAGTTATGTATATCTTTTAGTTTTCGCTGTCATAGTAGTTTCCTATTGATGCTGTAACAAATCACCACAAACTTAATGTCTTAACACAATGTGAATTTGTCATCACAGTTATGTAGGTTAGAAGTCTGTCCCAGGTCTTCCTGGGCTAAAATCACGAGCGGACAGGACTGTGTTCCTTTCTAGAGACCCTAGAGGAGACTCCATTCCTTGTCTTGCCAGTTTCTGAGGGTACCCACACTTCTTGGCTTGTGGTTGGTCCCCTTCTTCTATCACCAAGGCCTGCAGCAATGCATCCATCTGGTCATTCTTTAGTAGTCACACCTCCCTCTAAAGTTTAAACCTCCTTTTCTGCCTTCTGCTTTCACTTCAAAAAAATCCTTGTGAGTACATTGAGCCCACCTAAATAATCAACCTCCCAATCTGAAATGAAATCCTCTGTTTAGTCAGATCTGTAAATCCTCTTTCACGTGGTCCAGGGAGTTGTTCATAGGCATTCTTAGAGACTCATTGTTTTGCATATCACACCTGTGTTGTGAAATGATGGGTCCTCCAATTCAGTAATCAACAACAAATAGCTAAAGGACAGTCAAGAATGATGCATGAAAGAACTCAGATAAGCCTAGTAATAATTTTTAGAGCTGTTTACAATTATGCTTTATCTGTTAGCCTTCACAGAGGTATTCCTTGATGCAGCATACTCCACGCTCGTTTAGAAGATGCTATGGCTGGTGACGAACCATGTGCTCTTGTTCCCTTGTAGAATCCAGTGAACATGAAGACAAGAGTACAGGTGCCTCAGGGGAGACACCCTCCCAGCCTTACCCTGCACCAGTGTACAGTCAGCCCGAGGAATTGAAGGAGCAGATGGATGATGTGAAACCAATGAAAGCTGAGGAGAATGAGGAAGCAGACCCACTGCCTGATAACTGGGAGATGGCCTACACAGAGAAGGGGGAAGTCTACTTCATTGAGTGAGTGAAACATGTTTTTTTGAACATTGCCATGCAGATCACAGCAGCATATGAATGATGTAGCATAGGGGTCCCCAAACTACGACCTGTGGGCCACATGCGGCCCCCTGAGGCCATTTATCCAGCCCAGCTGCACTTCCGGAAGGGACACCTCTTTCACTGGTGGTCAGCGAGAGGAACACAGGATGTGCCTGTGCTCCTGGAGTACTGTATGTGGCGGCACCACAAAGTGCTGAATGGCTCACATACAGTATTACTTCCGGTGACTCGGGATGCACGCGTCATGGCTCCGGAAGCCCGTCATATCACTTGTTACGCTAGCAGTGACAAATATGGAACCGAACATTGACCATCTCATTAGCCAAAAGCAGGCCCATAGTTCCCATTGAAATACTGGTCAGTTTGTTGATTTAAATTTATTTGTTCTTTATTTTAAATATTGTATTTGTTCCCGTTTTATTTTTTTTTTACTTTAAAGTAATATATGTGCAGTGTGCATAGGGATTTGTTCATAGTTTTTTTATGGTCTGGCCCTCCAGTGGTCTAAGGGACAGTGAACTAGCCTCCTGTGTAAAATGTTTGGGGACCCCTGATGTAGCAAATGCAGATGGAGTGAAAACAAAATAATAAATTTTATTGTTACTGGCATTAGTTTCTTTCTTTCTTAGAGAATAATGGGGGACTGTCTTAATACAGTTAAGGGTCTTAAATTACAGCTATAAATCAAAGGATATATTAAACAACACTGTAAAATTTGTTGCAATCATAACTAACCAGGTAACTCTCCATGTGATATTATTATGGAACTCAACATAGTCCACAAATCTTAAGGAAATGCTTATTCTATTCTTCCAAGACATCCATATAGCCCAAATGAGATAATCTGACATTTTAAGTCAGATTGCTAGAAACATCCATCATGTTCAGTGATTTAATAGGATGCATCTATTTAGGGCAAAATACTTGCTGATCACAAAAGAAAACATTTCAAGTGTTTGACCCTGAGGTCAAGTGTTAATAAAATCATTTGTTTTTGTATAGGTTATCATAATAATTTTTTTTAATTCCATTATATTTCTTCTTACCATTTTTTATCACTTGCCAAGGAAAGTAAAATGCTAATCCTGAACTCCCTTGGTAATTGTTATTCAAGTTAATCCTTTCTTTCCTTTGGGACTTTTTCTTTCAAACTTAATTTTTAAATTAATTTTATTAATACTATCTAACTTTCATCTTCTAGAAGTAGAACAACTTTTAAAAATGAACTACTAAGTTGAAGATCTTAACAAAAATTATTGATGTGCATAAGACAATATATGTTTATTAGAAAGACTAAAAACAAATATTATAAGTGAACAACAATCCTTATTCCCTCAGAATTATATAAGCCTCAAAAAAATTAATAAAAACTGAATGTTTTAGTACTGACAGTGGGTCAAAAAAAATTTTAACTGGATTTTTTTCCCCAACCTTGAGTGATTTGTGATTTAGATCTCCATGGGCAGAACTCAGTTGTGAAATTGAAATGTTACCACATGCCAATATTTAATTCTCATGTGAAGGTAGAAAACTGTGATACATGTGGCCAAGAGAATACTTAATCAACTGCTCTGCTTCACTCCAATATGGTGAGAAATGCAGTGTTTTATGGAAAATTAATTACTGTCATTCACACTTTTTGACAAATGTTATAAGTTTAAAAAAATTAAGAATCTCTTATAATATTTTTTTCTATAATCAATAACCCAAAGGTATCTTTTATCAATTAACTGGAAAAGAGAAAGTCATATAGAATTTTTTAAATGCACAAAAGTATTTGGATCTAAAAACATAGTTTTGTTATTGATAAGCACAGCCCGGAACCACGGTAGACCTGAAGTCAGAATATTAATCCTAGATAAAATACCATGTGTGGGGGCCGAAAGATAGCAATGGAGTAGGCAGACATTCCAACTGCCACCTCCCAAAACCAAATTGAATTACAACTTAATTTAAGAAAAATCATCTTTGAAAACCAACTTTGGACTAAACAATGAGAAATCTATAACCAAGTATCACCAAAGAAGTCACACCGAGACTGGTAGGAAGGGCGGAGACGCGGAAAGGGCTGCCCTGCTCCCAAGAACGAGCGGCGGCCTGGAGGGACTCTCACGGTGGGGTGGGTCACCCTGAGAGGTGTGGGTCCTCAGCCCCAGGCCCAGAGCCCCTGCCTAGAGCTCCAGAGCCTAGAGGAGGGGCCCAGAGAGCATTTAGCTGTGAAAAGAACCCAGTTTCTGTCTGCAAAAAAGATACACACCTTTCGGATACAGACTCTGTTTTAAAGGGCCTGAGCAGAAAACTTCATTCTCAGCCACTTACCCAGGGCTCTGGCAGGAGAGAGCTGAGAGAAGTGGAGTTGCAGAAGGAGAGTGTAAAGTTGAAGGCCCGGGGAGAGACACTGTAGGGGACAGCCTCCAGAACCCCTGTGCTGAATCATTCTTCAGTACTGCAGTCTCCATCTTTCTTTGAGTGGGCATCCCCTTTGTGCAGTATCAGCCTGGGGAAAAGCAGCTGCTCTGCCCTCGGAAGTCTCTCCTACCCCAGGATGGTGACAGGTTGGTCTGAGAGGCCAGGAAGCAGGGGGCACATCAGTGACTCAGTTTTCTGGGGTTGAGACTGGACCTCCCCACCCCACACTCTTCCAAGTCTATGATGGGTGCTTCCACCTCACAAGTGACTCGGCTGAAACTGTCTGGAGAGAAGGCAGACCACACTTCTGGGTCTCAGAGGCCACACCCACTGGACTCCTGGGGCCACACCCTACTGAGGTCTGTAAAAAATGTCTAGACAGACTGATAGCTGGGGCCAAGGGGCCACACCCACTACACTTCCTAATCGTTGAAATGCAGCAGACTCTAGACTCTAGCAGAGGTTTTTTTCAACAGCTGAGCCCAACAAGCAGCTAGCCCACAGGCTGCAGGAGGCAAGACTCAGGGAAACGTGGCCATTTGAGTGGATTTTCCCCCAGGACCAGAGTGGGTAAAAGCCAGCCTAGGAGTGCAGCTTGGTATTTCCATGTACACCTGGGCCCAGCAGAGACAGCCACAAACTCTGAATTGCTTGTAGTTCCAAGAACGTTGCTGAGGGCCAGTCATGGGCAGTGTCTCCCACTGGTTGGCCCTGAGTTCCTCTTTGGGAGGGCCAGGGCTGGCACATCCAGGGGCCAGCTGTGGAAAGCACCGGTTCAGGACCTAACAAGCCTTACTAGAGTGGTCTCCTAAGGAAAATCTCCTCATACCAGGCCCAGCTGAGGTGTGTTCCACTCCTTCTGATAAGCACTGGCATAGCAACTCATGTGCATTGGATAGGATGGAGCTTCACAGTCAGCCAGCCTGGGCACTGGATATTCTGTCCTGCTAGGCTAGATTCCACAGGGGGAAAGGAGAGAGGCTTTCAGCATGGCCATTTAAAGTGTGGGTCCCTCTGAGTCTATTGTTAGATCTGGTTGAGGGTCTTATTCACCTTCAGGAGGGCACAGTCAGCCCCAGAAGATGACTCTCTCAGTCTTCTTCCCTGAGACCGAGGTCTCACCTGCTAAAAGAACTTTTGCAGAGGGGACTGTCAGCCATGCTCAGTCTGAACCTGCTACTCACCTTGTTAGGGAGAAATAAAATTTTAGTATTCAGTAGTGGCTGAGGGATTAGGCTCTGGAGTAAGGGCCACATTCCCTGTACTGAGCTCCTGACCAAGAGACTCTTGAAGTAGGGGGTCCCACAAATGTTGTATTCACAACCTCAGCTGTCTTAACCCACCAGGTATGCAACCTGTAGTGGGGTTGATTGGATGAGGCCAATCTGAATCCACACTATAGTCTTTCTACAAAAGACTCTGTGGGAAAACCAGGCAGCTGCAAGGGAGGAAGAGCAGCTGAAAAGTGGAGACAAATCTTATAGAACTTGGGGCTTTTATGGAGCTGTTGTCATCTCTAAGCAAAAGGAAGCTGATCCTTATACAAAGTCTGGCCCCTTTCACAGTAGTCAGACACAGAAAACGCAGACACAAACAGCGAAAAGTTCAGTAGCTGCAGACTGGTAGCCCACTGCGGATTACAAACAACAGCTGATGCCAACCCAAGAGAAACTAGAGTCAACACAACTGGTAGTGGGTGACAGACAGCACCAACCCTAGCCTCAACTATCTACACAAGCAACACAACCAAAGGAAGAGTCTAGCAGGCACCAAACACTGTGGAGAATAAATATGCCCAACAGGACAAACATTGCACAGTGTATAATACACATAACCAGGGTTGACTTTTAGAGCCAGCCAGCCTGAAGGAATGAATGTAACCATGAAAAGGCCAACTGCATCTAATACTCACATACAACACAAGAGAAAATAGCACCCTCAAGAAACATTCCTAGAACAAGAAAAACAAGTGGCCTGAAAGACAGTACCACCAAGCCCATCTTCTTCATAAAGACCACACAAAAATTTCAGTCAGACAGTGCTACCTAATACACAGAAAAAGTAGGCAGACAGAGAAATGTGACCCAAAGGAATCAACAAGAGAAATCCCCAGAAAAAGAACTGAATGATATGAAAGTAACCAAAATACTAGATGCAAAGTTTAAAACAATGATTTTTAGGATGCTCAAGGATCTTAGAGCAACAATGTGTGGACATAATGGGCACCTAAATAAAGAGAGAGGAAGCATCAAAAAGGACATTGAAATCATAAAAAAGAACAAGTCAGAAATGACAAATACAATATCAGAAATTAAGACTGCATTAGAAGAAATTAATAGCAGGCTGGTGAAGCAGAGGATTGAATCAGTGATTTAGAGGATAAGATAAATGAAAGCACTGAAGCAGTGTAGCAAAAAGAAAAGAGGCTGAAAAAGTCTGAGGAAACTCTAAGAGAGCTCTGTGAAAACCTGAAGAGAAACAATATCTGCATCACAGGGGTTCCTGAAGGAGAAGAGAATGAGAATGAACAAGGAATAGAGAACATATTTGAAGAAATCATAGCTGAAAATTTCCCTAAATTGATGAGGGGAAAATTCATACAAGTTTAAGTAGCACAGAGATTTCCATTAAAGAGTAAGGCAAGGAGGCCTACAGCACAACACATCATAATTAAAGTGTCACAACTAAGAGACAAAGAAAGAATACTAAAAGCTGCAAAAGAAAAGCAGTTAATTACCTACAGAGGAGCCCCTATAAAGAAGACATTGGACTTCTCGACAGAAGCACTTGAGGCCAGAAGGGAATGGGAAGAAATATTCAAAGTGATGCAAAGTAAGAACCTATAACCAAGACTTCTTTATTCAGCAAGGCTATCATTTAAAATTGAAGGAGAAATAAAAAGCTTTTTTTCCAGAAAAAAAAACCCCAAAACTCAAGGAATTCTTTACAACTAAACCAATTATGCAAGATATGTTAAGGGGCCTGCTGTAAAAAGAACAAAGGGAATAAAAAGAGGATTGTAGATTTAAAGAATAAAATGGCAATAAACAACTACATATCAATAAGAAACTTAAATATAAATGGATTAAATGCTCCAATCAAAAAACATAGGGTAGCTGTATGGATATGAAAACAGGATCCATACATATGCTGTCTACACGAGACTCACCTCAGAACAAAAGATACACATAAACTAAAAATGAAAGGATGGAAAAAATTATTTCATGCAAATGGAAATAAAAAATAAGCTGGGGTAACAATACTTATATCTGACAAAACAGACTTTAAAACAAAGGCTATATAGTAAGGAATAAAGAAGGTTACCACATAATGATAAAGGGAGCAACCCAACAGGAGGATATAACCATTATAAATATCTATGCACCTAATATAGGAGCACCTAAATATATAAAGCAGATTTTGATGGACATAAAGGGTGAAATCAACAGCAATACTATAATAGTAGGAGATTTTAATACCCCACTAACATCAATGGATAGATCCTCCAGACAAAAAATTAATAAAAAAACAGCTGCCTTAAATGACACACTAGATCAACTGTATTTAATAGATATCTTCAGAACCTTTCACCCCAAAGCAGCAGAATGTACATTTTTTTAAATGCTCATGGTACATTCTCTAGGATAGACGACATGTTAGGACACAAAATGAGTCTCAATAAATTTAAGAAGATTGAAGTCATATCAAGCGTCTTCTCTGATCACAATAAAATAAAACTAGAAATCAACTACAATAGAAAAACTGAAAAACATTCAAACACTTGGAGACTAAACAGCATGTTATTAAATAATGAATGGGCTAACAATGAAATAAAAGAAGAAATAAAAATTCCTTGAAACAAATGAAAATGAACATACAACAACTCAAAATTTATGGGACACAGCAAAAGCAGTTGTGAGATGGAAGTTCATAGCATTAAAGGCATACCTTAGAGAGAGCCCAAGTGAACCACTTAACTTCCCACCTTAAGGAACTAGAAAAAGAAGAACAAAGACAACCCAAAACCAGCCGAAGAAAGGAGATAATAAAAATCAGAGCAGAAATAAATGAATTAGAGAACAGAAAACTATAGAAAAAATTAATAGAACAAGGAGCTGGTTCTTTGAAAAGATCAACAAAATTGACAAACCCTTGGCAAGACTTACCAAGGAAAAAAGAGAAAGAACTCATATAAACAAAATCCAAAATGAAAGAGGAGAAATCACCACGGACACCGTAGATATACAAAGAATTATTGTAGAGTACTATGAAAAACTTTATGCCACTAAATTCAACAACCTAGAAGAAATGGATAAATTCCTAGAACAATACAACCTTCCTAGACTGAGTCAAGAAGAAGCAGAAAGCCTAAACAGACCTATCAGTAGAGAAGAAATAGAAAAAACCATTAAAAACCTCCCCAAAAATAAAAGTCCAGGCCCTGACGGCTATACCAGCGAATTTTATCAAACATTCACAGAAGACTTGGTTCCTATTCTACTCAAAGTCTTCCAAAAAATTGAAGAAGAAGCAATACTTCCAAACACATTTTATGAGGCCAACATAACCCTCATACCAAAACCAGGCAAGGATGGCACAAAAAAAGAAAACTACAGACCAATATCTCTAATGAATACAGATGCTAAAATACTAAACAAAATACTAGCAAATCGAATACAACAACATATTAAAAAAATAATACATCATGATCAAGTGGGATTCATCCCCGGATCTCAAGGATGGTTCAACATACGTAAAACGGTTAATGTAATACACAATATCAACAAAACAAAGAACAAAAACCACATGATCTTATCAATAGACGCAGAAAAGGCTTTCGATAAAATACAACACAATTTTATGTTTAAGACTCTCAACAAAATGGGTATAGAAGGAAAATATCTCAACATGATAAAGGCCATATATGATAAACCATCAGCTAACATCATATTAAATGACACTAAACTGAAGGCTTTCCCCCTTAAATCAGGAACAAGACAGGGTTGTCCACTCTCTCCACTCTTATTTAATGTGGTACTAGAGGTTCTAGCCAGAGCAATCAGACAAGACAAAGAAATAAAAGGCATCCATATCGGAAAAGAAGAAGTAAAGGTATCACTTTTTGCAGATGATATGATACTATACATCGAAAACCCCAAAGAATCCACAAAAAGACTACTAGAAACAATAAGCCAATACAGTAAGGTCGCAGGGTACAAAATTAACATACAGAAGTCAATAGCCTTTCTATATGCCAACAATGAAACAACTGAGAAGGAACTCAAAAGAATAATCCCCTTCACGATTGCAACAAAAAAAATAAAATACTTAGGAATAAACATAACAAAGAACGTAAAGGACTTATATAATGAAAACTATAAACCATTGTTAAGGGAAATCGAAAAAGATATAATGAGATGGAAGAATATACCTTGTTCTTGGCTAGGAAGAATAAATATAATCAAGATGGCTATATTACCCAAAGCAATATACAAATTTAATGCAATTCCCATCAAACTTCCAATGATGTTTTTTAAAGAAATAGAGCAAAAAATCATCAGATTTATATGGAAATATAAAAAACCCCGAATAGCCAAAGCAATCCTAAAGAAAAAGAATGAAGCTGGGGGCATTTCAATACCTGACTTCAAACTCTATTATAGGGCCACGACAATCAAAACAGCATGGTATTGGCAGAAAAATAGACACTCAGACCAATGGAACAGAATAGAAAGTCCAGAAATAAAACCACATATATATAGTCAATTAATTTTTGATAAAGGGGCCAACAACACACAATGGAGAAAAGAAAGCCTCTTCAATAAATGGTGCTGGGAAAACTGGAAAGCCACATGCAAAAGAATGAAACTGGACTACAGTCTCTCCCCCTGTACAAAAATTAACTCAAAATGGATCAAAGATCTAAATATAAGACCTGAAACAATTAAGTACATAGAAGAAGACATAGGTACTCAACTCAGGGACCTGGGTTTTAAAGAGCATTTTATGAATTTGACTCCAATGGCAAGAGAAGTGAAGGCAAAAATTAATGAATGGGACTACATCAGACTAAGAAGTTTTTGCTCAGCAAGAGAAACTGATAACAAAATAAACAGAAAGCCAACTAAATGGGAAATGATATTTTCAAACAACAGCTCAGATAAGGGCCTAATATCCAAAATATGCAAAGAACTCATAAAACTCAACAACAAACAAACAAACAATCCAATAAAAAAATGAGAAGAGGATATGAATAGACACTTCTCCCAGGAAGAAATACAAATGGCCAACAGATATATGAAAAGATGCTCATCTTCTTTAGTTATTAGAGAAATGCAAATCAAAATGGCAATGAGATACCACCTCACACCTGTTCGATTAGCTGTTATTAGCAAGTCAGGTAATAGCAAATGTTGGAGAGGCTGTGGAGAAAAAGGAACCCTCATACACTGTTGGTGGGAATGTAAAGTAGTACAACCATTATGGAAGAAAGTATGGTGGTTCCTCAAAAAACTGAAAATAGAACTACCTTATTAGCCAGCAATCCCTCTACTGGGTATATACCCCAAAAACTAAGAAACATTGATACGTAAAGACACATGCAGCCCCATGTTTATTGCAGCATTGTTCACAGTGGCCAGGACATGGAAACAACCAAAAAGCCCATCAATAGATGACTGGATAAAGAAGATGTGGCACATATACACTATGGAATACTACTCAGCCATAAGAAATGATGACATCGGAACATTTACAGCAAAATGGTGGGATCTTGATAACATGATACGAAGCGAAATAAGTAAATCAGAAAAAAACAGGAACTGTATTATCCCATACGTAGGTGGGACATAATAGTGAAACTAAGAGACATTGATAAGAGTGTTGTGGTGTCCGGGGGGAGGGGGGAATGGGAGAGGGAGAGGGGGTGGGGAGGGGCACAAAGAAAACAAGATAGAAGGTGACAGAGGACAATCTGACTTTGGGTGGTGGGTATGTAACATAATTGAACGACAAGATAACCTGGACTTGTTATCTTTGAATATATGTATCCTGATTTATTGATGTCACCCCATTAAAAAAAAATAAAATTATTAAAAAGCCAAAAAAAAAAAAAAAAAAGACATACCTTAAGAAGCAAGAAAAAGCTCAAATAAACAACTTAACCCTGTATCTAGAAGAACTAGCAAAAGAACAACCAATAAAGCTTAGAGGAAGTAGAAGGAAGGAAATAACAAAGATCAGAGCAGAAATAAATGACATAGAAGCTAAAAAATAATACAGAGGATCAATGAAACCAAGAGCTGTTTTCTTGATAAGGTAAAGAAGATTGATGAACCTTTAACCAGACTCATCAAGAAAAAAAGAGAGAGGATTCAAATAAATAAAATCAGAAATGAAAGTGGAGAAGTAACAATGGACACCACAGAAATACAAAGGATTGTAAGAAAATACTATGAAGATCTGTATGCGAAAAAATTGGACAACCTTGGCAAAATGGATATATTCCTAGAAACATATATATAAAATCTTCCAAAATGCAATCTGGAAGAATCAGAAAACCTAAACAGTTTGGTTACAACAAATAAAATTGAAACAGTTATCAAAAAACTCCCAGCAAACAAAAGTCCTGGAGCAGATGGCTTTATAGGTTAATTTAACCAAATATTCAAAGAAGAACTAACACCTATTCTTCTCAAATGATTTCAAAATTTTCAAGAGGAGGAAAGACTTCCAAGCTCCTTTTATGAGGCAAGCATATTCCTCATTTCAAAACCAGCAAAAGACACTACAAAGAAAGAAAACTATAGACCAGGGGTAGTCAACCTTTTTATACCTACCGCCCACTTTTGTATCTCTGTTAGTAGTAAAATTTTCTTACCACCCACCAGTTCCACAGTAATGATGATTTATAAAGTAGAGAAGTAACTTTACTTTATAAAATTTATAAAGCAGAGTTACAGCAAGTTAAAGCATATAATAATAATTACTTACCAAGTATTTTATGTTGGATTTTTGCTAAGTTTGGCAGAATAAATCTTTATAAAACAACTTACTATAGTTAAATCTATCTTTTTATTTATACTTTGGTTGCTCTGCTACCACCCACAATGAAAGCTGGAATGCCCACTAGTGGGCGGTAGGGACCAGGTTGACTACCACTGCTATAGACCAATATCCCCGATGAACTTTAATGCTAAAATTCTTAACAAAATATTAGCAAACCGGATCCAGCATTACATGAAAAAAATTTTACATCATAATCAATTGGGATTTATTCTGGAGAGACAAGGCTGGTACAATATTTGCAAATCAATCAATGTGAATCATCACATAAACAAAAGGAAGGATAAAAATCACAAGATAATATCAATAGAAGCAGAAAAGACATTTGGTAAAATCCAGCACCCATTTATGATCAAAGCTCTCAGCAAAGTGGAAATACAGAGAGCATACCTCAACATGATAAAGGCCATCTATGACAAACCCACAGCCAACATTATACTCAATGGGCAAAAATTAAAAGTAATCCCCTTAGGATCAGAAACAAGGCAGGGGTGCCCCCTTTCACCACTCTTATTCAACATAGTTCTGGAAGTCCTAGCCACAGCAATCAGACAAGAAGAAGAAATAAAAGGCATCCAAATTGGAAAAGAAGAAGTAAAACTATCATTATTTGCCGATGACATGAAACTGTACATAGAAAACCCTAATGTCTCAGTCAAAAAAATACTAGAACTGATAAATGAATTTGGCAAGGTGGAGGGATATAAAATTAATATTTAGAAATCAGTGGCATTTTTATATGCCAAAAATAAGCTGTCTGAAAGAGAAATTAAGAAAACAATCCCCTTCACTATTCAACAAAAAAAAAAAAAAAGTACCTAGGAGTAAATTTAACCAAGGAGGTCAAGGACTTGTACTTGGAAAATTATAAAACATTGATAAAAGAAATCAAGGAAGATACAAACAAGTGGAAGCATATATCATGTTCATGGATAGGAAGAAAAAATATCATTAAAATGTTTATATTACTCAAAAAAATCTATAAATTGTATGCAATTTCTGTTAAAATACCAATGGCATACTTCAAAGAGATAAAACAAATATTCCAAAAATTTATATGGAACCAAAAAAGAACACAAATAGTCTCAGCAACCTTGAAAATGAAGAATAAAGTGGGAAGTATCACACTTATCAAGTTATACTGCAAGGCCATTGTATTCAAAACAGCCTGGTACTGGTATAAGAACAGCATACAGATCAATGGAACAGAACAGAGAACTCAGAAATAAATCCATGCCTTTATGGTCAATTGATATTTGACAAAGGAGATAAGAGCATACAATGGAGTAAAGACAGCCTCTTTAATAAATGATGTTGGGAAAATTGGACAGGTACATGCAAAAAAATGAAACTAGACCACCAACTTACACCATTCACAAACATAAACTCAAAATGGATAAAAGACTTAAATGTAAGGCGTGAAACCATAAACATCTTGGAAGAAAACATAGGCAGTAAACTCTCTGATATCTCTTGTAATAATATGTTTGCTGTTTTTTCTTCACAACCAAGTGAAATAAAAGACAGGATAAACAAATGGAACGATATTAAACTGAAAAGTTTTTGCATAGCAAAAGACTCCATGAACAAAATAAAAAGACAACCCAAACAATGGAAGAACATATTCAACAATATGCCTGATAAGGGGTTAATAACCAACATTTATAAATAGCTTCTAAAACTCAACACTAGGAAGATACATAATCCAATTAAAAGATAGGCAAAAGGACTGAATAGACTCTTCTCCAAAAAAGACATACAGATGACCAATTGGCATATGAAAAAATATTCAACATTACTAATCATCAGAGAATAACAAATTAAAACCACAATGAGATACCACCTCACACCTGTCAGAATGGCATTCATTAACAAAACAACACACACTAAGTGCTGGTGAGGGTGTAGAGAAAAGGGAACCCTCCTGCACTGCTGGTGAGAATGCAAATTTATGCATCCACTGTGAAGAACTGTTTGGGGCTTCCTCAAAAAATTAAAAATACAACTGAACTTTTGACCTAGCTAACCCACTTTTAGGAATATATCCTAAGAATAACAAATCACTGATTCAAAAGGAGAAATGCACCCCCATGTTTATCACAGCATTGTTTGCAATAGCCAAGATCAGGAAACAGCCAAAGTGTCCATCAGTGGACGAGTGGATTAAAAAGCTGTGGTACATATACACAATGGAATACTATATGGCTGTGAAAAAGAAGCATGGATGGACCTAGAGATTATTATACTAAGTGAAATAAACCAGGCAGAGAAAGAAAAATATTATATGATCTCACATATATGTGGAATCTAAAGAAAAAAGTGAACTGAGGAATGGAATAGAGGCAGAGACAGAGTCACAGGATCAAGAGGGACAGCAGTCACAGGGAAGGGGGATCTGGTGATGGGATCAGAGAAGGTAAAGGGATTAGTGAAACTATATATACATAACACTTAGATAGATGACAGGACAGCAAATCCCAGAGGGAAGGTGGAGAGAGTGAGGGGTACGGGGACAAAGGGGTATAAAAAGGGACACAGGGGTAAGGAATGAGGGAGTTATATTCAGTGGGATGCTTGAATCCATGTAAATATAATAAATTAAAAATTAATAAAAATTTAAGTAAAATAATATGAATCCTAAATGTGAAATTACACATTTATGTTCAGAACAAAGACTGATGATATATACATTTTTATTATATAATACAAGGGAAGTAAGTCAATGTGGAAATGATAAAAGAAAAGCAGAATGACAAGTTGATTAAAGAACTACATATTTCTTACAATATTTCCAGTATTGCAGTTACAAAAACCTCTTTCTTTGGGATTATAAGTAAACTTTTTTTCTTTTAATAGTGTCAGGTTTTGGGATTTTGGAGAAAGTGACTTTGGAAGACAAAAGTTTTGCTAGTGATATGTATATGATGAGACTTTGTCAGACTTGGGAGAATCTGCCAAAATTATTTTGTTAATACGCTAGTCAGCCATCCAGTGTCAGAATTGAAAGACTCAAAAAATTATAGTTCTGCTATCAATTTATTGTGAAGTTGGGGAAAAGAGACAAATAGTTTGAAAGTATCAGTAAACAATTTCTGAATTTTGTGATGCTATTCAGAGAAAGATATGCTTAGTTAGCATAGACTTAAGTAGTGAAAGGAGGCATCTAAATAGATAAGGTGTAATAACAGATTGGAAAACTTGATAATATATCGATAGGGCATTTCACATATGTGAACTGTAATTACAAAGACCCAGTCCCTGTGTGTATTACAAATAGTAAGAAGCTCCCTGACCTTTCTAGGAAAGGAGATGTTAGTTGGTGAGTCCTGAGAAATGATTGCTTAGTTTTCATTTTGCTAGATCAATGGTGTTTTTGAAAGAGAAGCAGATTGCTTTGTCTGTTTATTTATCTTCATCATGTTACTGCAGGGAAGGGTGAATGGAGCAGTTATGAGTTGAGCTGGAAAATTAAGAAAGAAGGAGGAGTCAGTTTTATTTGCTATGAGGAATCTGATGCTGAGGGAGCCTTATCCAGAGAAGAATGCAGAGCCTGGAGTAAGGGCTAGTGAGGGTGGAGGGAAGGGATGAATGTATGAGGCCAGAGCAAACAGCCAGCTCAAAGAGGTCATTGCACAAAATGAGACGTCCACCACTCACCCTTCATCCTGGACCAGTTTGAACTCCATCTTTCTTTCCTTCAAAAGTTTATTTTAAATTCCAAGGCTCAGTGCAATGAGCTAAAGTATCACAGAGCAGGGAGGCATCTGTGTCTCATTCATCTGGTCCCTCATCTGCACACCACCACAACAGCCCTGCAGTTCCTTTTCTCTCTGCCTATGTTTCACCCTGCTTTACTTGTCTTGATTTTTTCCTGACTGCTTTCACTCTTGGCTCTGGATGGCCCTTCCCTTCCTAGCCTCATTTGACAAAATCACCATTTCAGCCCACTGTCCTTGATGTGTGAATACCTTCGCTGTTGATATCACCATGATATCTCATGAGAATAAACTCTATACAAGAAAAGCTCCCTGGGACAGTCTGGCAGAGAGAAGAGGGACCATACAAGCAATAAAGATTTTCTTAAGAACTAAGCCATGATGTATCCCAGGATTTCTGGTCAAGAATCTAAACAAATACTATTTATAATATAGAAGTTTGCAGTCCTGAGGCAAAGTCATGGTAAAGAAAGAAGAGAAAAAGGAAAGGTAGAGTAAGTTAACAGGAAGGTCAAACTGACAGAAGGAAAGATAGAAAAGAAGAAAAATTAGATTTCTGAGGTAAAAAGAACTGACATCAGTGAAAACTTCCTCTGAGTCTTCAAGTAATGGAAGTCTGCCCTTGTAGGTAACACTCCCTCATTACCCTTTACTGAAATGAAGATCATAATAAAACAAAAGAGAAGGACCCTGTGGTTCTGTACATAAAATTTGTGTATATATAATTTCTGAGTAGAATAGTGGAACTCTACCTATACTGAAAAGTTAACTTAAATGAGTATTTAAAAAAACACATATTAGGTTTTAAATTAAGGTAACAAGTAATTTCATTGTTTTCTTTTTCTTCAATACAATGTATTCAAGTAGTTATTGATTGACTCAATATTGGGAAATAGTTTCTATGTCTGAGTACTTTACAGGTTGTACATTTAGAAAATGAGGATTTTGTTGTTGTTCTCAACTCTGAGCACACGATCTAGTTATTTTTCTTATGCTCTTCAGAACTGCTTCCTTTGATGAATGATAAAAGCAGGCTCCTTTTATCATTTAAAATTATACTTAATGGGAAAAATTGAATATCTCAGAAAGTATTTTTAAATAACAGAATTTTAACTTGTGAAAGGATGAACTCTTCTAAATACACTTTAAAGAATTAGTAATGTTTTACATTTAGTAATTTCCAAAAAACTTTCAGATGTATAATATTGTTTAAAGCAGTATTTTTCTTAACTCATAATATCTTCATTATATTATCTTCTATAATGGTCAGTATATACTAATTGTAAATTTAAATTAGTAATAATAGTTACCACATATTGAGTACTTACATTTTTTCAGAATGTATTGTTACCTTAACAATAATAGCTAATATATTAAGCACTTATATTATGCTCATTTAATTCTCACTTTAAAAAACAGGCTTACAGAGTGACTTGTTCTTAGTCATAACCAAGAATTGACAAAGCTAGGATGCTTTGATCTCATTTGTATAACAAATAATTATAGCACACAAAGTACGTGCTAGGAACTATTTTAAACCCTGGAGATTCAGTAATCAACAAAACTGACAAGATTCTTGCCTTTCATTGGACATAGTCTGCCTCCAGGGTCCTTGTTTTAACCATATTGCTGTGGTGCCTACTTTACATATGTTATATTATAACCACCCTATAAGCATTGATGGAACCCACATGTTATAGATGAGATTCTGAGGCACCTCTGGACAAATTAACATCCCCAAATTCTCACAGTTCTCTCACCTAAAAAGCCATTGCTATTATCCCATACTACCTCTGGTACATAAGAAAACATTGGTTGAAGTAAAAGTAAACTTTTATATTATAATTAGTGTCTGTTTAATAAGTTTCTTGGCCAGAAATTCACTACCCAAGAGGCTAAATGTTCCATAAAGAAGAACTGCCACAGGGTTAATCTGGATTGACATGCCTTGGGAATCCCATTAAATTACTTCTTTGTTTGCCAGTCAGTTTAGTTAGTAACATAAAAGAGACTGCTATTACTTTGGAAAAAAATAATGACAACAAGAACCTATTTGTTTACTATCATCTTCCTGAATGGCAGGGAATGCTATGCCATCTTAAATGATAGATTTTTTTAAGGAGACTTTTGAAACTAAAAATTGCATTTGTGAAAATTGTCATAGCGTACACATTTATAAATCTTTGTCAGGGCTGAATTTGTTTTTAAATTCTAAACAAGTTATGCAATTAGTTTTTTACTGGGTTGCTACTTCAGTACTTCCTTGAAGTTTTAAATGAATCACCAATTACCATTTTAAACAAATTTAAATTTTTCACTTATTAAATAGAAGACAAAATGATTGAGAAATTTATTGGAGAGAAAAATATAATCAGCTTTTGGGTAAAAAGAAACACCAGCATAATGATTTCTCATTCTAGGCTTGTCATATTTCTACCGATAACAAAATCTGGTCTACAATTACTCTCTGTAATGTGTCTTACAAAAACAGTAGATATATTAAATATTTCTTCATATTTTTTTCTCATGCTTGCACAAGATTCTGATGCAATCCTCAAGTGGAAAATAATGTTTTAGACAAAACAGTATGCAACACACACCCACAATGTGCAAAACAATATTTATAATAAAAACTTCTTTAAAAATGTTTTCTGAACATATGAAAGATAATATGAGGGTAAACTCACATAATGATATGGTTAACAAAATTTTAGGAATACGATTTAAGAAACATGTAACCACTACAGAGGTCATTGACAATACATGTTATGTGGATTACTGACGTAGAAAGAAAAAAATAGTGAAACTATGAAAGCATGGAGTATTGGATGAAAAAGCATCCACTATTCATCATCAGTTAGATACATCTAATCATTGCCTCTAATCTTCTTTTGGAAATGATAATATAGTTGGAAGAGAAAGACTTCTGGAAAAATGATAACCATCCTGAGGATTTTTTTTTTACTAAAATATAAAATATAACCAATTTATATACCTTAATGTTGTTCTTAAACCTGTGTGACTACTACTATTGTATCTTTAACATTCAAACACATCTTGAATTGCTCAATAGACTCTAAAATATTTCCTTGGAACTTGTTTCATTGTTCAAAAGATTATGCTTCATGCAGCCAAACATTACTGACTTCCATCTCTTATTGTTCTACTGATCTAGTATTTCCCAAGATAAAAATATTGTTCACTTTCAATTAAAGATTAAGATTCAGAATTGGCTTTGTAGGAGGACTGTTAAAATTTAATGTGCTTGTCACTGTGTTAAGTTGTTACTATTGTTAGAGTCAAGTGGAGCAGAGGAGTATATTTGATAGTAAAATTTCTTTATTCTAATAAAATTGCAGTTGATGAAATATCATTCAATATTTTTGTAGTAGTAAAAAAATGTTTGATTGTGGTAGCAAAGTAAAAGTAGAAAAGAAGAGAGGAAAATAAAATGTAAAGAAAAGAGTAAAAAAAGGAATACATGTCCCAAAATTAGGTTTGAATTGGGTCACCCTGGAAGAACCACTGATGTGTACCTAAGTGACTGAAAAATGGTATATACTCTGCCTGGGAAAAGATATAGGAGATGGGGGAAGTGGAGTGGAGAAAAGAATTGGGCTGGACCTATACGGAGTATTTTTGAATATTTTTACTTATTGTTTTTAAAAAGAGAGGAAGGAGGAGAAAGAGAGACAGACATCAACTTATTGTTCCACTTACCTATGCATTCATTGGTTGACGCTTTTATGTGCCCTGACCGGAGATCCAACCCACAACTTTGGCATATGGAGAGGACACTCTAACCCACTCAGATAACAGGCCAGGGTGAATTTTAGCTTTAATTTTAATAAGTACTCAACTCATTTGATAACATTTTTATTAGCCTAATTCCTTATGATAGCTTCTAAGACCTAATATTTATATATATAGAACATGTAAATCAGCATTTTTCAGGCTTTATTCTGGAAAAATATTCAGATTTGAATGAAGGAAATTTGATTTGAGTGTGATTTGAATGAAGAATTCAAGTTTACAAGGAAAAAATATTATCTGTGCCTCCTCAAATCACAGTGTTCTCTCTTTCATCCCTATGTATGTACAATTTAATGTAATATCTACTAACTACAGAATATTTAACACAAAGGAATTTCATTTAGTGATTACTATCCTCAAATAGGACATAAAACTCTCTTTTTCTAAACCATTGGCAAAGAAACAGGGGAAAAGAACTTTTATTTTCCTTTGAGATTGTGAAATAAAGCACCTTAGTTTAAAAGCAAAGTGTTAGGTTTATTATGCCTCTGGTTTCACATCATAAAAAACTTTGGACTTGGAAATTACATGTATCTGGGTTCAATGCTAATGGGGGCACTGAAACAATAATACTTTTCTCTCACGTTCTAAATTCTTCTGGCTGAGCTAAATATCAGATTTAACAAAGACAGATTAACAGGGAAAAGTAATTAAAGTAGGAATACATGTGCTTGGGGATGTATTATAAAAAGGCATGAAAATTTCAAAGAAAGTGATGCAACAGTGGGCATATTTTGGACAAGAAAAAGGAGGGAACGGGGTGCTACATTTCATAAGTGAGAACGGGGTATTTACAGGTGGCTGACAAGAGGGGAACATACATAGCAGGGAAATTCTTTAGACCAGTGGTCCCCAACCCCCGGGCTGCAGACCATTTGGTACCGGTCCACAGAGAAAGAATAAATAACTTACATTATTTTTGTTTTATTTATATTTAAGTCTGAACGATGTTTTATTTTTTAAAAATGACCAGATTCCCTCTGTTACATCCGTCTAAGACTCACTCTTGACGCTTGTCTTGGTCACGTGATACATTTATCCATCCCACCCTAAAGGCCGGTCCGTGTATTTTCTGACATTAAACTGGTCCATGACCCACAAAAGGTTGGGGACCACTGCTTTAGACAACTCAAACATTGGGACGTAGGTGGCATCTGGCTAACAGGCACCTGCCTGAAGCCCCCTTGTTTACCATACTTAGTTCAAATTAGGCGAAGGAAACATGCTAAACCTTTCCTGAAGCAGGTTTCCCTGTCTGAAATTCTTAGACAGGAAATAGGGGAGGGTCAAGGTTTCCTTTGAGTCTTGTTTCTTAATAAACAGCTTAAAATCCCTGTCTCCGAAGAATGGCTTCAGGGTCGCAGACTTTGGGTTCACGTAGCTAGCTCTTTCTCTTTCCCCGCTGGCTGTGCAACCTTGGGCAAGTTGCCTACCTCCTCTCCGCTTTTGTTTCTCAGTCTAGAAAATGGAGTTAAAAATAGGTAGCCACAATCACAATAAGGTGATGCATTTGGAAGTTCTAGTGCAGTCCTGACAAAGGAGACTATCAGGACATTCATGAAAGAGTGAGAATAACTTGGCGACGGTGTGCCAAAATGTCAGCAGCTTTCCTGCTGAAGTGAGAGCACTTTCTATGTGACAGGAATGTTTCCTCTGAAGACAAGATGTTCTAATTTACCCTGCTTCTTTTTTGTGACTGTTTGGAAAAGGTTAAACTTACAAAATATGCACAAATTTCTCATGCATTACAAGTCAGCCTATCACATGTCTGCAAGGCCATTCTGATAGAAATTTAAATGATAATTTCAGAGTTGAACAAAATTTCACTTCTTGTTTGTTTAGTCCTCCAGATAGACTCAGTATAGAATTTAACATTAGAGAAGGGTTTTGGGCAAACCATTTTAAGAGTTTTCATCATGATTTTTTAATATGACATTGACTGAACTTGAATAGCTACCCACTTTATTCCATCATCCCACCCACTTTAATCTCTTTATCCATAGAAATACATAGAGCAGTATATTATTATGATTTGAAATTCCCAGAAAAATATTTGTCCCATTCCCCAGCTAGAGCAAGTTTCTCTGCAAATGTAGCATATATGTGTGTGTGTGTGTGTGTGTATGTGTGTCTTTAAAATATACTAACATTGAAATATAAGTTTTTATAACATAAGTATCTTACCTTTCTGTCATCTGTGCTCCATACAACTTGGGTAGATACAAAACAAAACAAAACAAAAGAGAAAGAAATAAAGAAAAAAAATTGTCCTGCTTCTGACTCTATTCTAGCACTAAAAGTGAAAGAAAAATTACATCCTCAAATCTGAAAAAAGTAGTATGCAGATTGTGAAAAAACCTTTAATGGTCCCATTTTATATACAGCTTTCTGCCCAATATTTAACTCTATTTTCATATGGAATTGTTAACATTATAAATGGGAAAACCACTTGAGTTGTTGTCTCCCTAATGCATTAAAAAATCACCTTTGTAAGGCCTGTTGAAGAAGCATGAAATTTACAAGTCTGGTGAGAGCCACAATGGAAAAACACTGTGCCTTATCTTCCTGTGATGTTTCAGACAGTTACTGGAGGTCACTACTACCCACATTTCTTTCAGAATCATCTCAGAGAATCAGCTAAAAATGCTGTTAAATATAAGAGACTCAATCTGTCAAAATGTATTAAAGTAACATACCACTAACACTAGTTCAACCTAAAAAGATCATTGGGTAATGAAATGCTTTATACAAACTCAGGAAAGGTAGGAAATTCACAGTCCTCTTCTATAATGAGTATGAGACCCATGGTGGTGTGATATATAAATGGTCATTTGACTCCCTACATTGGCTCAGTAATGGTTACCCATAGATGTGTTTGCTTTTGTGAACACGTCTTAGAGACCTAGAAAGGACATTTCTTCAAAATGAATGAAGGATTTGGAAGAAGATATGAGTAAAAAGAAGGGAAATTTCTTTTCCTTGCCAAACTCCATCTTTCCTAACACATAGAAACATAAGAGGTCAGCACACACACACACACACTTTGGACTAAAGCATGTCTATAAGTAGCATTTTTAAAGTGACTTTTTTTTTTTCCAAAATGGGAGCATCAGACACTGAACCCAGTACTATTATCCTCATACTTGGGATGGGCATAGCCTTCATTCATGGGCATCAAGCCTTTAGCTCAGGGGAAAAGACTACATGATATTGACATGACTACAAATGAGGACCAGAATGAGATCAAAGTGTCCTCAATAGTTTTCATCCTGAAACTTGATAATGAAGCACCAACAGACTTTACAAAGGTCAAATTGGGAGAAAATAAAAGCTAGCAAACTCTCTTGATGATTTTATAATTTGACCAGATTCACAGTTTTTCTCTGATCAAATTGTTTGAACTCACTCAGAGGCATAAATCATTGATGAGGTCCTAAGTAAAAAAAAGTGATGGAGAGTTCCCCTTTACCCCACACAAAACTCACAAATAAAAGAGACTCTTCTTCGGGAGCAGAGACTTCATGACCCAACAATCTAAGTGTCTCAGTTCTAAAATCAGAGATGGCTCTACACATAGGCAGACAGGACAGTGGCGTAGCGAACATAACTGGCATCTGGGGCACCACACTTCGTTGGTGCCCCCCTCCTCCCTAACTACGCTTCTCCTAGGCTTTTCTTGTTTGTCTTAGAGATCATTTGGCGCCCCTCTGCGAGTGGCGCCCGGGCCATGATAAGACCCCCTTGCCCCCCCCCCCCCCCCCACTATGCCACTGAGACAGGATGATCATCCAGAAAACGTATTCAAAAAGAGTGCGCCTGACCTGTGGTGGCGCAGTGGATAAAGCATCGACCTGGAAATGCTGAAATTGCCGCTTCGAAACCCTGCGCTTGCCTGGTCAAGGCACATATGGGAGTTGATGCTTCCTGCTCCTCCCCCTTCTCTCTCTCTGTCTCTCTCTCTCATCTCTCTCTCTCCTTTCTAAAATGAATAAATAAAATAAAAAACAAACAAACAAAACAAAAAAAACAAAGAGTGCTTTCACGCCTTGGAATTGCTTCCTCCCTGCCCATCTTGTCTCCATCTTTCCTTCTTCCTGCCTTGAAATTACCTTTATTAGGTAAGCACATAGTCTCGATAAATTTGCTATTAAATGTGCTGCCTGGAAGACTTTTCTGACCTTTGCTTTAAGGGAAGATTGGTTCTTCAGATTATGTAACTAACACTGTGGCTCTGATATGATAAAACATAGTTAAATTTAATTGAAGAAAGAGAAAATATATATGAAACTGATATCATCATTGTCATTTTGACTTTCCTAAAATTGTGTTCAAATATACCTATGATGTGGCTTTAATTTATGTTTCCAACCATTTTTCCACTCTCTTTTCTTCACCATTTGTTAACTTTCTGACTTCTCCTGTATAAACCTGATGTTTTGCCACACCTGGGAATTTGCTCATTCTCTTTCCAAAGCCCTCACAGATGTGACATCCTTGATAATTTGTCCATTAGTAAATGAGATCCCTTGAGACAGCTATACACAGTAAAGATTTTTAGCTCCAATGAGCAGTTATGAGCCACTGAGTAGTATTAGAATTGTAATGTGCTGAAATTCACCTTACCAATGATGGAAATTTTGTGGACCTATCCCTAAAGCTTCTGATTTGGTATTTCTATAACAAACCAGAATATACAATGTTAATAAGTCCACCAGGTAAGTCCAGGACCTTTTTGAGAAAAACTGCTCTAAGAACATCTCCCTTTGCTTTTTTTTCCCCCCTTTGCTTTTTAAATTTCTGGTAAAATGTACATTCCAGAAAACATATTTTTTAAAAACTCATTAAAATTATTTTTAAATCTCAGAAATTTCATCCCAGAAATGTCAGAGTATAGACATGTTCGCCTCCCGTTCCCTACCTGAATTGAGAGTATTTAGATGGACAACAGCTAAATGCGGGTTAATGAAATTGCTATTACCAATCACTTTTTGAGAAAATGTAGAAATCCCAAGAACATGGTATAATTTGCATCACTTTCATGCTGCCTCTCCCAGCTCTGTATTTAAAGAGTAACAAAACAACTATTTTTGAAAAGGGCAGGTTTAAGATGGAAATAATTCTTTTGTAAAACTCAGGAAACAGGATCAGAGCCTGCGAACTGTGCTCTTCCCACTGGAGAATCCTGTATTTGTAATAAATTCCTTTTGCTCTGGATGAGTTCTGCATTTTCAATGAGGTTAACTTGGCAACATTCTAGTTGATTTTAATAAAAATAGCTGCTTTGAGGACAGGGAGCTGAGGTTGCCAAATTTACAGCTGCCTTGCACAATTACTCGTACACCTCCTTCAGGGCTACTTAGAACCAGTAAGCAAATTAAGTGTATCGATTGCAATTTTGTCCGACTAACCCCCTCCCTTTATTTTCTTAGGGAATAAACTTGATTCCTTTCAGTATGTGTCTGTTCAGAGTGATCTCTTTTCTTTTCAGCCATAACACAAAGACAACATCATGGCTGGATCCACGACTTGCGAAAAAGGCTAAACCTCCAGAAGAGTGCAAAGAAAATGGTAGGTTATTAAGTTTTTAACGGTGTTTCAGCATTGCACGTCGAGAATGTTTGTGTTTCTTAAAAGCGGCTCTCCCCTCCCGAGCAATAAGTGAGTTGAAACAGTTTTAAAGCTGTGCTCTTAATGCTCAGAGAGGAGAGGGGTGAGCTCCGCGTTCAGCACTTCCATGTGCTTCTCCGCTTGCTCTCCGAGGAGGCTGTGCTGGAGCCGCATCTCTGTCCTTGCTGCTAGTTCTGTCTGACTCCTGGCCCGACTTGCACCACCTACTAAGGGCGTTTTGTTTGCAGTATGTCTCTGCAACGACTCTGTTCTTTCCATGAGAATTAAATACTGTGAAGAGAAACAGTATTGTGAAACTAGAAATACTATTTTGACTTTTGTGTTTTGAGGCATAGTATTCTGCTAGCGATTAAGGAATTGGTGATATGAAGATCTATACCTATGACTACTTTCCTTTAATCAGATATTTAAATAAAGTAATTAATTTCATGATAGAGCTGGGTTATTCTAAGAATTTTCCAATTCCCATTAATATGCTTAAAAATCGACTGGTTTTCACGTATGAAGAAATTTTTTACACAATTTTGAGGATTAGATGAATTTACAGGTAAAGTCTGTTACTGAAGATACTTATAATTTTTTAATTTAGATTTTAATGGTAAAAGAGTACTTATAACTTACATAAAATGATAGCTAACATACTCTCCTAATGGTTCATTATTTGATTGCATTCACAGCCTTTATCTGATCGAGTTACTAAAGCCTTATTTAGAGGCTTCTATCACTGAGGAAAGTAAAAAAAGTGATGAGAGATATTTTAAAAGTCTTTTAAAAGCCAACATAGAAAAAGGACTTTAATTTCCAAGGTCATTTTAATAGCAATTCTGGCTTTCTCAAATAGTATCTAGAATATATTATTTATTCCTATGTCATAGGGAACTGTTCACAAGCTAGTTATACTGAGTTAAATTTAAAAAATGGGATTATACAATTTACATGTACATATTTGAATGCATAGCTATCTAGTTTTTAAACACTATATATAATTTTATATTCACAGCTATATGTATATGCCATCTATATAATAATAGGACAACTGTATGTGCTTGAATTCCATCATTATTATGTGGTCTGGACCTTTGAGCACAATTAGGTTACATTTCATTGACATTATTAAGATATATGTTGCAAAGTGTGATAGGTTATAAATTAAAACGACCTGATCTATTATATCTGGAGGTTAAAATATGTTTGTGCCACAGATGTAAAACCTTAGTATATACTAATTAAAATAAATTTAATGATTTTGCAATTCTGTGACATATTGAACTTTTCAGCTGTCTTGTTCCTTTGAGTTGGTCTTCTTATTATAAAAGCCTATTAAAGTCAAATTTTAAAATCCTGGGAGAGACATAAGTATAACATGTTGCATCATTATAATATTTCAATGTTATTAGTTTTTTCTACATCTGCACCTGTCTGTCTTCTTAGGATGGTAGATGCCTAAAATATAATGCCAGTGTCTGTGAATTACATGTCATTGAGAAACAAGTCCTAGAATACAGCTTTATAGCTCAGAATGATTTATAACTGGTCAGTTTCTTTTTTTTTCATTTCCTACAAAATAAATAATTCATAGATTTTACTCCATTTATTATTGGAATGTTTTACAATGGAAACTAACATCTAGTTAGTTAGAATGGTATTATTCCAAACATATATTTTAAGTTTTCTTGCCAAGAGATACTATTACTTATTTTATTTTATTTTTTTTTAATAATGTAGATTAAAATTGCTTGTTTAAAAATGATGACTATAAGGCATTGATGTTGAGCATGCTGGTTGTGAGTTTTCTTTATAAGTGCCACAGTTCAGCTCAGACCAAAGTTAGTAGAATAATTTTCTGAATGCTGGAATGTGTGTAAAAATATGTATTAAAAATATGTAGAGGCTCAAGATTCGTCTTTCTGCTAGGGAGATGGAGCAGACGGCTATGTATACCTCAATTTGATATGAAGCTGAGCTAACATAAGGATGGATTATTTTTGGTAAAACCCAATCTATCTCTGATTTGCTCCTGTTCTTAGAGTATTGTCCACCCACCCAGGTTTTTACCTAAAAGTCTATTGCAGCAGGGCTAATGTTTGCTGTCAAGAGTCAGGCAGTAAACATATTCAACTTTGCAGGCCATCCAGTTGCTTTTCCACTGCTCACTGCTGTGCAAAGTGACCACCGTCAATATGTAAATAAAGGCTCTGGATGTATTCCGATGAAACTTTCTTTATGGACAGACAGAAATTTGAGTTTCTTATACTTTCACATAACAAAATATCAAAAAATATATTTTTTCAACCATTTTAAAGTACATAAACTATCATTAGTTTGTGGACCATACAAAAATAATGGCAGGCTTAACTTGGTCCCAGGACAAACTGTGGCCTTACGTATTCATGTGGGGGCTGCCCTGTGGGCAGGCCTTGAACACCAATATTTGTAAAGTGGTTTTTTTTCTCAACAGTAAAAAACTGTCAAAAAATTAGCAGTGGTTTTCAGGGGTTAGAGTTTAGTTTTTTGCCTCTAGACCTTGTAGTGACAGAATTTGACAAATGTCATCATGGGATAATTGTCCATGTGTTTCAGATCGCTTAAGCCTGTATTTTGTCACTCTGGTCCCTCTAGGCTGCTCGGTCAGTCGTGGTTTTTCTAACCGCAGCAGTGGCTTTTTTCCCAGGCCAAGACTGGATTCTTCCCAGAGCCCAGCGTTAACAAATCAGCTGCAAAACATTCCCTCACCTGCTAGGACTCTTTCTTCTTTAGAGTCTTGATGGTCTCTACCTGTTCATCTCAGCAGTTCTCTGAGCCCTTTCACTGTTCACTGGTTATACCTGTATGTTATATAAATTTTCTATGTGTTCTCGTAGGTTATAACCTGCTCATTCCATCCGACTTGGAACAGAAATATTAGTGCAGTGATTTTTGAAGAGTGTGTTTTAGGCATCACTGGGTTGTACACCACAAATTCTGTATTAGTATTATATTGTATATTTTATAAATTAATCTCTCAAGATTAAATTTCTAAGTATAAGAAATACAATATGTTGTATATGTGTGCCTACTATTATGAAGATACATGTGCATGTATTTATATGTGGATACAGATCAATAAATGTATGCTTCTTTAGATATGTTTATGTCAGTACATAGAGTTAATTCCTTGGTCAACTGTAAGAGGAAGACAAGTGAACGAGAGATAGGAGGATGAGGTATCAACTGATTTAAGTTATTCTTGGACTAGAGAAAAAACTAGCAGATGTTGTCGGATTGGTACCAAGAGAGAAAAGGGAATATGAATGACTCAGTACAAATACATATTTAACAACTGCTTATTCTATTGACACTAAGGCACTTATTTTGATTTTCTTATTTGAAGGATAATTCTGCTACAAAACATAAAAACATATTTCTCTCACAATATGGTTTAAAATACTGGAGTCATTATGTTCTGTACACTTGTCCCAGTCTTGTGCAGTTTGGGGATTTTAGCACCAGTTTACATGGCAGAAACACATATCCACCCTCTGTTGGGTTCTAATATTAGTATTTGGGGGAGTGCCGTTTAGTAAGCCAAAATAGTCTTTTACAAAATGCCACAGAAATAGCAGTTAACTCTTAAATAATTTGGATGTAAGTTTGGTTGAACTGTGTATAAAGCACCATCATAACTGGCCAGCTCTCAGAACCAGTACCGTGGCATCTGTCTGAGACATTTCCAATCACAAACACCACGATGGTGACACATCCCACAAAAATCACTGAGTTTGGGTTAATATCAAAAAGTGATTCAAGCTTCATAGGATTCATATTTTATTTAAGCTTAAATGTAATTAAAATCAACAAGACCACAGTTTTGTACTCAGGAGAGGAAATTGTATAGGATTTGTCATCATAGCAAACTTTTATTCCAAATCCAAATCTGTGGGCTCTTGGGCAAGATAAAGAATCTTCATGAGCTTAGGTTTTCTTAACTGTAAAATTGGAATAATATCTATTTCATTTTGCACCATAGGCTTTAATATAACTGTTCCTTTCCTTTTCTCCGGTATGCTGTGAACCATCAAATTAACCTGATAGAAGATGAGGAAAAAGTTCAAAATAGTTGGCCTGCAGCCTTGAATTACTATAGGATGTCCTGGACATATGGAAAAAAAACAAGCCCACGTGGACTAAAAATTTTCAGCTCACTAGTTCAGCCTAATATTAATAGGTCAGAGGTTTCCCCTTCATTCTATTAAACTGGCTGTAGATTTTTACAAAGTTAATAAGTACAGCTGTACAAACTAGTTGGCTTCATTTCCACATTCTGTATGAATTATAAGTAAGTTTTTACATATTACTGCAGAAAAATTATGTAATCTTAACCCATTTACCTATGTAGAAACTGCATCCAACTAACCTTAACTAAAGCTTTTAATCATTACTTGATCTATTTTTAAAAATAACAATGTCTAAAGTGAACATGAACACACACAGCGTATCTTATGTTTTGTAATATTTATTAAAAGAATTTTTTCTCAAGAGAAAGTGGTGGCTTTTCTAAAATAATAGAAAACACTGATTAATTGTAGGTTGTTTCTTAAGTGAGTTTTATAAAATTGACACACACATTTAGATTTTTTTATTGAATTTATGGGGCAATATTGATTAATAAAATTATATAGGTTTCAAGTGTGCAATTCTCTAATACATCATCTGTAGATTGTCTTGTGTGGTCACCACCCCAAGTCAAGTCTCCTTCCATCACCATTTATCCCCCTACCCTCCTTGACCCCACCATGCTCCTTTCCCTGTGGTAATCACCATACTGTTGTCTGTGTCTATAAGTAATGGGTTTGGGGTTTTTTTGCTTAATCCTTCACTTTTTTCACTAAGCCCCTCCCCCCCCCCACATCTGTCAGTCTGCTCTCTGTATCTATGAGTCTGATTCTATTTTGTTTGTTTATTTTGTTCTTTAGATTCCACATGTAAGTGAAATCATATAATATTTGTCTTTCTCTGAATGGCTTACTTCACTTAGCATGATACTTTCCAGGTCCATCCGTGCTGTTGCAAAAGATAAGGTCTCCTTTTCATTTTTTTGTTTGGTTTTTGTTTGTTTATTTGTTTTTTACAGCCAAGTAGTATTCCATTGTATAGTTATACCATAGTTTTATTATCCATCAGCTCATCTACTGAGGGACACTTGGGCTGCTTCCAAATCTTGCCTATTGTAAATAACACTGCAATTAACCTAAGGATGCATATACTCTGTTGAATCAGTGTTTTGGTTTTCTTCGGCTGTGTTCTCAGAATTTGAATTGCTGGGTCATAAGGCAGTTCAAGTTTTAATTTTTTTAGGTAATTCCATGCTGATCTCCACAGTGGCTTTGCCACTCTTCATTCCTAGCAACAGTGAATGAAGGTTCCTTTTCTCCATACCATCACCAGTACTTGCTGTTTGTTGATTTATTGATGATAGCCATTCTGACAGTTGTGAGGTGATATCTCATTGTGATTTCAATTTGCGTTTCTCTGAGATTAGTGACATTGAATATCTTTTCATATGTCTGTTGGTCACCTGTGTGTACTCTTTTGAAAAGTGTCACTTCAGATCTTTTGCCCATTTTTAAATTTCATTGTTTTTTCAGTGTTGAGTTGTATAAGTTCTTTATAAATGTTGGATATTAACTTCTCATCAGATGTATCATTGGTGAGTATGTTCTCCCATTCAGTGAGTTCTCTTTTCATTTTCTTTATGGTTACCTTTGCTGTGTAAAAACATTTAGTTTGCTGTAGTCCCATTTGTTTATTTTTTTTGTTTGTTTTCCTTGCCTGAGAAGGTATGTCAGAAAATATTGCTTTGAGAGATGTTTAGGATTTTACTACCTGTATTTTCTTCTAGGATTTTTATGGGTCTGAGTCTTACATTTAAGTCTCTAATCCATTTTAAGTTTATTCTTGTATGTGGTGTAAAAAAGTGATCTAGTTTTATTTTTTATTTGTATTTATACAACTTTTTCAGCACCATTTATTGAAGAGACTGTCTTTACTCCACTGTATGTTTTTGCCTCTTTTGTCAAATCTTAATTGTCCATAAAGTCATGTGTTAATTTCTGGGCTTTCTGTTCTGTTTCATTGACCTATATGTCTGTTTTTAGACCATTGCTATGGCCTTGTAGTGTAGTTTGATGTCAGGGAGCATGATTCCTCCCATTTTGGTTTTCTTTCTGAAGACTGCTTTGACTACTTGGAGTCTTTTGTGCTTCAATACAAACTTTTGGAATTTTTTATCTAGTTCTGTGATATATACCATTGGAATTTTGATAGGAATTGTATAATTGTATTGAGTCTATAGATTGCCTTGGATAAAATGAACTCTTCAATGATGTTGATAATTCCTATCCACAAACATGACTATTATTATTATTATTATTATTATTATTGCTTTACTGTTTCATTTGTTTCCCTCTGATGTACTTGAAGGGTCTTATTTTTTTTATTTAATTTATTGTATTTATATAGATTCTAGTATCACCCTCAATACATTCCTTCCTTCCCTGTATCCCCCTAAACAATTCCCTTGTCCCCCTCCTATTAGTGCCCTCCACCCTTCCCTTCAGGTTTATCCCATCCTATCCTCCCCCTTCCCTCTGTCCTCTTTTCCTCTGGTCACTTTGATCTCTCCTCTGTCTCAATTCCGTTCCTCAGTCACATTGTTTCTTGGATTCCTCAAATGAGTGAGGTCTTATGATATTTGTCTTTCTCTGCCTGGCTTATTTCACTTCACATAACAGTTTCCAGGTCTATCCATGTTGTTGCAAAGGGTAATATTTCCTTCTTTTTCATGGCCCTATATTATTCCATCATGTGTATGTACCATAGCTTTTTAATCCACTCATCCACTGATGGACACTTGGGCTAATTCAGATCTTCGCTATTGTGAACAATGCTGCCATAAACAAGGGGGTGCATTTCTTTTTTTGAATCAGTACTATGGTGTTCTTAGGGTATATTCCTAAAAGTGAGATGGCTGGGTCAAAAGGCAGTTCAATTCTAATTTTTTGAGGAATCTGCATACTGTTTTGCATAGCGGCTGCACCAGTCTGCATTCCCACCAGCAATGCAGGAGGGTTCCCCTTTCTCCACATCCTTGTCAACACCTATCATGTGTTGCTTTGTTGATGAGCGCCATTCTGACTGGTGTGAGATGATATCTCATTGTGGTTTTAGATTGCATTTCTCTAATGACTAGTGATGTTGAATATTTTTTCATCTGTCTATTGGCCATTTGTATGTCCTCTTTGGAGAAGTGTCTATTCATTTCTTTTGCCCATTTTTGATTGGATTATTTGTCTTCTTGGTGTTGAGTTTTACAAGTTCTTTATAAATTTTGGTCATTAACCCCTTATCAGATGTATTGTTGAATATGTTCTCCCATTGTGTGGTTTGTCTTTTTATTCTATTCATATTGTCTTTAGCTGTGCAAAAGCTTTTTAGTTTGATAGAGTCCCATTTGTTTATCCTGTTTTTTATTTCACTTGTCCATGAAGATAAATCAGCAAATATATTGCTGTGAGAGATGTTGGTTAGCTTACTTCATATGTTTTCTTCTAAGATGCTTATGGTTTCACAACTTACATTTAAGTCTTTTATCCATTTTGAGTTTATTTTTGTGAATAGTGTAAGTTGGTGGTCTAGTTTCATTTTTTTGCAGGTAGCTGTCCAATTTTCCCAACACCATTTGTTGAAGAGGCTGTCTTTACTCCACTGTATGCTCTTACCTTCTTTGTCAAATATCAATTGTCCATAATGGTGTGGGTTTATTTCTGGGTTCTCTGTGCTGTTCCATTGATCTATATGCCTGTTCTTATGCCAGTACCAAGCTGTTTTGAGTACAATGGCCTTGTAGTATAACTTGATATTGGGAAGTGTGATACATCCCACTTTATTCTCTTTTTTTTCAAGGTTTCTGAGGCTATTCAAGTTTTTTTTTGGTTCCATATAAATTTTTGGAATATGTATTCTATATCTTTGTTGTATGTCATTGGAATTTTAATTGGTACTGCATTGAATTTATAAATTACTTTGGGTAAAATAGATATTTTAATGACATTTATTCTTCCTAACCATTCTTTTATCAGTGTTTTATAATATTCTGGATACAAGTCTTTAATCTCCTTGGTAATTTACTAATTACCTAATTTACTCCTAGGTACTTTATTTTTTGTTGTTGCAATAGTGAAGGGGATTGTTTCCTTAATTTCTCTTTTGACGGTTCATTGTTGGTGTATAAAAATACATCTGATTTCTGTGTATTAATTTTATATCATGATACCTTGCTGAATTCATTTATCAGGTCCAGTAGTTTTTTGACTGAGACTTTAGGGTTTTCTATATACAGTATCATATCATCTGCAAATAATGATAGTTCTACTTCTTCTTTTCCAATTGGATGCCTCTTATTTCTTCTTCTTGTTTGATTGCTGTGGCTAGGACTTCCAGTATTATGTTGTATAAGAGTGGTGAATGGGGCAGCCCCGCCTTGTTCCTGATCTTAAGGAAATAGCTTTTAATTTTTGCACATTAATTATAATGTTGGCTGTCATAGATGGCCTTTTTCATAGATAGCCTTTATCACGTTAAGGTATGTTCCCTGTATTCCCACTTTCCTGAATGTTTTGATCATAAATGGGTGCTAGATTTTATCAAATGCTTTTTCTGCATCTATTGAAATTATCATGTGGTTTTTCTCCTTTTTTTTGTTTATGTGATGAATCACATTGATTGATTTATGAATATTATATCATCCTTGCCTCCCCAGAATAAATCCCACTTGATCATGATGTATGATTTTTTTTCATGTATTGCTGGATCCGGTTTGCTAATATTTTGTTGAGGGTTTTAGTATCTAAATTCATCGTTGATATTGGCCTATAGTTTTCTTTATTTGTGTTGTCTTTGCCTGGTTTTGGAGTCAGAATTATGCTCGCTTCATAAAAGGATCTTGGAAGTCTTCCTTCCTTTTGAACTTTTTGAAATAGCTTGAGAAGAATAGGAGTTAGTTCTTTGAATATTTGGTAGAATTCACCTGTGAAGCCATCTGGCTCATGGCTTTTGTTTGTTGGGAGTTTTTTAATAACTGTTTCGATCTCATTTGTTGTAATCGGTCTGTTTACGTTTTCTGATTCTTCTAATTGATTTTTGAAAGATTATATGTTTCAAGGAATTTGTCCATTTCACCTAGGTTGTTTAATATTTGGCATACAGTTCTTCATACTATTTTCTTAGGATATTTTGTATTTCTGTTGTGTCAGTTGTTATTTCTCCACTCTCATTTCTAATTTTATTTATTTGGGTCCTCTCTCTCTTTTTTCTTGGTGAGTTGGTTAAATATTCATCTATCTTCTTTACCCTTTCAAAGAACCAGCTCCTGGTTTCACTGATCTTCTGTATTGTTTCTCTAGCCTCTATTTCATTTATTTTCACTATGATATTATTATTTCCTTCCTTCTACTATCTCTGGGCTTTACTTGCTGTTCTTTTTCTAGTTCTTTTAGATGCAGGGTTAAGTTGTTTACTTGAGCTTTTTCTAGCTTCTTAAGGTATGCCTGTAGTGCTATAAACTCCCTCTCAGTACTGCATTTGCTGTGTTCCATAAATTTTGAGTTGTTGTATGCTCATTATCATTCATTTCTAGGAATTTTTCAGTTTCTTCTTTGATCTCATTGTTAACCCATTCATTATTTAATAACATGCTATATAGTTTCCAAGTGTTTGAATATTTTTCAGTTTTTTTGTTTAGTGTGTCCTTTAAGTCTCCTGTTTCTTTGTTAATTTTCTTTCTTGAGGATCTTTCTAGTGATGTTAGTGGGGTATTGAAATGCCCTACTATTATAGTATTGCTGTTGATCTCACCCTTTATATTTATCACAGTCTGCTTTATATATTTAGGTACTCCTATATTAGATGTGTTGATATTTATAATGGTTATATCTTCCTGTTGGACTGCTCCCTTTATCATTATGTAGTGACCTTCTTTATCCCTTACCATTTTGTCTGATATAAGTATTGCTACCCCAGCTTTTATTTCATTTCCATTTGCATGAAATATTTTTTCCATCCTTTTACCTTCAGTTTATGTGTATCTTTTGTTTTGAGGTGTGTTTCTTGTAGACAGCATATGTATGGGTCCTGTTTTCTTATCTATGCAGCTACCCTATGTCTTTTGATTGGATCATTTAATCCTTTTACATTGAATGTTATTATTGATATGTAGTTGTTTATTGCCATTTTATTCTTTAAAGCTATATTCCTCTTTACTATCTATTTTTTCTTTTTTGTTCTGTTACCACAGGCCCCTTAACATTTCTTGCAGCATTGGTTTGGTTGTAATGAAGTCCTTGAGATTTTTTTTGTCTGGGAAGCTTTTTATTTATCCTTCAATTTTAAACGATAGCCTTGATGAATAATGAAGTCTTGGTTGTAGGCTCTTGTTCTGCATTACTTTGATTATTTCTTGCCATTCCCTTCTGGCCTCAAGTTTTTCTGTTGAAAAGTCTGATGTCATCCTTATGAAGGCACCTTTGTAGGTGATAGCCTTTTTTTCTCTAGCAGCTTTTAATATTTTCTCTTTATCTCTTAGCTTTGGTATTTTAATTATGATGTGGCTTTGTGTAGATTTCTTGGGTTTCTCTTTAATGGAGTTCTCTGTGCTTCTTGAACTTGTGTGACATTTCCCAGCATCAATTTAGGGAAGTATTCAGCTATGATTTCATTGAACAAGGTCTCTATCACTTGTTCTTTCTTTTCTTCTTCAGGAACCCCTATGATGCAGATGTTGTTTCTCTTTAGGTTGTCACAGAGCTCTCTTAGAGTTTCCTCAGATTGTTTCAGCCTCTTTCCTTTTTGCTGCTTTGCTTCCGTGTTTTTGTTTATCTTGTCTTCTAAATCGCTGATTTGATCCTCTGCTTCATCCAGCCTGCTTTTAATTACTTCTAGTGTAGTTTTCACTTCTGATATTGTATTTGTCATTTTTGACTGGTTCTTCTTTATTATTTCAATGTCCTTTTTGATGTTTGTTATCTCTTCATTTATGTGTTTGTTGTGTCCACCCATTGTTGTTCAAAATCTTTCTGCATTCTAATAATCATTATTTTAAAATCTGCATCTGGTAGTTTGCTTATTTCCATCTCACTCAGTTCATTTTCTGGAGGTTTCTCTTGTTGGTTTTTTTGGATTTTACTTCTCTGTCTTCTCATTTTGTCTGTATATACCCTCCTAGTTTGGGTGTGTTGTTTGTTGAGCTGGCTAAGTCAAGGGATGGTGTTGTGTCACTCCAATTTTCAGTTGTGTTATTTCTAGGTCTTCCTGGGTTGGCATCAGCTGTTGTTTGTAATCCGCTGTCAGATTTGGCTTTTTTAGTAGATAGAGCCTCTTTGAAGTCTTCCACAAACATGATTTATTTTCCACTTATTTGTATCTTCTTCAATTTCTTCAGTGACACACACATTTGAGAACGCATAATTTTTTATTATTATTATTCTGTGAGAGGAGGGAGACAGAGAGACAGACTTCCACATGCATCCTGACCAGGATCCACCCAGCAAGCCAACTAAGGGGCAATGGTCTGCCATCTGGGGTGTTGCTCCATTGCTCAGCAACTGAGCTTTTCTTAGTGCCTGAGGTGGAGGCCATGGAGCCAACCTCAGCACCTGAGGTCCCCTTGTTCCAACTAAGCCATGGCTGAAAGAGGGTAGAGTGGGAGATAGAAGTGATGGGGGGAGGGGTAGAGAGGCTGATGGTTGCCCTGACCAAAACTCTAACTTGGGCTGTCCACATGCCAGGCCAATGCTCTACCACTGAGCCAACCAACCAGAACTGAAATACTTAACTTTATTTTCATAGTTCAGATTATGTTTGTGGAGCATAATTTATTTCCCCAAAAGAACTTTAGCCTGTTTTCTCATTAAATTAGTATTAGTAATTATATTATATTGATAAACTATTTTCTCAAGATTAAATATGCCTAATTAATCTCACCTTTGAATATTTGTATTTCTAATCTAATAAACTTCCTAAGATTATGTTTATGAAGAATTATAAATTTTTTTCACTAGGCTGAATTCATAAAAACATTAAAAATACTAACTATTTAAGTACTAAAACTTTAAAATGCTATTATTGATCTATGTTTAAATATTATGAACAAATTAGAATGTTATTTTTTTCTATATTGATATTTTGAATGTTTTTGCTTAAAAATGAGGACATTTTATATATTTTAATAAAAGCAGTTAGGTTTATTTGCTAATTGGCAATTATTAGGAATGATTTTCTGTAGCAGCACTTTTGGTATGTTTTATTCAATAATATAGCACTCTTTCCAGTATTTTCAGCTCAAAAGTACTAAGAACTACTAACACATTAGGAATATAAACATTTTTTGAAGAAAATTATAAAAATAATCCAATATATATTGTATAGGATGGATATTCCACTCTTATGCACTGGTAACCAATTCTGAGTTGGTTATGGCTGGCATCTGTTCTAACTGTTCCCATTCTATTCCTATTGGTTGGTATCCAAACTATAAAAGTTATTAAACATTATGACTATCTTTTCTACACTCATTATTTATGTAGCTCCCTGCTACTATCTGTTAATATTTACTATAGCTATAAATAGTGCCTATGTAAGGATTATGAAATTCTGTCCTTCTTTAGTTCTAGATTACTCAAGTTACTTTTATGTTTAGGAATGAATTTGTCTTGTTCTTATTCCTTAATGCATAAAAGTTTAAAAATAATGTTGACATCATTAACTCTGTTCTGCACAGTAAGAAAATGATTTCAAAGTTCCAATATAACTTTTTAATTTTATTTTTATTTTGAAAGAATTATAAATTCACAGGAAATAAAGGAATGTACAAAGAGGTCCCAAACACCCTTCCCAAACCCCTCCCCAATGTTAACATCATATGTAAATATAATACAATATCAAAATCAGGAATTGACATTGGTACAATTCAAAATTTTATTCAAATTCCCCTAGTTTTACAAGCACTCATGCATGTCCATATGTGTGTGTGCCTGTATATGTGTGTGCGTAGTTCATGAAATTGTCACATGTGTAGTTCCATGTAATTGTAACAAGCAAGATTCAGAACCCATCCATCACCAGGAGGCTTCTTCGTGCTTCCACTTTGCCATGTGCATCTCTTCCCTCTGCACAGCTCTAACCTTTAACAACCATTAATCTGTTCCTTATTTCAATTAGTTTGTTATTTCAAAAATGTTACAGAAATGGAATTACAGTGTCTGAACTTATGAGATTACATTTTTTATGCAATTTGATTACATCAAAATTTATCCAAGTGTGTATATCGATGGTTTTTTATGCACCATTTTTGAAGCATTTACCCATTGAGAACACGTGAGTTGTTTCTTCTTTTTATCTACTACAAATAAAACTGCTACAGACATTTATATACAGGTTTTTTTATGAACATAGATTTTATTCATTAATGAAAAGTGCCCAAGAGTTTCATTTCTAGGTTATATGAAAAGTACTTTTTTAGTTTTAGAATAAACTACCGAACCATTTTCCAAGCTGGCTGTACCCATTTACAGTTCCACCAGCAATAAACAAGTGAACCCTGCATCCTTGCTAGCATTTAGTGTTATGACCATTATTTTTTACTTTAGCCATTCTGATAAGGACAGTATAATGATATTGTGGTTTTAATTTGTATTTCCCTAATAGTTAATGATTAATGACATTGAGCATATTTTCATGTAATTTTTGTATTTGTATATCCTGCTTGGTAACATCTGATCATATCTTTTGCCCAATTTTTAATTAGATTGTTTTTTTAAATTCAGCTCTGAGAATTTTTTGCATATTCTAGATATAAGTCCCTTTATTAGATATGTTGTTTACAAACATTATCTCCCAGTCTGTAATTAGTTTTTTCATTATCTTAACAGGATCTTTTGCAAAAAAACAATGTTTTAATTTTGATGAAGTTCAATTTATGAATTTTTTCTTTTATGAATCATGTTTTTGATGTCTAAACACTCTTCACCTTGTCCTAGATGCCAGATAGTTCTCATGTTTTCTTAAGCTATGTAATTTTACATTTGACATTTTAAGTTTGTGATCTATTTTGAATTAATTTTTATATAAAATGTAAGGTTTAGGTTGACGTTTAATTTTTTCTCCTATGGATATATAATTGCTCCAGCATCATTTGTTGAAAAGGCCTCCAATAAATTGTGTGTGTACTTTTGTCATAAATCAGTTGGGTTCCATTGATCTATGTGTCTATGTGTGCCACTGCCATTCTGCTTGATTACTGTAGCTATCTAGTAAGCACTAATGTTAGGTAGGCTAATACCTTGTAATTTAGTCTTTTAAGATGGATAAAAAGATGTTTTAATTAATCAGGAGAATATAATAATACTATACTATATTAAATATTACCTCGTTATATAGAGAAAAAAATGTCATATCCAAAAACTATTTGAAAATTTTACTATTGAAGTCTATGACTTAATGTATATCTGTTACTATTCATTAAAGAAAAATAAGATTTGAATAGCAAAAATATTATTCTTGATTTATGTCACATATAGATACTGCCTTTTACAAATGGAGGATACACTTCTCAAGCACACACAATACTTAACAAACATTGAATAAATGGTATTCTGTAGAGCAAGTCTCAACAAAATTAAAAAGAGACATTCTTTTTGTGTGTGTGTGTATTTTTTCAAAGTTAGAAGCAGGGAGGCAGTCAGACAGACTCCCACATGCGCCCCACCAGGATCCACCTGGCCTGCCCCTGGACAATGCTCTCTGCTCATCTGGGGTGTTGCTCCATTTTAGCCGGAGCTATTCTAGCACCTGAGGCGGAGGCCATGGAGCCATCCTCAGTATCCAGGCCAACTTTGCTCCAATGGAGCCTTGGCTGCAGGAGGGGAAGAGAGAGATAGAGAGGAAGGAGAGGGGGAGGGGTGGAGAAACAGATGGGCACTTCTCCTCTATGCCCTGGCCGGGAATCAAACCTGGGACTTGCACATGCTGGGCTGATGCTCTACCACTGAGCCAGGGACAAAAAGAGACATTCTTATGTTAGTGAAAAGATAACTAAAATACTCTCCATACTTAGAAATTTAAGAACACATTTTTCTTTTCCAACTTTATTAAGATGTAATTGACAAAATATAACTGACAGTTTATGTATGCAATGGAATGATTTTATACACACACATATATTGTTAAATAATTAGCACAATAAGGTTAATTAATATATCCATCAACTCACATAATTACTTTTTGTGCTTGTGTTGAGAACATTTAAGATTTATTCTCTTTGCAACTCTAAAGTACAGTATACAGTACTATTAACTGTAGTCATCATGCTGTACATTAGATTTCCAGAAATTATTCATCTTGTAACTGGAAGTTTTTACCTTTTGAATAATGTCTCCTCATTTCCCTCTATTCCCATATCCTACTAACTATTCAATACTACTGTACTTTTTGTTTTTATGAATTCAACTTTTTTAGATTCCACAGATTTGAGAGATTATACAGTAATTGTCTTTCTCTGTCTGACTTATTATACTTAACATAATGCCCTCAAGGTCCATGCATGTTATTGCAAATGGCAGCTAAAAAAAATTCTTTTTTATAGCTGAGTAATATACCGCCATATATATATATATATATATATATATATATATATATATATATATATATATATGGATATTATATGTGTGTGTGTGTGTGTGTGTGTGTGTGTATGTGTGTGTATATATATATATATATATTCTTTACCTACTCATACATTTTTGGACACTTAGGCTGTTTCCATGTTTAGGTATTGTGAATCAAGCCACAATGAACCTAAGAGTGCACAGTTTTCTTCAAGATAATGGTTTAATTCCTTCAGATTTATACCGTATGTGGAAGTATAGTCGTTCTATTTTTAATATTTTGAGGTATCTTCATACTGTTTTTTCCATAAGTGTTTGTACCAATTAACATTTCCACAAACACTGCAGAAATGTTTATTTTTTCCATGTCCTCACCAAAACTACGTATCTCTTGTCTTTCTGATGACAACCATTCTAAAAGGTTTGAGGCGATATCTCTTTGCAGTTCTGAATTGCATTTCCCTGGTGTTTACAATGTTGAACACTTTATTATCTACCTGTTATCCATTTGTATGTCTTTCTTTTATTTTTAATTTAATTAATTAATTTATTTTTTTGAATAATTTTATTTTTTTAATGAGGCGACATCAATAAATCAGGATACATATATTCAAAGATAACAGGTCCAGGTTATCTTGGCATTCAATTATGTTGCATATCCATCACCCAAAGTCAGATTGGCCTCTGTCACTTTCTATCTAGTTTTTTGTGCCCCTCCCCCTTTCCCTCTCCCTCTCCCCCCTCCCCCCGTAACCACCACACTTTTATCAATGTCTCTTAGTTTCACTTTTATGTCCCACCTACGTATGGAATAATACACTTCCTCGTTTTTTCTGATTTACTTATTTCACTTCGTATCATGTTATCAAGATCCCACCATTTTGCTGTAAATGATCCGATGTCATCATTTCTTATGGCTGAGTAGTATTCCATATATGTGCCACATCTTCTTTATCCAGTCATCTATTGACGGGCTTTTTGGTTGTTTCCATGTCCTGGCTACTGTGAACAATGCTGCAATGAACATGGGGCTGCATGTGTCTTTATGTATCAATGTTTCTGAGTTTTGGGGGTATATACCCAGTAGAGGGATTGCTGGGTCATAAGGTAGTTCTATTTTCAGTTTTTTGAGGAACCACCATACTTGCTTCCATAATGGTTGTACTACTTTATGTTCCCACCAACAGTGAATGAGGGTTCCTTTTTCTCCACAACCTCTCCAACATTTGCTATTACCTGTCTTGTTAATAATAGCTAATCTAACAGGTGTGAGGTGGTATCTCATTGCAGTTTTGATTTGCAATTCTTTAATAACTAAAGAAGATGAGCATCTTTTCATATATCTTTTGGCCATTTGTATTTCTTCCTGTGAGAAGTGTCTGTTCATGTCCTCTTCACATTTTTTTATTGGATTGGTTGTTTGTTTGTTGTTGAGTTTTATGAGTTCTTTGTATATTTTGGATATTAGGCCCTTATCTGAGCTGTTGTTTGAAAATATCATTTCCCATTTAGTTGGCTGTCTGTTTATTTTGTTATCAGTTTCTCTTGCTGAGCAAAAACTTCTTAGTCTTATGTAGTCCTATTCATTAATTTTTGCCTTCACTTCTCTTGCCTTTGGAGTCAAATTCATAAAATGCTCTTTAAAACCCAGGTCCATGAGTTTAGTACCTATGTCTTCTTCTATGTACTTAATTGTTTCAGGTCTTATGTTTAGATCTTTGATCCATTTTGAGTTAATTTTTGTACAGGGGGAGAGACTGTAGTCCAGTTTCATTCTTTTGCATGTGGCTTTCCAGTTTTCCCAGCACCATTTATTGAAGAGGCTTTCTTTTCTCCATTGTGTGTTCTTGGCCCCTTTATCAAAAATTATTTGACTATATATATATGGTTTTATTTCTGGGTTTTCTATTCTGTTCCATTGGTCTGAGTGTCTATTTTTATGCCAATACCATGCTGTTTTGATTGTCGTGGCCTTATAATATAGTTTGAAGTCAGGTATTGTAATGCCACCAGCTTCATTCTTTTTCTTTAGGAATGCTTTGGCTATTCGGGGTTTTTTAGAGTTCCATATAAATCTGATGATTTTTTGCTCCATTTCTTTAAAAAATGTCATGGGAATTTTGATGGGAATTGCATTAAATTTGTATATTGCTTTGGGTAATATGGCCATCTTGATTATATTTATTCTTCCTAACCAAGAACAAGGAATATTCTTCCATCTCATAATATCTTTTTTGATTTCCCTTAACAATGGTTTGTAGTTTTCATTATATAAGTCCTTTACATTCTTTGTTATGTTTATTCCTAAGTATTTTATTTTTGTTGTTGTTGCAATCGTGAAGGGGATTATTCTTTTGAATTCGTTCTCAAATGTTTCATTGTTGGCATATAGAAAGGCTATTGACTTCTGTATGTTAATTTTGTATCCTGCGACCTTACTGTATTGGCTTATTGTTTCTAGTAGTCTTTTTGTGGATTCTTTGGGGTTTTCGATGTATAGGATCATATCAGCTACAAAAACTGATACCTTTACTTCTTCTTTTCCGATATGGATGCCTTTTATTTCTTTGTCTTGCCTGATTGCTCTGGCTAGAACCTCTAGTACCACATTAAATAAGAGTGGAGAAAGTGGACAACCCTGTCTTGTTCCTGATTTAAGGGGGAAAGCCTTCAGTTTTGTGCCATTTAATATGATGTTTGCTGATGGTTTATCATATATGGCCTTTATCATGTTGAGATATTTTCCTTCTATACCCATTTTGTTGAGAGTCTTAAACATAAAATTGTGTTGTATTTTATCGAAAGCCTTTTCTGCGTCTATTGATAAGATCATGTGGTTTTTGTTCTTTGTTTTGTTGATATGGTGTATTATGTTAACCGTTTTACATATGTTGAAACATCCTTGAGATTCTGGGATGAATCTTACTTGATCATGATGTATTATTTTTTTAATACGTTGTTGTATTCGATTTGCTAGTATTTTGTTTAGTATTTTAGCATCTGTATTTATTAGAGATATTGGTCTGTAGTTTTATTTTTTTGTGCCATCCTTGCCTGGTTTTGGTGTGAGGGTTATGTTGGCCTCATAAAATGTGTTTGGAAGTATTGCTTCTTCTTCAATTTTTTGGAAGACTTTGAGTAGAATAGGAACCAAGTCTTCTGTGAATGTTTGATAAAATTCGCTGGTATAGCCATCAGGGCCTGGACTTTTATTTTTGGGGAGGTTTTTAATGTTTTTTTCTATTTCTTCTCTACTAATCAGTCTGTTTAGGCTTTCTGCTTCTTCTTGACTCAGTCTAGGAAGGTTGTATTGTTCTAGGAATTTATCCATTTCTTCTATGTTGAATTTAGTGGCATAAAGTTTTTCATAGTATTCTACAATAATTCTTTGTATATCTATGGTGTCCATGGTGATATCTTCTCTTTCATTTTGGATTTTGTTTATATGAGTCCTTTCTCTTTTTTCCTTGGTAAGTCTTGCCAGGGGTTTGTCAATTTTGTTGATCTTTTCAAAGAACCAGCTCCTTGTTCTATTAATTTTTTCTATAGTTTTTCTGTTTTCTATTTCATTTATTTCTGCTCTGATTTTTATTATCTCCTTTCTTTGGCTGGTTTTGGGTTGTCTTTGTTTTTCTTTTTCTAGGTCCTTAAGGTGTGAAGTTAAGTGGTTCACTTGGGCTCACTCTTGTATCTTCATATATGCCTGAGGTGATATGAACTTCCCTCTTATTACTGCTTTTGCTGCATCCCATAGATTCTGATATGTTGTATTGTAATTTTCATTTGTCTGTATATATCTTTTGATCTCTGCACTTATTTCTTCTTTGATCCATTCATTTTTTAAAAGTATGTTGTTTAGGTTCCACATTTTTGTGGGATTTTTCCCTCTTTTTTGCAGTTGAATTCTAGTTTCAAGGCTTTATGATCAGAAAATATGCTTGGTACAACTTCAATTTTTCTGAATTTGCTGATGTTGTTTTTGTGGCCCAACATATGGTCAATTCTTGAGAATGATCAATGTACACTGGAGAAAAATGTATACTCAGTCACTTTGGGATGAAATGTCCTGTAGATGTCTATCATATCCAGGTGCTCTAGTGTTTCGTTTAAGGCCACTATATCTTTGTTGATTCTCTGTTTGTATGACCGATCTAGAGCCGTGAGCGGTGTATTGAGGTCTCCAAGTATGATTGTATTTTTGTCAATTTTTGTTTTAAGGTCAATAAGTAGCTGTCTTATATATTTTGGTGCTCCTTGGTTTGGTGCATATATATTAAGAATTGTTATGTCTTCTTGATTCAGTGTCCCCTTAGCCATTATGAAATGGCCATTTTTGTCTCTGAGTACTTTTGCTGTCTTGTAGTCAGCATTATCAGATATAAGTATTGCTATGCCCGCTTTTTTTTTGGATGTTATTTGCTTGTAGTATTGTTTTCCAGCCTTTCACTTTGAATTTGTTTTTATCCTTGTTACTTAGATGAGTTTCTTGTAGGCAGCATACAGTTCGATTTTCTTTTTTGATCCATTCTGCTACTCTGTGCCTTTTTATTGGTGAGTTTAATCCATTTACATTTAATGTAATTATTGACACTTGTGAGTTCCCTATTGCCATTTTATATCTTGCTTTCTGTTAGTTTTGTGTCTTGTTTGATCCTTCTCTTTCGTTTTTCTATCTTTTGTTTTTATTTGGTTGTATTCCATACATCTTTCCTCTGTTGCTACCTTTTTAAAATCATGTGCTTCTATGGTGATTTTTTCAATGGTGGTTACCTTTAAGTAATGAAAAGGGTTCCTATCCTGTTCATTGTAGTGCACTATTTTGTGAGTACTTTTGCACTCCATCGTCCTTTGCTACTGTTAATCTCCATCATCTCCCCCCCTTTCTTTTTGTTGTTGTCACAGTTTAAATTTGGTTTTATTGTGTTCTTCTTGGAGCTTTTACTTGTGGCTGTGTTTTTTTTTTTTCTCTGTATCTGATTGGAGAACCCCCTTTAGTAATTCCTGGAGTGGGGGATTTCTGATGATGAATTCCCTCATTTTTTCTGTATCTGTGAATGTTTTTATTTCTCCTTCATATTTGAAGGATAGCTTTGATGGGTATAGTATTCATGGCTGAAAGTTCCTGTCTTTCAGGCCTTTAAATATTGGGGTCCACTCTCTTCTAGCTTGTAGAGTTTCTGTTGAGAAATCGGATGATAATCTAATGGGCCTTCCTTTATATGTTGTATTCTTCTTTTCCCTGGCTGCCTTGAGAATTTTTTCTTTCTCGTTGGTTTGTGCCAATTTCATTATGATGTGCCTTGGAGTAGGTTTGTTGGGGTTAAGAAAACTCAGTGTTCTGTTTGCTTCTTGAATTTGAGGCTTTAGTTCTTTTCACAGGCTTGGGAAATTCTCATCTATTATTTGTTTGAGTATGTTCTCCATTCCATTTCCTCTCTCTTCTCCCTCTGATATACCTATTAGTCTTATGTTATTCTTTTTGATGGAGTCATATAATTCCTGTAGGGCTATCTCATTTTTTTTAATGTTTGAGTCTCTTTCTTCTTCTCTCTGTTGTGCTCAAGTTGCTTGTCTTCTATTTCACTAATCCTACCTTCTATCTGGCCTGTTCTATTAGCTAAGCTTGTTACCTCATTTTTCAGCTCGTGAATTGAGTTTTTCATCTCTGTTTGATTTGTTTTTATAGTTTCAATTTCCTTGGAGATATACTCTTTGTGTTCATTGAGTTGTTTTCTGAGCTCTCTAAATTGCCTTTCTGTGTTTTCTTGTATATCTCTGAGTATTTTTAGGATTTCTATTTTAAACTCTGTCATTTAACTCCAAGGTTTCCAATATATTAAATATTTTCTCCATAGATTTTTCCTCATCTATCTGTGTTACCTCTCTTTCTTTTGTATCCATGATATTTGATTTTCTCTTCCTTAATGGCATCTGAGGGTGGTTTTGTTGATAGTATTATTGAGATTTAATAAAGAATAAAAAGTTAAGAAAATAAAAAATTGAAAAGTTGTGTTTTTTTAAAAAAAATAATAATGAAATAAAGAAATAAAGTAAAATAAAAATTAAAAGAAAGAAAATTCCCCCCTCCTTTTTTCCTCTCCTCTCCTCTCCCCTCTTTCTTGAGAAAATCTCGTGGTGAAATGTGAATTATATTGTACTAAATAGAACAAACAATGCCTGTAATGGAGGGCCTGAATTGGGGAGATGTAATAAAGGGGGGGGGGAAGAAAAAAAAGGGGGGGTTATGGATCCACAAAAAGCAAATAAGGAAAAAATTTCGGTCAAGAATAAAATGATTTGCTTTTAGGTGTTGGTTGACTAAGAGTTATGATGAGAGGAATAAGAGGGAAACAGGAAAATAGGGAGACAAATTAAAAAATTACTGTTGTATTTAGTGGAACAAGAACTAGATAAAATGGAGAGCCAGAGATGGGAGCACTGCTAGTGAGTTAAAAAGGTGAAGTAAAAAACCCCCAAAATGCCACAGACATAAGTTTGAGTCCCAGATAAGATCATTTGTTCGTTATTGAGGTTTGAATGAGAGGAGATGTAAAGGAGAAAGGTAGAAACTAATATAGAGGGAGAAAAGAAAGAGAGAGAGCGAAAAAAAGAGGGTACCACTAAAAGAAGAAAAAAGAAAGGAGAGAGAGAGAGTGTTAAGGGTTTTGGAGTGCAACCCTTATAGAGAGAAAGAAAGAGGAAAGAAAAGATAATGGGAGATGTAACACTTATGGGTAGTGTAGTTCAAGGAAAGGAGAGAGTAAGACCGGCAGAGAGTTAAACGACCAAATTGGAGGAGGACAAAAAAAAAAAATTCAAGAATGAAGATAAGAGAAACAAACGAACTAATATAATAAAATGGGATAGGTTATAAAGTCTGTGGATTATTCTTGATTTTGAGAGGTTATCTTCTTGCTTTTTCTTTTCTCTCCCTCTTCCTGTTCGGTGACTTTGTACCCTGGGTTCTGCCCCTTTGGCACGCTCAGGTAGAGGTTTGCAGTTGATAAGTCTCTATGGCGATGTCATGTATTGTGCTTCAGTCTCATTGGCAGTCAAGGCTCATTAGCATTTATAGGCTCCGGCAGTGAGAGAGTCCGTGTTCCTGGAGCCTCTCTCCTAGTCTTTCCTTCCTCAATTAGTAGCCTGATAATCCAGCTATGGGGTTGCTGCTGCCTCTGCCTGGATAGTAAGAGGCTCAAAGAGCTGGCAACTCCCCACTCTATTCCCACTCAGCACAGGGCTCTGGGTAAGGCTCAGTCAGTCAGAGCTGCTAGCATAATCATGTGGGGCTTCTGCCCACTCAAAGGCCTCTGGCTCTGCCACTCTTTCCAGTAACACGGGCGGGTGCCCACTTCTGAGGCGCTTGGAGGAAACTCTCGCTCACTATCTGCGCTCGCAGGCCAGGATATCAGGCAGGCCATCTCACCCTCTGAGTGAAACCCCTGCCCGCACAGAAAAGTTCCAGTGTTGGAATTGGCTCTCGCTCCCTCCCCATGCGCGGCTTTTTCAGGGCGCTGGGGAGGCCCGGAGATTCCGCTTTCGGCCCACACAAGGGCCTCTGACTCTGCCTCTCTGTGGGATAACACGGGCGCCCACTCCTGGGGCTTTCAAAGGAATCTCTCGCCCACTATCTGCGCGCGCTGACCAGGAGATTGGGGAAAATGGCTGCCTCACTTGTCTTTCTTTGTCTGGGTTTGGCACAAGTGTTAGCTTGTATTGCCTGGGTTACCACAGGAACAGTTTTTCCTCGGCTTGGATCTCCGTGCCACAGCCTGGTTCAGCCATTTGTGCCTTAGCCTGGATCTATTCACCCCCTTTGCCCGCCTTAGTTTCTATACTCTCGGTTCCCAGTGAAAGCAGTCCTATTTAGGTTAGTGAGGAAGGCAGAGCATTTCTTATTCCCTATTTCCTTCGGGGTTTGATTATATATTTAGCCAATTTTTCACTCGACCATACCTTCAGGTGTATTGCGAAACATCTGGAGGCTCCAAGGATAGGTTTTTCTGTTTCTGGTTGAAGATCTTGTTGAGTTTTGGGCGAGATTTATCAGTATCGCTTCCTACCGCGCCATTACTCTGACGTCATCTCCTTTGTATGTCTTCTTTAGAAAATATTTGTTCAAGTTCTTGGCCCATTTTTAATTGGATTATATGGGAATTTATTTGTTTGCTATTGAGTTAATGAGTTCCTTATATATTGTAGATATTGACCCCTTTTCAGATAATGGGACTAAAAGCATAATAAATGGTTTACACTTATATTCTGCGATTCCATAGCTTGCCTTTTTATTTTGTTGATTCTTTTTTTATGCTATGCAGAAGCTTTATAATATGGTGTAGTCTCACTTGTTTATGTTTGCTTTTGCTTTTGGTGTTATATTCTGAAAATCATTGCCAACATCAACGTCAGGAGTTTTTCCATGTTTTCTTCTAGAAGTTTTATGGTTTCAGGTTTTTACATGTAAGTAATCTATTTCAAGTTAATTTTTCAGAGTGGTGTAAGAAAGGAGTTCAATTTAATTTTTCTGAATGTAAATATTCAGTTTTTCTAATACCATTTATTGAAGAAATTATTCTTTCCTTATTATGTATTCTTGGCTCCCTTATCAAATATATTAGTTGACTATGGATTTATTAGTTCTATGGATTTATTTTGGACTCTTCATTCTAGTACATTTGTCTGTGTCTCTTTTTATGCCAGTATCACATGGTTTTGATTACTTTAGCTTTGTAATATGTTTGAAATTAGGAAGTGTGATGCTTCCAGCTTTTTGTTGTTGTTTTCTTCTGGATTGCTTTGACTCTTTGGCGTCTTCTGTGGTCCCATGTGAATTATGGGAACTTTTTCTATTCTGTTAAAAATGCCCTTGGAATTTTGGTAGAGATTTTATTGATTCAATAAATGGCTTTAGGTAGCTTGAATATTTTAACAATATTAATTTACTCAACCATCAATATGAGATGTCTTTCCATATACAGGTGTCATATTCAATATCTTTTATCTATAGCTTATAATTTTCAGTATACAGATATTTTGCCTCCTTAGTTTAATTTGTTTGTTAATATTTTATCATTTTGATCCTACTGTAAATGGGAATGTTTTCTTCCTTTACAGAAAATTTATTATCATTGTATAGAAATGCAACTGATTTTTATATATTATTTTTCTGTTCTGTATCTCTCCTGAATTTGTTGATTAGTTCTCAGATTTTTGAGGCGTCTTTAGGATTTTTATATACAAAATTATATTATCTGCAAACAGAAAAAAAATTTACTTCTTACTTTCTAATCTGGATGTCATTTACTTCTTTTTCTTGTTTAATTGCTCTGTCTGGGACTTTGAATAGTATGTTAAACTGGTGAGACTGGGTACGCTTGTCTTGTTCCTGATTTTAGAGAAAAATTTTTAGCCTTCTCCATTAAATATAATGTTAACTGTGGGCTTATCAAATATGACTTTAATTATATTGAGGTACATTCCTTTTTATACCGAATTTGTTGAGATGTCTTATTATGAAAGGAGGATGAATTTTCTCAAATGCTTTTTTGTGTATCTATTGAGATAATCATATAATTTTTCTTTTATTCTATTAGTATGGTGTATCACATTTATTGAATTACATATGTTGAACCATCCCTGCATCCCAGTGATTAATCTCACTTGATCATGGTGTATGATCATTTTAATATGCTGTTTAATTCATTGTGCTAGTATTTTGTTGAGAATTTTTCAATTTACCTTTATCAGGGATGGCCTTTAATCTTTTCTGTAGTTTTCTTACCTGACTTTGATATCAGGGTATTGCTGGTCTCATAAAATTAATTTGTGAGTGTTCACTACTCTTTAATGTTTTGGAAGAGTTAGAGGAGGATTGGCATTAATTCCTATTTAAATGTTAGCTGGAATTTACCCAGGAAGCCATATGATGCTGGGCTTTTCTTTGTTGGGAGGGTTTTTTTACTGATTCAGTCTCCTTACTTGTTATTTGTCTTTTCACGTCTACTTATGATTCAGGTTGTATGTTTCTAGTAAGTATCTCATTTATTCAAGATTATTCAGTTTATTTGTATATAATTGTTCATAGTAGTCTTATGAACTTTTGTATTACTTTATTATGTTATACTATCTTTTTTCGATTATTTTTTTAGTATTCTCTTTTTTTTTCTTTAGTTAGTCTAGCTGAAGTTTTGTAAATTTTATCTCTCAACAAAAAGTCCGCTCTCTCCGCCTGACCAGGCGGTGGTGCAGTGGATAGAGCATCGGACTAGGATGCGCAAGACCCAGGTTTGAGACCCCCAGGTCGCCAGCTTGAGCACGGGCTCATCTGGTTTGAGCAAAGCTTACCAGCTTGAACCCAAGGTCACTGGCTCGAGCAAGGGGTTACTCTGTCTGCTGAAGGCCTGTGGTCAAGGCACTTATGAGAAAGCAATCAATGAACAACTAAGGTGTCGCAACAAAAAACTAATGATTGATGCTTATCTCTCTCCATTCCCGTCTGTCTGTCCCTATCTCTGACTCTCTCTCTGTCTCTGTTAAAAAAAAAAATCTGCTCTGAGTTTTCTTAAATTTTTTTTTAGTCTCTATTTTATTTATTTCTGATCTGATCTTTGTTATTTCTGTTCCTCTGCTAACCTTGGGCTTAGTTTGATATTTTTTTCCCCCAGTTTCTTGAAGTATAAAGTTAGGTTGTTTATTTGAGTTTTTTTTCCTTAATTTAAGCATTTTTGCTATAAAATTTCTGTTGATGCTTTTTTTTGCTGCATCCCATAGTTTTAGTATGTTCTGTTACCATTTTCAATTGTTTTAAGATTTTAAAAAGTTTACCTTTAATTTCTTCACTGATCCACTGATTTTTCAAAATTGTGTTAATTTCCACATATTTGTAAATGTCCACTTTTCCTCTTTTTATTGGTTTCTCATTTTATCCCATTGTGGTTAGAAAAGTTATTTAGTATGATTTCAGTATTTTTACACCACATTTTTTACAACATATGATCTGTTCAAAAGAAGGGTCCATGTGCTCTTGAGAATGTGTGTTTTGCTGTAATAAATTGAATGTTCTCTATGTATCTATGTTCATTTGTTCTAAATATAGCTCAAATCCAATGTTTTCTTATTAATACTTCATTTGGATGACCTACCCATTGTTGAAAGTGGGTGTTGAATTCCCTTACTATTACTAGTATTATTGTCTCTTTCTACCTTCAGACTTCAAAGTATTTGCTTAATATATATATGTTCTCTGATGTTGGTTGCATACATATTTATAATCATTACATTGTCTTGAATAATCTACCTCTTTGTCATTATATAATAACCTTCTTTGCCTCTTGTTAAAGTTTTTGACCTAAATTCTAATTTATCTAAGTGTAGCTACTCTTCTCTTTTTTTTGGACTTTTTGAAATGAACATTTAAAATAAAATCTTTTATTTTTGTATCCAGTGTCCTGTTTAGGTCTAGTGTGTAGCTTCTAGCCTATCTTGTAGGCTGTATTTCCAAATACAATGTACAATAGTTTTCAGAGTCTTTCCAGTTGCTAGTTAGGTCAGCTTATTTCTTTTTGGGAGTTCCTGATAAATCCCTGCTCGTATCACATGCAAAATATGAAAGGCTCTTTCCTGAGTTGCCCATAATTAGTAGGAATGTGGGCTCTGGATCTGTGAGTTAGAAAAAACTTTCTCTTGCCTATGTCCTCTGCCTACCTCATACTGGCAGGTATAGGGCAAGGAATGGACCACCTGCTTGGAATCCACTGATGCTACCACAGCAAATATATCAGGCCACCACTCCTGATGGAAGATTTGTTGATCTTTCTGGGTTTTACTAATGCTACCTCTATAGGTAGAAGGTGCCTACCAGTATGGCTGGGTAAGGATGGGGAGGATAAGGCTGCCCCCATGTCCCTCTAGGCTTCCCTTTTCCTAGTTTTTTGGACAGAAAGAGTAGGCTTTCTCATTTGTTTGCTTTCTTCTTTGTTTGTATATGTCTGTTGGTGTTCCAATCAGATGGCTTCCTTGGAACCCAGTCTAAGACATATAAGAGATAAAAAGAAAACCCTGGGAACTCATAGTGATATCATTCTTCAAATAGTTAGTTCCCTAGCCAATCCACTTTCTTCTTTCTCCCTTTCAAATCTTTTTAATTGTCTGTTGAATTATTTCCAGAGTGTTTAAAGAAGAGAAACAAGAAAATGGTCTAAGTCTACATTATCTTGTCTAGACCACATGTCTAAATGCAACTTCTGATACTAAATGATTACAATACTTTAAAGCTAAAGACTATTTTTCCATAAACTCTCTCTATTAAATCTACCAATATTCTGTGAAGTAGGTAGAAATTTTTCACTCCCATTTTTTAGGTAATGATGCTATAGTACAAAATTTTAAGGACCTGGTTTAACAAATGTAAATAGACAATGAGGCTTGAATCCAGACCTCGTGAGTGTCAGACAGATCTCAATGTTATGACATTGTGCAACATGACAAGATGCTTTAGCTAGAGACATTAAGCCTTAAAATATGTTTTTTAAGTACTGAAAAATATTTGACTTTAAAATTTTTTATTTAAAATAAATAAAAGGAACTTTTTAAAAATACATGCTCAATATTTTTCCTAGACCATCATTTCTATAAATACACTAATCAATATAAAGTTATGATAAAAACAATTTAAATGCCATGTGATTTATGTTCTTAAATTAACAGAGTGAGTTTAGCTCTGAAAAATAATTTACGCCCTGGCCAGTTGGCTCAGTGGTATAGCGTTGACCTGGCATGTAGAAGTTCCAGGTTTGATTCCCAGCCAAGGCACACAAGAAAAGCGCCCATCTGCTTCTCCACTCTTTCCCCTCTTCTTTCTCTCCAGCAGCCAAAGCTGTCTCTCTGCCTCCCTGCTTCTCACCTCAGAAAAATAAAAAAAAATATTTTTTTAATGTGTATTGATTTATATTCTGTGTTCCTCTCTTTAAAAAACAAACTTCTGTGGGTTATTTTTTTTATGTAGTGAACATATTTTGAAATGTTCACTACAGTTCACATAATGTTAGAACAACTTCTCTAAGAGCTAAAAGTGGGTCTCTGTCAACCATCCAGGGAGGCCCTGCATTATGTATCCCTCAGTGGTTGGCTCTGTTCACCAGTGCAGAAAGCAAAACAGAAAGGTGAAGCACCGATCTCAATATTACAGACAATTTCTCTCAGAAATGGGGGAAACAGATCCAGATCATCAATCCTAGGCCAAGTAATTGAACATTAACTATAGCTAATATTTAGAAAACATTAACTATGGCTTATATTTTTAAAAAGGCTTAATTTTTGTTGCTGAGGTGAGATGCTCTGATTTTCCTCTTGGTGCATGTAATTCTAAGGTTTCATGCTATGCATCACAAAACAAGATTTCCAAAGCTTATGACTATTTAAAGAGCAAATTTTTTTTAATGTAATCTAATGTACGATTGTGTCATAACCACCAAATATCTCAAAGTGTCTGATATATATCTATATATATATAGATATATATAGATATATATCTCAGAACATGTGTGTGTGTGTGTATATATATATATATATATACACACACACACATGTTCAATGAGCCCACTCACACACCTATAGTTAAGGGCTTATCTATATTTATATTAAAAATCCATGTCTTTAAGAAATTTTATTTCAAAGAACTCAGGATTTTATGTGCTTTTTGTGGAAAGATCTTCAGTTTCTAGAAAGTTGTCTTCAGACAAAAAGGAACAAACTTTCTTGTTGTTTTGATACTAAAATTATGTAAGTAACCCAAATATATTTAGAACCACCACTCAAAGCAGCAATCCAAAATCAATGTGAAATTTTATTGACTGTGTTTATTCTTTTTTTTTTTTTTTTTTGTATTTTTCTGAATCTGGAAACTGGGGAGAGACAGTCAGACAGACTCCCGCATGCGCCCCACTGGGATCCACCTGGCACGCCCACCAGGGGGCGACGCTCTGCCCACCAGGGGGCGATGCTCTGCCCCTCAGGGGCGTCGCTCTGTTGCAACCAGAGCCACTCTAGCGCCTGGGGCAGATGCCAAGGAGCCATCCCCAGCGCCTGGGCCATCTTTGCTGCAATGGAGCCTCGCTGCGGGAGGGGAAGAAAGAGACAGAGAAGAAGGAGAGGGGGAGGGGTGGAGAAGCAGATGGGCGCTTCTCCTGTGTGCCCTGGCCGGGAATCGAACCTGGGACCTCTGCACGCCAGGGTGATGCTCTACCACTGAGCCAACTGGCCAGGGCAGACTGTGTTTATTCTTGATCTTATTAGTTAAGCTAAATCATAGATAGTAATTGTTATCAGTTTTTTGACTCATAAGACTAAATCTTGACATTTCATATTGGTTTCTCGGGATTTTTTTCACTTAAAAAAAGATTTTCATGCTTCATTTCCACATTATTTTTTAAACTTATTTTAACAGGCCTGACCTGTGGTGGTGCAGTGGATAAAGCGTCGACCTGGAAATGCTGAGGTTGCCAGTTCGAAACTCTGGGCTTGCCTGATCAAGGCACATATGGGAGTTGATGCTTCCTGCTCCTCCCCCTTTTCTCTCTCTGTCTCTCTCTCTCTTCTCTCTCTCTCCCCTTTCTAAAATGAATAAATAAAAAAAATTTAAGGCCCTGGCCGGTTGGCTCAGCGGTAGAGCATCGGCCTGGTGTGCGGGGGACCCGGGTTCGATTCCCAGCCAGGGCACATAGGAGAAGCACCCATTTGCTTCTCCACCCCCCCTCCTTCCTCTCTGTGTCTCTCTTCCCCTCCCGCAGCCGAGGCTCCATTGGAGCAAAGATGGCCCGGGCACTGGGGATGGCTCCTTGGCCTCTGCCCCAGGCGCTAGAGTGGCTCTGGTCGCGGTGGAGCGATGCCCCGGAGGGGCAGAGCATCGCCCCTGGTGGGCGTGCCAGGTGGATCCCGGTCGGGCGCATGCGGGAGTCTGCCTGACTGTCTCTTCCCGTTTCCAGCTTCAGAAAAATACAAAAAAAAAAATTAAAAAAAAACTTATTTTAACATATGTTCTTTCTCTTTGCCTTCATACTTGTTTGCTTTACCCAAATTGTTCTTTTGAGACCGTTCTACTTACTCTTCTAGAGTTAGCAAGCTACAAAAAAACTGGTTTTTTCCTTTTATTCTAGTGTTCATTTCTTATATATCATAGGTCACTTGACTCTTTTTAAGATAGATTATCTACCTGCAAACAAAGCGAGTTGATCCATTCGTCCATATGACAAATATTTATTGGATAGCCATTCTGCTAGTAGAATTGAGCTATGAACCTTGAAAAACACAAATAAATGCAACACCTGAACCAATTCTTCAAATTGCTGTATGGTTGGGAAGACAATATACTAACCTCTTTGATATGATGAGAGAGGTTTAATAATGGTGTGAAGAACATCCATCACACAAGAGGAAAATAAAAGACAACTGGCTGTGACCAGGAGTGTTCAGGGAAGGCAAGATGAAAGACATGAAATCTGAGCAGGATCTAAAGATGATTGGAGTAACAGTCATTCTTAATGTTCAGCTCTTGCTGAAACTGCTTCATTTGACAACTTTCTCTTTTCTCTCTATTCCTCCCTGGTTGTTGCTCCCACACCCATGGCTTGACCTATCATGTGCATGCTGATGATCCTCAATTTTTCCTTTCAACTTGGATTATCTTCTTTTGGTAATAAGCACAAATACTATATCCATTTCTGATTACTCCATTAGGTTTTGTTTTATTATGTATTTATTGCTTGGGTAATTTTAGATAGCTCCATTCACCACTCCAACTTCAGGCAGACCTATATTTGTTATATTATCTTAATTTTCAAGTCCTTCTGTAAAAGACTTATGAAACTTATCCTTTTCATTATTAAGCTGTTATTCATACATGTGTGCTCTTAATCTTTAATCTGTATTTTCCTATGTGAAATCCTAATGCAAGAAAATTTTCTTAAACTTTATCAAATTCATTTTTCTAAAATGCCTCCTCTTTCCAAGTGGATATGCCATTTTGCTAGTCACAGTAATAGACTACTCAGCTACTTTTTAAAGCTTTGCTCTTCATATTCAACAGAAATCCAGGGTTTGTATCATTATATTCAGGATTCTGCATGATATGTCTCTTTATATTTGATTTCTATTTCTTGGGAACACTGCCAGATGTCCTTATTGTTTTTTCTGTTCTACTCTGGTTGCTAATTTGTTATTTTAAAAAAGAAAGATTCAGGAATATGCATTCTTGGGTCTTCCTTTACACTAATTTTAACAAAGGTCCAAGTACCGACTTGCTATATTGAAAAAACATGGATTTGATCTCCAAATGTTGAGGGACTTCTTGACAAAATTAGGACTCAAGAAAGAACAAGACTAGCATAACTTGAAGTAACATAATCATCTTGGACTTCATAGTATTTTTTACTTTACAACAAAAAAATCAGCTGTCAGTAGTTTAGACAAGAACATCAGGGGGTATTCTCCCTAGAAATGCAGTTCCGTATGTCTGTGTAAATACTTTTTAAATTCAATAAACCTCTGTTTTATGAAAAAGAAAAAAATTGTCACACTTGCTCTTTCCTTAAGTGGAAAAATTACCATGAACTCCTAGAGGTAAAAGAGTACGTGTGTCTTCACGTGTTTGTGGGTCAGTGTTCCCCTGGTCCTAAGTGTCTACTTGCTGTTCCGATTCCACCAGCAACATGAATTGTTCTGTACAAGAATCTGGCCTCATGGAAATAGAAGCTTAGTTGAGGCTTATTTAAGATTTATATATCTTGCTCCAAATTTTGAATCTGTATTCCCTCTTGCTTTGTCTAATAAAAGGACCTGGCAATTTTCAATCAGTGTTCATATTTAATTTAATTAGAATCCTAGTGCCTGGAGCTATATCATATTAGCTCTTTTTCCAGCATAGTTTTAAAATTACCTTTTCCAACAGTATGAAACTCTGCTTTGTGAGTTTTTTTTAGAGCATACCTAAATGATTATTTTACTTCCTAAGCTGATGTACTATCATACAGATTTTTTTAAAAATCACCTTCACACAGCTCATAACTCACAACTCACCCAATGCCCACTACAATAGAAGCAACAATGCCTTTACAAAATTTGTTGGGAGAAAGCGCAATTCAAAGGTAAATAAATAGATACATGTGATAATCTATTTTTTTTCTCAAACAGAATAGCATCCCTATTGATTTATTCTCACAGTAATATCAGTATTTAAGAAAACCTTTGTAAATGAGAAGGCACAAAAGCATTGCACGATGACATTGCAATCATGGCGATATAAGGAATGTAAACAGATACATTCTAGAGACCTTTCCTGGTATTGACAGGGGCCTGGATGGTGATGAGAAAACAAAGCATTGAGTGTGAGGAGATTGTAGCTGTTCCATGACTGTTTCACCTTTTATATGAATCTGATGAAAGAGCTTAGCGCTTATTTAACACCCCTCCTCACTCCTTTTTTCCTTTCTTTCCACTTTTGGGCTCTTTCATATAATGGCTCCTTAGAATTTTTTCTTTCTTTCTTTTTTTTTCTTTTTGAGAGACAGACTGACAAAAAGGGAGAGAGATGAGAAGCATCAACTCATAGTTGCAACACCTTAGTTGTTCACTGATTGCTTTCTCATATAACTAAGCCAGTGACCCCTGCTTAAGCCAGCAACTTTGGACTCAAACCAACAACTTTACACTTCAAGCCAGTGATTTTCGGGCGCAAGCCTGTAACCATGGGGTCATGTCTGTGATTTTACACTCAAACCGGTGACCCTGTGCTCAAGCTGGTGAGCCCACACTCAAGCCAGTGAGCCCACACTCAAGCCAGCAACTTCAGGGTTTCAATCCTGGGTCCTCAGTGTCCCAGGACAACATTCTATTCACTGCACCACAGCCTGGACAGGCTTAGGGTTTCCTATTTAGTAAGCTTATTTAGAGTGAGGAAGATAGAAGAAGTGTTTTGTTTAGATCCTCAAAAGGAAACCTTTACATCCATGTATCATTGAATGAGAAATTAATGTAATAAGTATATGGGTATGTGTTTGTGTCTGTGTGTTATATATTACCGGTTGCAGTGCAATAAATAGTATGACATGAATAATGTCTTTGGGTTAATTACAGGACACTTTTTTTACAAGATGAACTTTTGTGTTAAGTATTAGAAAAGAATGAAGTGGTACATCAGGTCAGAGAAATAAAAAGAAAACAAACATGTTGTACATGTAGATTGACTTGAGGAAGATTTGGGGTGGATAAAAACAAGTAGGTTTTTCTAACTAAAGCTAAGATGTAAGTATAAAAGTAGATGAGTATAGTAAAATTAAAGACAGAAAATATTATAAAGTTATAGGCAATCAGAAGTTCTTGTATGACATAAAAAATGTCAACAGATAAATTTCTTTTTATTTTTAATGCTGTATTGTCTTTAGTAAAGTACAAAGACTTTTCCAGTCATGTCACTTATATCTCATTTCACCACTGCTCTGGTTGGTTGCCAGTCTCTTGTCTCGCTCTTTAGCCATGGTGAGATGGATACCCTTTCCACAGGGAAGGGAAATCCATGGTTCGTGGCCTTTGCCAATAACAAAAATCTTGGCAAGCTAGGTAGCAAGCTGCTGCCATTGGCATTTTTCACATGAACTACCTGGAAAGAACCATGCTGTCTCTCTCTATTGGTTATCACACCAGTTTTTCCCAGGTTAGCACATCTGGTCACCATACACAGGTGACCAATGTCAAACCTGACGATACCAGTAATCTTGCCAGTCTCCACATCAATCTAAATGGACTTGTTTGCCTTGATGAGGAGATCGAGGTAGCGGATGGTGAGAGCATCAGGGTCACCAAATGAGGGGTTCCTTTTGTTTCCACAAACGTCTTCCTCACTTTGCACAACTAGTACTTGGCCTCCTCAAGGGTAATATGATGAACAGCAAAGCGACCCTCAGTGTCATAGATCAGTTAGAAATTCTCTTTGGTCTTATTCATGCTGCTGATATTCATAAAACCAGCAAGGTAAGTTATATAGGTTTGAACCTTGCCATCAATCTTAATGAGCCTCTGAACACAGATCTTCTTTACCTCATGTCCTTTTAGGGCATACTTTAGTCCATTCCTCAGCAAAATGATGAGAGGGAAGCATTCTCCCAGGTTGGGGGGACCAGTAGATGGCTGAGGAGCAAACACACTGGTCAGTTTATCCAGCATCCAATGCTTTGGAGCTGCTACATGCTTCAAATGCTTCTTGGGACCAGAGTCATGGCTGCAGCAGGCACAGAAAGACCAACAGATAAATTATATTATCCTCTGTATGATGGTCTTTAGCCATAGAAAAGGTGGTGCTTATTCTAACCAAGAAGCTCACAGGTTACTTGATAAATAGCTAAGGAACCACCAGATGGTCACAATTCAAAGACATGTGACGTCCTATTACACATTCTGTGATTTCATACTTCAACTGCTTTTGTGGCTATTTGTTGTTTACAAACCATATTTTCTGAAGCATTTTTACATTTGTCAAATTTTATCCCGATTATTATTCAATGCAATAGTAAAAAATAATTTTCACATTAAGAGACCAAGGCCTAGAAAGGCACAATGATTTGCTCAAATGAGTTGCTGGTAGACCTACAGGTAGCATCCTTCCCTTGTGATTCCTCAGAGAGTGATCTTTCCTCGTGCTACACTGCCACATGCATGGGGAGAGTCCAGAGATAAACATCTATCAAGAGTCCCCAGGATTTATGATGCTCACTGCTTCCTCTCCCAAAAGATGAATAGCATCACTGCCACTGTAGCTATCATAAGCAGAAACAGAAAACAAGAACAGCTTATGTTTAGGATGATGCTATTTAGCATTATTGCACAATATGGGAATTCATGCTTAGAAAAATGCTTGAGTACTCTCCCAACATCCCCTTGGGTTTATAACATCCCATTAAGTGGAATGGTACTAAGGTTACCATTTGCTAGCCTCATTCAGTGCACATGGTACCTGCCATTCTTCGAAACAGAATGTTCCCTAAAGAATGGTAAAAGCTGTCTTAAACTTATTAAATGCTTGCCTTGCTTTAAGGGCAATATTTAGCCCTTCAAAATAAGGTTTTATTCTTATTTTAAAAAATAAAAAAGTGTTTATTGACACTCCTTTACTGCCACAAGGCAGAGAGATCTAGTAAATAGAATCAGCTATTCCTTGGTTTCATAGTCCTCGCTGTATATATATGTCTTGTCTTGAATATTGTTGCCTTTTATTCAAAGGATGCTTTAATGTTGTGTGTGATCTATGTATATAAATTCATAAATAAATCTAGTAAAGAAATAACTATTTATCTTTTTAAACTAAGTGTAAGGTAGGAGTTTTAAGAGATTAATATAGATTGAGAACTAAATTTTTCCATAAAAGCAAATTCATTATAGCACCAAAAATGTTGATGCAGTCTTCAAAAGGATAAAGACATGGCCATATTCGAGCTTAGTTAATGTAATGATTTAATACTATCCAAACAGCTCTGAGCCATGTGACCGCCAAGAGGAGACCTAGAACAGTCAACAGGGCTGTGAAATCTCTCTGGAGCCACTTCACTTGGGCTCAGACCCTGATTCTGCAATTTCTTGCTGTGTGAACTTGGGCAATTCTCTGAACCTCAGGGTACCTTGGTTTTCACATTTGTAAATAGAATTAAAAATTAATCTTCCTCACAGATTACTGTGACAATTGAATAGATTAATATAGTTAAAGTGCTTAAAACAGTTCCAGACATATATTATATAATTTCTCTTATTATATTATATATCTACAATATTTTAAAGTTTCTTTTATGTTATTAATATTTTTTTAGAGAGAAGAGGAAGGGATAGAGAAAGAGAGAAGCATCAACTTGTTGCTCCACTTAGCTGTGTGTTGATTGCTTCTCATATGTGCCTCAAGGGGGGATTGAGCCAGTGATCTTGCTCTGGCCAGTGACCTCAGAATTTCAAATCAACACTCTATTCACTGCACCACCACCAGTTAGGTTCATGTTATTATTTTTAATATTAATAACTACCAAGTTATGAGTAATTAGTGTGTGCTAAGTGTTACATATATTATCTCATTTTAAGCCCCACAACAGCTCAGTGTACCCATAACATCACTATCCCCATTTTGCAGAGAAAAAAACTTGTGACCAGTTCATTCTTCCAGTAAATTTAGAAAAGAAGACTTAGAAAATAAAATCTAGGCAACTATAGCTTCATTTATGTCAGTCTTTTCAATTCTTATTCCATTTTAATTGTTTTGATTGCAGCACTGAAACTGCACAATATACTTCCTTTGACAAAACAGCAACAGATGGGGCCCTGGCCGGTTGGCTTAGTGGTAGAGCGTCGGCCTGGCATGCAGGAGTCCCGGGTTCAATTCCCGGCCAGGGCACACAGGAGAAGCACTCATCTTCTTCTCCACACCTCCCCCTCTCCTTCTTCTCTGTCTCTCTCTTCCCCTCCCGCAGCCGAGGCTCCATTGGAGCAAAGATGGCCCGGGCGCTGAGGATGGCTCTGTGGCCTCTGCCTCAGGCGCTAGAATGGCTCTGGATGCAACAGAGCGATGCCCCAGATGGGCAGAGCATCGCCCCCTGGTGAGCATGCCAGGTGGATCCCTGTCGGACGCATGCGGGAGTCTGTCTGACTGCCTCCCTGTTTCCAGCTTTGGAAAAATGCAAAAAAAAAAAACCCCAAAACAAAACAAAAAAAACACAAAAAGAGCAACAGATGGTATCATCCTAAACGTGGTCTTCTTAATGCAATAAAGTTGCTAAACATAATTTCTTACCTCTGATGCACTATAATAAGTTCTCTGGTTGACTTTAAACATGAGATGATTAAAGAGTAATATAAATTTTCCATCCTTAGACAGGTATAGAATATGTGTTACCTTATGAAACAATTTGGGTCAGCCACTAAAATTTACTGCTGCCACAAAAATCTTAATTCTCACAAAGGATCCTTATTTTTAATGAGATAGAGACAGACAGATAAACAGACAGGAAGGGAGAAAGATGAGAAGCATCAAGTTACAGTTGCAGCACTTTGTTTACTAATTGCTTCTCAAATATGTCTTAATTGGGGGACTCCAGCTGAGCCAGTGACCTCTTGCTCAAGCCAGCAACCTTGGCCTTCAAGCTAGCGACTACGAGGTCATGTCTATGATCCCACGCTCAAGCCAATGACCCGGCGCTCAAGTTCATGAAGCCGAGCTCAAGCCAGATGAGCCTGCACGCAAGCCAGCGACATCAGGGTTTCAAACCTGAGTCCTCAGTGTCCCAGATTGATGCTCTATCCACTGGGCCACTGCCTACTCAGACTCACAAAAGATTATTTAGTGAATGTTAGAACCTTTACAATGAAACACTACATTATTTAATTTTTCTGAGAATTGTTTCATTTTTTTCTCAATTGCAATTTTCATATTTTAAGGCTCTCCTCAAAGACATATTAATATGCATTTTTGCTGATTTCATGAATAGTGAACCTGACAATAAAGCTTCCTTTATTAACATCTTTTGTCCCATGGAAGTGACAGGTGTTTTATTCACACCAGCCCTACTAACAGATCCATTGTGCTCAGCCAATAGATTGGGATTTTCTTTCTATACAAGGTTGTTCTTGTAAACATAACAAATAATTATTTTTCTATTTCTCTCTATGTTCTATGAAACCAGTAAGTTTAGTGGCTAATCTAACTTGCTTCACAAGTCCATCTATATTTTATGAATTTCTAAAAAAAGAAACTTATTTTGTTGGGGTTTCTTTTGGTCATCATGAGCCCAAAATTATCTAGAGATCAAAAGTGAATTATGAAAAAAAACTAAATTATATTGATCAAATTTATTCCATTAAGCAGTAAAAAAAGCACAGGGTCTTTTAAATATCTTTTTATAGCCAGTCATCCTTAATCTCTACCACTAAAACAAGGAGAAATAACTCATTAATATATATTATTATGTTCTAACCTTTTGTCATTATTAATTCTGCCCCAATTTTGTGTTAATTTTAATTAAGTTAACAGTGCTGATTAAATCTAGTTTCTATTTTTTAATGAATATTCTAGATGTAAATGACAAGATCCTCAGTGGTAGAATAAAAAGGTAGAAAATGTAGAATATTTTTTTAAGAGAAAGAATAATAATCTCTCTTTAAGTTTTGTTCCCTTTGAGTCAATAATGATTCTCCATCTGTGTAATGCCAGGTGCAGAGATAGAGGCCTGGGCTAGAGAGATGAAAAAAGTGGTCCTCAAGGTGGTTTTCCATCCTTGTACTGAGATAAACAAATGTTGAGAGCTTTTTAATGCAAATTAGTAGAGATCAATGTCCACAGGGGCTTAGGGAACAGGGAGGAGAAAGACTGCCTGTATCCCAGGCATTTTTTATTTTCTGCATGACTTTTATTGACTGCTCCTAGGATTAAATGCACCAGGCTAGGCATTGAGTAGAGAAAACCATGCAGGTCAAAATCACAGAGTGTGGTTCCAAGAAAGGATGAGGGAACGGGAAATCAAGACTAGTATTAAAGAGTGAGTTGATATCCAGTCTTCTCAGGACTCCAGATGGGAACACTGGGAATTCCATCCCAGAGGCAGAGTCATTATAAGGCAATTTTCCCAGACAGGAGCCAAATTAATAAGCTCCAGAAGAGTACTACCATTGAAAATAAAATATCTTTAAAAAGGTAATTGAGAGAAACAAAAATCAACTGTTTCTAAAAGGGAAGTCTTTAAATTAGGGAGGTGAGAGCTTTAGCATGTGACATGATCAGACTTTCTTTACCTGGCCTGATTCCAAAGAGAAAAGACATGCCCACCTGTTGGTATGGCTCGAATCGCTTTGCAGTTCGGCAGGTACATGCACATTTATGGAGCACAAGTTCTTCAATTTGCCACTGGAAAAAAGAGAGGTATGTGAGGTTACTTTGCTTTATATCATTTGTGAGACTCTACTATCTAGATTAAGGGAGGTATTTGTACAGAATAAATAATCAAAATGTTTCCTATTTGGTCCAAGTCTCTAATTGTTCAAATTCTAGGATGTTTCACAAATTTTGGCCAGTTTAGTCCATGCAAACCTTAATTTAGTTTTATATAGAAGTTAATGGGTGATATGCCTGGTTTTCAGGAGATAATATATATATCTGTGTAATACAATAAATGTATCTAAACTTGGCCCCTAAGAATCTACAGTTCCCCAGAGAATTGAGAATTAGTGTGTTTTTGTTTTACTAATTTATTATTTATTTAACTGAGACTTATTCAAAACAGGAAGTTTGTTTAGGCAAGGTGTGTTGAATGGTCACTACCCTAACTCTGAACATGGTAGCTAAAGTTTTCCCCTTGTAGCTTTGGACTGTTACCCTGCCCACCTGTGTGTGGTTTTGCTATTATTAGCCTCTGACTTGGCTTCACTATGTAACCTCTGCCTGCCTCCCACCTCAATCATATCTATTTGCTACAGGCACAGTGCTGTCCTCATCAAGGCTGTTGCCGAACGCCTGGCCAAGGTCTTAGAGTTATCCCTCACTTTTAACTTCCCAACTGTGGCCTGGCAATCAGTATCTCTATATGTCCATGAGTATTTTTTTTTCTGTGAAAAAGCAAATCTAATGATTTTGAATAACTCAATTAGGGAAAGGTATTAACAGACCCAGTTAAACAGAATTATTTTCATTTCTATATTAGTAAGTGATAGAGTTAGTTGAAATGATTTTTAACTGGTTTGAAACAAACATTGTATGTGACAATTTTGTAAAATACGGACCCCTCCATAAAGCAAGAATGACAAAAGAGTGGCCAGCAGACTTGCTATACACATGTATAATTTATACTTTTGATATAAATGCATCTAATAATTTGAATAACTTCCATTTGTCACTATCCTTACCGCTCCCTAGTTTGCCATAGTCCCTACATCCAACCTATATCACATATTTATATTACCTGCCTGGACCTGTAGCCACTGGAGTTTGTGTTGTGGGAGAATGGAGGAGATAGATCTAGTATTTGTCTACTATGTGTCAGTGTCTGTAGTAGGAACCTTCTTTATATTATCTTCTTTAAATGTCATGAACCTCTGTGAGGCAGGATTTATAATCACCATTTCAGATAGGAAAATGAGCCTCTGAGGGTTTAATAAAGTGATCCAAAGTAACAGTGGGTGAAAGCTCTGGGAGTCACACCAAGATCTTCTTTGTTTTGTTTTGTATTTTTAATTGAATTGTTTGAACAGGTGCCACTAAAATGGGAGAGGAATAAAGTTTTCTATTACTCTGTTCCTCTGATACCCAGTTCTCTTCCCCAGAAAAAAAAGAACTTATTGGTGTCATATATTATTCTACAGATACGTTTTATTCATATACAAACAAAAGAAAACTATCTTATGTCAATTTATATAGAACATTTTTAGGTTTTTTATTTTGTTTTTAAATAAAACATAGTCTTTTTGATGTGTACATATATGAAATCATTACATTGTGCATTTGAAGTATATGCAATTTTTGTCAGTTATACCTCAATAAAGCTAGAAATATACTGTTTTGTTATGCAAAGAAATAAATAAAACTTTTAAATAAAAGTATTTATTCTAATATTATAGCATTCTTTATTTGCTTATTTAATCTCTGCCCAAGTTCTGTTATTAAGACATTTCCTATGATGAGTAATCTGCTATATATATATATGTAACTCCACATATATAAATATATGAGAATTCAACTTTCTTTTTTTCCAAAAATCAGTGCAGTTGTCTCAATTTTATTTAAGAAATCCATGTTTTTCCTTTTAACATAAAATGCTGCATTATCATAGACTCAATTTTGTATTTTTAAGTTTACCTCTTTCTGACTCTTTGTTTTATAGAGTATACTTCCCTGCCAATAATAATATCCTATAAATATACTGTTGGAGCGCTCTAGATATCCATTAATTTCAGTTCTTTTATTTCTCAGGTGTTACCAGTTTAACTCTGCTGCTACAGATAACATTTTGTTTTAATTAAACTCTCTTTTGTTTGGCAAGATGTCTGAGGTATATCAATTAGCCAATTAGTTCTGATCAGTGAAGTATCTCTTTGGTCTGTTTCCACCACCGCGCAGCTGTGCTCACAAAGGACCTTCTCTCAGGATTAGAGGCCGAGACTTCACTGTGTGTCCTAAGGGGCTAATTCCTTATGGGCTATTGTGAGGACTGAGTTAATAGTGCAAAATGTAGGAGACATCAACGAGCCTGGACAAAGCACTCCACACACGAGTAGAGGCAGTACAGTGCTTAGTGGTGGGGACCCCAGAGCCAGAAGCCTGGGTTTGCACCACACTCTTATCCCTGATTAGCCTTGTGACCTTTCACGGATTTGTGAACTTCTTTGTGCCTCGATTTGTTTTAATCTGTAAAATGGGAGTAATAATAAATCCTACCTCCAGGAGTGCCACCAGCTTATTCTGTGTATTTGTGTGAATTTGGAAAAAGAATGATGCTGATTAATTTCACAACCTCCACCTTTGTGTGGAGAAATAAGTGCCCCTTCCTCACAGGCGAGGGTGAGATGCACTGCATACGGGCAAGAGTTCCGCGCAGTCCTCACTGTCCGAATGTGCCTTTGAGAAATCCAATAGCGCAACCCTGCCCCATGGTCACATCTCCACTGTAGGATTACAGTGTTCACTAAGTGACTTAATTCCTGTAAAGCACTTAGAACCATGCTCAGCCCTTATAAGGGCCAGCTGTTCTCCAACCTAGTCCTTCTCCCAGTTTACTTCCCAGCCAGGTCTCCCCACTACCGATTGCAGCACCATTTTATTTGCAAGCCCAAAAGGTAGGTAGAGAGCTTTTTATAATGTCTCTTTTTTATAGTCACTACCTGTTTTAATTATTTGTAAGACTATGTATATCTGATACAATCCAAATAACTTAGTTAAATCGTGTAGTTGTGCATGCTTTTTTCTCTTTGGGGGAAGGTTAGAATTGACCCAATTACTCATGTTAAAACATGTGCTGAATTCCAAGTTTGTGTGTCTAACTGGGTCTGAGCGATGCACTTCCAAAGCCAAGTGGACTAGGACAGAGAATCGGATCTCTTTTCAGAGGAATAAAATCAGTGTGTACCGTTCAGCGTGATGAGTGTTCAGCTCTGAGTGGAAAGGGAGCACAGAGTCAGGGTTGATTAGACAGGGGGTCAGGGAGGATTTCTGTAAGATGTGATGTCGGAGTTATTCAGAAGAGTAAGGAAAAAAATCAGAAAAGGATTAAGGCCAGGCAGGTCAAAGGCATAGAGGAATTAACCAATTCCATTTCATTGGGTCTGAGTACTAAGGAGGAGGTTAAGAGAGAATGTTGAAGTCAGATTGGGGCAAGTCACAAAAGAGGTCAGAATAAATGCTTAAAAGTTGACCCTAAAAGTAGGAGAGAGACATTTAAATAATTTGTGCTGAAAGTTCCCCTAACTGTATTTTCTGAGTCGCATAGACTGAGTTGGAGCAGAGAAGTAATGGCAGTAGGCCTCTCAAGATATAAGGAACCTGAAATGAGAGAAATTAAGAAGGAGGAAATGGTGTGGTTTGAAGATCCATCTGGGTGATAATGGGCTGTAATGGGCTGGCTGACATTGTAACTGTGAAAGTTAAGCAGAGAAATCATAACCAAGAGGTGCCAAACAGTTTTCTTTCATTTTCTGCTTTGCATTTAAGGCCCTTTTCATAAGAAATTACTTGATTTCTCTTTCAAAAAACAAACTAAATTTCTCAGGCCCTGGTGGTCTAGAAGTAACCTCAGATTTCCTAGATTTGGGGCAGAATTACTTAGAAGACTTTTTTTATGAGAGTCTATATCTGTTCACAGTCGTCTTCTTCTCCATGCCATTTGGGACACCGATGTATGCTTGAAACAGCAACTTGACCAGAGAACACAGGCGTCCCCAAACTACGGCCCGTGGGCCACAATGCGGCCCCCTGAGGCCATTTATCCAGCCCCCACTGCACTTCTGGAAGGGGCACCTCTTTCATTGGTGGTCAGTGAGAGGACCACTGTATTTGGCAGCCCTCCAATGGTCTGAGGGAGAGTGAACTGGCCCCCTGTAAAAAAAGTTTGGAGACCCCTGCAAGAGCTCCTCACGATGAAATGCATCTGTTAGCAGCTTGATCAGCCACACTGTGCAGGGGAACATGACCCAAATCTCTCATCAATACATATGGTCTAAGTCTGCCTACTGCCATCGTGTAACACCAGTGTCTACAAATTAAGATTTATATGCCAGGAAACCAGCGCTGGTTCATAATGACTTTCAATGACCTACCTACAGACACCTGCTCGTGTCAGTACAAATTGGGTTATTTTGCTAATGCCATATGTGTACGCATTTGAAGCCTAGATTTGCTGAACTTCATAGAATTAACAGTGAGGACACTGAAACATATTTGCTTGATGACTTTCTTGTATTTTTCCCAGGTTAACGATAATTTTGAATATTTTATATTAAGTAATTTGTTCAATTAGTATTCTGAAATAATAACATGGGGAAACCGGATCATAAAAGCAAAGTTATAATATACATATTGAAAGTATTATAGAATTCATAAAACTATTCCTGAAGTTTTACAGTACTGGGATTAAAACTCTTAGAATAAAAGATACATACTTGCCTCTAGCTCATCACTAAGTATTTCTGGAAATTATAAAGGATAGGATGGTCATTTGGAAAGTTCAAGAACCATCTAGAATGACTGTACCTGATTGAGGAAGCTATTTCTTTGATGTATCACTTGTGATAAAATCAAATTCTTAACATTTTATTTTCTGAAAACTATATTTGATCCAAGATGAGAATCTATGTGATGCATTCTGTGTGGGCTATCAACATACACAGAATAATTTTTCTCTAGAATCTGGTCTGCAGGCTAATATAGGCTATTATATTATTTTTTTCTATTCTCTTGAAAATGAATTAAATTTTAAGGTCATGAATTAAATTTATGATTTTTTTGTGTTTGAATCTTCGAGAATCCCAGCCTCATATTGTGGGGTCAGGACAAGGAGCTCAGGAAGCCGACTTAGTGGTGGCTGAAGGCATAGGAGAGATACAGGCAGGGGGACTGACTCAACAGCCAGAGGGAGAAGGCCTCCAAAGATAAGAATTCAGGAATAGGGGCAAATGCTGCCGTAAAGCAGGTAAGATGTGAATGAGAAATTCTCCGCGTCGGCCGGCGGCTCCCTGGATGGAATGCGGTGCTGGCGCACCGAGGTCACGGGCTCTCTCCCAGTCACTGCACACGCGAGAAGCGGCTCTGAGTGTGCAGCTGAACGGAACAACTGGAGGACAACTGCAACGCCTCTCTCTCTCTAATTAATAGAAAATTAAAATAAAAAATCTTTTTTCCACTGGATTTTGCAACAAAAGAAGTTATTAGTAAATTTGGTGGGAGTTGATTCTTGGAGTATCAGTGGGTAGAACTAAACTGCAGTTGAAACAGGAGTAGGAGGATTATAAAACACATTAGAAGGTTAGGGCAAACCGAAGCATTCCTGACAGACCCTTGTTAAAAATGCTCCAAGGCCATGATGAGGATGATAATGACAACAGAGACCATGATGATGAGTTTTAGTACTTTTTAATGCTTCCAGTATGCCAGACACTGCACTAAGCACTTTGCTTATAGTATCTCTCATAAACATCACAATTCCCATTTGACATATGAGTGGGGTAAGAGCAGATTAGCTCACTTTTGTTCCTGTCTTTCCTCCCTTCTTGCCCCCAGTTTATCTTTGTTCCTTGCTTTATTTCCTTTTTTTCTCCCTTCTTTCTTACTTTCTTTCCTTCCTATTCTCTAGCAAACATTTAACTCTTTCTAGAATCTAGGTATTTTGTTATATGCAAGAAATACAATAACTAAATGACTAAAATACTACTTATTATGCAAACTAGACATGAAAAATAATGGCAGTCTATTCTTTTTTGCTTCCTGAGCAAAAACCTTTTCTTGATTACTTTCAGTTTCTCTAACTCATCACTTTCTCCGTATCAAACTCCTCAGTCTGGCAGGTGGAGTGTCCCCTCGCTGTCCTGTCTTGCTCTCTCTCTGACAGGGCAGGACCTCACCGAGTAGCCCATCCTCCCACATCTAGTTTCCTGTGAAAGCCATGCAGGTAGCAGATGGGCTCCACTCCTCGGTGGAAGTCACTGCGTGTGTGTACAGGCCTCGGGTGTCTCTGATAAGAACGAGTCTGGATGCAGGTGGTGAAGACAAAGCTTTTTGCAGCTATCCTCTCTTGCATTACTTCTTCTAACATGCCAGCCCAGGAGCTTGGAAAACTTCTTAAATATGACTATCTTTAATTAGTAAAATTTCTTCTTCAGAGTTCTCAGGTTCTTGAATTTCTCCCATAATCTGTTCTTTCTGTCACAGGCACTCCACACCAGACACGACCATGTTGCAAAGGCCTCCTTGTTCTCCTCTGGCTCTAGGCGGCCAGCCTTCCTTCCCACCCATCCTCACCCCGCCACCAGCAGCCCTTCTCCGCACACCTCTTCGGACAGAGCCCCCCCTCTCAAAGCAAACCTCAAATGCAAGGATAACACCAGGTCTCAGTCTTTAGTTTTTTCAAAGAGGCAAAGTGGGCCCCAGATAGCTTTTTAATAAGCAGCCCTTTAGTTCCAGCATAACCCTCTTATATTCTACACTTCATTGACTCCATCTCTGATTTTAAACAAAGCAACCTCTCACTCTCAGGAACCTTTAATTGAAACTTTAGCTAAGCATCATTGTGTGTGTGTGTGTGTGTGTGTGTGTGTGTGTGTGCTGCATGACAGAATATGTGTTGTGTTTGAAGTCCTGCCTTCAGCACATCAAAGACTACATTTTCCCAAACCAGGGTGCCTCAGGGCAGGAGACTTAAAGCTCCCTCATCCCCCTGGGCTCTGACTTTGCACACAGCCTTCCTGTCACAGCTTCATGGTTTTATGCAAATATTCAAGGGAGATTTAGATTCTGCATGTTTTGGAAACTGTGCCTCATGTATTTTAAACAAATGGATAAGAGATTTTAATTACATTCTGAAAAAATTTTTTCTGCTAAAATTATGGCCATTGATTTGCTCCTACTAAATCAAGTATTGAAGTCAGAGGCATTTTCTTCAGATTTAATGGAATGTACAGTAATTTTTAATGTATCTATTGCAATTCTCCTAGATGTGGCAACAAATCGTCAATATTAAAATGCCTTGAGGTATGCCTTGACCAGGTGGTGGCGCAGTGGATAGGGTGTCGGAATGGAACGTGGAGGACCCAGGTTTGAAACCCTGAGGTTGCTGAGCTTGAAAGCAGGCTCACCAGCTTGAGTGCGGGGTCACTGGCTTGAGTATGGAATTATGAACATAACCCCATGGTCGCTGGCTTGAGCAAGAGGTCACTCACTGTGCTGCGACCCTCCGCTCCCTGGTCAAGGCACATATGAGAAAGTAATCATTGAACAACAAAGGTGCTGCAATGAAGAATTGATGCTTCTCATCTCTCTTCCTGTCTGTCCCTATCTGTCCCTCTCTCTGATTCTCTCTGTCGCTGTCAAACAAACAAACAAACAAACAAATAAATAAATAAATAAAATGTTTTGAGTTATTTTTTCTCATCATGATTTCTGATGTTATATTTTAAAGTCCTGTTTCCAGGGTTCCCTTAGGCTTAGATCAAGAGAGCTTGAAGTTTATCTCAAAATAATAATATATTTTCTATTGTCTTTATTTTTATGCCTTAATTTTGCTATTTGGTTTCAATATTCTTTTCGTCTTTTTCCAGTTTCACTGTTGGTTTTCATAGCTCAATTGCTTTCATACTACTTTCTGTCTGATGTACAGTCAGTCTTCTTTCTTGCTTTAGAGCAAAGAATGAACAGAGAGACACAGAAAAAATTCAAGAGTGAGAAAAAATGAAAAATGAACCCTTGTAAATCATGTAGACCAGGCACAATAAAGTATGGTTTGTTCAAGTAAATTTTTTCAAAAATTTATTTTTAAATTAAAGGATACTATATCATGGGGTCACACATTTCATTTCAACCAAATGAATTCACATGATCAAAAGTCTCTCAAGTTAAATAACTTGACTATTGTGAAGCTTGTGTCTTTGGAATCATAGGTGCTTAAGAATCAGGTTCAAATCACACCTGACAGTGTCATAATTTTATTGTACATTATAATTATTTAATTTTTGCTTCCCTTTTAGATTATTTTGTTTCATTGAGATTTTAAAAAGCTCTAAGTCCAAAATTAGAAAAAATTTTTATTTTTGGCTGTACCAGCAACAAACTTACTGTACTCTAAACCAGTTAATTTAGAAATTAATGTTACACAAACAAAAAATACTAAAATGCAGAAAAACTGAATAAATATGAATCTTCCAACCAAGAGGAATAGATGACTCAACACAAAAGTGTCTTGAAATTTTAATTTTTTTTTTGTATTTCTAATATCTCCTCAGTCACTTACACTATTCACTCAAATGGAAACCAAATCCTCTCATAAAATGGCTTTTATTTACAAAGCCATTTGAAGAATTAAAACTATTTCTTCAGTGACATAGTACCCTGTATCTATGAGTCTGTTTCTGTTTTGTTTTTTTTAATTCCACATATAAATGAAATTATATGGTATCTGTGTTTGTCTGACTTCTTTCACTTAGCTTACTACTTTCTAGGTCCATCCATGTTGTTATGTAGTAAATTTCATTATTTTTTATGGCCAAGTAATATTTCCTTGTATACAAATATTGATTGACTTACAACCTATGCAACTTATGACCATTTGACTTTACGACCACAATCGCTAGCCAAGACTGCTCTGCGTCTGGCAGCACAAGCGTTGCCCAGCTGGGCGTACGACAGTGCGGACCAGCTTCCAGCAGCACTACCATCTCTGCATGCACCATTTCAACTGTTATCTCAGACTCGGTACAGCAATTTGTGTTTTGTGTCTTGGATATTTTTCATCAAACCCCTCCCAAGATGTCTACCAAGAGGAAATTGTCTTTGCAAATATTAAACCAGTTGTACTGGTAATGCAGTGTTTTACTTAAATCTGACGAATGTAAAAATAAGAAACAAAATGGTGTAGAGATGATACAAATGACATAAAATGAACAAAGAAAATTATGATATATAACAATAATGAAAGAAAATTATGATAAAATATGACTTAAAGATTTTAATAACATCATTTCACAGTACTGTACATATAGCCTACTCAATTTACAACCAAATCGTGTTACGACCAGTCTGTCGGAACCAATCGTGGTCGTAAGTTGAGCACTAGCTGTATACATATACCATGGAAACAGACTAGACTCATAGATACAGAGAACAAACTGATGTATGCCAGATGGGCGACAGATCTGGGGGCTGGTTGAAAAAGGTGAAGGATTAAGAAGTATAAATTGGCAGGTATGAAACATAAATGCAAAGTATGGCATAGAAAATATAGTCAATATTTTTATAATAAATATGTATTGTGCCATATGACTTATTGAGGGATCACTTCATAAATTATATAAATATTTAACCACTATGCTGTACACTTTAAATTAATATAATATTAAATGTCAACTGTAACTGAAAAATAATAATAAGGAAAGGACAAAGAAATAGGGTAGGTAGCTGTGCAGTGTGTGCACACACGTGAGGCACATGTGTTCTATCTGTGCTATGTGTGTTAATTTAAATGACGACATTTGGTGCACCAGCATATCATTAACAACATAAATATCCCTTTAGAATTTTTAAAATAACTATTGATTTAAAATAACAGACTTTGTGAACTAGCACTGTGTTTCCATCTGGATGCAGTAAGTCTGAGTGTTAAGTACAGAGTTCTAAGTGAGGAGACTGAGGAAGAAGGTGTGAAGCCAAAGGGCAGTTTCACAATGAATACGGTGGTTGCTTCGCTTCCCTGGGTCAGAGACACAGATTCTTTAATAATGCCAGGAAACCTTTGTGCTAGCCAACCACCTCTCAGACAACTCTGGGAGTTTCTGAATAATTTATTTGAATGAGTGAGTATATAATCACACAATGCCATATCAAAATAATAGGTAGAGTGAATGCCAACTATGTTTAGGGGTTGGATATCAAATGGTAATTATTTGTTGTCTCTCTGTAAATGTTAAAGAATTTAGGTAAAATTAGATGCCCTGGGGAGCAACCTAGTGGTGTGCTTTCTAATATATATATATATATATAAACTTGAGAGAGAGGGGAAGGGGGAGAGAGAGAGAGAAAGACATCAATCTGTTTCTGTATGTGCCTTGACTGGGGATCGAACCTACAACCTCTGCTTATCAGTATGATGCTCCAATCAACAGAGCTATTAGGCCAGGGCTATTTGTGAGAAGTCATTGTTTGCAAAATCTACAGTAATTCTTATTTCTGCATTTACCGAGATAGCTGTGGCTATTCCAAACGAGAATTTTGTTTAAATATACTTATATGCTTATCTTGTCAACTTAAAGAAATGTAAAACATTTACCTTTTCAAAATCTAAAGGTTATTTCCAAATTCCATAGATAATTTGACAGCACTGATTTGTCCTGGAGTCTTTGCTCAGTCTTTGAAGAACAGTATTAGCTTAAAAATAGTCGTATACAGCATGGCTGGAAAGCATTTGAGTAAGAGAAAATATACATGTGAAAATATTCAATTAAGTTTTATGAGATTCATTGCACACTTAATTAAAGTAATCTTTATCTCTACTGCTCACAGTGCTCACTTAACAGGAAAAGAGAGGAATATTAAATTAGTGGAACATGTCTCATATCAATATATTTTCTAAAATTTGTAAGTGTGAAGTAATTGAAAATAACTTTGCCCTTAAGAGGTTTTAAATGTTTGGCCTCTGCATTTATAATTAATTTAAAGACTTCTTTTTTAGAACTCTCATAGATGTGACTAAAAAGGAATGAGCCATAATGGTATTAATATTACCATTTTCTCAGGACTGTCTGCTCACCAGCTTTCATGGGAAGTGCAACTGAGTAATCACAAGGAGTCAAGGATTCTGCTTCTAATGCTTTTCCAGTCTTCAGGTTATTATGTAACTCCTCATGAAATGCTTTAAATTGATCAAGTTCAAAAGTTCCCTTGCCATATCGCAAGAATTTTAATTATCAATCTGGCATATACTTTTAAAACATGGTAGATTGGTAGAAGTAGAAAGCAGTTTCTGTTTTTACTCATAAAATATAAAAGTACTCTTAATTATAATTTTACAATTTAAGAAATGCAAAAGTACTTTGCATGTTCTTTCATAAATATTACCAATTAATAGCTTTTAAGTTAAAGACAAAGTTATAACTTCAAAGGCTCTTATATTTTAATTTTTAGTTATTTTTCTTCTGAACACATACCAGAAAAAAGAACAAATCGACCAGTTTCTTTTCCACTTCTAGAAAACAAAACACAAGCCAAAAAGTTAACCACAAACAAAACAAATAGGTTGCTGTTTAAGAGAGATACAAATATAAATACGAATATATATATTCTCAACAGAAGATTTACCTTTTACCTTTATTATTATTCAATTGTCACTCATATAACATGGAAAATGGGAAAGGAGATATTATAGATATACACATACACATGCACATATGCATAAATACATACATAAAACATATGCATAGAAACACACATATTCTTCAGAATAAAAGGGCATTTATTAAGAAGTGCTTCCCTGCTTATTATAAAGCAATCTTTATAATAATTGCTATATTTATTTGCCAATAATAGCAATTAGTAGTTTTACTTTGTGATTGCCCTTCCTGACTATTGCATTGCAAATGGTAGTATATCATATTTTAACAAGAATATGAGATGTTTGATTCAATTTTATTCTTCTCATTGTCTCCATATTGTGCCTTTTCCAAAATGTCATATATTGTATTTGTAGTCATACAGTGTATGGTCTGTATAGTCTTTTTACATTGGGGTTTTCTTTTTTTTTTTTTTTTTTTGGTATTTTTCTGAAGCTGGAAACGGGGAGAGACAGTCAGACAGACTCCCGCATGCGCCCCACCGGGATCCACCCGGCACGCCCACCAGAGGCGAAGCTCTGCCCCTCCGGGGCGTCGCTCTGCTGCGACCAGAGCCACTCTAGCGCCTGGGGCAGAGGCCAAGGAGCCATCCCCAGCTCCCGGGCCATCTTTGCTCCAATGGAGCCTTGGCTGCGGGAGGGGAAGAGAGAGACAGAGAGGAAGGGGGGGGGGGTGGAGAAGCAAATGGGCACTTCTCCTATGTGCCCTGGCCGGGAATCGAACCCGGGTCCCCCACACGCCAGGCCGATGCTCTACATTGGGGTTTTCAAATGGGCTGTGCTCTGTTTTCAGGGGACATGTGGAGATTAGTGGATGTCAGTTGGAGCACAAGGTACACTGACAGTTCAGACATGGTCATCCAGAATGTTTAGTTTGTGGGTATGATGTCAGTCAAAAGGTGGTGGAAGAGAACAGGACAAGGAGAAATATCAAAACTATCAAAATATTTGAACAAATGTTGTGTTAAGGGAATAATATCTGTGTGAGTTTCCAGATTGCTAAAGAAAGCCTCCTTATTCTCAAATATAAAGTGGGGTTAATTATACCAATCCCCACAGATATTTGTGATCGATTACGTGAGATAATGTACACAAAGGGTATAGCATATTGCCCAACACATGATAGCATTCACCGTTGCACCGGACGCCCAGTGGAGATCTGGAGGTCAGGAGGGAGGGCTTGGCGGGAAACACGTAAGTGATGTTTGACGTTATGTGACATTTGAGTGAGTTGACTGGCTCACCAGGGATGCATATACATAGAACAAAAGGGAAATGGCACAAGACTTTGCCTGAAAAGACCAGGAGAAAGAGGAACTATATTCCTAAGACAATATTGCAAGAAAAAAAAAAAAGAATAAATACAGAGCTCTTGTGGTTCTAGGCTTCAGATAGCTGGGAAAACAATGATTTCTTTATACAGATTTGTTTCTACTGCTTTCTTTCCTTATATCCCTGAAGAAAGAACCCCCTCCCCCAAAGAGTCGCCCATTAGTGAAATTATATGGTGTTAATGAAGTCTATCAGTTTCTCCATCTGTGTGTTTGCATTGCACCTGTCACCACATTGCCTGGGTATTTAGCTGCTATACTTGTGGGAAAAATTCACATGTGTTCATTGTGCAAAAGGGATCTGGCAGATTTAGGTCTGGATGTGACAGACAGGAGAGCTCTGACATTGCAAGATTATCCATTCAGAATTAAGAGGAAGCAGGTTTATTAACGTTCAGCTTAAAGTAAATATGATGACATGTATATATTACAGATAAAAGTGATTTCAAAAATTATTTCTTTAGTTTTGATATTTAAAAAGTTTATTTTTTTAAGGAGAAATGCAGTCAGCTATTGATATGCAATGGACTGAAATGACCTTATTTATTAAAATTCAAAAATATGAGAACAGTAATAACAATCTACATGTTCACATTGAATTTATATATTTTTGGTTTAATCTTAGTTTTAGTATTGACTTAAAAATAATTTTTAAATTACTAGATCTTGTTATACTGTTTGCTGCAACCTGGTACCCTGGTGCAGGGGCTCCTCAGGTTATGGCAGTCTTGACATATGACATTTTGAGTTTATGACACTCACTCCCATAAAAACTTTTTAAAAATTGAGATGTTAGTGTTTTGGCTTATGCTGTTGGCATCGTACTTATGGACTACGTGGGCAGACTAGTTTGGTTGTGCGCAGAAGAATAGGCAGTCATGGGGCACAAGAGTGAGGGAGCTGGCATCCCCGGTACCCTTACCTACACCATTTTAAACTGTTAAAAGGGCAATGTTCCGTTTCTGTTGGGCTAGGGTGTGTTCGGACTGACCAAAATTCAAGTTATGTCACTGTCATATGAATGAAACTGTGTTGTAACCCGAGGACCCCCTTACATGTGTTTAAGTTTTTCACCATATTTCTTTTTTTTTTATTTATTTATTTTTTACAGAGACAGAGAGTGAGTCAGAGAGAGAGATAGACAGGGACAGACAGACAGGAATGGAGAGAGACGAGAAGCATCAATCATTAGTTTTTCATTTTGCGTTGCAACACCTTAGTTGTTCATTGATTGCTTTCTCATATGCGCCCTGACTGTGGGCCTTTAGCAGACCAAGTAACCCCTTGTTGGAGTCAGCGACCTTGGGTTCAAGCTGGCGGGCTTTTGCTCAAGCCAGATGAGCCCGCGCTCAAGCCAGCGACCTCGGGGTCTCGAACCTAGGTCCTCTGCATCCCAGTCCGATACTCTATCCACTGTGCCACTGCCTGGTTAGGCTTCACCATATTTCTTAAAGGGATAGTCGCTTTTCATCTTCTTACATAGAAAGTCTCCTATAAAAGATTAGATCTTTCTTATCAAAATTAATCAAGCAACACTTGATTTGGTAGTTTCCCAGAAAAAAAATACATTTTTATATTTTGAATCTTTGTAGACTTTATATTTTCTACTATTTATTTTGGGAACTTTTCAAAACCAGTAGCACATAAGTAGTATAGTATACTGTTCTAATCCCAGAATTAAATAAAAATATAAGTATAATTTTGATACTTTAATGATACCTGTCTTCATACTGTGCGCTAAAGAGTATTCAAAGCTTTTTAATGTGTTATTCTTATCACCAAACCATGGTTATCTCAAAAACCATGAGATGGTTCCACTTCTTGGTTGGGGATATGGGCTTTGGAACAAGACTGAACTGGCTTTACATCCCAATTCTACAACTGGTGGAGTTGGACAAATTATTTAACCTTCTAAGTCTCAGTTTCTTCATTTTTAATAAAGCCTCCTAGAGTTGCTATAAAGAGCTAAGGAAATAGTACATAGTCCACACTCAGCCCAGTACCTGGCACTGGTAGGTACCTAACAATGTACTTACCATTATTGATACCATCATGTTAAAAAAGTGTTGTGATACCAATTACCCTAAAATATTCAACCAGATCAAGAATCTTGAAGGGAAAGGATGAATAGGCGGAGCACAGGGGAGTGTTAGGGCAGCAAATGGATTGTGTAGAATACTATACTAGAGGATGCAGGACATTGTGCATTTGTCAAAACCCATACAAGTATACAACACAAAGAGTGAATCCTAATGTAAATCATTGAACACAGTAAATAATAACATAACTGGTTACTCAATTGTAACAAATGCATTAAAAATAGAACCTTGGAAATAAAGCAAAATCTCTTTCATTGGATCTTCTGATAAAGATGACTGTCCGTTAATCATGCAAAACCTTTTTAAGAGCCTTATATTTCCCAAGCACATGTCCTAAAGGAATATTCATTAGTCTTATAATGATGTTCTTCAGCTAGAGATCAAATAATGTGAGGAAAAATTCTAGAGCACATCACCTTCTTGATTATTCACATTGCGCATCAGTGAATCAAAAACCCTGATCCAGGAAAGAGACTTTACCATAAGTATTGCCAAATATGCCAAAATGATGCTTTCACTGTATCTCAATGGTTTCACTGTGACCACTGCAGAAATACTTCTTGAAGTGACATTGATGTCAACATTTCAGCCCTATGTTCACAACTGAAATAATGACTTTGTCTTTCTGTTACTTGTCATACTCTATCATTATGTGAAAATTGTATCACTGTTACATTTATAATGATACAGTGATCATGTTATGAAGCTCCAGGCCACTATTCATTACCTGGACCTGTCATTGTATCAGACCAGGTATTGAATTAATGAATGAATGAGTGAATGAGTGAAAGAATGTCTACCTATAGTAGAAATCACAGTAGATTGAAAGTTGGGGTGACCTTAGTTTCAGTCTTAGCTTCATCACTAATCATTTTGTCACCTTGTAGAAATTACTCCATTTTCATCTCAGAGACTATTTTCCATCTACATCACAAAAGTGACAAAAAGTGCAAAAAGAAAAAATTAAGTGTGGGAAATGAGAAATGTTCTTGTCTCCCTCAAGTTAATAAAGACCTATTTTAATTGCACAGACACAATCTCCCTAAGAATGCTTCTTTTAAAACTCGGAGGCTTCAGCATCCTGTCTGCAAAGCACTTCCATCACAATGAGGCATGTGCTTTCTGCGTGCTGTACCCAACTTAGTTACCTCATTAATGAAAGCAGAATTATAGAACATTTATTTGAGTTGATTAAATTATCCCTAAATGAGGCAATTTCAAGATATGAATAACTTTCCATTTTTTATATTTCTAACTAGATGTTTCTTTTCCCCTTTATTCAGCCCCAAGGGTATGTAAAGTTTATAAATAATTTAAAAGAGTATTTCCTAAAATGTCTTGCATTTTAATGAATTCCCCAGATTGAATACCAAAAGGAGTTTAGTATTGTTTAAATCATATGAATAATATGCATCAGTATTTTGTATTGTTCATGAAAAGGTGGTCCTTATACAGGTACAATTTGATAGCATGGGGGGAGCAGATGATAACAGTGAAGATGGTGTAAAAAAAGCCGTGGAAAAATTGAAATTAAGGGATAATCTCACATTGTTTCAAAACAACTTTTCCACTGACTTCTATAAAGAATATGCTCCTGAATGAGTAAGATATGTTCATAATTATTCAAGGTAGGAAGATTCATTTGTGTGCCAACTGCTAATTCAGTGTTATCCAAACTATAGGAAATGTACTATGAGAGTTTATTTTAATTGTGATACAGATGCAACTTCATATTAAATAAAATCACACCTGAGAAAGTTATTTTTTTAAAGATTTTATTTATTGATTTTTAGAGAGAAGAAAGAGAGAGAGAAAAGGGGTTGGGGAGGAGTAGGAAGCATCAACTCATAGTAGTTGCTTCCCACATGTGCCTTGACCAAGGAAGTCCAGTGTTTCAACCCAGCAACCTCAGCATTGCAGGTTGAATGTTTACCCACTGTGCCACCACAGGTCAGGTGAGAAAGTTATTTTTAATCTGTTCTGATTACCTGGTTATACTAAATCCCAAGTCTGAAAATCTCAGTTTGGTGATAACACGTGTATATGACCTTTTATTTATATTTCTTAATTTTATTTAGAAAATTTAATTTAACAGGGTGACCTTGATCCATAAAAGTACATAGATTTCAGGTAAACATTTCTATAGCATTTGAACTGTTGATTATGTTGTATTCTCATCATCCAGAGTCACATCATTTTCCATCACCTTCTATTTGTGACTCTTTTCATGCTTCTTCCCTCCCCCTGGTGACCCCTTCACTTTTATCTATGTCCATCAGTCTCAGTTTTAAATCCCACCTATGTGTAAGATCATATGCTTCTTAGCTTTTTCTGATTTACTTATTTCACTCAGTAAGTATAATGTTCTCAAGGTCCATCCATGTTTTCATAAATGTCACTATCTCATCATTTCTTATGGCTGAGCAGTATTCCCTTGTATATATGTACCACATCTTCTTTATCCAATCCTCTATGGAGGGACACTTTGGTTGTTTCCATGTCTTAGTCACTGTGAGTAATGCTGCAATGAACATGGCTGTTCATGTGTCTTTGTGTACCAATGTTTTTAAGTTTTGGGGATAGATACCCAGTAGAGGGATTGCTGGGTCATATGGTAATTCTATTCTTAAGTTTTTAAGGAACCACCATACTTCCTTTCATAATGGTTATACTAATTTGCATTCCCACCATAAGTGAATGAAGGTACCTTTTTCTCCACAGCCTCTCCAGCACTTGTTATTACCTGTCTTGTTAGCAATAGCCAATCTAACAGGTGTGAGGTGGTATCTCATTGTAGTTTTAGTTTGCATTTCTCGAATAGCTAGTGAAGCTGAATATCTTTTCATATATCTGTTGGCCATTTATTTGTATGTCCTCTTGGGAGAATTGTCTATTCAGGTCCTCTCCCCATTTTTTAATTTGATTGTTTGCTTGTTTGTTGCTGAGCTTTGTGAATTCTTTGTATATTTTGGATAATAACTACTTATCTGAGCTATTGATTGCAAATATCTCCCATTTCATTGGCTGCCTATTCGTTTTGTTGTCAGTTTCTTTTGCTGTACAGAAGCTTTTTAGTTTGATATAGTCCCATTTGTTTATTTTTGCCTTTACTTCCCTTGCCTTTGGAGTCAAATTCATAAAATGCTCTTTATGGCCAAGGTCCATGAGCTTAGTACCTATGTTTTCTTCTATGTAATTTATTGTTTTGGGTTTTATTTTTAGGTTTTTCGATCCATTTGGAATTTATTTTTGTGCAGGGGTACAAATTGTAGTCAAGTTTCATGCTTTTGTATGTGGCTTTCCAATTTTCCCAGCACCATTTATTGAAGAGGCTTTCTTCTCTCCATTGTGTGTTTTTGGCTCCTTTGTTGAAGCTGATTTGTCCATATATATGTGGTTTTATTTCTGTACTCTATTCTGTTTCATTGGTCTATATATTTGCAGTTTTTGTTTATTTGTTTTGTTTTGTTTTGTTTTTTCCAATGCCATGCTGTTTTGATTATCATGGCTCTATAGTATAATTTGAAGTCAGGTAGTATGATACCTCCAGCTTCATTCTTTTTCCTCAGGATTGCTTTTGCTATTTGGGGCTTTTTATGGTTCCATATAAACCTGGTAATTTTTTGTTTCTATTTCTTTAAAAAATAACATTGGAATTTTGATGGGAATTGCATTAAATTTGTATATTGCTCTGGGTATAATGGTCATTTTAACTATGTTGATTCTTCCAATCCATGAACATGGAATATTTTCTATTTCATTATGTCTTTTCTCAATTTCTTTTGATAATGTTTTGTAGTTTTCAGTATATAGGTCCTTCACAACCTTTGTCAAGTTTATTCCTACGTATTTTATTTTTTGTTGCAATTGTTAAAGGAATTTCTTTTATGTCCATTTTCTGAAGTTTCATCATTGGTGTATAGAAAAGCCATAGACTTTTGTATATTAATTTTGTATTTTGCGACTTTACTGTATTGGTTTATTTTGGTGGAGTCTTTGGGGTTTTCTATATACAGGATCATGTCATCTGCAAAAAATGATATCTTTACTTCTTCTTTTCCATTGTGGATGCCTTTTATTTCTTAAACACATATTAATAGCTGTTTTTAGCATATCAACCCTTCCATCCATTCTAATGCAGTATTAGAAGTGATATTATTCTTTTTTTTTTATTATTCAGGGACAGAGAGAGAGTCAGAGAGAGGGATAGATAGGGACAAACAGACTGGAACAGAGAGAGATGAGAAGCATCAATCATCAGTTTTTCATTGTGACACCTTAGTTGTTCATTGATTGCTTTCTCATATGTGCCTTGACCGTGGGGCTAAAGCAGACCAAGTAACCCCTTGCTTGAGCCAGCGACCTTGGGTCTAAGCTGGTGAGCTTTTTGCTCAAGCCCAGATGAGCTCGTGCTCAAGCTGGCGACCTCAGGGTCTTGACCCTGGGTCCTCCGCATCCCAGTCCGACGCTCTATCCACTGTGCCACCACCTGGTCGGGCAGAATTGATATTCTTTAAGGTAGTAAGCTCCTCAAAAAATTTCTGAAGTTACATATTTGGATATGAAGAACAGAAAGGCCATAAATATAGGTGTTTATTCTGCATGAAATGAATATTTAACACTGTAGTTCTAAGCCACAAGGAAAAAGTAAACTCACAGAGAAGGGTCTTAGTCATACCTTCCTGTAAACAATGGGGTCTAGTCGAATATAGTGAAATTGGTTTTATCCCCATTCTACTTAATACTTACTGTTGCTTTTTATTTATTTTGAGGCATACTGTTTTTTTTAAATCCTGACAGTGGTGTATTAATCCCCAAAGTTTGAGGAATACTATTCTCCTAAGTTCAAACATACACTCTCTGCTTTTTATTTTTTATTGTTGTTGTTGTTTTTTATGCCAGAGAGACAGGGAGAGAAAGGAGAGGGACAGACACGGACAAACAGACAGAAAGGGAGAGAGATGAGAAGCATCAATTCATAGTTGTGGTGCCTTAGTTATTCATTGACTGCTTTCTCATATGTACCATGACAGCCGGGAGGCTACAGCAGAGTGAGTGACCCCTTGCTCAAGCCAGCGAGCTTGGGCTTCAAGCCAGCAACCTTTGGGCTCAAGTCAGTTACCATGGGGTCATTTCTATGACCTCATGTTCAAGCTGGTGGGCCCATAGTCATGCCAGCAATCTTGGGGTTTCAAACCTGGGTCATCAGTGTTCCAGGCTGATGCTCTATCCCACTGCAGAAATGCCTAGTCAGGCACAATCTCTCTTCTAACTCACTACATCTGTCTCTATAGCTGCTTGTCAGGGCCACTTGCCATGGAAGCAACTTGCTAATGATAGTGATGAGAAGGAATGCCAGGGTGGCCAAATAAAACTGCAAGATTGGGGGAAAAGTTCAAAGAAAACAACATTTATATCTAATATTGTCCAATAACCTTAGGGTTGAGTGACTGTTTTTAAGCCAAATCAGATGCTCTTTGGACTTTATCTTTACCTACTGAACCACTCACACTGTTAAACAGCATGATAAAAAATTTTACTCTATGAGAATCTGTATATTTCTTTATGAGTCAGTGACTCTTTGATAAAACTTGTCTTTAGATATCTTGTCCTAACTTCCCACATGTTTAATTCTCAGCATTACATATGATCAATAATTTGCCAGCAGAGGTGGGAATGGGTCTGTGTGTGTTTTAGTATGCACACCTAAACATACACATAAATATCTATACATGCATACACATATTTAAATTATTGTTTAAAATATGACTTATGGGGCTAACATGACATAGTCTCATTTTAACAACCCAATTTTTATCCTACAGCAGAGAATTTTTTTTAATGGAACCTTGTTTTTGAGAGCTAGGTCAGCATATCTCATGACCTATTTGAAAACAGGTAGGCCCAATGGCAGTGTTAGCTATGGAATTTGGAATGGTGTCCTGAGTTCAGACTTGGTGCATTCTTGCTCAGAATGGGCTTGTTTACCAGATGCTTATTAATAAATCAAGTTCCCTAGCTGCAATCCTTTTGATAATATGTATCAGCATTATTAACACCTATTATTGTCCTATATTTAAATATCTAGATATGTCTCTCTGGGTAGTGCCAAAACCTTTTCAGAACCATTATGATGACAAATGTGTTGTAATTTGTTGTAACTGATGAGCTGTCTTCCACACAGGGTAATCAAAATGACTGATGCTTCTGAAAGACTGCCAACTGCACTTTCAATACTGGGCCACAGCTGATTGGTATGACCTGAAGTTAGGTGTAATAGTCACAACTTAGATTGGTTTTATAACTCCTCTGCTGCTAAGTATGTAGTCACAGCCTGGTTATTTCATGCTTATGAGCATAATTGGGATGCCTAAAATAAGATGAAATTGCTGAAGCTTCATTCCAAGAGTGGAACCCTGAGAAACTATTAACAACTTAGCAATTCTAGTTCATATGTGAGTATATAATGAGATTGTAACAACGTTTCTATAAAAAGCACTGCTTCTCTGGTTGCCCACTTTGAGCACCAGAACTTGAGTCCAAAGGACCCACAGGACCCATCTGGCACAGGTCTCTATCTACAATGAGATCTGGAAGGGCCTCTTTAATTGGTACTATATGAAGACAACTAAAAGATTACCTGGACATATCTATTTTGCTTTGAATTAACTCACAATTGGCTGCATCAGTGACTCACTGATATTTATGTCCAACTCCTTTCTGTGTGAGAAACTGCTGGAACTCTTAGCTCAGATTCCTCTGTTCAGTTCAGATTTCTTATTTTTATAATTCCATCAAGTATCTTTTGATTATCTTTGAGAGTCCTACATTGTATTTATCTTAGTTGAAATTGGTAATTGCTTTCATAGAAAACTTTAAAAACTATAAAAATTAAGTCTTGAGAGTATCTGTTCAAATATGCCAGAGTAAAAATATTAACCTACTTTCTTGCTTTATATATCACTAAAAACCACCACAAATAATTATATACAAAAGGGAAAAGTAGCACCATTAAAAGTCAAACCTACAATATTTTTTTAATTTCAAATATCCAGAAAAACATAATTATTCCAAAAAAATCTTTTAAAATGCATATTAGATTTTGAAGAAGAAATTAAAAGATTGAGACAAACATGAAATAGAAACTGGAAGGGCTTAAAAAAGTATTAAAGATAGAAAAGCCATATTAAAGAAACAAAAATAATAATAAGATTTGTAAAAACCAAGAAAGAGAAGATAGACAGGAGAAAAAATTTATAAAAAAAATATTAAAATAGGTAGACAGAGATGATACATATGAATGAAAGACAAGGTAAACCTCACCTTTGCATAACTGAAGTTTCTAAAGAAGAATATACATTAATAAATAAAATAGAAGAAAACTATCCTGAAATGATAAGGCTTGAATTTATAAGTAAAAACGTTAAGCCTCAGAAAATCTTATGTAAAATAATCAATATTAAGGTGAATTCTGGTAAATTACTGTACTTTTCTAAAATATACAATCATATATGCATCTAAGGTTTTAAAAATGCTGTTAACGTACAAGTAATAAATGCCCAGTGAACCTTATACATTTTGGTAGCAACTGTACTGGCATGCCAGCACATGCTGGGGAGGACCCCTGACCCAATTTAGCTATAGCTACAGCTAAAGTAGAAAATTCTCACAGCCTCAGCAAATCTAATCTTGCAAGCAAAGGCAGCATGCGTTCCTTGTGCATCAGCCCTGCAGGCATTGCAGGAAGGAGGGTTATTATCTTAGAACAGTGTGTGCTTGTGTGCTTTTGCAAAGATATTGTACAAACATGCTGAAGTAACTGTAACCTTGTGGTCTTTGCCTATATATACCCCTCTCCCCTCGAGCTCGTCGCTGTCTGTTGCGAGAGATGCGGCGGGCAGACCCCTGGCCAGTGTATAAAACCCAAATTGATTGCATCAGTTTAGGGCTCCAGTTCCGGTTTGTTGCAGTTGCACCACAACAGCAACAATCAGTATCATCAGACTATATATAATATCTACTAAATTCTGAGGCAAAGTAAGTTTAAACCAAGAATTTTATAGTCTGCTAAATTATTTTGCAAGGATGTATAAAGAGTTATGTGGACCAGTAGACATTCTCAAGCAAGCAAGCAAGCATGTAGCACTGGATCACTTCTTTAAAAATCTTGATTCACAAGCCAATTGAAAAATGAATCAATATAAAGAATTCAGGATGGAAAAATCCAGGATTGTGATAATTGATTAATTTCAATTTTGTGGGGTTAAGATGAAAAAACAGCATGCAAACATAGCAATACCTGATAATTTAATAAAGTTTTAAACCAAACAAAAAATCTGGGCAGAAGAAGGCTAGTGGTCAGAAGATGTATTCCTTCCCTGGCCCAGGTAGCTCAGTTGATTAGAGCACTGTCCCATATGCTGATGTTGTGGGATTGGTCCCCAGTCAGGGTTCATATGAGAATCAACCAATGAATGCATAAACAAGTGTAATAACAAATTGATGTTTTCTCTCTATTTCTCAAATCAATATAAAAAATGTGTTCTTTCAAGGCACTGAAAGAGGTTTGGTATGGCTAGAGCGATAGATAGACATGACTACCCAGTAGTTGTGGAATAGGTGGAATAGGGGAAGCTAGAGACTTAACCAGTGGTTGAATCACTCTGGGCTTTTAAACCACATTAAGAAATTTAGACAATTTTCCAAGAGCAGTGGGAAACCATTGCAGGCTTCAAACTGGGCTTCTATGTTTCCTGAGAAAACAGGGCAAGGTCTTCTACTAAGAGTGATGAGGATTGATGAGGTCAGAAGTAAGAGACAGTAGGTTTAGAATACTTGTATGAAGAATAACAGAGAAAGCTAGAGAGAACCTGACAAGGCATGGATCTCCTGGTTGGTTTCCTGCCCAGACCCTTTTCTGTGCTGCTGTGCATGCCGGATGTTAATGGCTATGCTGTCCCCTTCTGGGGTTGAGAGCTGCTTCACCTGGGAGTTTCGGTCTGCACTCCCCTAAACCCACCTTCACTCCCTAGGTGGGGGAGGGGTAAAGGCCCACAGTTAATGATCATCTGGCATAGGAGTTCAAAGGCCTGCTTAGAGCTTCCATGAACAGTCAAAAGCTACTTTTCAGCTAAGACCACCTCTTTGCTTAGCTATTTTTCCCAGGACCTGTCCTGCTTTTTCTTCCTCCCATTTTCCTCACTGCATTCCTCCATGATCCTTATGAAGAGATTCCTATCCTGGGTACTTTGAGGAAACTCAATTTTAGACAGATTTCACAGCAGTTTTGAAAGCCAAGTTTAAGTTAAATACCACAAATATCATGTGGTTTTAGTCTGTTCAACTATGATATTTTTCACCATTATTGATCAATAGCCCAGGGGTAGATCTGAAGAGTAGACATTTGAATTAATCCATGGCTGTGAATCTTGCTACCTGGGTGCTATAGAATGACAATAGAGTATAAGACTGTTCCTGAGAAAAGTGGCCATGAGGTCAGGTGTGGAGGGAACCAAGGTAGACTCATGGAGAGGAGAGCTAGAGGGAGGGTAAAGGAGAGAGAAGACCAGAGTTACTGGTGAGTTTTTTTAACTATATATGTCTATGCACACATACATATATATATATATACAAAATATTATATATAATATGCTATATATGTATATACACACATATATGTAATACAGTAATGTGTGTATGTGTGTGTATTAATTGAAGAATCAGAAGAAAGAACAGTAGAAAGACTGAAGTTAACATTTTGAGAAACAGGCACTTCATTTAAAGTGCATAAGGATTATATTATGGAACATTTTTTTATCCTCACTTAGCCAAGCTTTATTTGAAGCAGTACTATCTCCCCAATACAAGGAGGTAATCCATTTTTTTGTGAGTCTATTCCTTAGGCCAATGAAGCATTTATCCTTAATGAGAAATGTAATTAAGTAAAAATTGTCACTTCCTCTTTCTCCGCCTAACCAGAGCAATGGGGAAAGATTGCTGGGTATGAGTTTGGATTTCTTTCTCCTCTGGAGCAGGGGTTCTTAAAAAGTAGCCTAGGGCTCATCAGTGAATTATGAAGGTCCTATTGATAGACCAAGAAGGGGTTCAAAATGGAAGTCCTTTCTTTTGGGGGCTTTTCTAAGTGGCTGGCTCACTATAAGGTTTCGTTTTTATTTATGATCTATGGCAATGTACGATAGACAACCAAATGAGTTGGTAATAATTACTAAATTGTAAATGAACATTTATACATTACTCCCAGTCGTGATGATTTAATTTCAGTGACCTGACTACAGCTCAATTTTGGGACACAAAGCTGAGATTCAAAGTTCTCTAGGCAAATAACTGGATTAGGAGGCGGGCCACCTTTTTCACCTCACCTGACTGACCTTATCAAAAACAGTTGAGAGGTTTACTATGGTGGAGTTCAAGTAAATAGCATCTCCATTTAATTGCAGAAAATAATTTTTTTTTTTAATCTCAGAAAAATCACCTCTTCTCACCACTCTCCCTTCCACATGCATCAGCGTCTCAGGAAAGAGAGAGAGATAAAGGGCCATGTTCTCCCTCTGGTCTAACTGAAGAGCACAACTCTAACTCTGAAGTAGCCTTGATGTCTCTATTCTGAAGCCAACTCAAATTAACTCACTTTTTTTTTTAATGCACAATCTTAGTATACTGATTAGTCAGAGACATGAATAGTCAGGAAATTATTGGATGTTTTAGAAATCCCTATGAAGTCATTACAGATGAATAAAGATCAGAAGATATTAGGTGATTTTCATCTAGAAAGAGGAAAACATTCCAAAATAGCTTTAATAATAAAAGATTAGTCATATGTAACAAGAGAAAAATAATCAAAGAATAATAGTGGAATGAATTTATTAGATTTCATTCTTTCAGAAAATATGTATGCAGGATTTATTATACTCCGGGCACTGTTCTAGAGACTATGGATATAATAGTGAACTAAAATGATTTGGTTTTGCTCTATGGGGGTTATAGGAGGGAAGAAAGAAGACCAGGTTTGCCTAACCTGGAAGGAGGATCTGAACTTCAAAACCTGCTTGCTACACTGTTCCAGGTCCCACTTTCCCAGCACTGCCCCTTAGCATATTTTTGTCAAATGCAAATCATACCACTACCTTTGATCTTGATTCATCTGTTATAAGTCCACGGATTTCAGAACATTCTAAAATCTTCTTTACAAACATATTTTACAGAGCTCAAGTGGCTAATCTATAAAGTATATTTTCATTACTATAGCTCTGCTTAGCAGTGTTCTGCAGCTGAATAAAGAAAATTTGTCACAAAAAGGAAGACGGGGCCACACACTTATTGTGCAGAAACTGGAAACAGGACACACACCATGTATTGTTCTTCACTGTCGGCTTAGCTGGCAGCCCATATGGTCTCTATCTGGCTTGTTTAAAATGGACTTTCAAATTAAAAAGGCAAAAAATTTGTATTTCTAACTTGATTTTTCCTGAAAGAATAAACTCTCCTTTCTAATCTCTTGTTGTAGGCAACAATAAAGAGGTTTGCATCAATAACTTCCGTGTTTAATATGTACATTTAAAACATGTGAATACCAAGTCAAACAGTTTTAATGCTCAATTATGCTAAATAGTCCCCATTTGGATTTTTTTCAAATAAATCTAAGCAAATATTGATAAATAGCACAAGGAATATCAATAATTTGTTGCTGGAGCTTGTTATTTGGAGGATTAAAATCATCAGCTGAGAGAACAAATAAATATTACAAGTTACCCTGCATCGTATTTGCCAAACTTCCTAAATTATTGGCAAATCCACTGGGTAAATGCAGCAGAAAGCACAATCTGTTTCCCATGCAAATCTAAAATGCACTTACGAGGCATAACAGGGTATAGATGGGATTTCAGATGTATAATTACAAGACAATTACTGATTCACCATTTTCATTTCCAAACAAGGTCATTCTAAGAATCACCTTGTACATTTACCCAAAATGAAACAAGAGAAGAGAGTATCAGGGTTTTTCTCTAATTAATTTTTTCATGTGTATAGATTTGGAAGTCAGTTTAACCAGTTTGTACCAAGAAGGTGATTGATATGAGTCACACAGAACCAACCCTCAAATGAACTGCAGCCAATAGGAAGTGTATAAAATAAGTGCACAGAACTCTGCCACAAAGAAGAGTGAAGGTGCCTATTAGCTGTGTGAGCACTGTGTGTGAGGGGTGGGGGGCAGAATGTGTTTAGATGGGAAAGGAAACTGGCATGCTACTTCCTTTGAACTGGGTCTTGGATCCATTAGGAGTTAAGAAGAACCAAAGAAGCAACGACTTGGGAAGAAATGTGTGTATAACTAAGGCTCACAGTCACATTTCCCTTCAAAGGGAAGAGGATCCTTTCATTTTGCTGAAGATCTTTTTTTTTTTTTTTTGTATTTTTCTGAAGTTGGAAACGGGGAGGCAGTCAGACAGACTCCCCCATGCGCCCAACCAGGATCCACCCGGCATGCCCACCAGGGGGTGATGCTCTGCCCATCTGGGGCGCCCCTCTGCTGCAACTGGAGCCATTCTAGCGCCTGAGGCAGAGGCCACAGAGCCATCCTCAGTGCCTGGGCCATCTTTGCTCCAATGGAGCCTTGGCTGCGGGAGGGGAAGAGAGAGACAGAGAGGAAGGAGAGGGGGAGGGGTGGAGAAGCAGATGGGTGCTTCTCCTGTGTGCCCTGGCCGGGAATTGAACCCAGGACTCCTGCACGCCAGGCCGACACTCTACCACTGAGCCAATCGGCCAGGGCCTTGCTGAGGATCTTGATGAGCAAAGATATGTAGAGGGGGCTCTGCAGCTGCCATAGAGGGAGGCTGGAGAGAACGGAGTTCCTTTGCTTAAGGAAATGGGCAGTCTGAGGTTTGCCACTAAGAGGATGAGGGGAGAGGAAGGGACAGGAATGGGTGAAAAAAGAGGAAGAAGCTGAAGCTGAGGGACTCTCTGCAACAGGCCGAACACAAAGGGTCCATTATTTCATTCCGACAGTGTAGGTCCTAACATCTCTCCAGACTCGCCTATTTCATTTCTTCCAACAGATAGCTAGGGGTGGGGTGTGTTGTTTTTGTTTCTTTTTTATTATGGTATTTCTGTTTGGTCTGGTTTGGCTTTGCTGTTGGATTCCACACACACATGCACGCATGCACAAACACCCCTTGAAATTAAAGATGGCTGAGTTCCATGACTAATATAAAAGAAAGACTGACCCCATTAGCAGGAAGGTAAAGAGAACTGAAAAGTAACCACTGGCTCTTCTTTAGTTACAAATGGAGCAACATTCAAGCTTCAGCTCCCAAAGTTATCAGGGGAATGAAAAATTCAAGAACATTGTTCTTTTGGATTTTTTTGTTCGTTTGTTTGTTTTTAACTCAGTGCTAATAGTCAAACTGCTTCCTAAATGGCAGGGTCTGAAATCACTTTGACATAAGTTGGTTAACCAGGAGCGCACAGTGTCCACTCATAGCTGTTCCCCAGGCTCCTCAGGAAGAGCAGGTTCCAGGTGCTTATGTTATAAACCCTTGAGTTCTCAGTGCACTTTACAGCTCATCCGTCTTCAAAGGAAGATGTTTTCATCACTGCGTCATGCAGAGAGATTAATTTTAAAGGCAAGTAAAAGGGAAGAGCCTAAACATCCTGCTAATGATGCCATTTTCCTGTTTCCTGCTCTTGATATATTGTGTACCCGTGAATGATGGAGCAATTTCTAGCCCTAGAAATTCATGTTTCGTGGAAAAAACCCATTTCTATGCCTTGCAAAGCCGAACTACAGGTGCAGCAGGCAAGTAAACAGTACCAGCTGCTCCTTGGCCGTGGCACTTTAAAGAGAAATTAAAGACCAAACCCAGGTTTGGAGGCAGTACAGAATCACAGAGAGGAGAGCAGCAAAATTTCCATGATTTTGGCTCCAATGCGAGCAGCCCCACCATAGAGCAGTACACTTACAGGGCAACACAGCACACAAGGGCTAGATGTCAGAGCTGGCTTCTGCCTGAGTTCTGGGGAAGGTAATCAGTGATAATGTCCTGGAAGGCATTGTGAACAACCAGAAAGCTCCTCCCAGATTAACATATCAAAGCTTTAGTGGCTGTTTTGGGATAGTTTGTGTGTGGAGGGAGTGAAAGTATAAACCAGTTACCAAAAAATGAATGCATATACATTTTTTTAAAAGGTCGTAGTCCCAGGGAGGTAAATGGATTCATGTTTTGTTTTGCTTTTTAACTTATAACATGAATTCACTTTTTGTGACTAATTGATGATTTTAGAAAAGGACCTTTGCACAGAGTCTGTCAGGATAAGGAATATGATATAGATATCAGAAAAACATAACTCCTTTTTTATATATAGCATGAATTCACTTTGTTATGAAAGGTTTATGCTTTTAGGAAAGGACCCTTATGCAGAGTCTAGTCTATCAGAATGAAGAGGAATATATACAAATTTCAGGGTCTCAAAAAAGCATTGTATAGTTATCTGTTTGCTTTATCATCAGTTGACACCTTACCTTGCATTTTATAACATATGTTTAGTGACATCAAAAGTCAGGGATTAATACTGCATGTAATATCAACAGTGACCAATAACAAAACTATTGGTTTTTATATTGTTCCTGAGTCTTTTTAAACTTTCGGATGCTGTTAACTGTGATATATCACCTGAGAATACAAAACAAATGCTAGAAGAACACTCAGTAGGCATGTCATACATTATCTTTTTAAAACATATTTTTAGTGCTCTGGTCACCACTTGTAATGGAATTTACTGCAATGCAATTGACTTCAGTGTCACTGCCCTTGTCCTTATATTGTCATGTCAAATGCCCACAACTCCCATCTGCTGTCAAAACATGGGTGCAGAGGCTGGGTGAAAAGGTGAATGAAATACCAGGACACATTTTCTGCCTGAGTGGAAGTCCAGTACTTTAAACTGAATCTTTTCAGTTAAACAGTCTTTGCCCTGATTTGTACATTGCTTTCTGTTTAAAAATTGTTATGCCCCGGGAGAAAAAACTGCGGCAAAGTACAAGTTCCTTTTTGCATGACTTCTTCCCCAGGTTCAAGAATGCTTTCATGAATCAATCTGCAGAATGTAGAAAGGGCAAGACCTTACCTGTTGAAGGGTTGTGTGGTATATTCCAAGGAGCCCCTGCTAATCTGCCCTGCCTCTGAGTGAGGCTAGCGGGACCAGAGAGTAAAAGCTGCCGAGAGGCGGCCACGACGCTGTGCAGGTTGCTCCCCACACTGTGAGCATTGGAATAGCCCCCTCCCAGCCCCACCCCAGTGCAGAGGAATAACACTCCTGTTGCCATCAGGAGCGGGTTTCATGTTTTCAAGTATGAGAGGGAATTTCTCTGTATTCTCCAGGTGCCAGCTTGAACATCTTTCCCAAGAAACCCTGTTCTTTCATTATGATTCAGCTGTGCCTTTGGTATAAATTAACCCTGGAGAAAGTTGCTGGGATCTTTGCATACCTGGGCTGCATCAATATCATAGCAGGTGACCGAGTGCCATTTTCACCCCCCAGCTGTGAACCTGTATAAATACGTGGTTCCCATGCATGTCTCAAATATTTGGGTATGGGCGTTGAAGGGGATGTGGATGGCTCCTGAGGGCTGGCCAGCTCCGGGATGTAGCTGGGAGTTATGAGTTGTGGAATATCAAGGAGAGAGTCAGCTGACACAGATGCATTGCATGTAGATGGGGTCTGTGAGCAGAGAAGTATGATAGGGCAGATCTCCAGAGCAACCTGTGTGCCAGATGGGCACCACTAGGAAAATCAAACTGAAAGCTAAGTGCGAGAGGCAGGACACATTTTTAGTTTTTGTTGTAATTTGTTTGGGGTTTTGTTTTTTCTCAGCCATAAACATGAAAGCTTGGTCTGAGTCCCCACGTAGGGAACCTCAAACTCCTCAAATTTCATTAATCTCTCAGACCACTGGCTTCATGATGACTCCGGGAAAGATTGAGAGTTGAAGAGGGGGTCTGTTGGAAGGACTTTCTCCTCATTAAAATGTTTCCTCTTCAGGGCTCTCTGTGATTTGGCAGCCTGGGCCAGAGAGGATCCAAGTGGCTTTTACCTCATTGACTTTCACTTCATTGCTCTTGGCTTCCTGGGAGTCGTTTGCTCAGGTTACTATTGTCTCATGAGCAAGAACCCACAAAAGGGTTCATTTCTAAAACAGGTCTTCCTCTGCCAACCCGAGTGGGCTTGTTTAGCAAATGCAGCCCTTGATCAGTTCGACCCTTTGTGTAAACATAAACATGATTCCGGGCCAGATTCTTAACCGGTATACTTGTTTAAAAATCAGAACCCACTTGGAATAAAGAGATTGACGAGCTTGCCCCAGGATCTATTCCTGAAAAATCTTGGGGGACCTTCTTATGTGAAGGAGCTGGTTCAAAACGGCATTTCTCTGCTTCCTGTTTTACAGGTCTCTGCTTTGAGAATGTACAAAATTCTCCAGGGGAGTATGCTTACATCAGTCCTTAGGATTTAAAAGCTTGGATGGGGTTTTAGACAAGAAAAAAGTAAACACTACGTAATAGCAAAGAGAGCCTAGAGGGAAAAAATCCCCTTTTCAATGGAAATTTATTTATTTTGCCTTGAGCAGGGAGCCTTTTGTTTTCTGGGTTCCAGATTTTCAATCTGCTGATTAAAGCAAATGCATCTCAAGTATCTGGCGAGAGTGCTGGGTGCTTTACGGCTGAAACAGAGCCGTTTCCTGGTGTTCCCTGACCTCCTGCCCCACTGGAGACAAGGTGGTGTTTGCAGCATTAGCACCTGCAGGCTGTGGGCTCCTCCCTGCTGCTGCTTGCACTTCTCAGCTTGTGAGCCCACTTGTGTGTTTTGTTTTCTTGGTTTATAGAATTTTCAAAGTACAGAATGTACCAGGATAGACTTAGCTGGAGGTGACTGAAAGGAAATCTCAGGGAAACTGGCAGAGTGTGGTCTATTGGAGAGAGGCACAGCTGATTTTTTTTTTTTTTTGTCTTCCGTGCATGAAAACAGGGTTCTTCTGAGCTATTAATAAGGAGGTTAACAACTTGGAATTTCAAGCCAATAATTCTTACACTAATATTTCAAGGTGTGGGAGAGTAACCATTTATAAAGTGTATCTATTAAATGAAGAACATAATAATACTAGCTGTCATTTATTGAGCATTTATTATAAGCCAGAAACTGTGCTAAGCCCTATTAACATGTTATCTCATTTTAATTCTCGCAACAGTCCCTAGGTGCAAATTGCTTTAATTACCCCATTTAGAGATAGGAAACAAGCATAGAAAGGTTGACTAAATTATCCAAAATGATAGAGGTAGCAAAGTGGCAGAGCTGGGATGAAAACCCAAACCAGACTCCAGAATTCAAGTTCCAACACTGCTAAGGCATCGCCCCCTGGTGAGTGTGCCCGGTGGATCCCGGTCGGGCGCATGCAGGAGTCTGTCTGACTGTCTCTCCCCGTTTCCAGCTTCAGAAAAATACAAAAAAAAAAAAAAAAAAAAATAGGGAGCCAGCTACTTCTTGGTCGGAGAGAGTAGGTTTTCAGCCACTTAGCCTTACTGTTTCATTTTGCTTTCAAGATTGTTTTTCTTGTCTTTTTTTGTTTCTTCCTCCTCCTCCAAGAGGTGATATATCATATATTCTGCTTCTTTCCTCAATTTTCCCACATCTCCATGCTTTAAGCTTTTTTTACCCTTTTATATCTCACTGTTTTTCATAATGCTGTTCTAGAATAACCCACTCATTGTCTGTAATGCCAGCAGTGGAGGCCAGGAGGGTTCACATTGGATTCACGCAGATGGTAGAGGAACTACAGAAAGCAGAGGGCTATTCCCGTTTATTAGCGTCTCCCAGTAGTGGTCGAGCAAACAGGCAGGGAAAACAGCTTCTAACGGCAGCAGGCAAACAAACAGCAGAACAGCCCCTCGCAGTGGTGGGCAAGCAATCCGCCAAATCTTCCCTGAGGGCAGGTACCCTTGGCCTTGTGTAGGCTACACACACATGGCTCTGCCCTGTGCTCACACACTAATCATGCAGAGTGCAAGTGAGCAAGCCGAACACAGCTGTTTTCCCAACATTGCCCTACTCTGAAACCCAGTCTTTCATTATATGTGGAGGGAAAGGGAGGATATAGGAGATGGAGTGAGATAAAATAACAAAAATTCAACTAAGTAAATTTTAAGATCTAATTGGCTTTAATGGTCAATTTATGAATCAGGCAGCATCCCATTAAGCAAACAAATGAGCTCCAAAAGGTTTTCAGAATGAAAGCTTTTTAAATATACAAAGGGCAGTGTTGGGCAGATAAAATACAGTGTGTCCATAAAGTCATGGTGCACTTTTAACCAGTCACAGGAAAGCAACAAAAGATGATAGAAATGTGAAATCTGCACCAAATAAAAGGAAAACCCTCCCAGTTTCTGTGTATGATGTGGCAGCATGTGCGCATGTGCAGATGGTGATGTAACACCGTGTAGACAGCGGAACAGCTCACGGCCATGCCAGTCGAGATGTGGACGGTACAGAGGAAAGTTCAGTATGTTCTGTGGCTCGCTAAATTCGAATCTGTGACTAAAGTGCAATGTGAATATTGGCGCGTTTATATCAAAGCACCACCACATAGGAATAACATTACTCGGTGGGATAAGCAGTTGAAGGAAACCAGCAGTTTGGTGGAGAAACCCCGTTCTGGTAGGCCATCAGTCAGTGACGAGTCTGTAGAGGCTATACGGGATAGCTACCTAAGGAGCCCTAAAAAATCTGTGCATGAGCCCACATCGAACTGCACTGAATAGGTATGAAACTGGGAGAGTTTTCCTTTTATTTGGTGCAGATTTCACATTTCTATCATCTTTTGTTGCTTTCCTGTGACTGGTCAAAAGTGCACCATGACTTGACGGACACACTATATATTATGCTCACTTTGTTAAAGATGGCACTGCCCATGTGGCAGCCCGTTGCCCAGGTGATAATATTATTTGCCCTTCTTGCTTGGGATGGGCGTGATTATGTTAATATGTGTTGGGGGAGGGCTTTTGCTCCGAAAGGTTTTAAAAGGACGAGAGATCATGTTGTTCGGAGAACAGTGACTGCGTTCTAATCTAGAAGCCCATGCTGTAGGAGAGCAGAAAAGGCCACGTGGAGGAGGACAGGAGAGGCATCTAAAATGGTGGAGTGCTGAAGGAGAAGCCAGTTAGTGCAGAGTTTGTGCAGAGAGAAGGAGATGGGGAACAGAGGTGAATAAGGTTGGTGAGGTAGAAACCTTTGATTCTAGGAAACTTGGATAAGTCAGTGGCTTTGGGAGCCCAGAATGGAAAAGGAAGTGTTTTCCCACTGTGTCTATTTCTTGCCCACCGGGTACAAGCTAGGATTAAAAATAATGTCCCACCAGTTCTTGGATCTGTTGTTTCTTTACCGACTGTCTGAATCCAGTGCAAACCTGCATGAGCCAGGGAGCTGTGATGGTGGCCGCAGCTACTGGCTTTACAGGCAGAAAAAGGAAATTATTAGCAAAGAATGCATTGTTTTAGGCAAGGTTGCCCTCCCCAGGGGAGCAGAAGGGACCCCGCAGGCAGATTCCCTCACTAGTGTTGATAAGGAAATTCTGTATGGACTGGTAAAAGCTTACATTTCTGGGAAGCTGAAATTGCAGTTAGGTTAAGTATTAAATCTTGCTTGGTTGGTGTGAGGCCTAGAACAAGTAATTCCACATTAGGCTTATTGTCTCTTTTTAAACAGTCTCTACCCTCCTCTTTCATTCCCTTTTCATAAGAAAGTGAAGAAACATTTCCTCCTCCAGTAAAAAAGAGGGAGAAACAAAAATTATTCTCTCCTTTTCAGAGAGCTATCCAAGCCAGTAACCATCTACTCTTTGTTTCCATTCATTTCTTGTAGTAAATTATCAGAGCCATCTATGAGGCTTCTCTGAAAGCTAGAAGCATATTTTGACTCTCTGATATCCCTGATGGTTACTGTATAACCATTAGATTTAAGCATATGGCTGTGGGTTTCCACAGTAAGACCTTTTTACTTAATCTTCCAGGTTCTCATCAGTATACAGTTGTTCTAGTTTGCTTAAGTGATGAAGTGATGCCATGGTTCTGATAAGGAGGAGGACAAATAATTTTCCTTCCACCTACTAGGTTCTTGCCTGAGTTGCTCCTAGAATAAAAGACAGATTAACAGGAATAAAACACACAGAAGTTCACTACCGTGCATACATAACTTCTGTAGAAATGGGAGCGGCCCGGGAATACTGAGCAGCTCCCCAAATGGCCCAGGGTATCACCTTAAATACCATCTCCAGCTAAAGACAGAAGAAGATGTAGGGGTGAGGAGCCAGGTATGGGAAGCAGTCAGGAAAAGCGCAGTAAACAAAGGTGTAGTTGTTACAGTGCGAAGTCCCTTACTTTCTCTTCCTTTACTTGGTACAGAAAGGGAGATATGCAGACAAATGGAGATTTCCCTGATAAATGTAACTGTTCCTTACAAAATGGTAACTTCTACTAGGTTTTCAGAGCTTCTCCTAGGTCTGCTGTTTCTAAATCAGAATTAAAAAATCCTATACCAAAGAGGCCCATTTTGGGGTGGCAAATTTTGCTCTCCTTAACTAGCAATGCACAGAATATCTCCCTGGATTAAGCCAAATTTTCTAACATTTTAAAGAGCTTAGGCTTTGGTCTTGGCATAGTCTAATCTTTAAATCTGTATTTTTAAAATGGGGAGAGCATTTGAATACAGCTGACTTCTGAGAGAAATTTTATATCAATCTATATTTTTTCCCATGGTATAATATTAATTTGATCATGGTGTTTGCCTAGATGAGACTCTGACACAAATGCTTCATTTATCTTTCAGTTATTGGCTAAGTAAACTGCATAAAATTTAGCCCTTTAGAAACCTATAATGTGAAAAGTTCTCATATTTTACACTGTAGGAAAATGTCTAAATTAGTTGTATTCTAGCTCTAAAACTAGAGTAAGGAGTTATCAGATTTTTTTTTTAAAAGTTTCTCATTCTTTCAGAGTGTTCTGTGCTTTTCTTCACCTTGCCCCATTAACTCTCAACCCAGGTGCTGCGGCAGCTGAGAAAACCCGTAAGTGCTGACATCATCCAGAAAGTTAGGGAGAATAAGACAGAAAACCCTGCGCAGCAGAACCACAAGATGCTTTCACAAAGAGAGACCACTTTGTGCTATTGTGATGGGAACACCCTTTGCTAGAATAAACATAGATGGAGAAAGTGTAGAGCGAGAAAATTTTTTGAATGACCAAAGGAATAGGAATGTTATTCAATAAAAGGATATGTCTGGAGGTTTAAAAGTTTAGAGAAAATTAATTGAAACCTATAAAATCAACAAGGATATAAATAAATGAAGAATGAGTGAATCATAAATCCTGTGATAGAACAATTAGAGGTTGTTCTTGAATGCTTGAAAGGTGGATTTTAAATGTTATTTTTTCTTTTAAAGATTTTATTTATTCATTATAGAGAGGGAAGAGAGAGAGAGAGAGAGAGAGACAAGGGGGAGCCAGAAAGCATCAACTCCCATATGTGCCTTGACCAGGCAAGCCCAGGGTTTCGAACCGGCAACCTCAGCATTCCAGGTTGACGCTTTATCCACTATGCCACCACAGGTCAGGCCGAAAGGTGGATTTTAACCAAATGAGGAGTATTAAACACATGTTGTAACAATTTATTTCTCCAAAAGCTGTCTGATTCTCTGTCCATTAAAAGCACTTGGTAGGTATTTAAGCTAAACATTTGATATTAAAAAGGGGGATACTAATATAGATAGCTCTCAGATCTGTGATTTTAATAGCAAGAAGAAAAAGCTTGATATTTAATGCTTTTGTGAGAGAAGCAAACTTTGAGTTAAGTAATGGTAATTCTTATTGGATTGATCTTTTATACCTTTGTATTGTTCTCAAGCAATCCACAAAAGATTGAACATGGTAATTACAAACATAAAACACTAACCAGGTTATTTTATTATATAATTAATTTGTTATAGTTAGTAAGGTCTTCTCAGAAGAGTTAAAATTTCTCACTAAGATGAAATGTTAACATTATCTGATAGTAAATATTTGTCATAGTGTGTTTATACTTAACCCATTGCTAGTACCATTCATAATGGAAATGTGTATTTTATATATGCATTTAAATAGTTTATTCATTCTTTTATTTAATAATGTGGCATAAATATTCAGCCCATTTTATTATACAATATTTTAAACTATATGGATCAATACATTAAATAACAATAGGAGATCAACAAACTATACTGCAGATAGAACCAATCTGATAGATGTGTCTAATTACACACTAAATGGTTATCCTTTGAGGAATACTGATTATTGCACCAAAGGTGATTGATTACTAAGCCTGTTAATGAGATACAAAATATTAATATTTTCAAAACAGTCAACAAAGCAAAGTCATTACACAAATCAACAGTAAAAAATGCGAATTCCAGGAAATTCAAAGAAATCACACCAAGTGTGTATTCTGAAGAACCATGATCAATGCACAACCCTTTTGTACTAAGTTTTACTGACTAGAAATAAAATATGGGGAAAGTTGTTTACTTCTGTTTAAGCATGGTTAGAATCAAAATCTGAAAAATGTTTTAATTATACAGCCTTACAATTATTACAATCTAAATATCAGAGGAGTTAATAACATTCATTAATTTCAAAGTTATGCTTCTATTTTTGTGAGGTTAAGGATAAATTGTTTCTGGCAAAAGAAAAAGCTAGTTTTATCTCATATTTTTTGCAAGACCTATACAGGATATTTTTTATTAATGCACAGAACATCTAGCTAGATTCAGCCTAAATTGCTATGTGTCAGATGAGGATAATTTAGTGTTTTAATAAATTGAAAATTTAATATTTAAACTGAGTATTTTACATGAACAGTGAATAAGTTACTTGGGTTTTAAAAATTGATTTTATCTCACTTATGTGTTTCTTTAAATTAGGAACTGAAACTAAAGATTTGGGATAATTCTGATTTCATAGTTCTTAAAAATTGTCTAGAGTACACAAAGAATGTAAAAGTTCACTTAGCTATCTTAACATTTTATCTACACAAGGCCAACTGGCTATTTTTTTTTAATCTTTGATAATTTTCTTCTGGATTTTAGCTTTTACCTAAGTCTGCTTCTCCCTCAACTAAATTTTTCATACACCTTCAAAGAAATAAATATACTAGTTCCAGTCTTCTTAAGAATTTGAGAACCTGCACTGAAAGTATCAGATGTTAATTTGTAACAATGTACATGCTTAATGTTTTAGTGAAAATAAAGGCGTGGCACACTGTGTGTTAGTGATAATAAATGCGTGGCACACTGTGTGTTAATGAAAATAAATGCGTGGCACACTGTGTGTTAATGTGTGAAGAGCATGGGAGCTGTGTCTGCCAGAGTCTGGACCACCTTCAGCTACCACATGCCAGTCTTTCACTTCCGGTATTTTGTTTTTCTTGCTATGTATACTAAGAAATGGAAGGGTATTTTACTCAAACTTTAACTGGCCAGTTGCATAAATAACTTAGAAAAAGGCTTCTGATAAAATACCTACATGTCCAACTGTTAATATGATTTGCAGAACCAGTGAAATACCTGATAAATAGAACTCCATTCATTTAGCCTTTGAGAAAGAACCATCAGTCAGCTCCCATTTTATAATCAGATTGAATTTTAAAACTGTGTTACCAACCACTGCTTTCGTTGCTCTCTCTAATTAGCAGTTATTAGCATTTACAGACATTCAAAGGAAAATAGGCAAATTGTGATCTGCTTTCACACCTTCAGTCAGTTTTTGAAAATCCGCCTATTTGCAAGTGTCTCCAATAATTACCAAACCACTCACGCACTTATTACTCTAAATAAAGTCAGTAACCATGGGGGATAATCAACAGTTCATTGAATCAAAGGGGTGTGTAAGAAAAGTATTCATAAACTAAATAGGTATTTTCCTTTGCTCAAAAAAAAAAAATGCATACCTCACCTATTCCAAGGGGGAAATTCAGCTCAGAGAAGCTGTGAATCTATATACCTGTCCCTGTGAAGAGAGTCAGAAATAATAAATGCTCAAGCAAACCCAGGAAAAATTGTGAGTCCAGCACGTTGAAGCTGGTGGTGTCTTCTCTGTGCTTTCTGCCTCTCCTTTTCCTTAGTAATTCCTCCCGTTGGCCTTGAGACACTTCCGTCAACTAGTGATCCTGGTTAGAGGGCCATCCTCTTTAAAACGTCAGTTATGAACACTTTACTATATGCTACAGGTGTTTGTATAGTATTTTAATAGAGAGCCCTAAGGCCAAAAACATTTTAAGACCTGACGGCTGGTGATCTTTGGGAAGAATCTCAGGAAATATCCCAATTACAACAGTTTGGTGCTAGCCTCTCTGCCTGCTCTCAGACTACCTCTTCAGAAGGGGTTCAGAAAGTTGGAGTTTCCCTTTTCTCCATTCCCAGCCTTATTCATGGATTTTCCCCCTGAAACTGTTTAAGGGATGTTGAAGGATTCTATTACTTTCCTCTTGAGATAACATAAGGAGTTTCTGTGTTTCTTAAGAAGAATTAGCTTAAAATCTGAAAACTATGTATATTAAGAAATGAAAGGGTATTTTTCTCAAACTTTAACAAGTTCCCTGGAATATTATTTACCTTTTTTTAATTAGTACTGCACTCAAGCACCTAAGGGACTTTATTTGTTTGTTTGTTTGTTTTGCATTTTTCTGAAGTTGGAAACTGGGAGGCAGTCAGACAGACTCCCGCATGCACCCGACCAGGATCCACCCAGCATGCCCACCAGGAGGCAATGCTCTGCCGCAATCAGAGCCATTCTAGCGCCTGAGGCAGAGGCCACGGAGCCATCCTCAGCACCCGGGCAAACTTTTGCTCCAATGGAGCCTTGGCTGCGGGAGGGGAAGAGAGAGAGAGAGAGGAAGGAGAGGAGGAGGGGTGGAGAAGCAGATGGGCGCTTCTCCTGTGTGCCCTGGCCAGGAATCAAACCTGGGACTCCTGCATGCCAGGCCGACGCTCTGCCACTGAGCTAACCAGCCAGGGCCCACCTAAGGTACTTTTATTACTGTATTTAGCCCATTACAAAATGAAGTCCACCCTTTGTAGAATAGTTTAGTTGTAGGATCTATATGCATATTTATAGATATGTTTTTCATTTCTATATATTCCTTTTCTCATCAATCTTACTCCTCTCCCTCCCCCCAAAAATGCTTTACCAAGAAGGCTTGAGCATTATAATATGTTATTCAAAGTGTATCTCAAAGAATCACCTGGGAACTTGTTAAAATGCAAAATCTCAGGCTTCTTTAGTCAGGGCCTCAGAATCAGAACACACATTCTAACAGGCAAGTCTGGGAAATACTGAGCATGCTTTTAGAAAGGCAGTGTAACATGGTGGCTAGGCAGAGTCTGGATCCAAAATGCCTGATTCAAATCCCAGCTCCGTCATTCACTAGCTACGTGGCCTTGGGCAGGCAACTTAACTCTCAATGCCTCAATTTCTTAATCTATAAAAATGGAAATACTCTCTGACCGGTGATGCAGAGTGGATAGAGCATCGACCTGGGATGTTGAGGACCCAGGTTTGAAACTCCAAGGTCACTAAGGTTGAGCAGAGGCTCATCTGACTTGAGCTCAGGCTCATCCAGCTTGAGTGTGGCCTCACCAGTTTGAGCACAGAATCACTGGCTTGAGCGTGGGATTATAGACCTGACCCCATAGTTGCTGGCTTAAGCCTAAAGGTTGCTGGCTTGATCAAGGGGTCATTGGCTCGGCTTGCACCCCCTCTTCCTGTTAAGGCACATTTGAGAAGCAATCAATGAACAACTAATGTGACACAACTATAAGTTGATGCTTCTCATTCTCCCTTTCTCTCTCTCTCTCTCTCTCTCTCTCTCTCTCATTCTCCTTTTCCCTTTCTTTCTCTCTTCTAGAAAAAAAGGGGGATGGGGATACTTATAGTACCTATACCTTTGGGTTTTTGTCAGAATAAAATGAATAAGTGTGTGTAAAACAAAATGTTTTGGCACATAACAAGTACTATATAAGTTTTAGTCACTTCATGTTAAATATGATTATCATTTTCTTTATTATATTATTATTAAATATAATAGTTATCATAACTATTATTAACAAGGGAAAGCCTTTTTCTCATTTGTTAAAATGTCACAAATAAATATCTAAATTGCTAAGAAAATAGAAGTAGTTTGAGAACAACAGTACATATTTACTCTATTTTTTCTTAATTACACAGTGCTAATGAGGCCAAGGATGAGTTTAATCCCCTGTCAATCCATTCATTTCTCATAGAAAAACAGCAACAATAAAACAAAAGAGGAAATTCGTTTTCCAGGGGACTTTCCAGGAGAAAAACCACCTCCCCCACTTCCTGCTGCAACCCCTCCCTTCAGGTCCCCCGGGCTCCCTCTCCACCCACCGCGCTGTCACCCGGACGTGTGGCGTTGTCTAAAGTGCATGTGAGGAAATCGTAGAAAGAACAGAAAACAAAAATCTGTCAGCACAGCACCAAAGGAGGGCCAGTGAGGAGGGGGTGGGAGTGGTGGGAGGTTCTAATGATGTTAGGTCAGTCATAAAAGCTCATCTGCAGCAGTCTTGTTCCACCTGTGTTTTTAAAGTACTCTTAATCTTCATTTTGGAACAGAATGTCCTACTACTTCCACACTCATTATAAAAACCAAATTATACATCAGATTTGACTGAGTCAAAAACATAATAAAGTTTATGTATTTTTTGGCATGCATTATCTAAATACTTTAATATTGATAATTGTGCTCTAAATTACCACCTTAAGGTTTATATTCTTTACCCACTTTTTCTAAAAGATTTCTAAACTTTTGTTAAGTACATAGAGGAGGGTGGCAAAATAATTTTCCTCCCACATTTCTAAGTTCTTCAGATTTAACTAATGTAATTTGAAAGAGATTAACAGGGAAAACTGTATTGCATATGTTCATAGAAGGGTTCCCAAGAATATGAGCACCCAGGATATACTGTGCAGCTGAGGATTATCTGCCATTCTAGACAAAGAAGAGGGAGGCAGGAGCCTAGGATTCCAAAAGGACAGTAGGCAATTCACAGGTAGATGAGGAAGAGCAAACATGCAATACACAAATTATTGCTGGGCCATCGAGAAACAGTAGGTCCCAGGGGAATCCAACAAACAGGCTGTACTAGGTTCTGCTCTGTCTGCCCCCTCGGGTCCTGTCTGCCCCTTTGGTCACTGTCTCTGCCCCCTCGGTTCCTGTCTGCCCTTTGGTCACTGTCTCTGCCCCCTCGGTCACTGTCTCTGCCCCCTCAGTCACTGTCTCTGCCCCCTTGGTTCCTGTCTGCTCCTTTGGTCACTGTCTCTGCCCCATCGGTCACTGTCTCTGCCCCCTCAGTCTCTGACTGCCCCCTTGATTCCTGTCTGCCCTTTGGTCACTGTCTCTGCCCCCTCAGTCACTGTCTCTGCCCCCTCGGTTCCTGTCTGCCCCTTTGGTCACTGTCTCTGTCCCCTCGGTCACTGTCTCTGCCCCCTCGGTCACTGTCTCTGTCCCCTCGGTCACTGTCTCTGCCCCCTCGGTCCCTGACTGCCCCCTTGGTCAGTGTCTCTGCCCCGTTGGTCCTGGCCTGCCCCCTTGGTTCCTGTCTACCCCCTCGGTCCCTGACTGCCCCCTCGATCACTGTCTCTGCCCCCTCGGTCACTGTCTCTGCCCCCTCGGTCCCTGACTGCCCCCTCGATCACTGTCTCTGCCCCCTCGGTCACTGTCTCTGCCCCCTTGGTCCCTGTCTGCCCCTTCGGTCCCTGTCGGCCCCCTTGGTCCCTGTTTGCCCCCTTGGTCCCTGTCTGCTAAGGCAGTGGTCCCCAACCTTTTTCGGGCCACGGACCGGTTTAATGTCAGAAAATATTTTTACGAACCAGCCTTTTAGGGTGGGATGGATAAATGTATCACATGGCCAAGACAAGCGTCAAGAGTGAGTCTTAGATGGATGTAATAGAGGGAATCTGGACATTTTTTAAAAATAAAACATCGTTCAGACTTAAATATAAATAAAACGGAAATAATGTAGGTTATTTATTCTTTCTCTATGGACTGGTACCAAATGGCCCACTGGCCGGTACCCCCTCTTTGGTAACCCAAGCCTTACATCAGCCATCATACTCAAGTAGTAAATGTGTGTATATGTGTGTGTGACCCCGTCCTAAAGACATGGAAGTACGGAGGCTGAACTGGCCCACTATCAGCGGTGGGAGTCAAATAATTGAACAACCGCTCTCTGCCCTAATGACCGTTTTAGGTATAAAAAAAGATATACCAAAACATAGCTTATTATTTCTTGCATTTAATACTTAACCCTTTGAGTAGTGAGTTATTTTCAGGCTCACTGACCCCCGGCAGTGTGTGTTTTTTTAAGAAATAAAATTGGTTCCAGTTATACTTTTATTAAAATCATGTTTGTTTGATAAGCAATTTATGGAAACAAGAAAAACATACATTTGCCTTTTTTAATGTTGCCTTACACATTTTAAAATAAATTAATCATACTCTGGATGGTCAGGAGGCACGAGCACGTACATAAACTTTCATACTACTCAAAAGGTTAAGTAAGAACAATAAAAGAGGTACACAAAACTAGATTATGTTTAAGAAAGAGTTTTAAAATATTAATGAAAAATATTAAATAATACCTGACAAAAAACAATAAAACTGTTATTTCTATATTGCTACTTGATTGGCATCCTCATTTGCAAATTTTTTCACCTATGGACGGAATGAGCATTACTACGGTGCTTATAATGTGCTGCTGCTAAGATGAACGTTAAAAAAGAGTAAGGAATGTAAATTTGTGATTTTCACATTGGGCAGCTGCCCACCTTAGAGAGAACCCTGATGACAAGTGCCATTTTAACAACCAGTTCACCAAACTCAACAAAAAATTAGGTATCAGTTCTGCTGAACCGGTGCGAACCAGCTGGATCCACCACCGGCTACTATATATCTGAAGCTTGACTCATTTATCACTTGGTGTAGGGCTGTGATAGCTTGACAGTCTGAGAAGTAACCTACAGTGATTCTGAGTCTTTGTCCAACAGACAGACCTACGGAGAGAAGAGCCCTCCATTCTGAGTTAGAATAACAAAACCTAGCACTGCTCAACCTCTGTGTCACCGCTCCGCTCTCATCCCTGTAGCCAGTGACCTCAGCTGGACCCTCCTGCAGAGGAGCAGATGATCCCCAGGAAAGGACCCATAATTAGGACATAGATTTTTGCCCCTCCTCCCACCATCCCCAACGTGTATACATCTTCCATGTATAATTTCAGTGACCTCAAGCAAATGCATTTTCTTTGTGACTTCGTTTCACATCTTGTAATTCGAACTGAAAATTTTTTTTAAAACTCTGTCCTGACTCAGAAAACAAAACAAAACAAAATATATGTTTTTAACTTCTTTCAGTAAATAAAAGCAATTGGTGAAAAGGTAATTTTTTTTTGAAAAGGTAATTTTTAATATCCTTCTTGAACCTATTTCCATTTTCAGCTCTTAAAACTGAGAAAATGGAAGCTTGCCCAGGGGAAGGTTAGTGATGCTCGGAGAATAGGGAGTGGAGGAACACACTTACTGAGGAATAACCCCTGAACCTGGATGAGTAGAAGCAGGAGTCTGGTGTGCATGACCACATTTTTTAATGAGAATAAGTTTAAGTCAAGTTATTAATAACTACCTTGCAAGAACACAGATTTCTTGAAATTAAGTAATGAATTAACTCTTTTCTCTTATTCTCCCTAATTTTTTTATACTTGGGAAGCCAGTCTCTGATCTATACCTTGCTTCCAAGGCTTTCTCAAAAGTCCTTCTTATCAATAAAAATCATGTCAACAAGTGCCCAGTCCTCTGGCAAGGTGACTGCAGTTACATATTTGGCCAATAATTCTACAATTTCATTCTTGAGTTCCTTCAAAATTCTGGGGTGACGCCATCTGGTGCTAGTGATTTATTTATGTCAACTAGACTTGGAACACCTTATGTACTGCTCACCTTTTATCCAATACCTTTGACCTATACAATTCCAACTTTCTATTGTTCTCTTTTCCGATCTTTATTACTGCTCAAAATATCATCTTTAAAATAAGGCTCCTCATTCATGAACTTTGCTTAATACCGTGTAGAGTTGTATTTCATTTTTGTCACTCTATACATGGCCAAGCTAAGTATTTTGTTTTTGTTACTCAAGTTGCATGGAAAGAGTATGAAAAACACTGCTAGGTAAAGTTTCTGTATAAGTGATAATTGGAAGTAAGCCATCAGATTGAAAGGGTGGAAGGAAATAAATGTACCCCAGTCTATCCTTATACTATGATAACTAACCACTCCCAGAGAATGACAAAGGGCCAATGAAACAGGACTTTCTTTCAGTATAACTGTTGCCAGGAAAGGTAAAGATTTTTTTTTCAGTCTTTCTGGGTTGAGTTAAACAATGCAGATGATGCATTTGGTATCTCCCAGTGCAGCTTCAGCTTTCGTTCTGAATTGAGTGCTCTTGAGTATATTCTTAAACTTTACTTGGTTTTTATTCTCAAGAGAACAGTTGTTTGTTCTAATGGCTCTCCCATTTTTTTTAATTTACATATTTTTATTTGAAGCACTCCCCATATTTTTCAGTCCATGGAGTAATTCTTTCCTTCTTGTTCCTCACTTCCTGCCAAGAACCATTCATGTGTGCTGTTTTGTAATTGCTACTGGTAGGCTCTCTGAAGGGCCTTTATTCAAGTGTTAGATTTAGTGACTCTAGTTACCGTTGTTCTGGCAGCAATAAAAAGGCAAACGATGAGCAGGCTTTCAACAAATAGTCCTTTGTTGAGGCCTGGACTAACTCCACCCAAAAATGCTGTGGTATACAACTACAGAAACTCAAAAAGGTTTGAATAATAACAGGAACTTCCAAATAACAACACAGCTAGTGTACCCCAATGTCCTCTGGCATCACTACCCAGTGAGGACAAATTAGGTCACCTCAACATTAATGCCAACTTGTAAAAGCCTGTCTGATCAGTAGGACTCAACTTCCTTTCTGAAACCTTCAAACAATGTTTCTGAGATGCTACATACAATGTGGTCTGTCAGTGTTAGTTCCCATGCAAGTTCTGCCCAGTTTTTCCTATACTACTTGAGTGTCTCATACATAACCAATGACCTCTACACATGAAGTTCTCTGGGGCAGCCTCGCCACAGCCATTTTTTTTAAAGTATAGTATATTCCCATCATTCAATTTTTTTTTAAGATTTTATTTATTGATTCCTTAGGAAGGGGGGGGGAGAGAGATTGAGAGAGAGAGAGAGAGAGAGAGAGAGAGAGAAGAGAGAGAGAAGGCATAGGGGAGGAGCAGGAAACAACTTGTAGGAGTTGTTTCTTATATGTGCCTTGACCAGGCAAGCCGAGGGTTTTGAACCAGCGACCTCAACATTTCAGGTCAACGCTTTATCCACTGCTCCACCACAGGTCAGGCACCACAGCCTTTTCTAACAGTGTATATCACACTGCTAATTCCTTTCACTGTTCTCAAAGCTGCCAGTCTCCCAAAAGTTAACATGTACTTGAATCTGCATAAAGGTTGAGAAAGGGGTTAGATCCCCTAGATCTTCCTCCTTGAAATGCAGAATTTTTCAATCCCAGACTTCAACCCAGAGAATGACATCTTTCCTAAAATCAGCTTTTTCAGCGTCTCTTCTTAACCTTTCTCTCCTTAATAACTTTTAAGTAGATCAAAACTTTGAGTAGATGCTAATGCCAAGATGTTACACCCATTCCAATTGCCCTTATTAGCCTGGTGTCTCATTTTACACACACACACACACACACACACACACACACACACTCTTACATACACACACATTCCCTCCTACTTACACACACACACACACACACACACACACACACACACACACACAAATAAACCAATAGTATATTAACTAATGCACATAGACCAGAAGATTCCTAAAAGAAATTCCCCAAAGTTTTTAGAACAGCCTTGCTCTAAGTTATGGGCTTAGTAAAGACATGTGCATTAATTCACCTTCTAGAAATTTCAGGCTGATCAATACTTACTGAGATTATGCATAGCCTAATTACTATCTGGAATGAACTTTCTAATTTTTAGGCAACTTGCCATTTGGGGATGAGTATGAAAAAGGTGTTTTTTTCTGAGCTTAAATGCTGTTTGTCAGTAAAGGTAAAGATGATGATATTACATTAACTACTACTGGTCCACTCTCTCTATTATTACTGCTTTCATTTCTTCTCATTTACCATGTTCCAGAATTTATGCTAAGCACAAGCCAGTATAATATCTCATTAAACCCACACAACATTTTAAAATAGATTATATTTGCAGATGAAAATATAAAAACTCACTGTACTATCCAATTTACCAATCATCAACTTTCCTAGAGAGATTGGTTTTCACAGCACCATCTTGTTCTATGTTGTCCAATATAGTAACTACTAGCAACATGCCTACTTATATTTAAATTAATTAAAATACAGCCCATTTTCTCAATTCCATTGGCTATACCTCACATGCTCAATAACCATATGTGTTGGTGGCTACCATATTGGACTGTAAAGATTACAGATCATGTTCATCATCATAGAAAGTTCTTTTGAGCAGCAAGGTATGATCTGTCATCACTGCTGTAGCTGTTTTCCTTCCAGCTGAAAGCATCAGTGTGCTGAGTTTTCCTGCTACACTCACCATCTAGTGCCCTCCTAGTACTCTTCCATCCTAACGACCGAGCCCATCAAGTGTTCACATGGATTTATCTATCTGTGAGTGTATGAGTGTGTCTTCCTTTGTTAAGTTCCCTAATGTACTCGGTTATTGCTCAGCAAAAAAATATGGAATTTTAACCATTCTTTCATGTGTTTCACTAGTGTTCAATTTACGCTCTGCTGTTCTGGTGCCCTTTCTTTCTGATTTTTCAACAAATTTTATTTCAGGGTAAATTATAGTGTCATCTTTCGGTAGAGATTTTAAACAATGGTTAAGCTCACCATGTGTCGTACTAACCATGCCTCTAACCCAAAGGTCCTCAAACACACAAAAGTGACAACTGCTGCCTGGGTGACAGTGGTTAAAACTTACCACACATGGTGAAACACATCCCAATTTTAGAGCTTTTTAAGTGTGAAAAGAAAAAATGATGTTAGAATTGATAAAATGGAAAAGTTTTGAATCTTAACTCTACCACTGAAGTCTGTGTGGCTGTAAACAATATATCCAACCTCTTCAAGTCTGTTTCCTATGAATAACACGAGCACAGTAATGTCCTCCCCACAGGATAATGGTGGTATTAAATGAAAGAACACATGTAAATAGTCTTATCCTCAAATAATTCACAGTCTAGTATGGAGAACAACATGAAAACAAATGATATATTGTAGAATAATAACTATTGTACTGACTAAGTAGAAGGCTGGAGACACCAAGGAAAAAAATATTGATAAACTTTTGAAGATGGAGATGGTAAGGTTCTCAGAAGGGTCTGTGAATGCAACTTCCCACCACCTTCAGCCATGTGTGAGTATGTCAGAGCAGGGTCAGTGAGTGATTTTGTTAGGAAATTTTCTTTTATGGATTGTCAGGAGCAAGAATGCATCATTTCAGGAGTCTTTACTTATTGGCTTCAAAATAGAATAACAGCCTTTTACTCTATTACTCTCAGGAATTGGAATAATGGCTAGCGAAATTTCACTCCACCCTGCTTCCATAGCAACTATATTTATTTACCTATCTAATATAATAAAGGATGGATTTGTACTTCTTGATCTTATCACTTCTTTTTTAGGATTTTATCTTTTTTGCAAGTAAAATGAGGATGTATTGATAGGTGTTCAGTGACCACCATTCATTGCTTTATAACTATTACCTCATTTAGTCCTCACAAGTTTAAAATTATTTTAGGCAACAAAACAGTATTTAGAATATGCCCCTCTAAACATGCCTAATGTATCTTAAAAACCTACAGAGAACAAAACACTGCTTGTCCATACAAGCCCTAGGATAAAATACTTCTATATAAATCATTTATAGTGTCTAAAGCATTTCATTAAAAGTGTCAATATTTACTGTGTTTGTCATCTTGGGCTTAGCCCTGGTTACCACATCGTTGCC